>NC_083358.1:115215932-115823432 GCF_030254825.1 Meriones unguiculatus | reverse complement strand
CTCTCAGCTGCTCCATCGTAGTATCGAATTCTCCAGTCCAATTACCTAAAATATAGCTCGACAATTGTTTAGACAGATTTGCAGCACAGGGAAAATTCTCATGTTATATGCTAGTGACTCAAAGTCCAGCATACTTTCATTGACAGCCAAGTTGAGCAATTTGCCATAGGGTATCAATTTGCTCCTGCACGAGGTCAATCCTCTGATTGAACACCATCAAGCTTCCTTTTAGTTGAGCATTAATTCCTTTATGTACAACTAAGGCATGAGCTACATTGGCTAAATGATTATTCAGGGTCTGAGCAGTCTGCCCAGTATGACTCATGGCTAATGCCCCGGTGGTAGCTCCAACAGCCGCCAATGAGATGGTAGTAACAATGGTGGCTGTAGTTCCAAGATCCCTTTTCTGTCTGAAGAGAGTCATAGCGTGAGGGGCATCAACGGACACAGGCACCCAGTGAGGCATGTGAGTAACCAGGGCATACCTAAATTTACTAGCATTCCAGCATTGGGCAAAAAAGCAAGTATCATTACCACAATTACTTGGCTCTATCTGGCTAATAATGAATAAAAATGGGGGATATAGACAAACAGGTGTGGGCTTATAGGAAATATTATGAGAAGCCTTAACCCCCTCGTTGGAACATCCTGCGTCAGTTCTAGAACTAGCAGTGGTGGTGTCCGAGGTCTGAGGCCTTAGCTGTTTCTGTAATGTCTCCTTACTTTGCCACCGCCTCTTTGGCTTCTCTTTCTTTTTGTTTTTAATTTATTTTTTAATTTATTACAACTTATTCACTTTGTATCCCATCTGTCGCCCCTTCCCTCGGGCTTCTCTTTCTTATCTCTTTCTTGTCTATGCTCTGCCTTTCTCATCTCTATATTATATAGAACAGCAATAACTGCTGTCATATTTTCATGAGTCTGTCTTAGGCAGAGATTCATCCATGCATTTCAGGTCTTTGAGCTATAACAATGACCTATAGGTCTTCTTCCAATACAGTAGATTCTACCTCAAAGGGACTCCAAATAATGGCTGCTAAGAGAGTATATTTTTTCATCTCCAAATTATGATGTCAGAATATAGTCAAGAAATGCAAAACTAATATTTGCAGTTATAGAAATATGAACTATGACCAAGCAGGAGGAAGGGAGATAATGATAACAGAATTTATTTACAAATATTAAAAGACTATCAGCAGTGGTGATAGTCTCTGTACTACTATGCTTTCAGTATTATTTTGATATTTCTAAAAGTTGTATCAGTACTTGGAGCAGTACTGCATACCTGTAATCCCAGCTGAGTGCTGGGAGGCAGAGTCAGGTGATTTCTGTGAGTTCAAGGCCAGTGTGATCTGGAAAGTGAGTCCAGGACAGCAAAGGCTGTACAGAGAAATCCCTGTCTCAAAAAAGCAAACAACACAAAAATGCATCAAAATGAACAAATCCAAAAGATAAAAATTTCCAGACCATTCTTCTCTAATGAGATGTTCTTCCTGATACCATAGACACGGGTGAAGATCCTTCCCGTAAGATGATCATTGTCCTTTTTCTCTGAGTCTCCAGTGCGTTTCACCCAGGGTTCACATCCTCAATGCCACCTGCTGCATTTCAGATCTGCTGTATTTCTGTTGGGACTGAAAGTCCAGTCATTTGTGAGTTGGCTTTGTTCTTCCTGGTTTTCTAGGACATCTTTCCGTGTTTCTGTCTAACGTCAACTGCCTGAGGCGACTAGTGCACATGCACAAATACGATTTTAATGGAGATGAAGCACAACAGTTGGGGACTGACACCCGAAACAATGGCAAAGAAGGAAAGCCAGTCTCCTAATTCTGTCACTATTCTCACAGGAGTCCTCATCATTAACAAAAATCAAACATGGGGTCAACAGTTAAATACACATTTTCTCACTTATCTGTCCCCCAAACCCTTGAGCTAGCATTTCTACCATTATGACTCTCATAGCAATCTTTTTACAACCATTTATAAAACATGATTCCCTGTAATTCAAGCTTCACAAAGCAAGTCATGCTTTTCTTGCTTTCTATGATGTTTCTAAAATATAAGAAACGCTTGGCGAATATGTGGATGGATAAATCAGAAGGCATCATTTGGCATGGAGATTTTCTCTGCCATCTTGAATTTCATCTCATTGGTTCTGGAAGGAAAAGGCCATGTCAGTTAATATTTTCCTCAAGGTAACCTTGCAGCTGTGGGAATGGCTGAAAGAAAGTTTAATGTCTCCATAAGTATAACATCACAGTTTGACAAAGAATTTTAACCAATAGACGCTTCTTCTATCTTCCAATATGGTTTCCTTTTTTCACAAACCAATGATTAAGGAAACATATGGATATTTACCGTGTTACTTATTAATTCTTAGGATTTTTATACTACATTATTCTATCTCATAGTTCAATGTACATGTATGCGCACGTGCCTGCGCATATACCTGTGTGTGTGTGTTCCACTGCTGTGGGTTTGTTTGTTTGTTTTTCCTTCTGGATCACCACAATACACCAGTACTCAGATAATTCTCTCCCTGAAATGCTCCCTCTGATTATGCCAATATTCACATTTTCATCAATTTTATCAACTTAGCTCTCACATTTCTACAGTCACTCCACCTCTCACACATTATATAAAATAGCAAGTGCTGACGGGTAAAGGCTATCATCTTACTGTGGAATCTGTGGTACCTTATCTGCTTTATCTTCTTTGCATCTCTATTCTAGTAAATCAGCTCTCTATCTATCTAGCTTTTTATTCTCTCTATTTTAACATCATTTAAAATTTTATTTATTTGGGGGAGGGGGCAGCCTTACCAGGCCACAGAGGAAGACAATGCAGACAGTCCTGATGAGACCTGATAGGCTAGGGTCAGATGGAAGGGGAGGAGGACCTCCCCTATCAGTGGACTAGGGAAGGAGGATGGGAAGAGAAGAGGGTGGCTGGGCAGGATTGGGAGGGCATGAGGGAGGGGGCTACAGTTGGGATACAAGGTGAATAAATTGAAATAAATATTTTAATTAATTAATTGTTTAAATTTATTTATTTACTCCACATTCTTATTGCAGCCCCTCCCTCCTATCCTCCAGGTGCCTCTCCCTCCCACTGTTCCCTTCCCCTACCACTCTCCTTCTTAGAAAAGGGGAGTCTTCCTTACCAATCCACCCTGGCACATAAAGTCACATCAAGACTAAATGCATCCTCTCCCAGTGAACCCTAACAAGGCAACCCAGCCAGGAGAAAGTGATATAAAAACAGGCAACAGAGTTCATGTCAGAAACAGCTAAAGGACCCACCTCAAGACCAATTGTCTATTAGTTACATATGTGTCAGGGACCTAGGTCCAGTCAATGCATGCTCTTTGGTGTGGTTCAGTCTGTATGAGTCTCCATCGTCTTTGGTTAGTTGGCTCTGTTGGTCTTGTGGAGTTCTTGTCCCCTCCAAGCTCCACCTAATGTTTGGCTGTGAGTCTCAACATCTGTTTTGATCTGCTGCTGGGTTGAGCCTCTCAGAGGACATTGTGCCAGGCTCCTGTCTGTAAGCACAGCAGTGTCATAGTGTCAGGGGTGGGCTCTCTGCAGTGGGGCTGGTCTAAAGTTGGGCCAGTCATTGCTTAGCCCTTCCTTCATTCTCTGCTTAATCATGGTAACTTCTTCCCTCTCTTTTTCTCAACTGACTCTATTCCACTCTTTTCCCATATACTATCCTTCTATCTCTTGTAGTCTCATATCCTTTTCTCTCTTTCCTCCTGTTTCCTCTCCTCTTCCCATCGTCACTCTTCCTCTTCTTCTCCCCTTCTATCTCCTCTCCTTTCCTCTTGTTCTCTCCTCTCCCTAGTTTCTTCCACTCTTTCTTCTCTCCAACCTTCTCTCCTTTCCCTTTTGGTTTATGTGATTCTAGGGATGGAATCCAGAACTTGACAATCAGGTATACAGTCCATCCCTGAGCTGTAACCCCTTTTGTTTACTTTAAAAGCATCTCTAGGCTCTTCTTCATTATTGTTCTCTTCATCTCCTACCTTTGGTCTCTCTATGCCCAGACTTCCCCAAAGAAATCAAGTGTAATAGTTACTTCAAAGCTAACTGATCCAAATCAAACAATTCATCATACTATGGTTTTCAAATCTTTTTAAATTTCCTCTACCTGATTGTTTTAGAACCTATTGATGTAATGTTTTACTTGGTGTTCTGAAATGGAGTTATGGTAACAATATGTAACCCATTATACTTTAAACATTTCAATCATTCTGCCTTTTATCAATGTCATTCTTTACTTTCTAAATGTAGCTGTATACTTCCTCACCATATATATATATATATATATATATACATACATATATAGATAGATCAATATAATTGATTTTGTTTGTGCTTTCTTCTGTACCGATGATAGTAACATATAATGAGCTTAATTTAGCCACAAAATAATGATTTTTTTCACTCCATTTTTTGGTGGATATAATAAGGTTAGAAAAAGTTAAGTTAGGAAGATATCAAGGAAGGAGTAAAATGAAAATGAATAAATCATATTTGAAAGTAAGTTTTGAAACTATTCCTAAGCTTGAGCCAATGTCACCATAACCAGGCTTGTCAACAAGCACAGGTGCTATGGCCAGCCATCACATGGAGCTCAGTTAGTGAAGCAAGAATGGGGTGGCCACTTAGAGGACCCTAACAGCAAACACGATTATATTCACTCCTTTGATTTTGAGAATCATTAGCTAGAATCCCAGTGGTGAGTCTTTCTATCAATCTGGTGAAAGCAAGAATGGGTCTGCACTATGAGAACTTTGACACAGGAAGACAGACACTCCTTGCCAAATATGTAACAGCGATAAAACTGTACATAGAACCAGGTGCCCATGCTGTGCCATCTGGTGTTCTGTCAGCCAGACCACACTGTCTCTCTAGGTTGCCAGCCTAGACTAATAATTGTACTTGTGCATAACTCTGGTCTTTTTCTTTCTGTGTTGTTGAAGATGAGAAATTTTTTTTTCTATTGGGCATGATGAGTGTGTGTGTGTGTGTGTGTGTGCGCGCGCGCGTGCGCGCGCGCAAACTAACAGTATTAGATTTTCTTAAGCATCCTTGGGCAAGTGCCAATGAATAGACATTGTTCATAAGACTTTGAAAATGTGGGAATTTTACTAGAGGAGAGATAAAACTTTTCTCTTTCATGCATGGAAAATGAAGGTTCAAGATAGATAAAAATGTTTACCTTCTTCCTTTTCTGTTGCCAAGCCTAGGGACAGCTCTTGATGCAGTAATATTTTGGTCCCTACTTTTTCAAATCACCATGTGGTCTCTTTAAGAACCAGTGCTACACTGAACCTGATTTAGAGAAACATTAGCTGTATGTTTGCAAAACACCTTTGCAGCAGTTGCGACCGAGAAGTAAGAAGAAAGTAAAACTGAAAATGCAGACAACTCAGTCTTTTGGCTTCTCTAGTCCAAGAACAAGGAAACTCTTCTGCCTGAATTGTCTAAAGTGACCTCATATTGAGCCACTGCCCCAACTACAACAAAAATAACTGCTCTCTGGAACTTAAATTTTCAGGAACATTTTTCTAATACAGTGCTGCCTTTACGAAGGTATTTTTACTTAACCATAGTTTATGTCAAACAATGCTGCTATGTGTCCATCCTCAGAAACAACTATTTACCAATTATTTGTACAGCGAAGCTACATAGCTGTAGTCTAGCAATGCACCATGGTTAACAGTGAGTCACTGACGTCGTTTGATCATGCACTCTTGTCAGGCCACTGGTGCGACTTTAATAAGCACAGTGACCCTGCTGACTGCACCGAGGCCTATCCGTGACTTGTGTATTGCATGATGTCCTCTCTCTGAGTATTACATGTAGAATCACTTTTCATTTCATGGCAGCTGACAGTCTTAATGGCTCAGCTAACTTGAAACTAACAACTTTGTTGTGTAAGAGGAAATGTGTTTCTGTGTTCAGTAAATGTTTGAAAAAATGTGAAAAATGTGAAAACAAAAACTAAAACTATGGCAGCTGTAATTCCAAGATCCCTTTTCTGTCTGAAGAGAGTCATAGCGTGAGGGCATCAAAGGGCACAGGCACCCAGCGAGGCATGCGAGTAACCAGCTAGTAAATTTACTAGCATTACAGCATTGGGCAAAAAAGCAAAAAAGCAAGTATCATTACAGCTGCCATTGTTACTGCGATCTCATTGGCGGCAGTTGGAGCTACCACCACAGCATTAGCCATGAGTCATACTGGGCAGACTGCTCAGACCCTGAATAACCTTTTAGCCAATGTAGCTCATGCCTTAGATGTACAAAAAGGAATTAATGCTCAACTAAAAGGAGGTTTGACGGTGTTCAATCAGAGGATTGACCTTGTGCAGGAGCAAATTGATACCCTATGGCAAATTGCTCAACTTGGCTGTCAATGAAAGTATGCTGGACTTTGAGTCACTAGCATATAACATGAGAATTTTCCCTGTGCTGCAAATCTGTCTAAACAATTGTCGAGCTATATTTTAGGTAATTGGACTGGAGAATTCGATACTACGATGGAGCAGCTGAGAGTGGCCATTGTCATGGTAAATTCTACCAGAGTGGACGCAGGACTAGCCACAGGATTATCATCATGGATTGCTGCAGCCATGAATCATCTGAAGGAATGGGCGGGCATGGGAGCGTTAGCAGGCCTTCTGGTGTTGGTCACCTTGGTTTGCCTGTGGTATATATGCAAGATTAGAGTCTCACAACAGTGTGATGCAGCCATGACCTTTCAGGCCTTTACAGCCATTGAAGCAGGACAGTCTCCCCAAGCATGTTTGGCTACCATAAAAAGCCAAAATGTTACGCTCAGGATGCGAGGCTAAGCACTGCACTCAGGGTCAGCCGCTTTGGACCCAGAGAAGAGCATGTCTGGTTGCATGCGGGTTGATGCCCCAGGTCCCGCCTCTGAGAAAAAGGTATCAGATGGGTCTGATGCTCTTTGGGTGGATGACACCTAAATGAACATCAGTACAAAGTCCCAATTTATTTCTAATATCATAGATCAGACCTCTACTCTTGCCTGATGCGTCCAAAACATAAAGGGGGAACTGTAGAGAGCTGCGTAACGCCGCGCCTGAAAGATGGAGCTGGTTTCTGCCTTCCACCTTCCCGATGGTGAGTGCTCTCTGTCACAAACAACTCCACATTTGGCTAAGGCTGAGGATCTGGCTTGCTTCCATGTATGTGGACCTATCTGCATTGCCCACGTGGCATGCTGAGGTTGGTTACCCAGAGGCTATTTAAAGTGGGCTGGCTTTACCCAGGGTCAGATGATTGTTCAAGGTTCCTGAATAAACTGCATTGAAAAAAAAAAAACCAAAAAAAAAAACTAAAACTAAAAACTCTAAATGACACAGGTCTGATGGGTGACAGAGACTGGGTTAATTCTCTAAAATAAACTTTCAAAGGTGTTATAGCATTTTTTTAAGATCTCATTTATTAATGAAAATATAGCAGGATAAAATGAAGACTGCTCTTCACATTACTTTGTAACCCAATTGGACTCTGAACTGCCCTGGGCTACATCTGTGCAGGGGTTCTGGGTTATCTCTAAGAATAGACCTTGTTTGGAGTATGAGTCTCTGGGAGGTTCCCTGTGTTCAAATTTTCTTGTTTTGTTGCTCTCCTTGTGGAGACCCTGTCCTCTCCAGCTCTTACTATTTCCCAGTTCTTACATAAAATTCCATTCACTCTGCCCAACAGTTGCCCATCAGGCTCAGCATCTGCTTTGATAGTCTGTAGGGCAGAGGGTTTCAGAGGCCCTCTGTGGTAGGTTCCTAGGTTGTTTCCTGTTTTCTTCTTCTTCTGATGTCCATCCTCTTTGCCTTTCTGAATGGGGATTAGACATTTTAGTTAGGGTCCTCTCTCTTGCTTAGTTTCTTTAGATGCACAGGTTATAGTGGGTTTGTAGAGTCTCACAACAGCGTAATGCAGCCATGACCATTCAGGCCTTTACAGCCATTGAAGCAGGACAGTCTCCCCAAGCATGGTTGGCTACCATAAAAAGCTAAAATGTTATGCTCAGGATGCGAGGCTAAGCACTTCACTCAGGGTCAGCCGCTTTGGACCCAGAGAAGAGCATGTCTGGTTGCATGCGGGTTGATGCCCCAGGTCCCGCCTCTGAGAAAAAGGTATCAGATGGGTCTGATGCTCTTTGGGTGGATGACACCTAAATGAACATCAGTACAAAGTCCCAATTTATTTCTAATATCAGAGATCAGACCTCTACTCTTGCCTGATGCGTCTAAAACAAAAAGGGGGAACTGTAGAGAGCTGCGTAACGCCGCGCCTGAAAGATGGAGCTGGTTTCCGCCTTCCACCTTCCCGATGGTGAGTGCTCTCTGTCACAAACAACTCCACATTTGGCTAAGGCTGAGGATCTGGCTTGCTTCCATGTATGTGGACCTATCTGCATTGCCCACATGGCACGCTGGGGTTGGCTACCCAGAGGCTATTTAAGCTGTGGGCTGGCTTTCCCCAGGGTCTGATGATTGTTCAAGGTTCCTGAATAAACTGCTTTGGAAAAAAAAAAAAAGAAAGAAAAAAAAATTTGATAGCCCTCAAAGTTCACCCCATTATTTTGATTAGTTAATAAAATTGTCAGATATTAAAAAAAAATGAAGACTGCAAGAAAACAAAGTCTCGATTGTGGTAGAATAGAAGGGCTGAAGCCACGTGGAGCAATGGAGAAGGCTTGTCATGAAATATGGATGGCCCTGGATCATTTGAGGCCAGCAAATCCCGGAAGGAGTGGAAAGCAGAAGAAAAAGCTGTCTGCTTAGGAACAGAGCACAAGACTAATCCCTGGGAGCGGCAGGTGGCTGAGCCTCGGGTCTCTGCTGCCGGGGTTCCCAAACATGGTTTGTACCACTCGATGCTTTATTCTGAAAGGAAAGATGTGGCTTTCATTCCACCGTCACTAAAGAGTTTCAGCTAGACATAACACATGAGACACTGAGGGCTGTTCCCGAATGATTTTTTGAAATGCAAAATTGGGTGGTAGGTTTGGCAACAGGTCAAACAGGAAAGTATTCTGGTAAGACATGTAGATGAGTGGGCATGTGTGTGTTTAATCTTAGGAATGCAGCTTGATAATGAAGACTATGGAAATAAGGAGGGAAAGAAGGAAGAAACTGAGTGTAAGGGGTAAAAAAAGAACCACCACAAACACTACAGTCCTTAGATTTAGAGCAAAGGTTCAGGCAGGGGCACTAGGTGAAGTAAGTTCAAAAGTACATAGTTGAATGTGGGATTGGAATGCTGGTAAGATCTTAGTCAACATACCAGCAACACAGGATTCTACAGTTACGATTGAAGACACGTGTGATCCTGTAAAAAGTTCCTGCTATTTAAAGAGTGCTACTGAGGGTCATGATCCTTTTGATGAACTGTAAAAGGATTTTCTCAATGTGTCTGAGCATCTCTCAGATCACTAACAATATAATAAAACCATGAGGTGAAATGTCTGAAAGGAGATATTTCTAATCTATTCTCTGAGAAGATTCTAAGGAAAGCCCCAACTTCCACTTCCCCCATTGCGCAGCGTTCTGCACAGCACCCCATGCATACAGGGCAGGAAGAGTAAGCAGATCCCAGACCCCGCCCTAGAGCACCTGCTCTCCCTTCCTCTAACAGTCTTTCCTTTTTCTTAGATCTTTATTCCAGCCACATGGATCTGACTATTGCTCTCTGGGGAGCTGGTGTCCACTCCCTACCTCAGCTCACACACTCCTCTGCAGATGAGTAACTGTCACTTCTCTCTAATTCCCATGTACCATGGCTCTGTGCATTTTTATAACCGTAACTCAAAATGTTCCTTTTTGCTGCTCCAGAACATCTCATAGTCCAGACTTTCCTTAGGCTGCATACAACTTTAAAAATCTAGTTACACAACTTTCAGTGACTTTGTGTTGTTTCATTAGTAAGGGAACTAATGTTCACAAATTTAGCACCGAGCACTTACAGTGTGCAAGATTTACTGTGGAGAGTTGGCTTATGTAGCAATAATGATGATACCTCTCTTTTTATTCTGAATTTCCTTGATTCTTTCTATCCTGTGTGTGTGTGCATGTAAAATGATTTTAAAGCATTTAGAATGTTTTCTTTTTTGTTACATATTATATGTGAAGGTTCAGTTGAAATAAGTTTTTCTGTTCTGCGGTAGACAGATGTTAGCTAGATACAGACGATGCTTATGCTCTGTTCAAGCATGAAATGTGTGCTGAACCTATGTGTCTAAGCACACAAATGACAGATTACGGAAGTTAGAGCTTCCCTCCAAATTAAAAGTCCCCTTTGTGGTGGTTTGAATGAGAATGGTTCTCCTGGACTCCAATATTTGAATGCCTTGTCACCAGTTAGTTAAACCATCTAGGTAGGATTAGTAGTTTGGGCTTGGTTAGAGCAGATGTGGCCTTGTAAAGAGGTGTGTCACTGAGGGTGGGCTTTGAGGTTTTAAAGCCCGTGGCCTGGTCCTCTCTGTCTGCCTGCCGCCGATGGAGCCGGATGTAAACCCCCGCCACTGCTCCAATGCTACCCCTGTCTGCTTTTTAGATGACCGTGATCTAAACCTCTGAAATTATAAGCACGCACCAAGCTAAATGCTTTCTCTTGTAAGAGTTGCCTTAGTCATGGTGAATTTTTACAGAAATAAAACTAAATAAGACACCTAGTAAGAGAAATCCCGGAATGACTTCTAAAACCAGACCTTGGATTGCCGTTGCCAGTGGTTTCAGGAAATTACCAAGGAAATATTGCTGAGGCATTAAGAAGATGCCAGTCCGTCCTTCCCTTAAGGTAAGCTTACTTCCAGGAAGATAACCTTGGTAGAGACCGAGGCCTTCTGTGTGTATCCTCCGTTCCTGATGACCCCCAAACACGTACATATTCAGCTTGTGCCTTTCATATCATAAACATTTGAGAAAAGTAAAAAACCATGAAACTTCCACATCCTTGTCGTTTTCTCCATCTAGTGGAGGTTACACTGGTTATGAAGTTGAGAGTCTTGAGAAAGGTGTGCATTTCTACTTGAATATTAAAAGATTTTATGGTGATGGACCAATATTATCTATATTTTTATGGCCTGGGGAACATATAATGGTTGAATGTCTTGTTCTAAAAAGGAAATTTTTCATCAACTTTTATGTTTTCTGTGTTTCTTCACTTCCTGAGATTAATTAATCACTATTTTTCCTGAATTTTTAGAGACTGATTGCTTACATACATCTAATCCTGCTGATCCAGTTCAGATTCTTTCTATTATCTATGAAGCATCTATTTTCAATCTATCTGTGCATCTATCATCTATCTATAATTCTGTTTATCATCTATCATCTGTCTATATACCATCTCTTTTCATCTACTTTTCTATTTGTCTATTATCTGCTTATTTAATAAAAGGTTAAAAACACAATATATTATTTTGCCCCAGAAATTAATTAATCAATACCAGTAGTTTGCAGTCATTTCTGCTCTTGTTTTTTTTTTTTTTCCCAAATCTGTTGTAGGGTTATCTGTTCTGTTCCCTTGATCTGTCTGCAAGTTTTCATGCCAATATCACACTGATTTTAATTATTGGCTCTTAGAATAGAATAAGTCCTCTTATTTCAGTATTTCTTCTTCTTTTTCATTATTTTTGATAGTTCCCTGCTAGTTTGTTTTTTTTTTTTTTTTTTTGAGATGTAATTTTGAACTTTTCTTGTTACAAAATAGATTCTATTGGGATTTCATTTAGGGATTGCATTTAGAAGATACAAATTGATTTGGGAAGAATTGGTATCATTGCAGTACTTAATCTTCCCTATAGTATAATCTAAATTTTATGACTGCAAAAATATAAAACTGTTTTCTTCCGGTACTATTTTTTGAAAAATGGTTGTATCTAAATCTTAAACAGCCCAAGACTGCTTCTCTACTGTATGAATGGGTGAGTGACTCTTTGTCTTTGCTTTCCTCTCAGATCCTGCTGGTTCATGATAGAATTCCCTTCTGAGAACTTTCATTGTCATGATTAGAAGCCAGCAGTGAGCCCAGGTTAATAGTTCAAGGGCTAACTCTAGTCAAAAAAGGAGTGGACACTTCTGAATGTACAGATGACCGCTTTATAGCAGATCTTCTGAAATAGGGACTACCTTTGGGGACTGATTCACCTCCTTTTTGTTATTTTTCAAGGACATGAGGCCTGATGTATGTAAAACATGAATTATGTTGCTGAAGGGAGACTTCATTCTAAGGTTTGATGGACAGGCTTTCCAAAGTGGAAAGGAATGAAAATTAAAAGCGTAGAGTTTAGTTTTAGGGGAAAGTACCTCATGGTAACTTTCTAGACATGTCCTTGTGATTTTATCTTTCTTCATGCCATAATGGATTTGGTACAAGATGGATTAGGACCAGGCAAGAATGAGGTCCTAATTTCAGATGCTTAGCGTCTTTGCAAAAGCCATGTGTAGTCCTGGTGGCAGATTCTATAACTCTAGTATTTGGTGGAGGAGCAGGACAGACACAGGCAGCTCTAGGGGTTTTCTGGCTAGCTGGTAGCTGAAATGCTAAGTTCATTGTTCATTGAGGGACCTTGTCTCAAAAAATGATAATAAGGTAAAGATCAACAAAAGAAGATGCCCAACATTGATCTCTGGCCTCTGTGCACACATGTGCTTCTACCACAGCCCCACACATATGTCAATGGTCACAAAATAAAAACAGATTCATACAAAATAAAAATAAGATGAAATCATTGATATGCTTATTGAAATGACTTCTAGAAGCAAATACTTCTCATTGGACTTTTTTCCTCACTATGAATGCTAAATGCTATTTTTTTTCTTTTTGAAAGAAAATAGGTTTAGTTGAAGGAGGGAGACAGTGGGGAAGATACAAGACCAACCATCGAGATAATGCCAGCCTCGTGGCTGAAGAGGCTGAGAGGTCTTACCTCCTGGTGGCTGATGAGGCTGTGCTTCAGGTCTGTGCTTCAGGTGTGACATCCCACAGCAGCACAATCTTTTGTTTTGTTTTGTTTTGTTTTGTTTTGTTTTGTTTTGTTTTGTTTCTTGAAAAGTATGGAACAGCACCAGCTCCTGTTGGTAGCCTTTGATAGATGTGGAAAATGCATCATTTTAAAAATACAAGTTTGAGTCTCAGACACTCAGCAGATCTGTTTAGAAGATCTGTGAGAACTTAACTGCAGACATATTACCTGCTTGTAAGTTCTGATTCCTGCATTCTTTGAAACATTTCCCAAATACTTCTTAAAAGTTACATATAAATTTATGCTAAAGTTAGTATATATCTGTTTTCTCTCCAGTGGTGCTCACTTAGAACATCTGCCTAACCAATATATGTGTGTAAAATATGTATGCATGTAGTATTCATGACAGAAATTGGACACTGTAAGCTTTGTATAACACCCCATAATTCAGGTCTTTAAAAGTGAAAACTGAGTTTATAGAATCTTTCAGTTTTAGGCTATTGTGACCAGAGATGGAGTTTGGGGAAGAGCAGTGAGATAGTCTAGTCTGTTAGCTATGTTTCCTTTTGGTGCCTGGAAAAGTTAAGAAATTCAAATTCAAGTCAAATTCAAGTCAGAATCATCATAGTTGGTGGAAACAGATTATTTTGGGGGTGTGCTCAGTAGAGGATGGTAATACTGCACAAGGAGAAGCTCCTGAGAGCAGTGCTCATGACTATCTTCTAACCAAGCTGCTCAACATTCCAAAAGTTCCCTTAGTGCTCTGCTGCCTCTTTGTAACTTCCTTCAGTGCCTGCTTGGTTTAGATCTATTTTTCATGACAGAGTATCTTTTTCTCTCCTTTCTCTTATATTTCAGGAAAAAAAAATGCTGTGAAAAAGATGTTCCAGGCATTTTATTTTTTCATCTTATTTATATTATTTATTCTTTCATTTATTATTGCTTTGACCTTTGTGGGGGCAACAGTATTCTCCTTTTACAAGCAGCTTGAAATTAGAATTTATTTCAGAAATTATACAGCATGCCAGTTACGGATGAGAGCAATCTGTCATCCTCACATTGGAAAGACTTATGCTGTCCACAGCTGCTAATTTTTCAGGATGTGTGTATTTCAGAAATATAGCAATATGCATTTCATAGCTAATGTCAGCAGGCTGCTTTTCTTACTATATTTTTAAATTATGAATATTAGTATCAGGTAATAAGTCTAAGATTAAAAACAGGAGAGCATTCATAGAACTATCAGGCAGAAGTAAATAATGATTGCTTATATCAGTATTAAAAGCTGACTTGTTAGATTCCCTAGTAAGGGGAACATGGGCTGTCTCTGAAGTGAACTCAGTGACTGGCTCTTTGATCACCTCTCCCTGATGGGGGAGCAGCCTTGCCAGGCCACAGAGGAAGACAATACAGACAGTCCTATTGAGACCTGATAGGCTAGGGTCAGATGGAAGGGGAGGAGGAGCTCACCTATCAGTGGACTGGGGGAGGATCATGGGAGGAGAAGAGGTAGGGGGCTACAGCTGGGATACAAAATGGATAAAAAATAAATAATAAAAAAATTACAAAAAAGCTGGCTTGTACAGTTTTTGCCTTGGTCCTCAATAATTTAGGGCTCCATCTTGCTTTTCTCTTTTCTATTTTGTAAATAAGTGATTAAATAGGTGACACATTTATCTTCTACCTCTCCTTCCGCTGTTAAAATTTGTCAGTTCTCAGCTTGGGCAAATAGTAAAAATGAAGCATTTACAGTTCTCCTGGATGTTCAGTAAAGGTACGAGCCCATTGATAACTTTATAATAGTATGTAATATTAAAGCAAATCCTTTAAAAAAAATGACCCATGCCAGAAAGGACTGCAAAGGACTCAGTCACATTTTTATCCCAAGGATGCTTGTGTTTAAAATGTCAAAATAAAATAGTTGACACAGCTGAAAGGGATGTGGTGAAAATGCAGGCAAATGAAACAGCGTGGTTGGAGTAGTTAAACTCAATGGTTTTACTTGCAACAAAATCTGTGTGCCATTCAGAATGTCCTTTCCAGTGTGTGGATTGTAAAATAAGTGATTATGAAATCAGAACTATATCAAATTAGAAAACACAGACCTCATCCATCCATCCCTCCATGTTTCTTGTAGCTGTATATAAGCATAAATGGTAGAGATCTATCCTTAAACACAGTTGCATGCTGTGTCATGAGTTAGCTATGCTGAGTACTTAGAGCAAATTTCAGAGAGGTTATCCATGTCCCCCTCATGTGTCTGCATTTATTTTAATCCAGGATCATTATTTAAATGAACATAATTTTTTATAATACAAACGTTTGCCAATTCTCAAACAAAGGGCATGTTCCCAAAAGTGTTGCTTCAATAACATTTGTGGAATGATGAATATCCATGGAAAGAAACTGATGGAATGGCATTGCCTTAAAATATTGTGTAGGATGGCCATATGAAAATATGTCCAATGATGTACAACCAGATAAGACAAATTAATTTTCTTGTTTATGAGGCATTTTCTTCTTACTATTAATTAACAGTTAAATACCCTCTTTTCATTGTAGATTTGAAGTGTTTTCAGAGCTTTGAAATACTGGGGTATTTCTCACACAAAGCACATTTTAAAAGCTGATTTTATCAGCTTATAGTAAAATCTATTTGAATAGCACACTATTTTTAAAATTAGTATTGCATTTTTTTCTTATATTTCTAAGCACTTTTAGAAGACAACTGTGAAATTCAGGTATTTTGTTTTAGCTGTGAAATTTAAAGCATGAACTTCATATCATCGAATGTTTATATGGCGTTCTCAACTCTCACACTGTTTCCCATCATCTGTAGGAGTATACCTTGTTTCTCCACGTGCTCTTGCAGAAACGCAGATGCATTGACTACACAATTTTCCACATTGTGGAAGTGGCCAGTCTCTTGTTGGTATCCATCCATTTCATTAACCTTACTTGGTATTTCCTGTACTGAGTACATGCCACTATGCTCAGCGCCTGCAATGATGTAACTTTAATTAAACAATTGAAGTCAACAATATTATTGGCCTGAAGGACTCTATGTATTATTGACACTGCATGTCTATGCATAGAGTGTTGAGCTGAGTCTATGGGTCCAGCAGGCTCTGGGTCTGCAGCAGCCTCCTCATTTATGAGGAAGTGTGCACCAGCAGCACCTTGTAAGTACAAGGACATCTCTACCAGCTGCACTGCAGGTTGACATCTTCCTGATGTACCAGGGCATGGGGATCGCCTGGATGCTTTATTTTCAGGGGTCAAGTGTCATTTCCATATGCATATTTTACTGAATTTTCAAAAGTTATTAACTACACTCCCAAATTCAGAGTATTAAAGCAGTTCATAATTAATCACATAATTAATTACAATTCATCAATCTGTCATTGATGTCTCACAGAAGATATGCTTCTTCTGTCTGGGAGTTTCAACAAATACTTTTTTACTTATTCTCCAATTACTCCATATGTTTGTATGAAAGGAATTCCTAATAAATAATTTTAGCTGCTTCCTGCATTTGGGATGTGGGATATCACAGTACATAGAATAGTACAGAGATTAAAAATCTAACTAGCAGTTCACAGGGGGGATACAAAGTGAATAAAGTGTAATTAATAAAGAAAAAATATGTAAAATCAAAAAAATCTAACTAGCATATTGAAAAAAACATTTCTTCCACTGTCCCTATTCCTGATTGCATAAAATAAATAATAAAACCCCAAGGGATGTTTAAACAAACATAGCCATTAGCTTTCTAAATGTTAAATTGACACAATTCTTTGAGATTTCAGGGAATAACTATTACTTGTTTGGTGCTTTGCATTCAACATAAGTGAACTCAACCCATCTTTAAAGTGCACACTTTTAGGGCCTTTACTATATGGTGGAACAGTAGCCCCATATTTTAAGCTAAATGTGAGGCTAGAACACAGCCGTGGAGTACAGGTGCTCCCTTGGTTGGACTTGAGGGAGACCAGTAACAGAGGAGGCTGGGTCACAGTGTGTAACCTTACTGGTGTCTAAGAATACTTGTGTTTTACTTTCTTAAAATGGGAGAAAAACAGTTTTGCCTCTTTGTGGGTGCTATGTTGTCTGTTCTCTCCAAGTAAGCCAAGAACTGCAGCTGACCTATGGAAAAAATGACCTGGTCCATTGTCTGAAACTACCCCCCATGTACTCCAGGTTTTAAATCTTTCTTTCTGATTCTTCCAATAAGTAAAGGTGACATAACATGTGATTATCAAGTTAGGCTGGCATAAATTTATCTTTTCTCTAAGGTTAAAAGAATGCATGTTGACCGATATTTGAAATAGCAAAAAGAAAACCTTATAGCTGAAATGTAAACGGAGATGGGCACAGCAGATTCTCCGTGATTCTAGAACTCAGCAGGTGAAACCAGGGGATCCCTGAGAACGTGGCTGGACTAGCCAAATCCTTGAGTTCTGGGTCCAGTAAAAGATTCTGTCTCAATTTTGTTGAAGCAAATTGAGGAAGGCCTACATAAACTTGTGGCTGCACACGTACATGCCCATCCACAAACATACATGCATCCACATGCATGCACACCACACACACACGACATACACTAAACGGCTTTGTGGGTGGAGATTGGCTCACAGTGATTTTTTTTATCATGGTACTCTAAACACTGATGAAGGCAGACTAGTTATATCCAACATAAAAATTCTAGGATGCCTAAATTTCTTTGACTTTGCTTCAAGATGACCGCTGTTAGCAATGTCTGGCAAGCCAGAGCAAAATGGCAATGAAACTAAGAGTCTATTACTGAAAAGCATAAAATTAGGGGGAAAAACAAACCAACAGGCACTAAATATAATTTATTTGTTTAATTAAATGCTATATTTGAAAATTGGGAATATTGTTACATTTTTTCTTGCTTGTTATGATAGTACCCAAATTGCGAAGATTCAATTTTGAAGTCTGTGAAGAGACTAGAGACACAATTCTACTATTAAATGTATGAAGATTGTTTATGTTGATGTAATCTTAAACTAAGAGAACAATAAAACATTTAAAAGAAAGTTGTAATTGTTCTCTGTATTCATTCTGAGCTTCAAAGAAATGTTTATTATACATAATTTTGGATGAAGAAATGTTGTTTTAAATAAAATTATTGATTCTCAGCAATACATGGAGATGATATCTAAGCTTTCCCTAACCATTTTACTCTTAATCATGTAAACACAGTTAGTTTTAGAAAAAGGGATTTTATCAGAAAACTGTCTGATTCAAGTCTCTGACTCATTAGTTTCCCTATCCTGAGTAATTCAGGATATTACTAGATGGAAGATGTGATCTACTCTTTCTTGTTCGTTTGCTATGCTATAGGTATCTCTGTTTCCTGTGTTGGAGCTGAATATTATACTGACTATTACATTGCTCTAGTCTGTCAATTCTTTAAGATTAATTAGTTGCAAGAGAACATGGATTTCTTTTAATATGCATGAATAATTTAATTACATTAATATTTGCTTAACGTTCATATTGAAAATATAACATTGTTTGAATGAGTATTAGTAGAGATTTAAATAGCTTTAGATTTGTGTTATAACAATAATTCTGCTATAAATAATGTAAAAATCACTAATTAGTAAATATACCAATGATATATTTCCTCATGTTTTTAGTTTGTTAAAATGGTCTGTGCAATGTGTGGTCTGTCGTGGACCGATGTCACTTGTGGCAGACTAAGAGCTCTGTGAAAGCAACCCACTCTCAGAGTACTAACCCTGCAAGAATTCCTGTCTTGCTCCCAGTCTCCTGGGGCTGCCTCTGCTCAGTGGTTCTCCCAGGTGGCTTTGATCTAGAAACAAACTTAATCCAGGCTCCTTCACAAGGTTCCCACCATCACAGGGTCTACAATAACACCTTAAAACGATGCAGTCTAATCCATGTTTGTACCTAACACCAGGGGCTTCACTTCAGCCCACACCGTAGTTGCTAACTAAGCTTATTTAGATCTACACGTTGTTGTGATGATGCTATCTGTCTTCAGGTGGGTGTCTATGTCCATGCATGTGTTTGCATGCGGAGTGGGAGTGGGAGTGAGGACTACCAAAGTCTTTGTGCTCAGGAGGAATGGGAAATGTTTCGGTGAGCACATGAAATGCTTCATGTCCCAGGATCATTTGTCTTAACTTTACTGAGGTGTCCATGGATAGCAGGAAGGTGCGAATTCATCCCTGGTGTTCCAGCGTGATTATTCAGAGCACCTTTCCCAACCTTGTGTTTTAGTTTACATGCTAAATCATGGTCTCTGTAACTTGGCACCACCCAAGAGTCTGCTAAGTTTCCTCTTGCCAGATTAAGACACCTTAGTGCTTCATACACACCTCTTGGATTGACACCACTTTGGCCAGATGGGTTTATCTAACAGAAGACAAAACAGTCTCCAGAACACGGAGAGCAGTGCCCTTTCCTGAGAGTAGGAACTGAAAGAAGATAGGCTTTCGTTGAATATGGAAGGAACATTTTTACAATTGGTACCACTTAATACACTGGGCCAGGCTACTTTATAAAGCAGTAATGTTCCCATCCCTGTCCATGTGCAGGTGGGATTAGAAGGTTGAAATGTGTATGTTTCATATCTCAGTTCTATAATTATATGAGTTTTAAATGTCTTGCTCCAGACTTGGAATGAAGCCTACTGGGCTTTTTCTGAGACCCACCCAATACTGGAAAATGCACTTATTAGTGACAGCCATTCTGTAGCTGGTTCCTCAGATGGAGGGCTCAACCACAGCTTTCTAAAATAGCTTAATGCTGAGGATATTTTCTGTGTTTCAAAATAGTGGAATTTCCTCTCTTTGCCTTGGGGAATTGCTGCTGAAGAATTTAATACTTTGTCTTTTCAACTGAACTGATAAAAGCATGGCTCTCCTTAGAGGCATTATTTTCAAGTGTTCCATATACTCTACAATTCTAGTCATGTTTGCAAGAAGGGAAGGGAAGGAACTCTGATTAGTTGCACTCCTCTTTCCATCCCCAAGGGCTTACCTTGCCTCTCATACTCTGTAAAATATTAAGAAGGAGGGAGAGATGCAGAGGGTTGAGGAGAGAGAAAAAGAGAAAGAGGCAATCTTAGAGTGAAAGTGTTGCAACTTTGCTTTCAAATTGTGCTTTGGTGGACTTGCTTAGAGGTGCAGCAGTTAAAATGAGATAGTGAATATGTGTACTGAACAATATGTTAGAGGAGGATAGTGTAACTTCCCCCAAAAGAGCCTATCATCAACAACAATGGGAAAGTAACTAGGTATTGTACTTGGGTTACTATTCTAACTGTTCAGAAGAGGGAATTATCAAGTTATTTAAATAGCATATTTATAACATTGAAAACAAGTAAGTTAATGCATTTAATTGTTTTCTCTTTTACTTTTCTTCCACTTCTATATCTTCTTCTCCAGAAGGATACACCAACCAAACCAAATCCCACCACAGACTCTGCTTCCTGTGTAGCTCTTAATTAAATCATGGAGTACAGGGCCCAATTCCAAGTACTCCATCAGCCAACATCATCCTCTTTCCTTTTGCCTCTTTCTGTTATCTCCTTTCTGTATTACTCTCTTCCCTTTTCAACTGCTCACCACCCAGGCAATCTTTGTTTCATTACTATGAAGGGCACTGCGATTTGTTTGTTAGCATTGCTTCTACTGAGAAAGTTGTTGCTGTTGTGGTGGTTGTTGTGGTAGCACTTGTCTTCTCCAGTGCCTGTATTTAATGTACTTTCCCATGAGCTTTAAACACTTTGAATACAATGGACCTGTATGAAGTTTTATTCATGCTCTTTGTGTTTCAGGTTTGTTGACTTGGGTGGGAGATTTACTGTTTTTGTTCAATTAATTTCTCATTTGTCTCCTTTAAGAAATGATTTGTTTACTTTTATTAGTTTTTGGCCTGCATGTATATATGTGCACCCTGTGAATGCCGTGCTCACGGAAGCCAGAAGAGGATGCCAGATGCCCTGAAACTGGAGTTTCCCAGTTCCTCTCCTAGAGCAGTAAGTACCCCTGAGACATCTCCCCAGCATCTCCTCAAATTCTTTAAAGACATCAATTGAAAGTAAAGAGAACTACCTGATATTATTGAACAACTCCTCTTCTGCTTCATTTTGGAGAGTTGCTATTGTTATGGCTTCAAACCACTAATATAAAGGTCTAACCTTCCATCTGTACCATACAGTATTATTTTTTTTTCAATTTTAAAAGACTTTATTTTGGTGAAAAAGAGATGACATCATAAACTCTTATGCTTGAGCACTTTTTCTTTTATTTCTTTATTAATTACACTTTATTCACTTTGTATCTCCCCTGTGGTTCCCTCCCTCCTCCCCTCCCAGTCCCTCCCTTCCTCCACCCTCTGCATGCATGCCCCTCCCCAAGTCCACTGATAGGGGAAGTCTTCTTTTCCTTCCTTCTGATCCTAGTCAATTAGGTCTCATTAGGAGTGGCTGCAGTGTCTTCTTCTGTGACCTGGTAATGCTGCTTTCCCCTCAGGGGAAGGTAATTAAAGAGCAGGCCAATCAGTTCATGTCAGAGACAGTCCCTGTTCCTATTACAATGGAACCCACTTGGATACTGAACTGCCATGGGCTACATCTGTGCAGGGGTCTTAGGTTATCTCCATGCATAGTCCTTGGTTGGAGTATCAGTCTCAGGAAAGACCCCCGTGCTCAGATTTTTTGGTTCGTTGCGCTCCTTGTGGAGTTCCTGTCCTCTCCAGATCTTACTGTTTCCCATTTCTTTCCTATAATTCCCTGCACTCTGCCCAAAGGTTGCCCATAAGTCTCAGCATCTACATTGATAGAATGCAGGGCAGAGCCTTTCAGAGGTCCTCTGTGTCAGGCTCCTGACTTGTTCCCTCTTTTCTCCTTCTTCTGATGTCCAGCCTCTTTGTCTTTCTGGAAAGGAATTGAGCATTTTAGCAAGAGTCCTCCCTCTTGATTAGTTTCCTTAGGTGTACAGATTTTAGTAGGTTTATCTTATATTATATGTCTATATGAGTGAGTTTATACCGTGTGCATCTTTCTGCTTCTGGGATAGCTCACTCAGGATGATCTTTTCCAGATCCCACCATTTACCTGCAAATTTCATGATTTCCTTGTTTTTTTATTGCTGATTAATATGTAGATATACCACAATTTGTGCATCCATTCCTCCAGTGAGGAGCATCTGGGCTGTTTCCAGCTTATGGCTATTACAAATAAGGCTGCTACAAACATGGTTGAGCAAATGTCATTGTGTACTTGAGAATCTTTTGGATATATGCCTAGGAGTAGTATAGCTGGATCTTGAGGAAGCACTATTCCTAGTTGTCTGAGAAAGCACCAGATTGCTTTCCAGAGTGATTGTACAAGTTTACATGATAGCTGGGTCAGAGAAGAAAGAAAGAAAGAAATTAAAGATTTCCTAGAATTCAATGAAAATGAAGGCACAACATACCCAAACTTATGTGACACAATGAAAGCAGTGCTAAGAAGAAAGTTCATATCACTAAGTGCCTTCAAAAAAATTTGAAAAATCTCATGCAAGCAACTTAATGGCTCACTTAAAAGCTCTAGAAAAAAAAGAAGCAGACACACCAAAGAGGAGTAGACAGCTGGAAATAATCAAACTCAGGGTTGAAATCAATAAATTAGAAACAAATAAAACAATTCAAAGAATCAATGAAACCAAGAGCTGGTTCTTTGAGAAAATCAACAAGATAGACAAACCCTTAGCCAAACTAACTAAAAGGCAGAGAGAAACTATCCAAATCAACAAAATCAGAAATGAAAAGGGGGACATAACTACAGACACTGAGGAAATCCAAACAATAATTAGGTCTTACTTCCAAAGTCTACATGCCACAAAATTTGAAAATCTAAATGAAATGGACAATTTTCTTGACCAATTCTACATGCCAAAGCTGAATCAAGACCAGGTAAATCAATTAAATACTCCTATATCCCCTAAGGAAATAGAAGTTGTCATCAAAAGTCTACCATGCCAGAAAAAAAAAAAAAAAAAAAAAAAGCTCAGGGCCAGATGGTTTCAGCGCCGAATTCTACCAAACCTTCAAAGAAGAGCTAACACCAATACTCTTCAAACTGTTCCACAAGATAGAAACAGAAGGAACACTACCAAACTCATTCTATGAAGCCACAGTCACCTTGGTATCTAAACCTCACAAAGACCCAACAATGAAAGAGAATTTCAGGCCAATCTCCCTCATGAACATTGATGCAAAAATACTCAACAAAATACTTACAAACCGAATCCAAGAACACATCAAGGACATCATCCACTACAACCAAGTAGGCTTCATCCCAGGCATGCAGGGGTGGTTCAATATACAGAAATCCATCAATGTGATCCACCACATAAACAAACTGAAGGATAAAAACCAAATGATCATCTCCTTAGATGCTGAAAAGGCATTTGACAAAATCCAACATCCATTATTTTTATTTTTAACATTGTAGTTTGCATCTCAAAATTTTTTGAGTCCTCCACAATCCTCCTATTTGTTAAACACTTAAAATGAAGTTAGAATAATTTTTCATGTTCTCTTCTTTTGGTTCTAACATCTGCATGTCTGAGGTAGTTTGGACTGGCTGCTTTTACTCATGGCAAATTTTAATTTAGAGAGCTACACATATTTTATTCCCAAGGTTTTCTTGAGCTTTCTTCTAGGACATGGTTACTGGGGAAAAGTTTGTTCCTCTTAAGACTTGCTTTTAAGATCAAATAAGGGAGAGTCTAGGGTTTGTTGATTCCTGCCCTGAGATCAAGTGCTTTTGTGATCTCTTCCCAGAACTCATGAGATTCTTCATTTCAGGTACTGGGATCACCAATAATTGGCTGTGTGAGATTCCATTCTCTTGACGTTCCGTTCCCTAATTTTGGATAATTTTCTAACATGAAGACACTGATCTAGACTTAACTGAGTCTGTGTGGACTAGGAGAGGGGCAGAGGAGGGGAGGAGAAAAAGAGGGTGGGGTTGGGAGGGAATGAGGAAGGTGGCTACAGTGGGGATACAAAGTGAGCAAACTGTAATTTATAAAAAAATAAATTAATTAAAAAATAGTGCTGGTGATGCCTAGCCTGTGAGGTGGGCAAGAAATGAGAGAGGATCACTCTAAATTTTGGGGCATGAATAAATAAAGTACAACGGAGAAATTAAAATCATATTTGCAAGAAATAAAGAATTCATTTGTGTGCGTGATACATTTAGAATGACTATTAGACATTCAAGTTTAAATGTTGAGTGGGTAGTTGGGGGAGAAGAAACAGGTCAAGATTAGAAATTCTGCTTTCTGGATTGGAGAGATGGTTTGGTGGTGAAGAGAATATATTGCTCTTCTAGTGGATCCAAGTTTTGTTCCCCCATCCATGTTGGATGATTCTCAACAATCTGTAATTCCAGTTTCAGAAGATCCAATGCCTTCTTCACAGATGCAAACACAGACACACACACATACATGCAATTAATGATTCCAAGAAAGAAATAATGGAATAAAAGACGATGTGGGTTTATGCTTGCCTGCTAATCTGAAACAATAAATAAATTGAAAGACTGTATAATTCAACCACTGTCATCTGACCCTAGTCTATGAGGTCTCATCAGGACTGTCTTCCTCTGTAGCCTGATAAGGCTGCCCCCCACACACACACCAGGGGGAAGGTGATCAAAGAGCCAGACCTTGAGTTCATGTCAGTGACAGTCCCTATTCCCATTACTAGGGAATTCACTTGAAGACTGAGCTGCCATAGGCTACATCTGAACAGGGAATCTAAGTTATATCTATGAATGGTCCTTGGTTGGAGTATCGGTCTCAGAAAAGACCCCTGGGCCCAGACTTTTTGGTTCTGTTGCTCTCCTTATGGAGCTCCTGTCCCCTCCAGGTCTTCAATCTCTGCCTTCTTTCATAAGATTCCCTGCACTCTGCCCAAAGTTTGGCTATGAGTCTTAGCATCAACTTCGATACCCTACTGGGTAGAGTCTTTCAGAGGCCCTCTGTTGTAGGCTCCTGTCCTGTTCCCTGTCTTCTTCCTCTTCTGATGTCCATCCCATTTCCCTTTCTGAGTGAGGATTGATCATCTTACCGAGGGTCCTCCTTCTTGCTTAGCTTCTTTAGATGTACAGATTTTATCCTATATGACAAGCACTCTTAACAGCACCTTCCAATATATCCCAATCTCACTGATACTGCTTTGTTACAGTGTAAAGCATATTATAGCAACAGCCCAGAGCAGGACCTGACAGGAATGAATGAAGGAACTCACAATGTGATAAATTAGGAGAGAATTTAAGGAGATTAATTTAAAAGGCAGAGATAAGGGTAAGGAATCAAAAATAGAAGCAATTTATAATCCAGAGCCAGTAATGATGGGAAGTGATTTCTATCCTAAAACATGATAGGGCAAAGGGAGGAAGAGCAAACATTCAGGAAAGTAAACAGCTATCTGTGGCCTTTGGTAGAGAGAGGCGGCCAGATATTCAGCAACACAGCTTCTGGGAACCTAGAGAATTAAATACACTGACCTCATCTCCCAATTTGGTTTCATGCTCATAGCTCTATGAGCTGAGCCCAGCTGAAAGCTAAAGACTGAAGAACCTCTTCAATATAGAACCTAAAAAGATAACTTCTAGATACCCATTAAAGTCTGGTAGAGGGTGAGTTCACAAGAGCAAAAAGGTGATACTGAGGCCAGCCCCAGCCCACCCATCCCCCAGTAGTCTCTTCATTCTATTAAATCCCTATACAGACTGTTCCCTGTATCCAAAGGGACCCATTGAAAATACAAATCTATTTATGTCATCTCAGGACTTAAAATGCTGAAATGGCCTTTTCTGACACTTAGAATAAATAAATGTAAAATCGTTATGAGATCTAAAGTTTTTCCATGAGCTCATCCTTGGCGACTTCTCCAAAGCAATCTGTAATTACTCTCCGCATCTCTTATTCTCCTGTGCCTGGGAAGGCACTTGCTGCTGTTTCTCAGTTCTCCAAATTCCCTCCCACTTTGCGCTGTTCCCTCTGTTGAAAGTTCTTCTATATTCCCTCAGTTTCATCTTTAAGAGATGTTCTCAGATTGGTTCATTTATTGCCTTGGTTCAAATAGTCACAAGTTAGAATAATTTTGGAAAAGCTCAATTGAGAAGATGCTCCCACTAGATTGGCCTTTCTACAAGTCCATAGAGCATTTTCTTGATTTATAATTGATGATGGAGTATTCCATTGTGTAAAAGTACCACAATTTCTGTATCCATTCCTCAACTGAGGGACATCTGTGTTGTTTTCATGTTCTGGCTATTACGAATAAAGCTGCTACAAACATGGTTGAGCAAATGTCCTTGTTGTGTACTTGAGCATCTTTTGGATGCATGCCTAGGAGTGGTATAGCTGGATCTTGAGGAAGCACTATTCCTAATTGTCTGAGAAAGCGCCAGATTGATTTCCAAAGTGGTTGTACAAGTTTACATTCCCACCAGCAATGGAGGAGGGTTCCCCTTTCTCCACAACCTCTCCATCATGTGTTGTCACTTGAGTTTTTTTATCTTAGCCATTCTGATGGGTGTCAGGTGAAATCTCAGGGTCGTTTTGATTTCCATCTCCCTGATGGCTAAGGATGTTGAACATTTCTTTAAGTGTTTCTCTGCCATTCTATATTCCTCTACAGAGAACTCTCTTTTTAGCTCTGTACCCCATTTTTTAATGGGATTGCTTGATTTGTTCCTTTTTAACTTCTTTAGTTCTTTATATATTCTGGATATCAGCCCTCTGTCAGATTAAGGTTGGTGAAGACCATTTTCCAGTCTGTAGGCTGTTATTTTGTTCTGAGGACAGGTGGATGGCCCAGTCCACTGTGGGCAGTCTTAAGTCTAGGCTGGTGGTCCTGGGTTGTACTTAAAATCAAACCGAGCAAGCCTTTGAGAACCAAGCCTGCAAGCCACACCAGTCCATGAGTTTTACATTATCTCTTGCCTCCAGATTCCTTCCTTGAGTTCTTACCCTGGCTTCCCTCAGTGATGGAGCAGACCTGAGAGTTTTAACATGTAAAAAATAAATGTTTAGAGTTGTAACATATAATAAACATTTTCCTCCCCAAGTAGCTTTTAGATGTGGTGTTTCATCACAGTATTGAAAACCTGAGATACAGAATGGCTAATATCAAAATCTCAAGTGACAGCACATGCTGACAAGAATGTGGAGAAGTTGGACACTCCTACATTGCTGGTGGGAATGAAAACTCGTATAACCACTTTGACAACCAATCTGGTGCTTTCTCAAAAAACCAGGAATGGCCATACCTCAAGACTCAGCTTTACTACTCCTGGACACTGGCCCGAAGATGCTTCACCATACAACAAGGACATTTGCTCAACCATGTTCATAGAAGCTCTATTTGTATTAGCCAAAAACTGGAAACAACCTAGATGTCTCTCAACTGAAAAATGAATAAAGAAACTGTGGTACATTTACACAAAGAAATACTACTCAGCCACTAAAAACAAGGAAATCATGAAAGTTGCAGGCAAATGGATGGAACTAGAAAGGATCATCATGAGTGAGGTAATACAGACCCACTTGGACACACTTGTTATATATACACTTATAAGTGGATTTTAGTCAGATAGTACAGGATAGACATACTATAATGCACAGAACCCAAGAAGATAAGTCTGTTGGGCATCATAGATATCATGTTGGCCCACTAGTTAGGGGAGTGAGGGCTATCTCTGACATAGACTATGTTCCCTGCTTTTTGGTCACTTCTATCTGGTGGGACTTTTCTACCCGGCCACAGGGGAGGAAGAGGAACTCAGTGTTCATGTGAATAGATGAGCTGGGGTGTCTGGGTAGGGGAGTTCCCCTATTCTGAGCAATAGGGAAGAGTGTATGTGTGAGAGAGGATGGGACTGGGAAGAAAAAAGGGAGGGTCCTATGACTGAGATATAAACTGAATTAAATTAATAAAAAAGAAAGAAAACCTAAGACAACTACAAATTGTAGCTTTATTATTCTGACTTTTCACTCTCTTCTGATTTTTTAATCACAAAAGAATTTAGATTATTAATTAAGTCTCAAGACAAACCAGTGTAACAGAATACTGTCCTTACCAAAACAAAACAAAAACCAAACCAAACCAAACAAATTTGAAAGCAATGTTATACAGTTTTCAGTAGCAGAATTAGACACACGTCTATATGATACTGTGATCTGGATGTAAAATGTGCCACATAAGCTATGTTTGAGCACTTGGTCCTCTGCTAGTGAACCTGTTCAGGGAGTCTATGGAACCTTTGGGACATAGAGTCCAGCTGATAGACATAGCCTGCTGTGGGTGGACCTGGAAGGTAACAGCCGTGATGTGTTTCTGTTCCCTGGCTCTCAATCATTTACTTCCAGTATTTAACCTGGCACAAGCTCCCATAACCCAGTTCAGCTGCTGAGTCTTCTCCACCAGGATAACCACCATTCCCTGAACTGAGAGACAGAATGGTGTTTCTGTTCTCTGGCTCTCAATCAGTTATTTCCAGTATTTAACCTGGCACAAGCTCCCACAACACAGTTCAGCTGCTGAGTCTTCTCCACCAGGATAACCACCATCCCCTGAACTGAGAGGCAGAATGCATGCCTCCTTCATCTGGTTACTTTTGTCAGCTACTGTGCCACAGCAATGAGAAAAGTTAACAAATATACATATATCTTTTCTCCCAAAGAAGAGCACTTAAGCATTATACTACAATACTCAGGCACCTACAGGACAGAACAGTGCATCACCTCCCTGTTATAATGTGGAGAACTCACCTCTTAAACACAAGCTGCTTTATCTAGAAGGCAACATCCCCAGTGCCGTTCTCTTAAAAACGACCTAGTAAGCGTGTGGATGCTTCCATCTCTAATGTCTCTGAACCTTTTGCACTTAGCTTGTCAAAGTTTCAATACTGGCAAGTTCTTGGTAAGTCTTTAGATGAAAGTAAGATGTTTTGAATGACAAAGTTTCCTTGTGAAGAAAAAGGACGTGATATGGATAAGTAAAAGAATATATTATCTAGACGAAAGGAATTCACATAAGAAAAGTCAGCTGAGCGTCTTTGAGGTCTACAAGCACAAACATGAGAACCAGGTCGCTTTTTTTCACAGCAGTGAGGTCTGTTAAGCTTTCAGGTTCTTACGTATGCTTCATCCCCTCTCTCTGTACTTCTCTGTCTGATCCCAGACTTTAAACTTAGTCCATCCCGACATTATTGAGACCTTGCTAGATGACTGCCAGATGTAGTTAACGTTGAATTTGGTCAAGAATTTCTTTTCCTTGTGCTCTTCTCCCCAGTCATATTTTTCATTACTTCCACTGAGGCATTTAAGTATCTAACCATTTTTGTCAAATTGTTTTCCTTTGTTTCTTCATACCTGTTTTCTATTATGTTTTCGGGAAGTAATTGAATGCTGTTGACCCAGTAAGTTCAGTATTTATATTTCCAGATAGGTGGTTCTTAGTGACTACATTTTCCCCTAAGACTTCTTCTTTCTTTTTTAAAAGAAGAAATTTATTTTTATTAATTATAGTTGAATCACTTTGTATCCCAACTGTTGCTTGCTCCCTTATCCCCTTCCAATCCCATCCTCCCTCCCTCTTCTTCCCCTGCCCCATCCCCAGTCTCCTCCACTTCCATCTGACCCTAGTCTATCAGGTCTCATCAGGACTGGTTGCATTATCTTCTGTGGCCTGGTAAGGCTACTTACTCCCCACTTGGGGGGAGGTGATCAAAGAGCTGGCCACTGAGTTCATGTCAGAGACAGTTTCTGTTCCCATTACTAGCACCCACTTGGAGACTGAGCTGCCATGGGCTACATCTGTGCAGGGTTATCTCCATGAATGGTCCTTGGTTGGAGTATCAGTCTCAGAAAAGATCCCCTGCCAAGAATTTTTTTTTCTCTCTCCTTATGGAGCACCTGTCCACTCCAGGTCTTTCTATCTCCCTCTTCTTTCATAAGATTCCCTGCACTCTGCCCAAAGTTTGGCTATGAGTCTCAGCCTCAGAAACAATGATTAGATGCCACGAAATAGATAGCAATGCCTTAACTGCATGAGTTGTTAGGCCCAAGGGCCTCTTCCATCCTTGTCAAGGGGAGTGCTAACCTTCTCTCCTTTCATACAACACCTCTCCTCTGTTTTATATTCCATCATGGTGGATACTATCTCCTGCTCACTACTTCTTTTTATCAGTTAGACTATGAGCTCCTGGACGGTAAGTTCTTTGTTTATAAGAGTTTCTGTGTCCTTAAGAATAGAGCAGATATCATCAATATTATATAAACAAGTATAAATGTACTGATAATGCTCTTCTATTTTCCTAATCATGAAAGATTTTTCTTAACATTCCTTCAAGTTTCATCTTAATGAATAACACTGGTTTTTTCATGTCCCAAAATATTAATAGATAATGTATTTGTTCACCTAGTCTGCTTCAACAAGTAATTCATTCTACATGCTTTAAACAAGAAAAAAAAATGTTTTCTCACAGTACTGGGGATAGAATTCTGAGTTCAAAGTGTGGTTGGTGTAACAGTGGGTTTTAATTGCTAGCGTGACACAAGCAAGAATCATCTAGGGGAAGGAGGAAGATGGCGGCGGCTAGTGTGCACCTTAGCTGAAGGGCAAAGGACCTGCAATGCCGAAATTGGTGAGTGAAGGGGTTGTTCAACCCTGAACAGAGTCATCTAGACTTCCAGGAAGAAAGAGACTAACTATGACCTGAGTCCATCTAGAATCGGGTCAAGGCAGACTCCTCCGGGAGGAGACACCCCGGGAGTGATCCCTAGGCACTTCCCCATATCCAACTCCCTACTCCCTCTTTGGAGGAGGCTGGGGGGCAGCCAGCAGAACCCTCCACAGACCACACTGTTTGTACCCCAGCCCCAGCGAGAACTGTAGCTTCCACCAAAAAAACCTCCCAGATCTTGGGCTGAGAAAAAACAATCCTTTCAGGCACTCCCCTGAGAATGCCACCATAACCCTGCCCTGGCGGAGCTGAAGGATAAAGAGGTGCACAATGGCTTCACAGCGCCTGGACCCCAGTGCTGCAGGCTGCTCCTAGCAAACAAACTTCAGCTCGGGATCTGGGACTGTGGTTGGTTATACAACACGTCCTGACACTCTTCCGGGTCCAGCACAATAAGGTCTAAAACCAAGTCCTAGCACCGGAGGCCCTTGGCAGAGAAACCCCTGGCTCAGGATCGGGGTTTCCCAACCCCTCCTGGCACTCCCCTGAGAGTGCCGCCATAAGCTTGCCCTAGCAGCGGGGAAGGTCAGAGAGGCAGCTTGCCACAGGCCACAGTACCCCCTCTCCAGTGCACCCAGCGGCCCCTGGCAGAGAAACCTGAGTTCTAGAACTAAGGACACTCAATCCTACCTGGTACTCTCCCGAAACCGCCGACATATGCGCTAGCACCTGGCGGCTCCTGCAGAAAGATCTGGGCCCAGGATCTGGGATTGAGAACACTCAACCCAACTCTTTCCCATGCTACCCCGGGACCAGCCATCATAAGCCTTCCCTGGCAGAGGGGAAGGTCAGAGCTGACTGTGAGCCTACACCTGCATTTGCCCCAGCAGGATCAAATCAGAGAGTAGAGAGCAAGGGGAACCCCTGTGTAATCCAACTGGTCCTGCAAGGGAGTGAGTGTGCCATCTAGGGAGTGTTTGCCCCAGACTCAGGGCCTCTCTACTAAGCAACCAGACAAGAGATTCCTGCCACCCACACCCCTAGTGTGGGCACCATAGGGATTCTTGGGATAGCAGCCCCAATGCTGAAGCCTCTGCCTTTCTGGACTACCAGTGAAATCCAGGCAAACAATCCCTGGATCCCAGACAGAGCTACATACTAGTGGCCTACAGGGCACTGTGATAGTCAGGGAATCCACACATGCACACTGAGCCTGCTAACAGCACATGCGAATAGCGCCAGTGTCACATTCCTTACTTAGGTAAAACTGAAACCACAATGCACACTCCCAAACCAGTGAACCTCTTTCATCTTCCTGAATAAACAGTCCAGAAAACAGAAAGAGACAATCTTACCCTGAACTACAAACTCCAGGAGCAAACAGTGAGTGTTATTGATAACCAGATGGCGAGAGGCAGACATAAGAACACACCCAACAAAAATTAGGACATTATGGCTTCACCAGCAATCCCCCAAATCAAAGGACACTTCAATTCACTAGATATACAAGAAAATGACTTTAAAACTATGTTTTTCCAGCTATTAGAGGCCCATAAAGATGAAATGAACAAAGCCCTCAAAGAAATAACCACAGAAATTGAGAAGAACAAAGAGGAAATAAATAAAGCTCTCAGAGAAATGACCACAAAAATTGAGGCAAACAAAGAGGAGATGAACAAACCTCTCAAAGAAATATCTACACAACTGAAGGCAAATAAAGAAGAAATGAACAAAGCTCTCAAAGAAATACAGGCAAATACGGCCAAACAAGTAGAGGCACAATTAGCAATATAGAGAGAGGAAATGAACAAAAAAATAGAAGCCGTCATGGAAAGACAGGAATCCACATTCACACAGATGAAAGAAATGGTGCAAGACATGAAAACAGAATTAGAATCAATAAAGAAAACACAAATAGAGAAAAACCTGGAGCTGGAGAACATAGAGAAAATATCAGGAACTACAAAGGTAAGCATCACCAACAGACTACAAGAGATGGAAGAGAGAATCTCAGGTGCCAAAGATACACTCACGGAATTGATATTTCTCTCAGAGAAAAAATAAAATCGGAAAAGTCCCAAACACAAAACATCCAAGAAATCAAGGACACCATGAAAAGTCAAAATCTAAGAATAAAAGGAGTAGATGAAAAAGAAGACATCAGGCTCCAAGGTCCGGAAAATATACTCAAGAAAATTATAGAAGAAAATTTTTCCAACTTAAAGAAAGAGATGTCCACAAACATACAAGAGGCCTACAGAACACCAAATAGACTAGACCAGAAAAGAAATTTTTCACGTCACATCATAGTCAAAACACTGAATCTGCAGAACAAAGAAAAAAAATTTAAAAGCAGCAAGGGAAAAAGGCCAAGTGAAGGTAGACCTATCAGAATCACACCAGATTTCTCAACAGAAACTATGAAAGCCAGAAGGGCCTGGACAGAAATCATGCAGTCCTTAAGGGACCACAGATGCCAACCCAGACTACTATGCCCAGCAAAACTTTCAATCAACATAGATGGAGAAGTCAAAATATTCTATGACAAAACCAAATTTAAACAATATCTACACAGTAACCCAGCTCTACAGAAGTTACTAGAAGGGAAACTCCAACCCAAAGAAAACAACTACATTTAAGGAAACAGAGGAAATAGATAACTACACAACAACAACAACAAAAAAAAACAAAAGAATACAGGCAATGAAACTCAGCAACACCACCAACCCCACATCAAAAGAAAGTAACAATTGTTGGTCACTAGTATCTATCAACATCAATGGACTCAACTCCTCAATAAAAAGACACAGACTAACAGAATGGTTGCGGAAACAAGATCCAAGAAAGATTCTGTTGCATCCAAGAAACACACCTATGTAACAAAGATAAACACTACCTCAGAGTAAAGGGATGGAAAAATGTTTTTCAAGCGAATGGTTCCAGAAATCAAGCTGGAGTAGCCATCCTAATATCTAATAAAATAGACTTTCCACCAAAATTAATCAAAAAAGATAAGGAGGGGCACTACATTCTCATCAAAGGAAAAATCCACCAAGAGGACATCACAATTTTGAACATCTATGCACCAAATACAAGAGCACCTACATTCATAAATAAAACATTATTAAAACTTAAATCACACATTAATCCTAATACCTTAATAGTGGGAGACTTCAATACCCAACTCTCACCAAGGGACAGATCAACTAGATAAAAACCAAATAGGGAAATAAAGGCACTTACAGAGTCCCTAAGTCAAATGGACCTAATAGACGTCTACAGATTTTTTTCCCCAAACTCAAAAGAGTATACCTTCTTTTCAGCACCTCATGGAACCTTCTCCAAAATAGACCAAAATAGGCCTCAACAAATACAAGAAGATTGAAATAATCCCTTGTATTCAATCTGACCACCATGGACTAAAGCTTGACCTCAACAAATACGGAAATAACAAAAAATCGACACGCACATGGAAACTGAAAAACTTGCTACGCATTGTCAGCTGGGTTAAGGAAGAAATAAAGAAAGAAATTAAAGACTTCCCAGAATTCAATGAAAATGAAGGCACACACAACATACCCAAATTTATGGGACACATTGAAAGCAGGGCTCAGAGGAAAATTCATAGCTCTAAGTGCCTTCAAGAAGAAATTTGTAACATCACATACAGGCAACTTAATGGCCCAACTGAAAACCCTAGAAAAAAAAGAAGCAGAAACACCCAAGAGGAGCAGACGGATGGAAATAATCAAACTCAGGGCTGAAATCAATCAATTGGAAACAAATAAAACTATTCAAAGAATCAATGAAACAAAAAGCTTGTTCTTTGAGAAAATCAACAAAATAGACAAACCCTTAGCCAAACTAACCAAACTAAAAGCAGAGAGAATCTATCCAAATCAGCAAAATCAGAAATGAAAAGGGTGACATAACTACAGACACTGAAGAAATCTAAACAATCATTAGGTCATACTACAAAAGTCTATGCGCCACAAAATTTGAAAATCTAAATGAAATCGACAATTTCTTGATAAAGTCCATCTACCAACATTAAGTCAAGATCAGGCAGAAAGACTGAATAGCCCTATATCCCCCAAGGAAATTGAAGCAGTCATTAACAGTCTCCCCTCCAAAGAAAGGCCTGGGCCAGATGGTTTCAGTGCAGAATTCTACCAGACTTTCAAAGAAGTACTAACACCAATACTCCTAAAACTATTCCACAAAATAGAAACGGAAGGAACACTACCAAACTCATTCTACGAAGCCACAGTCACCTTGATACCTAAACCACACAAAGACCAAACAAAAAAAGAGAACTTAGGACCTATCTCTCTTATGAACATTGATGCAAAAATACTCAATAAAGTACTGGCAAACCAAATCCAAGAACACATAAAAGATATCATCCACCTTGACCAAGTAGGCTTCAGCCCAGGCATGCAAGGGTGGTTCAATATATGGAAATCCATCAATGCAAACCACCATATAAACAAACTGAAGGAGAAAAACCACATGATCATCTCCTTAGATGCTGAAAAAGCATTTGACAAAATCCAACACCCATTCATGTTTAAAGTCTTGGAGAGATCAGGGATTCAAGGAACTTACCTAAACATAGTAAAGGCAATATACAGCAAGCCTATAGCCAACATCAAACTCAATGGAGAGAAACTCAAACCAATCCCATGGAAATCAGGGACAAGACAAGGCTGCCCACTCTCTCCATATCTCTTCAACATAGTACTTGAAGTTCTAGCTAGAGCAATAAGATAACTAAAGGAGATCAAGGGAAAACAAATTGTAACAGAAGAGGTCAAAGTTTCACTATTCGCAGATAATATGATAGTATACATGAGCGACCCAAAAATTCAACCAGAGAACTCCTTCATCTGGTAAACACCTTCAGCAAAGTGGCTGGATACAAATTTAACTCAAAAAAATCAGAAGCCCTGTATACCCAAGACAAAAGTGCTGAGAAAAAAAATTAGGGAAACAACACCCTTCACAATAGCCACTAATAACATAAAGTACCTTGGAGTGACTCTAACCAAACAAGTGAAAGACCTGTATGAGAAAAACTTCAAGTCTCTGAAGAAAGAAATTGAAGAAGATAACAGAAGATGGAAAGATCTCCCATGCTCATGGATCTGTAGGATTAACATAGTGAAAATGGCTATTCTGCCAAAAACAATCTACAGACTCAATGCAATTCCCATCAAAATAACAACACAATTCTTCATAGATCTTGAGAGAAAAATTGTCAACTTTATATGGAGAAACAAAAAATCCGGAATTTCCAAAACAATCCTGTACAACAACAGATTGTCTGGAGGCATCTCCATCCCTGATTTCAAGCTGTATTAAAGAGCAAGAGTAATAAAAACTGATGGTATTGGCATAGAAATAGAATAGTGGATCAATGAAACCAAATAGAAGACCCAAAATTAAACCCACATACCTATGGATATTTGATTTTTGACAAAGAAGCTAAAACCATTCAGTGGAACAAAGACAACTTCTTCAACAAATGGTGCTGGTCCAACTGGATGTCTACATGCAGAAAAATGAAAATAGATGCATATTTATCACCCTGCACAAAACTAAAGTCCAAGTGGATCAAAGATATCAACATAAAACCAGATACACTGAATCGGTTAGAAGAAAAAGAGGGCAAGACATTGGAACTCATTGGCACAGGAGACAACTTCTTGAACAGAACTCCAACAGCACGGGCTCTAAGACCAATAATCGATAAATGGGACCTTATGAAGCTGAAAAGCTTATGTAAAGCAAAGGACATAGTCATCAAAACAAAACAACAGCCTACAGACTGGGAAAGAATCTTCACCAACCCTACATCTGACAGAGGGTTGATATCCAGAATATAAAAAGAACTGAAGAAGTTAAAAAGCAGCAATCAAGCAATCCAATTAAAAATGGGGTACAGAGCTAAACAGAGAATTCTCAGTAGAGGAATACAAAATGGCATAGAAATACTTAAAGAAATGCTCAACGTCCTTAGCCATCAGCGAGATGGAAATCAAAACCACCCTGAAATTTCACCTGACGCCCACCAGAATGGCTAAGATCAAAAATTCAAGTGACAACACATGCTGGAGAGGTTGTGGAGAAAGGGGAACCCTCCTCCATTGCAAACTTGTACAACCACTTTGGAAATCAATCTGGCGCTTTCTCAGACAATTAGAAATAGCGCTTCCTCAAGATCCAGCTATACCACTCCTAGGCATATATCCAAAAGATGCTCAAGTACACAACAAGGACATTTGCTCAACAATGTTTGTAGCAGCTTTATTCGTAATAGCCAGAATGTGGAAACAACCCCGATGTCCCTCAATGTAGGAATGGGTACAGAAATTGTGGTACTTTTACACAATGGAATACTACTCAGCAATTAAAAATGAGGAAATCATGAAATTTGCAGGCAAATGGTGGGACCTAGAAACGATCAACCTGAATGAGGTATCCGAAAAGCATAAAGACACACATGGTATATACTCACTTATATAGACCTATAAGATAGGATAAATATACTGAAATCTATCCACCTAAAGAAGATAAACAAGAAAGAGGCCCCGGAGTAAGATGATCAATCCTCACTTAGAAAGACAAATGGGATGGACATTGGATGTAGGAGCAAACAAGTAAAAGGACAGGAGCCTACCAGAGAGGGCCTCTGAAAGACTTTACCTAGCAGTGTATCAAAACAGATATTAAGACTCATGAAGCAGCATTACCAGGCCACAGAAGAAGACAATGCAGCCACTCCTGATGAGACCTAATTGACTAGGATCAGAAGGAAGGAAAAGAAGTCCTCCCCTATCAGTGGACTTGGGGAGGGGCATGCAGGCAGAGGGTGGAGGAAGGGAGGGATTGGGATGAGAGGAGGGAGGGAACCACGGGGGGGGGGATACAAAGTGAATAAAGTGTAATTAATAAAGAAAAAAAATACTCATAACCAAACCTCCAGCAGAATGCAGGGAACCAAAAATAAATAAATAAATAAATAAATAAATAAACAAACAGTGGGGCAGGGGGGAGTTAGAACAACCTGGAGAGGACAGGAGCTCCACAAGGACCAAATATATCTGGGCACAGGGGTCTTTTCTGAGACTGTTTCTCCAAACAAGGACCATGTATGGATACAACCTAGAGCCCCTGCTCAGATGTAGCCCATGGTAGCTCAGTATCCAAGTGGGTACCCTAATAAGGGGAACAGGGACTGTTTCTGACATGAACTCAATGGCAGGCTCTTTGACTCCTCTCCCCCCCCAGGGAAAAGCAGCCTTGCTAGGTCACAGAGGAGGACTTTGCAGCCAGTCCTGAAGACACCTGATAAACCTGTATCAGATGTAAGGGGAGGAAGTTCTCCCCTAACAGTGGACTTGGAAAGGGGCAAGGAGGAGGTGAGGGTAGGAGGGTGGGGTTGGGAGGGAAAGAGGAAGTGGGATACAGCAGGGATACAAAGTTAACAAACTGTAACTAATATTAAAAAAAATTTAAAAAAAAAAGAATCATCTGGGAAGTCAGTCTCCGTGAGGCCTGTGGTTATGTCTCTAGGCGACAGTCTTCACTGTGTTCACTAGTGTGTAAAGACCCAACCAAATCCCTGGGTTTGGGTCTTTATGGAGTTTATGGAGTGGAGAAGATGACCTGAGTAGCTTTATGCATCATGCATACATTCCCTTTTCTCTGTTCTTGACCATGGATGTGATCTGACTAGATGTTTTGTGTTCTTATCATGTTGACTTTCTGCTATGATAGACTGTAACCTGACACTGTGAGCTAAAATAAACCTTCTGTCTTCTAAGTTACTTGCTGCTGGAGCATTTCATTACAGCAACAAAAGAGACACGAGGACATCAGGACTGTCCCCTCCTGATCACTCTTAGAGAGGAGGTCTTCTGTGCTTCTGCCCTATCGTACAGCAGTTGTCTGGAAATCTTTGGTTTTTCGCTGCATGTTTTTAGGTACATTATTTTCTGGGTCTATGGTTCTGCTTTCAAATCTCCTTTTGTTAAGAGAATGCATGCAGTCATACTCAATCAGGCAAACAACATCTACATAACCTCATCTTGGATTAACTAGCTACCTCTAAAATGACTGTTTTAAGTGGGTTTACATCTTGAGGTATTGGAGTGCCAGAATATCAGCACATGAATTTGAGGAACCACAATTTAATCCATAATAGTTTGTTATATTGTCATAAAGCTCAAATGAACAAGAATTTAGAATGAAAAAAAAACCAATATTTTATATGTTTTAGTTGTTTTGAAATATTTAATTTTTTTGGAAAGTTATAATAAAATAATGTCTGTATCTTCTTTATTCATATACATCAATTAACATTTTATTGTGTCCACAACTATTGTATCCCATCTACTTTTTTCCTCCTTACCTTTCTCTCTTGGTCTCCTCCCTCTGTGCTACTATTCACTCCTTATCTCCCTTTTACCTCTCCCTAATACCACCATTACCTTGTGCTATATGAGAATATGTTGTACTCATAATATTCTATTTATCCTAACTTCAGGAATTCTCCATAGCATAAATCTCCAAACTAAGGTATAAAAACTTGAGAGATCCCTATAATCACCCCAATGAGTAAATCAATGCTGACAAAAATCTTTTAGTCAATAAAACACATTCAGTTTTTCCCAGTGTCTCAGCAATGTTCTTTTTCTTTGACTGAATTCAGAGTCACAGGTTACCTTAGTTTGCCATGTGTCATTGAACTCTCTCAATGTGCAACTTTCTTTATCTTTGGGGACCCTGTCAACAGAAAATGTTGTGTCTCTGTCATCTTGTTACTAGGGAGGTTCACTGTGATCATTGGTACAGGTGGGAGTCAGATCTCTCTACCTTAATGTCTCTCTAGTGCCCATGATAATGGAAACATATCTGAGATTATGCTGATAACTTGGGTTAAGCATCTGTTACTGTGACTAGCTGAACGGCTTGCTACCGTGGCTCTGGTGGCAAGTGGCATCTTTCTTATTTCCTTTACTTTAACTCCATTTTATAGTCAGGAGCTTAATGTAGGACAAAAATCATGTCCTATCTCTTACTCTTTACACCATAATGGGCTCCATAATTTCTACTTTCTTTAAGAAATCTAGTCTTTTCCATAATTATCTATTTTGCTATCTAAATTCCCCAGCTTTCTTCTGTGGCTGATTCTTAATGATCCTCCATTTTCTTCTGCTGTTTCTTCTTTAAGTGTTTAAGAATATTTTTTTTTAATATTTTGGCATGCATGAGGATACTTGTGCATGCGCACGCAGACACACTTTACATAACTTGTCTTGCACTTCTCTTATTTGGACAGGTGATGGATTGTGCCACAATTTTGTCATTTTTGAAGACATTATTTTAATAGAAGATTTTTAGAATTCACAATATGGCATTTTCTCTGCTCATTGCTTCCTGGGGTTATCAGGGCCTTATTAAGAACAAAGTAAAAAAAAAAAAAAGTATTTATTTATAAACATACTTAACATAGATTAGAAACACAGACTTTTGTGTTCATTTGTATTTCTTTCATATTTGTAGTTCTCTTCTACTTATCTCTTGTCCTTCCCGGATCTCCCTATTAGCCCAGCACTCATGCATGTGACAACACGGGGTGCCTCTTCTGCCCAGACCCTGATGTTCCTCCTTACCACCTGCCATCTTTGGGCTGCCTCCACCTTTCCTTCTGCTCATTCACACATCTTAAAATTAAACAAAGGGGACAGAAAGACAGAGAATAAACTATTTCATTCAATTTCACTCTTTTGCCTTCCACTGTCCCATCCATATTTCTGATTTAGTATTTATAGGCAGGCACTGGATCAAAATTCACTTCACATTACTGACCAGTGAGTATGTGCTAACTTGTAAGGCCCTGCAGGGCATATAGAGACTGAACTAAATCTTTTTATCTTCCTCATAACGTTCACCAGTAAGTGGGAAAGATAACGTTTAAATGATTAATTTGGCAAACAATCTGAGCTTTTTCTAATAATATAATCTAATTTATTCCTTCTTAGACCTGTTTAACTTCTATGTGACATTCTTGCATCTGAGAAACTTTCTCAATGAATTCATCTGCCTGTTTCCACCATATGAGATGCTGTATTGGCCACCTTTATTGCATTATCACTTTCTAGCTTTCTGTTATTTGTGTTAGTCAGATTTCTGCTACTGTAACAGGTATCTGAGATAGTCGGTTTAAAAAGAGAAAAGTAAATTTGATTTATTGATTTAGAAGATCTAGATGGTAATCAGGATTCAATTCCTTTGGGTCTATGGTACCATATTATGGTGGATGCATAGCAGAGTGAAAACTATGCAGCTAGTGGCCAGAGAGGAAAAGAAAGAGGATGAAGATCCACAGTGTCCTTAGGGACACGCTCTCACTAGCTGAAGGACTCTCTGCTAGCCAGGCCTAGTCTCTGAGTGTCCCCCATTCTAAAAAGTGCCAGCATAGGGAACATACCTACAATGTGGGTAATTAAAGCAACTCCCCAATCACAACTATAGTGATACCCATTTCTGTTTTACAAACCTGTCTCATTTGGGGGTTCTTGATCTTCCAGATTTTCTTCTTGAATGAGATCTCTTTTCAGATCAACTCAGAGTTTAGATGAACCTAGAACTTATCAAAGCTCAGTTCTGGTTTGGTTTTGCCAGCTGCAAAGTTTCGTTCTCATCTCAGCTCTCAGAGCTAAGGCAGAAAGAACAGCTTCTACTATATTTCTACTCCAAGGTTCTTTGGAGGGATCACCTGATGGTGGCTGATATTCCTTAAAGTCCTTGCAAGGCTTTCATCATGGGACTCTGAGGTGCTTCCAACTCAATTTCCAATAAAGGAAAGCAATCGGCTCTGGACCATTTGTACTCAAGCATCAAAGGATGCTTTTAGGCTAGCAGTCTTCCTCTTTCTTGACCTGGGTGATAGCTCCCTGCTCTTTCCACCCATAATGCCACCAAGTATTCATGATTCATGCAGTTTTCACTGTGTGCATTGCACTTGAGTAAAAGTCAGTTATCGTGACTTAGAAGATATGTTCAGAAAGCACTTGAGCTGAATAAAAGTGCTAGGATTGTAGCCATGTTCAGAAATTTGATTCTTTTTTACATTTTCTGAAGTATAAAGTAAAATAAAATGTATAAACACATAACACACTACAAAATTTATTCCTCTGAGCTTTTCAGAAATTTTTCAATTTTTATAAATAGAAAATATATGTATGATGTCAGGGCGCATTAATTGAGCACCCGTTGAGGTTTTCTATGATATCCTTTTCAAGTTTCTCAATGCTGCCTGGCATCTCATTTTCATGTTCAAATCCATGTTCAATATCTATGATATACTATATGCTTATATTAGTTATAATCCTCACAATATTGCAAGTACTGTTATCCACACTGTATAGTCAAGTGGGGATTTATTAACTACTGGAGGACTTAGTGACTGAAACCATAAATATTTAATACCTCCTACTTAGACCTGATAACAGATGATATGAAATCCTTTTCTGGAAACCTCTCTGGTTCAGATTTTTAAAATTCATTATACATGTTGGATATAGTGTGGGCAGGAACCTCTGAGGTATGTGCAATGGACAGAGAGTGAAAAAGAAAAGGAGGAAGACAAGAAGGAGAAGAAGTAGGAGGCAATGATAATGAAAAAATATCAACCCTAAATCTAATTTTACTGAAGCCTTTCTTGAAACATGTAACAGTAATACAGAAAAAAAAAATGGAGTAAAGGAGTGAGGGAGAACAGAGAAGGCTGATTCTCCAGTGAGACAGATAATTGCAGACATTCATGACAAAGCAGGCAGAGTATAAAAGACAGACCTAGTCTAGAGAGCACTCTGGCCAAAGAAATATCTTCTTTTGGAAAATAGCTGAAGCATTTGCTGGAATCTTGGAGTAACTGATGTCCTGTCTTGGCACTTATCTCAGATGAAGACAGCTGATACACATTTGTCTTTTAATCTTAATGAGGTAGAGCTGTGCTTCCTCACTTAGGAGGCTTTAAGCTTAGGAAAAGCAGAGGCTGTGCTATGAAGGAATAAAGGTATATAAAATTCAGTGCAGTCCAAAGCTTAGCCCTTTCCATCCATTTAAATTTAACAGAAGGTGGAAATTATTTGTGCTAATTGTATCTTTAAAGACAGTGACACCTTTCCCCTTATGTAAACAGGCATGAGCGGTCTTCATTAGCATGTGTTCAATATGCTTATCTTGCTAAGAGTCATATCCAGAGATCCCACACACGGCACCACACAACCAGCTCCCGACGATAGTCCAGAGCTATAGCCTCTTTCAGCGGTGCTGTCTCTGTCATCATTTTGTATTTCAGTTTCTCTTCCTTCCTAGTAAATTCTGTCGTCACATCATCCCTCAGTCTTTTGACATTTTGTAACTCTTTCATTCGTGATCGTAGCAATAACCGGTTCCGTTTGGAAATGGTCCTGCTTTGGAACTAGACATGGAAAGAAAAGACGGCAAGCCTCTATTTTAATGCAACCCTGTTCCTAAGCAGTATCAGTGTACTTCTGTCCTGCACGCTATTTCTTTTCAAGCTCTCTGTCATGATCTTCCTTCTCTGGGGGGCATTTGGGGTGAAAAGACCCTTTCTCCAAAAGAGGCAAGCTTTGGACCACCTCTCTGGTTCAGATTTTTAAAATCTCAATCTGGTCCTGTGCTTGGACCTGCCTCTTCCGTCTGGACTCACGCTCTGTTCTCACCAGACACTCTGAACAGCCTTGCAAACTCAGCAGCAGCGCTCCCCACGGAGGTGATCTTTATATAGCCTTTGAGGGGGCCAGAGTTCTCAGGGTTTCTCCGCAATAACTGCTTTGCAAATACTTTTCAAAGATTACCCGCTGCATGTAGCCTACAGGTGTTTTGCTACTGGCCTCTATTAGCAAAGCTGGCGGCATAACCTGTCTGTTTTTCCACTCAGGAGAAACCCTTCACAGACAGGCTGTAAACAGCCTGGGTGATATTGGCGTGACACCGCCTCTTTCCCGCCCACGCCTTATGATTTTTAGCTTGTTGCTTTGCTCACGTGTACCATGTCTTTAAATATATTAGTAGAGGCCTTGGGAGCTGATTTTTGCTCAGCATTCGCATGAGCAAACTTTTGTGAGTTTGGATAATGCTTTCATACAGAGAAATGTGTACAATTCAAAAAGCTCTGACAAATTAAACACCTCTGTGAAGACACTGACTCTCCGTGATGAAAAGACACTCTCTTCTTTGGCTATGGAGAATGAGCAGTGTTCTTGCAGCAGATGAGTGCAATCCTCAGAACACCAGGCAGGTGGCTAACAACGGCCAGCGTCTCTAGGGGATCAGACTCCCTTTTCTGTCCTTCTAGGAGCTCACAAGCACATGAACACACACAGGCACACAACAATGACAACGACAAAATACCATTTCTTAAAAGATCCGCATTTCTAATGAAAAACAGAAGCCATGAATTTGAAGGAGAGGAGTTAGGAGTATGCGTGAGGTTTTAGGACTGAGGAAAGAGAAAGGTGGAAATATGTAATTATAACCTAAAAAAATTAAATATTTGTTAAAAGATATGCACTTCATCATCTTATTTAGTTCTTGCTATCGTCAACCAGTAAATCCCCACACTTCATAAACAACTCCTGTCTTTGTTTCTTTCTCCATATCTTGACGCTTGTATAAATTTAATCAAATTCCATACATGCTGTATGTTATTTTGTGTCTGATTCCTTCCAGTCATAACAGTTTTGAGATTTATCAATATTACTGCTTCCGTCAGTAGTTATTTTTTTATTAGTGAATATGCTTGTTTGCTGACCCAGTTCTCCCACTGATGGAACTTTTGGGTACCTTCCAGTTTAGGGCTATTGTAAATGAAAGTTTTTATAAATACTCCTGTAGAAAATTGTTTTTGATCTTTGTTGGATCTCTGTAAGTATGGAGTGGTTGGAGAGCCAGATGTAGCTCCTAGTTAATGTTTTAATCGATTTGTCGCAGTTTTCCAAAGAAGTTTAATATTTCTTCCAGCAATGTATGGGAGCCCAAATTTTCTATGTTCTCGCTAACGTTTGGAGTCACCTGTCTTTAGTTTTTTTCCCTTTGAAGCAGGTGTGTGGAATGGGATTCTAACAGGTATAATTTTCATTTGCACTTCCTTCTGTGATGATAGTACAAACATTTGAGAGGCTTTTTTAACTTTCGTGTGTATCCTCCAGCACCGTCTTTGCCCTTCTTATTACTGTTTTTCTCATTTGGGATTTTTTGTGTGAGGTTGAGTATTCTGGACATAGGTACTCTCTGGAGTCTTTGTGGTCTACATACATTCCAGTGTGTCCTTGGTCTACTTGCTGTCTGTGTTGTCTGCTGTGATAGACTGAAGTCTTCATACTTTCATATACTCTAATTTTCCTTTTTTCTGTTCATTCTTTTGTTTATATGCTGCTGAAGAGTCTCACGCAGCCCAAGCTGGCTTGAAATTCAAGACCTTGACCCTCTCTTTTTAATCCTCCTTGTTCCACCTACGAAGCCCCATAAGACAAACATCCCAGTCATGTGTTCTGCTTCTTCATGGCAAGAAGCACTTGCCCAGTCCAATGCAAAAAGTGTATTTGCTTATATTTCCCTGTAGTGAGATTTAAAAATATAAATTTTATGTGTAGACGAGCATAACAAAAACAAAAGCTTTACAAAGGAGTTAAAGCAAGTTTCCTCTCAAATTAAAAATGAACCCAAAAGCAGAGAAATTTTAAAATAATTTTTTGTTAAGGGATGATGTAGGACGTGTGTTTCCACTTATCTGTAAGATTTATGTAGCTTAGCACCATTTATTAAAATAAATTACTAAAACGTATTTTCTACCTGTTGGCAGTCTTATAAAGAATCAATTTGCTGTATATGTGCATGATTCCACTTTGAATTCACCTCTAAGTTACACCCATATATTAGCCTACCCACTGTCTTGATTACTACAGATCTGGAATAAGTCTGAAATTAAGCGATATGTATAATTCATCTTTGCTCATCTTTTTCAAGTTTGTCTGGGTTATTCTAGGATATTTGCATTTTCACATACATCCTAAAATTGGCTAGTCAATTTTCTTTAATTAAAAAAATACTACTTGGATTCTGATTGGATTAAAAAAAAAATTAGGAATGAGTGTTGAGGCCAGAGCTGGTGGCAGAAGCTTGTAGGCCTGCACTCAGGGGCTAAAGCAGGAGGGTTATAAGAGTGAGTCCTTGTCGCCAAACAGAGCAAAACAAACAGAACGGAGAAAGCCGAATTCTCTCAAACATTTAATTAATTAATTAATTAGATTTACATCCAGATTAGAACTTCCTCTCCCTTCCCTTCTCCAGTCACTCCCTCTCACTGCCCTCACCCTGGGCCCCACTCCCTTTCTCCTCAGAGAGGGGAGACCTCCAATGGAAATCAACCAACCTTGGCATTTTAAGTTGTAGCAAGACTGTGCATATCTATTAATGCTAAACAAGGAGGTCCAGTTAGGGGAAAGGGATCCAAAGGCAGGCATCCAGAGTCAGAGACAGCCCTGCTCCTGCTGTTAGGGGTCCCACATGAGGACCAAACTGTTACATATGTGTAGGGGGCCTAGCTCAGTCCCACGCATGTTCTCTGGTTGGTGGTTCAGTCTCTGTGAGCCCCTGTGGGCCCGGGTTAGTTGATTCTGTAGGTTTTCTTGTGGTGGCCTTGACCTCTCTGGTTTTTCAATTCTTCCTCCCCATCTTCTATAAAATTCCACAAACTTCACCTATTGTGTGTATGTGTGTGTGTGTGTTTGTGCTTCTGAAAATAATCAGAGCACTTTATTTTTTCTGTTTTTATCCAACTTTCATTCTTTTTTTATAATTTGTTTTATATACAATTTATTGTATATCCCAATTGAAGGCCCCTTCCTCAACTCCTTGCAGCCCCACCCTTCCTCCCTCTTACCCCATCCTCCTCCCCTATTCCACTGTAAGGGAAAGTTCTCCTCCTCTGCCATCTGCCCATAGCTTGAAGAGTCTCTGAATCTTACCTGAATCCTCTTCCTCTGTGGCCTGGTAAGACTGCATTGTCAGGGGCAAGTGATCAAAGAGTGGTTAACTGAGTTCATGATAGAGGCATCCCCTTCTTTCCTCAGTTACATCTGAGCAGTTACATCTGAGCAGAACGCTAGGTCCTCCCAGGCATGGTCTTTGGTTGGTGTGTCAGTCTCTGCAGGACCCCCTGGGCTTAGGGTTTTTAGCTTTGTTGGTCTCCTTGTAGAGCTCCTCTTTCCTCTATGTCCTCTTCTTCCCTGCATGGGCACTCCAGTTTTGTAAATGCGCAAATTACAGATTACTGATGTTTTTACTAAGGTTTTTGTTTTGGGTACCAACCCAAGAACTTTTCCTGCTGGATAAGCTGCTTACCCACCTTGGTGCTGTATCTCTGCCCCCTTTTGCTTTCTCTTTGAGTGAGGGCCTCACTGTAGTTCTCAGGCTTGAACTCCTGCAGCCCACAAAGGCCTTAACTCACATTCATTTTGCCTTCAGCCTCCCAAACTGGTTTTACAGTCCTGCTTTTTAAATCTTAGGCCAATCTTTAATTTCTGTAATTAACTTCCTGTAATCATGGTGGACTATGATTTTATACATTTCTGGATCAATCAATTTGCTGATAATCTGTAGTTAATATTCCTCATAGTCTTACAGTTTTCCTTATAAAGCTTTTGTCAGATTTTGATCTCATGGTTATACTAGTATCGTTTTTTTTTTTGAGAGACTTCGTGTTACAGGGGTATTATTTCTTAGAGAAAGGTTTTATAAAGTTCACTAACCAAATGAGTTATATGAGAATGTTTTTGGTGTGAGATGAATATAATTTAGTGTGTAGTAGACACAGGAAATCCTGTTCTTTGCATATTAATTTTGGAAATTATAAAGGTTTTAGAATTTTTTACATTTATCTAAACTGTAGATTGGTTTCTTGGTTCTGCTATTTGTTTTATGAACTATAATATCATGTGTTTTAGGCATGGCTGAGAACTCCCTGTGTAGCCACAGATAATCCTGAAGTTCTGATCCTCCTATCTCTGTCTCCTGAATTCCATTTCTGTACCACCATGGAATCCAGGGCCTCAGGAATGGTGAGAAAATGCTCTGTCCATTGAGATGTAACCCTAGTCCCACCTCTGTTGATTTTGTTAGCATAATATTTATTGCCTTATAGTTGACATGTGTCTCCTGTTTCTTTTTGGTTTTGTTGTTTTTTGTTTTTTGTTTCTTCTTTGGGTAGATATTCATATAATTCTACATCATTCTTTTTTTTTCTAGTATTAAGATTTAAATATTACATATATTTATGATATGTAATAAATATCATTGTTTGAACTGTGTCTTACAAATTTTGTTGATTTTATTATTATTCCATTCAAGCAACTTATTCCCATTATGGTTTATTTTATATTATATGTAGAAGCATGTGATCAGTGTCCAAATACTTTAAGTTTTCTAGAAAATTGATGTTGCTGATATATAATTGATTTCTATTCTTGTCAAAGAACATGCTCTTTATTATTTTAATAGTTTCAATTGGTTGAGACTAACTTTATGGTCTAGCACATGATATAGTTTAGTAAGTTTTTCACTGACAAAAATATACAATTGGGGGGGCAGACTGTTACACAGATGTCTATGAACTGGAGCAGGCCAGAGTGCTCATGTCTTCTAGGTCTGTATGAATTTTTATTTCTGTTTCTTTATCAGTTATTGAGAGAAGTTTGTTAAAACACCTGGCAGTGATTATTGAGTTGAGAAGGCAACTAGTTATTCCACACAGCTACCAACAAGAATTGCCATGCTTATTTTAATGATTTTTTGAGCCATCTTAGAATAGGACCATAAATTTCCCTATAAACTGTGGGATATTCAAATGGTATAATTATAGAGTTTGGGGGCTATAAAAAGGAGTCAAGAATTATCTAGTGAGAGAGGCTGAATAGCTCAGCCAGTAAGGCGTCAGACCCTCAGTCTGAAAGCCCAAGGTTCAAAACCTTGCTCTTCCCCTTCTTTTCACCCTTTGGTGCTTACTGAGACTGAAGCATCAACCAAGGCCCATGCCCCCTACAAAGATCTGTCAGATGGGAAGCAGTCAGGAGAGTGAGAGGGGTGTGCTAAGCTACCTAGCCTAACACTGGGTTGTTTATAGGGACCTGTGTGAGATCAACAGTGAGGTGGGCTAAAGCCAAGAGTGGAAAAGCATTGTGGGCTGCAGACCCAGGTCAGGCTGGTGATCATTGTACAGGAGTCTAAGAGGAAAGCCTGCTTTCAACCCTGACTTACTGGTCGCCACATGGTATATTCCTCAGTTTAGAAGTATATTGCACATTTTGTTTGTTAGTGTGGTGGATAACTTTTAACTCTTCAGACACCTGGTTTGTGAGTATCCATACACACTCTCACCTTTAGAATATATTACAGAGGGGAGATGTGTCAGCACTTGAAGCTCTGGCTCTTCCAACAAATCTGTCCATTAGTGAAAATACAATTTAAATCGTTGTAGTTCTACATTTTATGTTTGTAAAAAACAGAAATATTTACCTCTGTTCAATACTATTTCTGTCACTTATTAGATATGTTACTTTGATTTCTTGTCTCCACCTCTGGGTCCCAGTGTTTGAATTTAAGTGTGTATCCAGTGCCTGTATGATATTCTGTTGTAGTTTTATTCTATTAATACTGGAGCAGTTGCAGACACTTTGTGAAAAGGAAGCATTATTAGAGTGATAGCTCAGGCTAATAAAAGTTAGCATGCTTTAAATTGAGTTCCTTTCCCCTGTGGTATCCTCAGTGAAGGTCCAGACACTTGATGGCTCAGTTTAGTTCTAATGTTAACACTTTGTGTCAGGGTGTGTGTGTGTGGATGAGTCAAGGTCAAAATAGAAGTAAGTGGTAATTGCAGTTATTTGTTTTAAAGTTCCAGATAGCAGTTCACGTCACGAGTCTGTTAGATGACAAAAATACAAATCCACCCTTAACCTGATTTCTCTTTGATCCCAACCAGTTCTGGCTATGAATGATAATAAGGAAATAATTATCAGCCTTTTCCTCTGAGTGGTGCGCCCAGGGCTCTCTGGAGAAAAAGCCTCCCTGAAGCGCAAAGTAGAGCCCATGTTGTTGTTTTGTAGGAAACTCAGATTAATCATCTAAGTTCATGTCCCCTTGAGCACAAAGGGCAGCTCTTGGTCACTCACAGCAATTCTGCATTGGCCTTTACTATGCATTGATCGCCCAAGGGGTGAAGGGTGAAAGGTTACTTTCTGTTTAACAAGGCACAGAGAATGCCAGTGATGGCCACTGCTAAGAGCTGAGGAAGAAATTCCAAAGCTTGTTGCCTCATGCTTTTCCCTGCACACTTTGCAGGACCTAGGAAAAAGGACTCTGGGACAATGACAAGGGAGGGATCATGGAAAGGGACCCCCAACATGGCCTGCAGTGGAAGCCTGTCTTCTCAGACTCACTGTTCTCAAGACATTTGCCACAGCATCAGATTTTCCCTTTACTGTTTACTGCACCTTGAGGTGCGAGTTTACTTTCACTCTGCTGAAAAGTGATGTGATGACTAAGAGTGAGTAATTGAAACCTAGTCCTTTAATAATCTCATTTACATAAGAATTGTCAGATGAGGTTGCTTGCCACTGATGAAGAGGTAGCCCTTGCTTTCTCATTTTGAATCTCACATACCAATAGCAAGCAATAGCAGGTCATTCAAAAACAGACTGATATTACATACTTGATTAATAAGTACAATGATGACTGTGGTGCCTCAATAAAATCCATGTGATTTTTGTTAGAATATTTACAGTTTTGAGTCAAAAAGGAAGAAACAAAATTACAATGCTACTCAATACTCCTGTAAAATCTTTAAAATATAACCTAGAAAAATCCCAGAAGCAAAGATTTATAACTCATATTGTGCCACTATATAAAATGCTCACACATCCATGTTTAAAAATGAATGAGAATATTGTTCAACTATTGCTTGGCCAGAGGGGTAGTGAGGAAAGTGTGGTAGAGCTAAATTAAATAGAGTGTTCATATGAAGGTAAATTGAGAGAAATTTTTTCCAGCCTACTCAAGTTTAATTAAAAATAAATGTAGAAAATTGTTTTAAAAGATTGTACACAGTGATTATCTCAAATTGCCATGGGAAATACAGAAATGCCTCATTAAAAAACACATTTAGACATATTTTAGACATAAACTCCATCATTTATATTCTAGCTTAGACAAACCTCCTCGCTTCTAAAAAATAACAAGCCAAAATATGTCATCATAATTTTCCTGTATCTTAGAATATTTTGCATATGTGATAAGATGATATTTCGGTCTACATAGACATCAAAAAATAATTTTAAAGGGAAATCACAATGATTTTACAAAAATAAGATAAAACCACTAGCTACTTAAAGAATCACTGAGTGCTATACAGAAAGAAAGCCAGTAATATACTTGAGTCAAACCTGAAAATTTGTAATCACCAGTTTAAGTGATAATAGCAAGGCAAGGAATTGTGATTTCTTGACAATAGGCAGTGTTTTTCATCTGTGTTAGTATGAGACTTAAATATCTTTTCATTTTTAGTTGATTTAGTTGATGAAGAAAAGGTAAGTTTTACTTATGTTTTTTTTTTGTCATTTAACTAAGCCAATACTTTAGTGTACTATCATGTCATAAAAGTATGCAAAGCCAAGCTTTTCCCAAAAGTCAATTAATTAGCTTCTGATTTGTTGTCATTTGGTCGTTTTGTTTTGTTTTGTTTCTTTTCTGACCCCAAAAAGAAATGGGCACTTCATTTATTGTTGGGTAGTTGAAGTCATCAGCAAGGGGTTGTAGAGCATACATCAAATGAAAAAGAAAAAAAGTGAATGACTATTTAAGACTGATGAAGTAATTTTACATTTTAACTAAAACTACATTTAATGAATTCAGAAAGAAAGGACATTAGCATTATTAAGACTTGATAATATTTTTAGATATTAACTTTAGAATCAAGGAGGATGATAAACAATGCAAAGAAAATTGCTTCTTTTAATTCTGCTTTTTGGCTAGTGGTCATTTTTCTGACCCAGATTGTCTATGACATATTTCTTCCCTGAGATGCCATGCACAAATTTGTCACTGTACGTGACAGACTTATTATTCATACCTATGATCTACATAGTTGTACCTTCCAAAATTCACAGTTAATTTAATTGTCATTGTAGCAATATGAAGAAAAGCAGCATTTAAGAGGTGATTAGAGATTCTTCTGACACTGAAAGACAACAAACATCCCAGTTAGGGAACTCAGTGTGAGAGCACATCTCAGCAGATACCAGGCTTCATCTTAGACATCTTATCCTCCAATGTTGTACAAAATAATTCCTTTTCTTTGTAAATTACACATATTCAAGTTCTCTAAAAACACCAACTGGATTAAGACATGAAATTAAGAAATATTAATCACTGCAGAAACTGTATTCTTGGGTAGGACTGTGTAGACATTTAATCAGTAGCCTCATAATGCCTTACTAAGACATTAATCTTTTGTGTTTATACAGTAAGTGTTCATGGAATTCAAAGACAAATTTTGATAACCAGGACAATATGTTGTTTAAATTCTCACCCTTGAGAACTGTGCTGTGGTGATTGTATTGATAGTCAATCCACATTCTTCTGGCAAGTTATCTGCTTTGTGAAGTTTACCTGAGGCAAACATTGCTTTCAAGTATTTATACAGAGCTACTACCTACTATTTTTTTTAGTTAATTATTTGGCTAATATCTATGGTTTTTACAAACTCTAGATTTTCAAAACTTGAACCACCCATTACTGTGATTACACACACACACACACACACACACACACAAAATTTAACATAGAAAATATACTATGCTTGGCTTTGGTTGATGATTTGAGCCAATCTTGTATGATTTTCCCTGGACCTAACATGCCTTGCTCTGGAGGCTCAGCCAGAGGGTGAGCCTAAGGGCAGGTCAGGCATAATCAGTAACACCCTCACCTCCTTCAACCAAGGTACCTATTCACTGAAAGAAATAAAACAGCACAGCAAAAAGCCAAGGAGGGTCCAAATAAGCACAGGCTTAGAAGAGCTCCTAACTGGGGAATATTCAAAACGCCAGGCAACCTAGATCTCTGCACATCTCAGCGATGCCGGAATCAACATTTCGTGATCTACCTTGTGCTAACTTGATTGACAAAGGGAAAAACAATATGACAATGCCCAGTGTTGGTGAGATTTAGATAAATGAATTTCTCGTGCCCTAGAGTAGTAGTTTAAACAGTCACACTGGGAAGGATATAGAAGAGAAAATCATAACATTATTGTTCATGGCTCAGTATGAGTACATTAATAATAAATTTGATAATGGATTTGAACAAGAATTATGAGATGATTATATTTTGAGATAAGTAGAAAATCCCTAAGAGTTAAGTTTTCATTTCTGTACTAGAAAAATCAATAGGCAATATATGAAAACAAAATAAGGTACATAAGTATGTAATTCAAAACTGTAAGGTAAAATAAAAGATATGGATGTGGTTTCCTCTAGAGAATGGGGATAAAAGCTTTGAGAGGTTTGGAAACAGAAAAAGGCCATATTTTCATTATAAGACTTACAGAATTGTTTCATTTTCACAATCACATACATGACTAACTTTGAGTGACATATATATATATATATATATATATATATATATATATATATAATTTTTTTAAAGAAAAACAAAAAGCAGAGTTTTGATGGGGCATGTCTGCATTTCCAGTAGTTTGGAGGCTGAAGCAGAAGTTTCAGCCACAAGTTCAAAATCACATCTACCTTTTCAGTGAGCTCTAGTCTCAGTCCACACACATACACACACACACACACACACACACACACACAGACACCAAAAAAAGAGCAGGATAAAGTAGGAATGAAGGGAAGAAAGAAATAGTAGATTAGTTTGGTTAAATTCTAAATTCTGAAGTTCTGTACTATCATGTCAGTTCTCCAGCAAAAATAAATGGTAAAAATCAGAAAGCTCTGAAAGCTGGAAGGTAAATGAACAGTTAAGCAATATAGTAGGAAGCCAGGAAGCCAATTTAGGAAACGGCTTTTATCAAAACTAGTTACATGTCTTGGCAATTCCCATTGGATTTGATCCTGTGATCCTGGTGAGATCAATCAAAGCCCTCTTCTGACCTCTTGGGGCACCTCCACTTGCACGCCCATGCCCACACACGTCCACATAATTAACAATACGGTACAAAATGTTAAAACAACAACAAAAAGTCAGATGAAAAGCAGACATGAACAAACTCAGTACTTACAGAATGTCATATTTATGCATATTGTTTAATCGCTCCCTAGAAAGTCTGGAGATACCTTTCCTGAGATCTAGTACATTCTGTATATGGAAACAACAGCAGCAAAACAGGGTGGAGAGGACAAAAACCAGTTTTAGTCATCTCAGTTCAGCAGAGAGCTGGGGTTGGGGGCTAGCAGTAAGATAAGGTTATGGGAGAGAAGGGCTTGGGTAAGTGAGCATACAGCAGAAAGAATAATTCAGGCCTCAGCTGGATCTGTGCAATACTCTTTCTAGAGATTTCAGCCTAAGGAATGGCTCTGTACGGGGACACATGCGACCTTGAGTTTGTAATTTTATAAGAATTATTCTCCCATCTTTGGTTTATCTTGCTGTGTAGAACACACAAGTGTTTGGTGACTTTGAGATGACATGTGACAATGTTTTGTTGAATGGTTGGTAGCACTGGAAGAAGAAATGCCAAATCATTCCCATCGTCTTTGCTATCCAGGAGCTCCTTACCTCTATTATGTTGTCTCCTCGTCTCTCCATTAGAATATTCATGGGGAAAAGAAAAGGGTAGCCCTCATTCAATCCTTTCCTTTCAAAACAAAAGGCTTGAGAAGGTGGAGTTGCTTCAGCTCTGCTTTCCCAAACTTGCTGCTCTGCACTCCCCCTACAATGTAGTCTAGCAGGGCATGACTCAGCGTTCCTGAACGAGGGCTGTCTCTGAAATAAACCTGTGCTTTTCCTTTTGAAGCCAAAGATCAATGCCACCCCATTCTCCCAGCTCTTCGCTGATGTGATTAGTTGGAGATTATTACAGTTACTACAATGTCCCTGTCATTGGTTAAAATACCATGACATTTAAGTGGTTATGGCAAATAGTCATATTATAATTATTCGTTTATATGTATATTTCTCGCACTAATTTGAGCTCCTCAAAAGCAGAAAACAGCTGATTATGTTTCTGTTGTCAGTTCATGACAAAGCTGCCTATACAGGCGAGGCACTTCTTGACAGTATGCTGAAGTTAGTAATGACAAACAGGGATGTTTTTAGGTCAATGGATCTGACTAATTCTCAGGGTAAATAGCAAACAATTTAGAAAAGGAGATTCCATTTTGCCTCACTGTCCCCAGCTCTGATTCATCTGATAGTTGTCTTTTTGTCTGCCTCAGTCATCACTGTGGCTCAGAGTCCTTGGTTTATAGAGGAACCATATCGTTTTGATGGGTAACAGAAAATATTCCCAAGTGAGCATTCCAGAGAAGTAAGCATAGGGCTGAGAACAGAGCCAAGTAGGGGAGAGTGGATGTAGATAGAATTAAACCCAATACAAAGAAAATTGCCACTGTGAGCATTTTATATTAACCTTTTTAAATGGTGGATTAGCCATTCTGAGCACAAATGTATCAATCAGGGAAAATTATAGAGGCAGGAGCTATGGCAGCAGCTGTGTGGCTTGCCTAATAAGGCTGGATCTCAACATTTCTCAGCCTGGTGGCACAGAAGATGAGGACTACGAATCATGAGAGTTGTGAGAAGAATACAGATGTCTTGTGTATCAAGAAAGGAAAGAACCTAAGTCTTAAGGCTTCAAAACATCCCAGGGAAATGGCTGCTCCTAGACTGTCGGTAGACCCTTGCCCCTTCTGTGTATGTGACTGTGTCCTTGCACTGCGATGTCGCAGCACATCAGGCTTGTAACTTCTTTGTGAAGAGAAATGTAAAAGCCTGCTGCCCTTTGCTCTTAGATATCAATGTGGAGGAAAGTACAGACCTCACATCTCACACACACATGCATATATATATATATATATATATATATATAGTGTGTGTGTGTGTGTGTGTGTGTGTGTGTGCTGTGTGAGTGTGTGTGTGCATAGTTATTGAATATACACACAAGCACTCCAAAGGCAAACATTACACCTAAATGACAGGGATAGCTGAGACTAGCCAGTTGCTCTGTTTGAAAACTTTGCTAAGATAATGTAGCCATACTTCAGTCCAGCCCAACCCATAGAGCATTCCTGGTTTTCTACAAATGTTGAGGTTGCTAGTGACAGTCAGTCTCAGGATTACTCATCCTTTGAAACTTCCACTTTATCTGGTACTTTTGAACCTCCGACAGCTTGTTCTCTCTCTCTCTCTCTCTCTCTCTCTCTCTCTCTCTCTCTCTCTCTCTCGCTCTCTCTATCTCTGTCTCTTTCGCTATAAGCATACCTAGAATTCATTTGATAGGAAACAGAAGTTAAGCTGAGCATAGTGTCACTGAACTGCTGAAATTTTAGCATTCCAGGAACTGCAGCAGGACTGTGAGTTCCAGGCCACACAAAACAAACAATCAAAAAGCTGAATAAGTTCAAGGCTGCTAAGAGTGGTCCATAAAGCAGGAACAGAATGAAGCCTGATCACCACCAGTACCGTATCTAGGTCGTTAGGTTAAACTACACGCACAATATTAGAAACAAATCAAAATGCAGGCATAAAGACTAGCAGCATGCGCTGGTGCTGCACGGGTCAAAGCCAGGGCTGAGAAGGAGGCAGACGAAAAGCCCCATCTGCATCTCAGACACCCTCTGCAGCAGATAACTGCCCTCAAAGAAAAAATTAGCTTTCTCCATGGAGCCTAACTGGGTTCAGGAACCACACTCCAGGCAGGCCCCATGTCCAGCAATTGACGGCCAACACAAACGGAACTGGAAACAAGGTATGTTTTGTTTTTGTTTTGCTCATAATGCTTTGTCTGAGCTTTTTTCTCTCTCTCTTTGTTCAAATCTTTTGCTTATATATTGTTTTCCAACTTTGTTTTTCATAGGTTTTCTGCATATGTGAATGTTTGTCTCAGCATCTGCGTTTCTTGTGCTTTTTCTTTGATTTCTTTTTGTTTGCTTGTTTGTTTTTATCTCGTTTTATTTTACTATTTTTTTAGATCCTTGTTTGTACACTAATGAGAGAGAAAAAGAAAGAGTGTGGATTTGGGTGAGTGGAGACATGGCAATCATTTGGGGGAACTGGGGATTGAGAACCATAATCAAAATATATTATATTTTTTTAAGAATTTATTTTTAGTAAAAAAAAATGAGGGAAATGGCTTTACTCCTTTAAAAACTACAGGTGAAATGCATACAATACAGTTGATTTAGGGATTCCTAATCATTTAGGAATAAAGATCCCTTCTAATCATTCCTTTAGTGGTCAACTTTTTAGCATCTTCGGGTACCAGAAACTACTGATTTAGTGACATAGGTCCCATCAGCCCGTGACAGATATCCCACGTCTGCAGAGGGTCTAGAGAAAACATCTTGGTTGTTAGAGGGACAAATCTTTGAAAGTCAGATTATGGGAAAAAAAATTCCATCATATTCTGCTTCTCTTTCTCTCTCTTCTCTCTCTCTCTCTCTCTCTCTCTCTCTCTCTCATTTATTCTTTGGGAATTTTGCATCATGCACACTGATCATGTTCTCTTCCTGTTCCTCCCATGTCTATCCCCCATACTTGTGACCTCCCCCCCAAAAAATAAAAAGAAAAAACTTTAAAAAGAAAAAATCCAGTTTGTGTTATCTATATACTCACTAGAGTATGGTCAATTTCTCAGTGGTCTCCCCCTTAAACAGAATTGAGTCCTTCCCCTCTGCATCCATCCTAAACACCATCAGTTTTAGAGAGCTACATTGCAACATCCTTATCACACTTTATAAGAGTTCTCTTTGCCAGGAGGTGGTGGTGTACACATTTAATCTCAGTACTTGGGAGGCAGAGGCAGGTGGATCTCTGAGTTTGAAGCCAGCACCTGGTCTACAGAGCGAGTTTCAGGACAGCCTGTGCAGCACAGAAAAATCCTGTTCTGAACTAAAAAAAAAAAAAAAAATCTATTCTTGGCTTCCTGTATAGGCTCTTTGGAGGAGGTGTTTGTGATGATATAGGCATTAATACCATCACTAAGTAGCTCCCTTGATCTTTACCATCAGAGGGAGCAAGGATTATGGTCTTCCACATGATTTCTGGTGACAGCACAGACCAAGAAGAACAAGGCCTCTGGCTGCAATGGGATCATGGACCCAGACCCAGCCCTGGACACAGGCCTAGACATCACCATGACCTTAGGTGGCAGCACAGGCCACTCATATCAAAATGGCCCTCGGAGGCAGCAAAGCCCAAGGACATCACTAAGGCTTCAGTCAGCAGCACAGACCCAAACATCTATGTGGATCTCAAGTTTCATCATGTCTGGAGCAGCAGCCTCTACCACAGACACAAGCATGGCCTCTGATGGCATCATGGACCAGAGTAGGGTGGTCCTTCAAGGAAGTCTAATCCAGAGAGTGAACTGTTCGTAGCGGGCCTCGTCACTGCACACCACCCCGCCAAGCCTGCTGGGCAGCAGCATGTTCCACTGTCCACCTCTTCCCTCTCTCTCACCTGTCAGCACCACCACATCTGCAGTTCTGCCTGTCTCCACAGTGCTCACTCCACTCTGTTTTCTCTTTTCTGTCTCTCCATCACGTATTTGTTCATCATAGTGAACATTGTATTTACTTCCACTGTACTCTCTTTTCAGTAACTAATTTACCTATTTTGTTGAAGGGGGAGTTCATGTGAAATGCTCCATTAACATCAGGGAAAGAGATGTTTAAAACCTTAAAGCAGTGTCATCATCAACATCTCTTTTCTTGTGGTGAAGTCATCTGCTACTGTATGCTTCTGTGAACTCTCAACCATTCTTCAAGGTAAGAGGACAAATGTGATGATTTACTCATAGCTTTGTACCAATAAAAATGCCAGTTCAATTTTATTGGTAATAGAAGACATAATGATTATTAGTTTATTTCTCACATAGAAAGATGAACTTTCTTTGAACTAACATGTATGGTTAATAGTTTATTAACTTGTCCAAAAATCAGAAAAAATGAAACATCACAGGATAAAAAACATCGAGGACTTTTCATTGTAGCACCACTTTTCTGAGATATTTGGCTTGAAGGTATGTGCTTCATGACATAAAATCTTTGCACTGACAAGTTAGTACAGGCAAAAGGACACTGAAATATTTGACTAAATTATTTTACATTCAACATTAAGAATCTTTTCAAGGTTATGAAATATTGAAGGGTACATTAGAAATCAAGGGTAAGCTGGAGACTCTGTTGGTTACTTCCTTCAACACTCACCAGACCGTTGCTGGGTAGATGTAGGAATATGAATTTTTATGAATTAAGAATTCAAGACTCAGAGATTATGTGAGCATAAAGACAGTGACTCAAGTTTTCAACCCCGCGCACTTTCCATGACACAAACATTTCTCTCAATAAGGCTTTCAGTGGGTACACAGACCAAAGCTTTGTTTTGCTTTATTAATGTGTCCTTGAAAGCTTTGATTCATTTGTTGTTTTTGTGGTGCTGGGTCTAACTCAAAGCTTTATTCATCCTACACAAGCACTCTGCTGCTGCTGAGCTCCACCTCAGCTATGCTGGGGTTTTTATTAAATGCCTAGTACTTCTGTTCTAGGGCCAAAATGTTGGTTATCAAGCTAGGAATTACCCATATGCTTAAGGGCCTAGGAAATTGCAGGCATTTTCAACATAGTCTTCTAACAAAATAGTTTGCAGTTAACACAGGCACGCCAGTAGAATAAACTATTTATTTTAATTTATCTTTTTTAGGGCTGCTTTTTTTGGCAACTTATAGATAAGAGTTTAATGATAAAACTAATATTAAAGCATAATAAAGGTTTGTATGAAATTGATTCATTTAAGGACCTCAGAAAGGTAAAAGTACTCTACTGTAGGTAAAAGGTAAAGGTTGATGTCATTAAAATATTATATATTAGAAACTGTCAGTTGGCTCAATAGTGTACATAAAGCAAATGAGGAAGGTAGAAGATATTTGAACCCCCAAATGTGCACACATGCATATCTGCTAAGTGCTGTTATGCATGGTGGTTTAGGTTTCTATTGTACATTTCCATATTCTCTAACATAAAGCCTCAGCTCGCATGAACTTGGCTAGCAAGGAGAAAACTCTGTCCCAGTTTTCCAGAATACATTCACGAAGAGATTTAAAACCAGCCAACAGTTACTGCAGAAGGAAAGCTTTTTTAAAATGTCGTTCAATTACATATTTTAAACAAACAAAGGAGTTCAAGCACTTAGCTATTAAGGTTTTCGGTGGCAACATAAGCAGTGGCTTACTTCTAATCCCTATAATCCCTGAGTCAGATCCAGGCTTCTTTTTGCTCCAATCTTCCCCACAGGAGTTCAAACCGAGGAGATCATGAATGAGGTTGCCCAGCAGTACATAGTAGTCGGATTCCTATGGTAACAAGATTGGGTCGGGACCTTCATTTCACCTTGCCTAGTTGAGCACTCTTACAAAATGACTACCTTCTTTTATTTGCTTTGCTTAGTCTGCAGAGAGGCCCTTTTACTTCAGAGGGAATTGTTATTTCTTCTCAGGATCCTTTTTTTCCTCAGAGGGGTGAGGTACATATTTGGAGAGGATGTGGTTGACATTCTTGTCTTCCATGTTAATGTGGGAAGAATATTCCTTTTAAACCATCATTTGACTTATGCAGAGTCTCCTGGGACATTTGGATATGCCACGTGATCATTGAACAGCTCACCCTCTTCTTTATAGAGCACAGCAGAAAAGATACAAATGCAGATGGGTTCACAATGATGGAAAGGACCTTTTCATAACTCCTCTTGGCCTTCTCATTTGAGATATCTGTCTGATATTGTCTGGAAGCCTTTTTGCCATGATCAAATGCATACATAAAAGAAAGAAAAAGAAAGAAGGAAAGGAAAGGAAAGGAAGGAAGGAAGGAAAGAAGGAAAGGAAAGGCCATGATCAAATGCATACAAAAAAAGAAAGAAAAAGAAGGAAAGAAAGAAAGGAAAGAAGGAAGGAATGAAGGAAAGAAAAGGAAAAAAAAACATGTAAAAAATACTGAGGAGGAAGGTTAATCAGCCAGGTGTCACTTGGGTAACACACCCTCTGGTTATTTTCAAGTATTACAATAATAAAATATATATACCCATTTCTTACAAGCAATGTTGCATCTCTGTAGTAGTAATTACTACTGGCCCCATTTACACAAATTATACCAAAGCATCCCTCTAAGTATGGCTTTATAGACTCATAGTTATAATCAGTACCAATCTGCTCTCCTGAGGTCTTGATCCAGTCATGAAAACACAGACTACAGCCTAGTGATACTGGTGATTCTTTACATAGAGATGTGAATTGGAAGAAGCAGGTCAAGTTAACAGAAATATCTATAGGCAAATTCCCTGCAATAAAGGTTATATTTTACAATTTGAATTACTCTTGTGAGTGATTCATACCTCTTAAATAAGTAGAGAATTAATACTGATCCACTGCACAGCACTGATTTATAATTTAATTGATGAATCTTGCAGGGCTCTGTAGATGAATGCTGAGGCACATGATAAATGAAAAGTATTTTTTCTAAATATAATGCAAAGTCACTTAAATTTAAGTGTCACTTCCTTTTGATAAGAATCCTTTAGGGCATTGTGGGCAGGGCGCTTAATCTCTGCCTCAGACTTTACATTTTCTGGCAATGTTGAAATAAATGAGATCTAAAGAGCGTTCTAACAGTCTATGTTTCTAAATAACTGTTATGATGAAGATTGATAATGTATATGGGGAAAAATTCAAGGGGAGATCATGCAGATTCTTTGATAGCCACAGAGATGCCAGGTCCTATAAGAGCCACCTCCATGTATTGTGTCATAGACGCTCAGGAGAGTTCTGTGAGACAGACATTGCTACAACTCTGTTATAATAAAACTGAGGCATGGCGAAATCAAATAGACTTTATAAATAAATTAAATCAGCTTTCTGTTACAGTAACAAATACCCAGTTTTTGAAGAGTAAATGTTTATTCTGAGAGCTTTGAAGGTTTCAGTGACATAACCAATCAGTGACATACCTAAAGTCCTGGTAGTAGGGAGGGGGAGCAAAGGCTTCACATCATGGTTAGAACATGAAGGAAAGTGTAGGCGACAAAGAGAGGGCATACCTACCCTCCATGGCATAAAAACCTCCTGTTAAAACCTGCCTTTTATTGGTTGGAGTATCAGTCTCAGAAAAGACCCCTGTGCCCAGATTGTTTGGTTCTGTTGTTATCCTTGTGGAGCTCCTGTCCCCTCCAGGTCTTACTATCTCCCCCTTCTTTCATAAGATTCCCTGCACTTTGCCCTAAGTTTGGCTATGAGACTCAGCATCTGCTTTGATACCCTGTTGGATAGTCTTTCAGAGGCCCTCTGTGGTAGGCTCCTGTCTTGTTCCCTGTTTTCTCCCTTTTCCAATGTCCATTACATTCACTTTTCAGAATGAGGATTGATCATCTTACCCAGGGTCCTCCTTCTTGCTTAGTTTCTTTAGGTGTACAGATTTTAGTATGATTATACTATATTATATGTCTAATATCCACTTATAAGTGAGTATATACCATGTGTGTCTTTCTGCTTCTGGGATATCTTACTCAGGAGGATCTTTTCTAGCTCCCACCATTTGATTGCAAATTTCATGATTGCTGAGTAGTATTCCATTGTGTAAATGTACCACAGTTTCTGCATCCATTCCTCTGTTGAGGGACATATGTGTTGTTTCCAGATTCTGGCTATGACAAATTAAACTGCTATGAACATGGTTGAGTAGATGTCCTTGTTGTATACTTGAGCATACTCCAACCAAGAACCATACACGGAGATAAGCTAGAACCCCTGCTCAGATGTAGCCCAGGAAACTCAGTGTCAAAGTGGGTACCCTAGTAAGGGGAACAGGGGATGTCTCTGATATGAACTCAGTGGCCGGCTCTTTAATAACCCCCTGGAAGGGGGAGCAGCCTTACCAGGCCACAGAGGAAGACAATATAGCCAATCCTGATGAGACCTGATAGGCTAGGATCAGATGAAAGGAAGGAGAATCTCCCCTATCAGTGGACTGGGGGAGGGGCATGGCAGGAGAATAGTGAGGAAGGATGGGATTGGAAGGGGATGAAGGAGGGGCTACAGCTGGGATACAAAATAAATAAATTGTAATTAATAAAAAATAAATTAATAAAAAAGAATATCAGTGAAAGATTTTTAAAAACCCTGTTTTTTAGTATTCTAGTATCTAATAGCACACAACTGGGAATTAAACTTTTAGCAAATATTTTGGAGAAATATTCAAGTTGAATATTGTATCTTTGCTTAGGAAAGTAGTCAGAGAATGGCAGAATAGAAACTCAAGCCAACTCTTCATGATTCTAAAATCTATACCATGGGCAGCCTGCTTTTTCAACCTTTCTCTTTAGAGGAGGCAAGCCATAGACACTAGAATTGCTCTTCCCCAGCATGGGTCAGAGAAACCAGAGTCCCTTTCCCCAACAGCCATATAGGCTAAAAACGCTACCCTAAACTTCCCCCTTCCTATGTACCAGTGACCAGAGGGAAATTAAGGTGGCCCTTCCAGTGTTGTCTGTCCTCTAACTCTACAGGAAGAAGGGCTACAACACAAGGGCCAAGAAGACTCTCAACAGACATACTGGTCCATTTTCCCCATTCCGTCTCTTAATCGTAGATCATATCATCACTGTTATTTCACATATACAAATATCTCAAACCTACATCAGTCTTTGAAACCTACAACCTAATCTTTGAAATGAGTTGTTTATGCTACACATTTAGGTCCTTCATACTGGAGGCTTCTAACCATATAACATATAGATAAATATGTTCTGATGCCCTCTTGTTAGCCTTAGCTAACTGGATTAGCCTTAGCCTACTTAGTTACTGGGGCTCATTGGAACTGCCCCTTACTTTTGCTGCGCTCCTTTTGTCTGGCACCCACCCTCATCCTTCTTGCTGTCAGGTCTTTCCTTACATTTTAAAAACTAACTGGATGCAAAAGATGTTCCTGGCAGAGAAGAGGAAATGAGTCACAGATGAAGACCTTATCCGGTATATGGCTTCCTGCCTGTCTCACTGGGCCCTTCTCGTTCTTTTATAACAGGTATTTGGTCCACCAAAACCCCAAATAGAGTGCTGAGACAGACTTTAATTTTTTTTTTCAAGGTAGGCTTTAAATAAACCTGTTTTCCTCTAGGAACTTCTGCCTCCTGGGTTTGAGGAGAGCAGCAAGCAATATGAACCTCAGATCCCATAACAACCCATTTTCTATTATAGGCTGCAAACCATTACTGCTTATAGTTCTCCTGTACTTGCTTTGTCTCAGCTCAGAGGCAAGTTCCTTTGCTTTCAGAGAGCCCAGTCTTCCGTGATAAAAGATGTTCTTCTTTTCCCACCGTTTGTCAGTTATCTTCACAGGCAGAAAAGGACAATGGGATTTAACTCTAACATGTGGAGAGTTTTTCTTTGAGCTAACATGGAATTTGAATCCCCCGATCCTGGTGGGAGTCTCGAGGCTTTGTTCAAGCCCTGCTGAGGGAAAGACAGTTTCCCCTGTCTGGGGATGCTGAGTCTGGGTCCTTCTGACAGGCATTTGCCTCTCTTTCCTCACTCCTCCCTTTGTTCCTTTGGCCACTATGCACGCAATTAGTGCAGTTGAATGCTTAATAAGCCAATTTAGTCCAGCCCACATAGCTATTTTGTTCCTAATAAATCAATTAATTCAGCTCACATTAAGAGGACTGTCATGTTTACAATATCACAGTCAGAATCCACGTTTCAATGAGAAATGAGATGGTGAAAAATAATTTTAGAGTAAAATGGCATCATTATCTGTGAGGTGGAGGGGCGCTCTTTGTGCCAGTGTGTGCTTCTGCCATCAGTGGCTCCTGAGCTTGGGCAGTCCTGGGAAAATAACCACACAGTCTTGTCTAAGTCCTCCATGACAGGAAAGTGAACACGAAGAGTCTTTATGTTCTCTCCAAGGGACTTGATCAAGGACAGAGAAATGTTTTACAGTAGGGTGGCCTTCTCAGAGCTTTCCTCTCATGAATGTTTATCCCATTTTAGCTGGCAACTTGACACAAGCTCGAGTTTTCTGGACAGAGGGATCACATTTGAAAAGATGCTTTTATTAGAACACCTGTAGGCATTCTACGAAGCCTTTCATGGATGCCCTACTGAGAGCAAGCAATGGGCCGCGAGATGGTAAGCACCGCTACTCCACGGCCTGTGCTTCAGATTCTGCCATCACACTCCTGTCTCTGCTTCAGCTCTAACTTCCCTCAGTGAGAGTGTGACCCTTGAACTGTTAAGATAAAATACATCCTCTCTTCATTAGGTTGCTTCTGGCCGTGCTGTTTTATGACAACAGTGGAAACCTAACTAAGATACTCTAAGTGATATATGGAGTCCATGAAAGACAAAGTATCTAAAACATCTTCAAATGATGCTTAACAAATGGACGTTACCACTACAAGTTGAGTCTCATTTAATATAGTCATTTACAAGCAAAGCGAAATTTAGTCTTAGTCAATTCGTAATTGAACTTGGGTTCTAAACAAGCGTAGATTAATATCCTGGAATAGATATGGGCTAATAACCACATGTATGAACTAGACATTGGCATGCACATGAGAGTAGCATAACTGCCCTCTCATGTGAAGAAATGGGACTTATTTCATGTTAACTCTAGGGACAGAACTAAGGCCAGTGAGTGAGAGAAAGAGGGAGGCAGTAGACTGTCACGTACAACCATACACCTTACCATTCCTGCACATTCCTGCTCTGGAGATGCAGAAGAAGACTACCCACAGCTGGCGTTGCATTTGGTGGAAGGCAGGAAATCTCATATTTTAAGTGTTTTACATATAAAAAGAAAGACTGCTATTCTCAAGCGTATCTCCTCACTAAAGTTATGATCTATATTTGTTTCATTTCTTTGAAAAGCAGCATGAGCTTAATAAAAAAATGTGATAAATTAGAGGTACAGCATGTCTTGCAAGGGAAGGCTGTCATTGCAACAGTGGTAACTCCCCTTCCATACCATCTCCCTGTATTTCCGTGCATTTGATGGAAGTGCCTAACAAGCAGAGTGGATGTATCTTGACATCATGTTGAACACTGGACGACTGTATAGCTGTTTAGATAATTTCCTCAGAGGATTTTATACCAGGGTGCCAATTTGTAAAAGACAATAACAGCATGTCTGTATATTGGAGTATATTATCTAAAAAAGACACGTATATGGAAATACAATGTTTTTGTTTGTTTGTTTTGTTTTTTTAATCATTTTAATTCTCCAGAATCTTAGTGTAAATCTCATGATTAGATATAGAACACATATAAATTTCTTAGAAAAATTAGCATTTTCTGGTACAATTTTATTGTCAAACTTTCTCAACCCATGCCTATATTTTTTTTTTCTCCTTCTGTTTTTTATTTTGTTTTGTTTGTAGTTTTTGGTCATTATCTTTGGCTAAAAAGTGAATTTAATTGATCCAATGTCAGGTCTTTGTTTATGCAAGTAAATGAAATCTTCTTTTGAACCTCATAGTTAACAATAACAACAAAAATCTCACTTAAGATTCTTGCATACATTTAAACTTATCAAAAATAATACCACACCTATAAATCTGTTATATTTCTTTTATATTTAGGTAATAATACTGATAAAAAAATGCAGATTGCCAAAGAAGAAATTGGTGACCTTGGAAATTTTTTCTAAAAGTTTTATGCTTGTGGTTAAGTTATGGAAAGACACATGGATATATTAGCTTTCTTTTCTTTATTCCTTTTTACTTTCAAACATGTATGCAATGAAATGTGACCATACTCACCCCTCCACTACTCTTAGGCATCTCCTACTCCTTCTGTACTCTGGATTGAATTTTTCCTTCTCGACACCCTCTCCCCCTTATTCTCTCCCCCTTTTTATTTCTCTCCCTCTTTCAGCAAATGTTGTGCATATAGCCACAGTGTTTTGTTACTATTACAATACACTTAAGAGAAACAACTCAAAGCCTGAAGATTTTATTTTGGCTCATGATTTTGCAAAGTTTCAGTCACTGGTTGCTTCACCCTGTGATTTTGGCATACTACATTGCAGAGGAAGTGTGAGTAGATGAAGATCTTCTTTTCCTGGCATTCAGGAAGCAAAGATAAAGAGAGAGCTTCAGATTCCACCAGTATCTACTTTAAGGGTGCTTCCTCAGCAATCTCTGCTCCTCCCAATAGCAAGCAGATTTTTATCCTAACTTTAATTATATGAACCTTTAAGGGACAGGTCATATCCACATGGTAGTGATCTTTTGTATTATCTTTTGGAATAACATGATTGCCACCTGAAATGTCTCTTTTTCTGTTTTTCAGATAGAGAAAATGCTTATTTCTTGAAATAGTATGATTTATTTATCTTATGCTATTATGCTTTGGTAAGGAATGATTCTAAGATATTGATTACTTTGCAACTAGCCTGCCTGGCAGGAATGAATAGATTCTGAAGAGATACTTATACAAACTTTTTGACTATTAGACTACGAAAAGACAGGCCCTGAGAAATTAGAAGTGCCCCAGGAAATCTACCAGTAGAGAAAATGGAATGGCTGAAGTCTGGAGGCATCCAGAAGAGAAATTTGTTTCCTAGAAGAAGATTTACAATCTGTCAGCTGACCTTGCTGCTGAGATGGACCCTGAAGACCAGACTGAGAATTGAGACAGTGGTGGGCAGGGGACCACGTCTTGCTGTATTGTTTAGGTATGCATATTTTCTGTTTTTATTTGAACTCTACCCTCAAGTTAGAAATCTTGAAAATAGATTTGGGGAAGCCCCTGGGTTGCTTTATTCCTCTCCCAATGTGACCACATTAAACATCATATCTTTTTTCTGCTCTTCATTGTTAATTTGGTTCCTATAACTGACAATGAGGATGGTGGCTGAACCAAATTTTGGGGGCACAAACTGTCACACCTAACTTGGGGGGCTTCAATACAACATTCCCTGCTCATCTCCATTACATAGCCACAATGGATTTGCCTAACTGGATGGTCTCTCCTCCATCTCTTATTCTAGAAAGCCTCAGTCTTGGACTCTTGGATCATGGCAAGACAGGATACTTGTCACTTCATATTCCAAAGGCCAAACTAAGTTAAAAATGTAATGCCAGTCAGTAGGGTAGGGAGACAGAGGAGCCCTTGGTCACAGATTATAATCCACTCAAAGCCATTGTGATTAAATACATCTTAGAAGTAAATTGCTAGTCTGATTGTCTCCTCAACTATTGGACTGATTTATCTATCATGGATTTTACCAAGTCACTAATATTTCATCATTTGCAGTTATGCCTTTAACTTTTGGTAATTTCATATTTTCTGCCTATAAATGAAGTTTGGTAAATTGAAATAAATTATGTTAAAGTCAACTTTTTTATTTTATTTTAAAAAGTAACCCCAACATTTTCCTCTTTCTCTAAGACCTTTCATAAACAGGTGAAAAACTCAGAAGGTGTCTAAACTCACTGGACTGTCTTGAAGAAAGCAACATTCTGCATGGCATTTGCATGATTATTATCCAATAATTTGTGATCAGTGACTCTGAAGTACATATTGAAATGTAAATTATGATCAAGTAGTTTGATATAAGGAGAAACATAAAAAAGATAAAAGAAAAGAAAAATGTTAGGGATCGAAGAGGTGTAAGACAAGGAGGATATAAATAGAGTAGAGAGACATGAGAAAGAGTTAGAGAGAGACAGAAAAAAGAGAGAGACAGAATGAGAATATAATGTTGAGGAACAAATTTCAGCAAGACTCTTAACAACGAGATGCTGGTTACTCCTATGAAATTATTATTATTTTTCCTTAATTAGAAATGACATCTGTTGTGAACAAGTTTCCTCTGTAGTCCCTGGGAATTGTTTCTCGTCCCTGTACACATGCCTCTACCATGAAAACACCAGTATTGTTCAGGACTATGTGTTTAGGTTGATAGAGGCTGAGATCGTGGTGGTGGCTAATTTGCACTTTAATTTCTTACTCTGTACCCCTCTGGCCAGAAAAGATGTCATGAAAACTAGTTGTCTAAAATCTGTTCATCCCTTGGGATTCGTTGTATTTGTTTATTCTTTGTTGTATTTGTTTATTCTTTCCAATTTCAGGGCATTGCTATGAATTTTCTGCTGCCTGCTTGTTTGTATATTATATTCATACAAAATTAAAACAAAGATTAGAGAAAAGATGTGATGTGAAATATCCAACTAATAAATTCATGGTCTCAGTACTAAATGATAATTTCATAATTACAAATGTGATTTGTGATTTTTAGTTTCCACAACCAATCACTAAAAAATCAACAGCGGTGAAGAGCATGGAAAAATATGTATTTAGCATATATGCATTATTTCTAATTTCTTTTTTAAAAGTAATTTGTTTATTTTATTTTATGTGCATTGGTGTTTTGCCTGAATATATGTCTGTGTGAGGGCATTGGATATCCTGAAATGGGAGTTACAGGCAGTTTTGAGTTGCTATGTGGGTGCTGGGAATTGAACTTGGATTCTATGGGAGAACAGTCAGTCTTCTCATAACTGAACCATTAGCCAGATGCAGTGGCACACTCCAGTAATCCCAGTACTCAGGGAGGTAGAGACAGGAGGATCTCTGTGAGTTCAAGGCCAGCCAGGTTTACAGGGTGAGTCCAAGATAGCCAAGGCTGCGTAGAGAAACCCTGTCTCCAAACAAACAAACAATCAAAAAACAAAAACAAACAACCAAAAAAAATAATAAAACCAGGCCTGTATCAAAAAAACAGAGCCATCTGCTCAGCCCCCTATTCTTATTCTTAATTCAATATTTAAGTTTCTCTTTGAACTTTCCAATTGCTGAATCTCCTCACATACTCTGCCTTCCAACTGTTAATGCTTCTATTATCATCTTCATGACTAAAGATTTAATTCAATGCATTTCCTAAAAGTAGATCAAATAGAACTTCCTGGTGAATTAACATACGGTATTTGAAGAGAAAGATAAAGGCTGTTGAGATTGTGTAGGATTCTGGTGCACAGCGTTGCCTTTTACTAAGATGGAAGATCTGTGCAGAAACAAGATAAAGCCAGGGGAATATTTTGTTCTTTTTGGACCCTGTGACGGGTGATAGTGATTATCAACGTGGCAGGATTCACAATCACCTAAGAGAAAAGCCTCTGAGCATGCCTGTGAGAGACATCTTGATTAGACTAACTGGGGTGTGAACATGTCCTAAAAATGAGAGACGCCATTTCCTGGGATTGAGTCATGGATTTCAGATGAACACAACATTGATCATTGTATTCTTCTTGGCCCCAGACCCAATGTGCTCCAAGCTACTACCACATGAATTTCCCTGCCATGATGGATCCTCAAACTGTGAATCAAAATAATCCTTTTCTGCTCAAGCTACTTTGGTCAGAGTATTTTATCACAGCAATAGGGAAAGTAATTAATACAGGCCCTGAAAGTCTCACATGTCAAATGGATAGTTTGGGTATACAAAGTCTGGTACTCTAAGAAGAGGCTTGGGTAGAAGTGTATCAGAATGCGGTTATATTGGATGGCATCACCAAGGAAATAATACTGATTGAAGCAGTCTGTGGACTGAACAGAAAAAGTTGTCAAAGAAGCATTTATTAAATCAAGGAAATGGGAACAGGATGGAAGATGGAAAAGACAATGGCATTTCTCCCAAAAAAAATTGTGAAAAGTAGACCAAAGCAATTGGTGGAAGCTAGAGGGAAGATGAAGATCAAGTAAGGGTTGATTATGAAAAGGACATCATCATGTTTGTATGCTCAGGGAAGTACTCACAGATAAAAAGATTAACAACTATTGACAAAGTAGCAGCCTTACCAGGCCACAGAGGAAGACAATGCAGCAGTCCTGATGAGATCTGATAGGATAGGGCCAGATAGAAGGGGGGGAGGTCCTCCTCTATCAGTGGAGGAGGGGAGGGGCATAGGGGAAGAAGTGGGAAGGAGGGTGAGACTGGAAGGAGACCAGGGAAGGGGCTACAGCTGGTATACAGAGTGAATAAACTGTAATAACAAGAAAGAAATAGAAAAAATAATAAGAAAGTAGAGAAGAGTTTCTTCAAAGTAGGGACACAGGAACGCTATGCACAACTACAGGGGTTTATAGCGAGGGACAAAGGTGAAATTGTTTTATGATGGGAACTTGAGGATATACTTTTTCTCCCCACTTTTACTTTTTATATAAAATATCAGACAAACTTTGTCAGATGAGAGTTAGGACAGGACTACAGAGATGAAAAAGTAACAGATGGTGGAAATAACTATAACAGGTGAATCGTCAATAAAAATAAGAATTCCGGGCAGAATTGCTGACTCACTTGAGATCGTGGTCATAATTCTGACTGATACCAGTAAACTTAGTTGTGGATGTCTCCAGGAAACATTTCTCTGCAGTGAGACATGAAGGATAGTTGGCGCGCGCACACACACACACACACACACACACACACACACACACACGGATATAAGGAAGGACACATGTAACCAACCAACCAACTAAACAAACAAACAAACAAACAAACAAAATATTAGGTCTCAAAGAAACTCAGACCAAATGGTTGAGGTGCTTACTTAACATATCAAAGTGGACTCTGGCTGCCAATTTCCCTCAGTCCCTATTCACTAGTACCTGTTACAGAGTCATCCTGGCTGGCATATCCTGCCCACTGCTCTCAACAACTCAGAGCTGAGCTTCATTTTCCTTCCCCCGGATTCTCTTTGGTAGGTAACCCAGCCATTTTGGCTGCATGACGTCTTGGTTTCCTTAGTGCTCTTGGTCCTTCGATCTTCTCTTGTTCCCTATTTTCTTCCTCTCTCCATGGTCCCATGGCCCCATTCAGCTTGCTGACCTGGTTTGTTCTGGAGCCTTCCAGATGCCTCTGGCTGTTTTCTCCCTAAACCTTCTCTTCAACCATACCTAGGAGTGTCATGTTCTCTCTCTCTCTCTTTTTCCATTCACAAACAAATATCCCTTTTAATTAACATCTGAAATGGTTACAGCACGAAACCACAGTGTGCACTGCCCTAACACCACGTGGATTGAGTTAGGTTTTTATTACCAAGGCTTGAGGGAGCCTTCATCTCTTCTCTCCTCCCAACCCGTCTACCCCAGGGTCCTTGACTTGAAGCCAGAGTTTGCTGTGTGCATTATAGAGTATAGCTGGAATGCTCTGCTCTCTTGCCTACAAAAAACAGAGCCTGTCTTTGGAAATGTGTGTGAAAGAACCTCCCATGCCCACACACACTCACAACACGGTCCAAGAAATCTCTGTCATTATATATACCCACAGCTAACGAAACAGCAAAGCCCTGTGTGTAGCACACTTCCACAGGACAAAAACTGCTAGAACTCTCCTTGTGGAGGATGTGGCCTTGTTGTAGAGACAGATCAGGGGAACTGGGGATTATGAGGGCTGAGAATGTGAGGACGTGAGAAGGAACTTCCCAGGAAGGGGGCCAGAGCTGGCCTATGTGAGGCGTTGGAACTGCTTCATGCACAGCTGTGTTATAAAGGGTGGACCATCATTTCTTGGATCATATTCAGGTTGGGTCTCAGGACAGCTAAGGTGAATAAAACTAATGTTACCCTCAGATTGCTCTTCTCCAGGATGTGGATTTGGAAAGACCTTGAGACTGCTGGGGTCTGCCTTCACAGCTTCAAGAGCTCCAGATCATGTTAGTCTGATATGCATTTTGTGTATCTACTTCCTAGTTTTCTATTGCAGCAGGGAAGCATGTCCTGCTACAATTCTGCCTTTATCTCTATTTTTCTCTAAAGCATCCTAGGATCATTTGGGGGAGTGTTTAGAGGTTATGTACAATGTTTTTCTAACTCGTGAAAATGGAAAGGTGGTTTTGACACAGGACATTCACCCATCTTCCAACCAATCAACAAATAATGGACCTCCTGTTGAGATAAAAAGGCTATGGAAGTCTCGGAGTCTGTTTTGATCTGCTGCTGGAGGGAGCCTCTCAGAAGATGGTTATGCTAGGCTCCTGTCTGAATATAGCAGAGTGTCACTAATAGTGTCAGGGGTTGGCTCTCTCCCATGGAGTGGGTAGGTCTCAGGTTGGGGGAATAGCTCAACATGGCCTCTTCAAGTCTGAAAGCATCATTAGGTGCCCAAGTTAGTTTCTCCAAACTCCAACATCATCTCTTATACTGTATTTTCTCTTTGACTATATTCTCTCTCTCTCTCTCTCTCTCCCTCCCTCCTTCCTTCCCTCCCTCTCTTTCTCCCTCTGTGTGTGCATTTTTTCTTTTATACTTTTAATTCTTTTTTTTATAATTTTTTAAAACTTTTATTAGTTACACCTTATTCACTTTGTAACCCCCCATAAACCCCTCCCTCCTCCCCTCCTAATCCCACCTTCCCTCCCCCTTCTTCATGAATGCTCCTCCCCAAGTCCACTGATAGGGAAGGTCCCCCATCTCCTTCCTTCTGATCTTAGTCTATCAAATCTCATTGGGAGTGTCTGCATTGTCATCTTCTGTGGCCTGGTAAGGCTGCTCCCCCTTCAGGGGGAGGTGATCAAAGAGCAGGCCAATCAGATTATGTCAGAGGCAGTCCCTCTTCCCATTACTATGGAACCCACTTGGACACTGAACTGCCATGGGCTACATCTGTGCAGGGGTTCTAGTTCTTATTTTCATTTGTTATCATTGTTTGGTTTATACTGCTCATTTCCTGGGTAAATTAGCTTTCTGTAACTATAACAAAAAACCTGAGTTAATTTAGTTAGAAAGTCAAAGGATTTTTGACTTAGTCTTAAAGGATCCAGATGTTTCTGGCTGTTTGACAATGAAATCAGATGAAAATGGTGGGAAGCTTGACCTATAATAATCCATTTGTATCATGAACCAGAGATGAAAGAAGAAAAAGAGCAAAGTACCAGGTCATTATTCTCATTTAAGGGCATGTCACCAATGACAAGAGATTCCAAAGGATCTCTACAGCCCACCTCTGCCTAACAGTCTAAACAGTTCCACCCTGAGGACCAAGCCTGAACAACAGTGGAACATTAGGGATACTTAGCTGGCCCATTTTAACCATTTCCAAAATCAGTTTAACCCATAATCCCTATCAGAGTGTGAGCCTGTTGGAGAAACAAAGAATAGCATTATGAAATATAAACAAGAATGCGTAAGTAGTAAGGATAAATTTGTCAGTCCTTGAAGAGTGGGCTAATGAGCCTTTTTAAAGGATGAATCAAACACTGCGGTTGTTAATTAACTCTCTTGATGGGAAATAACTTAGCAAAGCCCAACTCCACAAAGCAGTGGCAAACCCGCTCTCAAGAGAGCACAGCATTTATCTCAGGGTTCTTGCCCTCATTGCCAAATCTGTTTGAAGAACTGAATTTATTAAATTTTCAGCTCTTTTCCCTTTTACATAGTTTTCTTCCTTGGGAGATAAAACTCACTAGTGGCTCACTTAAAACATGCTAGGGAACCAAGGAAGCATTTTCTCATCAAGGAATTTGATTATGAAATATAATGTTTCTCATAGCTGGTGATTCACACCACTGCCATGATTCTACAAGACTTGAAGAAATATTTCTTAACCTTAATTCCTTAGTATTATTTTATGAGAAATGAACAGGATGACTGAAGGTGTTTTTAGCTATCTTCTGTTTCCAAGGAAAGTAAAGAGGAAGTGCAAGGTCATGGCATCTAGCCAAGAAATAAAATTACCCCACAATAGAAAAACAATAGGTTATAAAATAATTAATAAATCCCCCTTGCACTGGGTTCTCATTGACAGAAGGACTCAGGGTTTACCCATGGTTTCATTGGCATAGGGCTCAGGCATTATAGGAGCTTAATGAGCATTCTTTGAATTAATGAAGATTATTGCCAGTATTAAACATTTTATATGGACACAATGAACATGGATGGATTGAGGCACTTAATTTTTCTTATTAGCAATTACAAGATTATAAAAGCAAAAACTGGACTTTATTTAAATGTCAATGAGTCCTTTGTATAGCCTGGATGATCAGGCCAGGAATGACAAAATTCATTATCAAGTTCTATCTTTCTCTCATGGATGTGTTGAAAAACCCTTTTTTGTTTGTTCAAGAGTTTTCTAAGAAAGCTTGTGTGAAGGAAAAGATCTTATACTGTGCATTTTATGATACTGGAAAATTAAGGCTTGCAACTAAGTAACAAGTCTTGCGACATCAGGCATGAGGCAGAGAGGAACCCTAGGCTTTCTGCTTCCAGAGCACTTCTGTCTGAGCGGAGCCCCCTGGACTGGGAGCTGACAGTCTGTGTTAGTTTCTGAGAATCTCGACATAGCATATGTCCATCAAGGTTTACTTCAAGTCAATGCACATTTTACCAAGGGATTAATGCTCATTGCAAAGCAAAAGCCACCTGATCCTTACAAAACAGTTTAAGTCATTGAACTTGGCAAGTTTAGTTTTAAGAATTACTGGATTTCCAGGAAGCGTTTTCTAATGAATTTTCCTGAAAAACAAGTTTAAACACACAAAGCTGCATTTTTTTCAGTTTGAATATATAGATCCCAAGAGGCCAGTAGCTTCTAAATCTGGCTACACTCCATTTCCTGGTTTTCTCTAAGTGTCAGTCAAACTGAAACAGCAACCACCTATGACTCAGCAGCCACATGAATGGACCTGTTTGAAAATACTTAAATCTAGATTTTGTATCACTTCAAGAAAAGCTCTGGGAGAAAGCTTTAGACTAAACATCATAAATGAGAATTTTATTTAGGTGGATGGTTTTTGCTAACTATTTTGGAGAATGCACAAAGGTTCAAAATGTTTATTGAAAGTATGGAAGGAAATATTGAAATAAACATGATTGAATTTGTGAATTTACAACCTGGGAATATGTAAATATCTATCACAGCAACAACAACAAAAAAAATTACAATTTTTTTGTGTTTATTTATATTGCATATATTGTATGTATTTACAAACACACATTCATCCTTGAGGAGAAAAGAAAAAAAAAGTGTGATTGGACAGTCTCCAAACCTGTTAATATGATCTATTCAATGTCTCTAATCAGTAATCCATGAGTGGTGGTCCTCTCTCAAAACCCCAGCATCAGCCAGCTGAACACAGGAAGAATAAGGATCCATCTTCAGGTCAGCCTGAGCTCCATTGTAAAATCCTCTTTCCTTTCTCTTTTTTTTTCTTTTTGTCCTTCAGAGACAGTCTAAATCAAGCATCTCATCGATTCTTGCATAGAGACCACTCACTCTGAAGGTATCAGTGCTTAGATTCAAAGTGATGTGCAGTTCATGTAGAAAGCAAGAACATTTTTACTTTCACTAATTATTCTGTAACTGAAACCTGCACATTTTCTTCTAGTGTGAATGAGTGGAAGGAAGCATATTAGCTTAGAACTGTGTCTGTCACTTTCTATCCAATAGAAATTGCAGTTATTAATGCACTTGTTGGTAATATCTGGAGTAGTTGTTGGACCAACTGATACATATTGTTTATTCTAACATTTAACTTTCAAAAATTATTTATCACAAATATTTTCTTAACATGAAACTAATTATACTTGCCTTTCTTTGCAAAGAAGTACTACATTTAAGGAAACATTATTTCAAGTCACTATCATTTGATTTTTTTCAATCTGTAAAAGGTCATAATTTCCATGTTAAATTAACCACTGAAGTCTGAAATAGAGTTATCAATATATTTCATACAAATTAGTGATGAGTGTTTTCTTGGCAGACAGTTTGGAGTATTCTCTCCTATTTTATGAAAATACTATACTGTGACTTTGGTGGCTATGCATTGATGAGAATAGTGTCCTGTTAACTAATTTTCTTAATGAGCATCATTCAGATATGTTTTTTAAATAATGTGTACATTGCACATTTAATGATAAAGCAATAGACGTTTTCACTCACTATCTTCACACTAACTAGTCCTCAAAGCTGGCAGATTATGCATTTGAGAAATTCATCCAGCCACATCTACAGAGAGGAGTAGTTATGAGGATATAACACATTTGGTTTTCTTGCTTAAGTAGTAGAGATTTAAATGTCTCCTTTCATATCCATTTTCAAAACTGTATCCTGATTATTAAATGGTTACTGTATGTTAAATGGTGCATTACGTATACACCGTTTTTCCATTCATTTCTCTTGTCTTCTGTGAGAACCACTGCATACAGTCGTGTTAAGCATTGCTATTCTGTTCATCTGTCGGTCGACAGATTCCGCCGCTTGATGCTTTTGCAATATGCAACAAATTCTTCAAAGGATCTTAACATTAGAAATTACTAGAGACATACTTTTAAAACTGACTTTTTAAAAATTGTGCATAGTTTATGGAGTTGTACAAGAAGGCTATAACTGGTATTTTTAGTGGGTTTTGGACAGTAGGATTCTAGCTGGTGTTAAAAAACAACCTCCGTGTCTCTGGGTCTTTCTGTGTGTGCATGTGTGTGTGATGTGCAATATGCATCTCTGCACTTGTGCATTTTCCCACACTATCTTCACACACAACATTTTAAGCCACTCTTCACATCTCGTAGTATACGTCACTCCCTCTCCTGTCTTTCACTGGATATTTTTACATCTAAGAGTGAAACGAAGAAACAAATAAGAAAGAGAAATTTAGCAGAGTAATCTAAAAGCGACATGAATATTCTCATGAAGAAAAATAACCCTCAAAATCCGCTGTTTCCCATTAACAGAACACTCTCAATCATAAATCATGTTTTTTTTCTTTTTCCTTTCTTTTTTCTAATCCTTAAATCCCTCTGTTGTTTCTTCCCTTTCCCTTTCTTTCCTCTTATCTTTCATTCTCTTATTTTTCATTGTGTTTTGTTTTCTTTATTCATCTCTAAATTTTACTTTCATTACATTTTTCTTTATTGTTTTATATGCATGCCACTATTTTAGATTCTAGTGACAAAACATTTAGCAGAAAGTGAGAGAAAGAAAGAGACAAGGAGGAGTGCGTTGAGACAGGAGAGAAAGAGGGAGAGAGAGAAAGAGAGAGATAATATGTCTGCTATCCTGTTGCCTTACATTGCCTGTATTGACTAACTATTTGGATGGTGAGGACAGTCATCTAACAAAATAGGTTGAAATTAGTAATAAAATTAAGCACAAAATAAGTTAAACACTGAAACATGATAAACACTAAAAGGAAACTATGAAAGGAGGGCTCTGTGTAGCACATGGTACAGTAAGCACAAGACACTGGGGTCATTCCCCAGCAGAGACTATAAAAACCAGAAGGAAAAAAAAAGGAATCTCTGGGAGGTAGAAGAAATTTTAAACGCTTGGTAAGGCAAAGTCTCAATTATAGTTTTTATAACTTTTCCAGTAACCTCTGAATGAAAGATGAGACTGGCTTCCAGCTTACGATCGGTAAGATATGACATTTCAGGCTAAGGAGTGCATTGCTGGCCCTCTTACGCAGCCACAGCACAGAGGTGCAATTTACATACAAAATGGTGCATAGTTAATGCGTATGACTTGATGATCCCTGACGTGGGGGAACACATACATAAGTACATAGCCTTTGCCACAACCAATGTCACAAACATCCTCTTGATCTCGACAATGGTGATGACATGATTATGATGGCATGTATGTGCATGTACAATAAAGCAATCACTCAGGGGGCCAACATAGCTGAAAGAATCAGAAAGAAGAACAATCACACAAGTTATTAAAAATATTGGCTTTACTTTTACAGAAGGAAAGACTGTGCAAATTGACCAGAAGTTTGGCCTGCTTTGACAATCACCTAACACAATAATTTGGTGAGCTGGACTGGGGTGACGAAACTGAGGAACCAGTAGGAACCATCTGTTGATGCAAGTGAGAGGAGATAGTGCCTTAGACCCAAGGCTAGCAACTGTAAGTGGAAATAGCTGTATCCTTGGTGTGGTTTGGAGTTAACCAGTAGAGTTGGTGGGTGATTTGATACAGGCCATAAAAAAAGAAGATACAAGAATATCAAGAAAAGAGTTGGGGGTAAATGAAGTTTTTATAATGCCATGAACTCAGGTGCGTTTGGGATTAGTGTATTTAAAACTAGTAGTTTCAAATAATTGAGTTATTAATCTAGAGCTGTCTTAAGACATCCAAGGAGAGTTGTCCAGTAAAAACTTGGATATATGAGTTATAAATTTTTATTTGAATTTTATAGAGAAGGTGTCACAAGGGATATGAATTTGGGGGTCTTCAGTATCTAGATGTCAGCTAGTGACACCAGTGTTCTCGGGGTTTAGCTAAAAGAAAAAAGCAACGTAGAATGGTAGAAGGCCAGGGCCTTGAACCAGATGAGGAAAGTAGCAACCGGCTTTGAAAGAACACTGTGGGAGGGAGGAATATGCGGCAAGGTTTCTTCCTGGGTTTTCCACTCTGTGCAACGAAGGCTGTAAGTGTTAACAGAGATTGTTTAGTCCTGAAAAGTCTTTCGGGATGACTTTGCTTACTTCAAATATGTTCAAACATGCTGAGAAGTGTACCATATGTAGCCCACTGATATTTTCCTCTTGAGTCTGGATTCAGACACTCCGGATGCAGAAAGCTAAAAATAAATCATGCTGAAAAATGGACACACAGAATACTTTGTGTGTGTTTTTCACAGTTTTCTGTGACATTAAACTAACTGTGGAGGATAGTGTTCTCCTTTTCCTTGCACTTGGTATGGCTAATGCTGAATGTGTGGGGCCGACAGCCATACCATGTGACAGATTGCGGTGTCACACAGCACTCTGTCTCCACAGCAGAGACGAACAGAAGGGAAATACAGCTAAGAGGAAAACTATTTTTTCAGCTGCAAGTAAGTAGGTTCATACAGAGGAGATGCCATGAAAAGTTATCAGTGGGCACAAAAGGTCCCTTAGACCGCTCCTTTACATACCATGATTTCCAAGTGTACATTGTTTTGTTTTGTTTTATGGTTCAAGCTGTTCCCACCAGAATGGTAACAGTCAGCCGAGTTTGGAAAAGCAACCTGTTTATTGTGTTTTAAAAGCAGAATTCAACAAAGGGTAGCTTTTAGGTTGAAAAGGGTTGAAAACACTATGTTCTTGGGAAATTTAACAATCATACTTACAATAGCCTCAGTCAGGGAGAGAAAGAGAGGGTCTGTGAGATGGTCCAGCAGGTGTTTGCTGTCAAGCCTGATAACCTGAGTTCAAGCCCCAAAACTGAGTTCAATTGCAAAAATGGAAGGATCAAAGCTGAAGGAGGCAGTCAACTCAACAAAATTACCCTGTGAGTTTGTACACATGTCACGGTGCGCATACATACAAACACACAGGTACAACATCTATACACACAACTAAATAATACCTACCTACATACATACATACATTATCCATACACACAAGTAAATCATACATACATGCATGCATTCATATATACACATGTACATACATAAATGTAAAATAATACTTTAAAATAGAGAAAATAGGTTGGTTATGTAAAACTGTGTTGAAAATATGGAGGCAGAGTTCTGATGAGACCTTATAAGCTAGGGTCAGATGGAAGGGGACCTCCCCTATCAGTGGACTTGGAGAGGGGCAGGGAGGAGATGAGGGAGAGAGGGTAGGCTTGGGAGGGAATGAGGGAGGGGGCTTCAGCTGGGATACAAAGTGAATAAACTGTAATTAATGTAAAAAATAATAAGTTAATTAAAAAAGAAAATATGGAGGCAGAAATATCTGGAGAGAAAGACCCGGCTTCCCTATAGGCTGCCTGTGCCTTTGAAGGAAGGTTTTCTGTTCATTTCGTGTTTTCCCTTTGGTTTTTCTTGAAGGGCTTCAGGCAGAAGACAGGCAAATGCTCTGTCTACCCGGAGCTATATTCCCAGGTTTTTCATTTTCTCAGACAGGATCTCACTAGGCAGCCTTCCTGTTCTTGAGTTTAATTCTTCTTGCTTTCCCCTCACACTCTGACACGGTTCAGCTGTGCCTCCTAGGTCCCTGACTTCCTCTCCTGGGGACAAATGGAGGAAGGCAGGACAGGTAGGCATAGGTCATGTTATTTCTTCAAGCAGTGCACCGTTTTAGTCCCAGGTAAGGAAGTATTGATAGCAAGTGTAGACTTTTTAAGTAAAATGAGTTTCCAGCTCTTTTGGGAAGCTTATGAGTTGATGTTTTCTCTGTCTCCAACACGGTAAGTGGTATTCTAGGGACACAATGTGAATGCAGACTCACCCTTGGGCCAAGGAAGGTGGCTTTACTGTTCTCTTTCCCGTGGTGGCTCCACCTCTCTCTGACTTTATGCACACTCTTCTCATCCCTTTCTTAGTGACACTGTTAAGCATTTGGAATTGTTAGGTTCTCCTCAGATAACATTTTTGTAAAAATTCATGACATTAAGTAAGTTATATTCTTCCTCAAGCTGGGCGAAGATGTGTTTCTCAGGCCTTGTTTCATACTGATGGAAAGTATAAAAATTCATATTCTCACTTATTTATGTTTGCTGTAGAGAACATTTGTTCTAGGTAGTTGTGTGCGTGGCATTTAAATTCAGATGGCTTGGGGTGCCATCTGTGAGGTATAAGCTAATGACAAACATCAAAAAGTATATTTTCAAAATGAATTTATGAAGAACATCTCTCATCTATTCTTGGACATTGCTCTTAATAAATATTAGGTAAAATACCCAGAAAATTTGAGCTTGACTCCTCATATGAAAACAATGTTGATAAAGGAAAGTTGAAATCTGTCCAGGTTTATATGCCTTTTTCTGAGTTAAAAGTTGCTTATTGTGTCAAGCAGTTAACCCTGAAAATAAACATAAAAGTAACATTATATGTCTGATTGGCCTGCTCTTTGATCACCTCCCCCTGGGGGGGAGCAGCCTTACCAGGCCATAGTAGAGGACAATGCAGCCACTTTTGATGTGAACTGACAGACTAAGATCAGAAAGGAGAGGAGAACCTCCCCTATTAGTGGACTTGGGGAGTGGCATGCAAGCAGAGGGAGGAGGGAGGGTGGGACTGGGAGGGGAGGAGGGAGGGGCTTATGGGGGGATGCAGAATGAACAAAGTGTAATTGATTAAAAATTAAAAAAAATAAATAAAAATAAAAAGTAACATTATATGAACTGAAAGGCTATATTTAGGAATATATATTTATATATATATACATATATGCGTGAACTAGCAGTTAGTGAAAGAAAGAGATTAAGAATCTGGAGGATAGTGCGGAGGGGCCTATGGGAAGGTTTGGAGGCCGGAAAGGGAAGGGAGAAATGTGTTTATATTATCATTGCCAAAAACAGTTGCTACAGGTAGCAGCTCCTGGAAAAGGCAATGTCAGTTTCTTCACTGGTGGGTGGACCATCCTCCCTCTGGCAAAGGCCACACATACAAGAAACTTCTCCTGCATTTAATTTTGTCGCCCTGGATGCTTCTCAACACGATACTGCAAGAACCAGCAAATGTAATGATGGAAGTGGAAATGTGACCAAATTGCAAATTAACAAGCAGGAGTTGTAGTAGGGAAGACACAGACTAAATATTAATCAACAAGCGAACATATTAAATATTATATTATAAATGTATAAGGAAACATTATATACTAATAAAGGAGTATCCTTGGTACCATTCATTGGGATGTCAATAAATGGGAGGCATTTTCTAATAATTTGCTTCATAAACAGTCACTTTTCTGTTTCGGAGCCCTGTTGCAGTGGGATATTTAAACTGACTGCACAACAGTGGTAAAATGCGAAGGTCTTGTAAGGATGAGTGTTGGGAAGATATCCTGGTGCACACGTGTCCATGTTACACACTCATATGAACATGTATGGAACAAAAACCTCTTGTACTACATATAAAAGCACCCAAAAAAAGGCTATGGTAAAACCCTGGTGTGATAATGGATCAAAGAGTCCTTGTCTTTGACAATAAGTAAGGAGCTATTTTTACAGATTCACAGCTAATAATGTCAGTTTGCTGACAGTAGTGAAAATACACAGCAATTGTTTGATCACTCAAGACCTTGACAAAACCAGCTCTACATGCAGTTCCAGAGAGAGACCTGTGCCAACACCTTGAGTATTTTGTGGGTCCTGGAATACACTCAGGGTTACTCTTGAGCCACATCCTCAGCCCATCAGTGTTTTGACACATCAGCAGGAAAGAAATCTGAAGCTATGTGAACCGTAGCCTGCCTACTTCAAAAGGGTGTGTTTGACGAAGAGAAAGCAGCAATAAGGACAGAGAGAATGGAGGGTACTCCATGGAAAAGAAGGGGTAAGATTTTTAGCTTTGTGAGAATGTTCAGGAGATGAGGCTCTCAACACACTGGAAAAACAAGGAACAGGGCTCGCTGCATCAGCAGCATCTGGGGGAAGACTTGAAGCCGTGGATCGGGAGCACAGGTGGAGAACTGCGCCTTCAACGTGAGAAGCAATATGAAGCCGAGCAAGCCATCTCCCAGAAGACGAGGGAGACAGATGGAACAAAGAAAGAAAAGCAATGAGTTCTACCCTGCTGTGTTTCCAATCAGCCTTTCCCAGAAGGAATACTGGCCAGGAAACCAGGAAGCAGACAGGTGGTCCAAGGTCTACTGGGTAATGTTAATACAGAGCTGTTTGATTATTCTGGTCTGAGTTTCAGGACAAATAAAAAAAAATGGAGGAGTGTGGATTAAAAGCAATTACTGCAAATTTATGAATTGCATCCAGCTGCCCAGACACCGGTCTTCTGACCTACATTCCCCTCCCTCGGTGAGCAGAGCTGGAGCGCTGCCCGTGTGGAGGCCATTCTAACACCGCTGAGTGGGAGCAGAGCTTCAGAGTTCATGCTGAAGCTGAGCTTGCGGTCACGTGTACACGCCTCTTTCACAGGGGAGGAGTCCAGCTCTCAGACACTGCCACCAGTGGGGTGGCGACCTCCACTTTCCTCACCAAGCCATTCTCCATTCTCCTTTTCAAATCACTGTGTGTTTCCTTCTCTTGTAAAGACGTGCGTGATCTTCTTCCAGGGGCTTCGTCCCTTGATCGCTGCTGTTGCCTCAGTGGAGAAAACATCTAATCTCATCCATTTGATAGATGAGTTGCAGCCAGTCCAGAACACTTTCTTTCTTTATTACACTTCCACAGCGAGCGCAGTTCCAGGTGAAACTGATAATTCTAACAATGTTCTCCAAGCCAGCAATGGTGCGTGGACAGCCAGGCTTCAGAGCTGAATATTGAAGTCAAGTCAAGCATTCAGTGAGTTCTCTCTAAAAAGGAAGCAAGCAAGCAAACAAACAAACGAGCAAAAATAAAACCTAAAAATATTTTCATGATAATAGCAAAATAATAACGAAAGAAGGAGAGGGAGGAAACTATACGGAGTGAACAGGGCAGTGATCTTTACGGTCTTTTTTTTGTACATCAACATTTATGTAGTTCTCTGGAGCTTTGAGTTCGTGTATATGTTCTTTTTCATGCTGCCCAAAACGATTTTACTGGAAAGCTTCACAAGGTCAGCTGCTGCAGGAGCGCTGGCAACACCAACCCCTTGAGGCTCTTCAGGTGCTCTAGGAAATCCGCCATCTTTTGTTTGTTGGTTTTCTGGTGAAAATATAGGTGAGAATGAAACACTGTGGGGTCATTTGTTCCAGAATGAATCGAATTACATTATTTCCTGCTCCTTCTGAAGTGAAATCCCTCTTTATTCTGAAAGGCGGCCACACCCTGTGGGCGCCTACAGAGGAGCCAGCGGAAAATCCAGATGCAGCGTATGTGAGGAAGGCTTGCCTTTGGGGTGAGGACAGGAAACAAAGTCTTGTTTTAAGAGATTCAAGCAATCATTTAAGGATTTGTATTGCCTCAGAATTTTCAGCGTCTTTTTTTCCAAGCTGGATACCTGGTAGCAAATGTGCAGATCAGACCTTTTTCAACTTTATGTTTGTGCCAAGATGTCAAATCAGATACTCTACTTGTAGAATTTTTGTTATGATCCAAAGCCAAGTACAATTGCACCTTGTGTTTTATATTCTGACAGCCCACATCTTCTAAGCAGGGACTGTGGGAGAAGAAGCAGTTCAGAAAATTCATGCCCACAGATCCATCCATTTCCCAGCACTGGTTGACTGGGAGTCACGACTTTGTAAGAAGCAACATAATTGTTGTCCTTTTTCTAATGCAGAAACTGAGAACTATAGGCATCTCAGCAGGTTGTGCTGGACCACAAAACCCTGGGTTCCTCCCCTGTGACATAACAACAAGGGCTTTGGCAGTTTGAAGTGTAGAGCCTAACCCCACCCCTAATCCCTGGAACTTTCCTTGGAGTTTGGGAGCAGACAGGGACCTTGAGTCTGGCCTTGAACTTACTGTTGAAGAAACTCCTGGGCCATCAGCCCTTCAAGGGGCAGCATGAGGTATATCAGGGAGGAAAGGGTGGCAACCCTACTCCATCCCAATTCCCTTGATCCTCCTAAGGATAAAAGTGGCCTCCAGTGGTTTCCATGGCTGCGTGCAAAGTACCTAGGAAAAGAGCAGAGGAAGGTGGGTTTAGAGCTGCTGTGTGGCTGTGGGGCCGATCCCTGAAGGCTTAATTTAGAGAAAAGGTTGCCATGCCTAATCTGCTGTAAAACGAAAGCTGCCCTGTGGGGGTGTTTGTAACTATTTGGGTAAAGGCAAGTTAATAGAGTGTCAGAGAAAATGTCAGGCCCCCTACATGACACAAGGGGAAACATTCAATTTCTTTTCAAGCTCTAGTCAGCAACTAACCTAATTTTCTTGCTTTTTCATTTCTTCAAAGTAAGAAAAGAAAAAGTTCTTCTTTGCTACCATAAAAGCAGGGAAAGAACCTGAAGGTACAAGGGTGACTACAGAACCTGCCCAGTGAAGGGAGAGAGCAGTTTCACAGCCGCTGAAAATAGATCAGCAAGTCTTACATTATTAAATAATCAATGGAAGAAATCCTGCAATGGTTTGAAAGAATAAACTTCCCAAGGTTCACTGTTGAATAAAGGGCTGCTACACAAGCAAAGAGTCAGGACTGTGCATAAATAATAACAAGGATGCAGACAGAGGCCAGGCACAGTCCAGAGCCTAAGGCTGTGGGGGAAAGAATGGTACATGGAACACCAGAGAGGTGGGAAAATTCAGATAATGGAACAATAAAAGTCGGGACAGGATTCATGGGCGAGTCTACTCCAAACATGAACACTACAACATAGTCTATCTCCAAGCTTCATTTGCTAGGACAATCATAGGCCTTTTATCAAGTCGGATTCTGTCCTGTCCCCTTGGGCCCAGGAGGATCTTTTGATTACCTTGCTTAAGAGATCAGAAGTTATGCTTATGTCTTCCCAGGCTAAGGGATAAAAGGGGACCTTTCTTCTATGTACTTTTTGGACTCTTCCTTTATAAACCAAAATATACTATGGACTCCAAAAGGAAACCCATGAAAGCATACAAGAGAAGATCCACATAGAGAGCAATAGGCTCCTCTGTCCCTCAGCCTTTTCGGAGCTTCACATAATAGCCCAAATCAAATGACCAATCCTGTGACTGAGTCATTTACCAGGAAACTCATCCAGTGTCAAGAGGCAGAAAGCCCGAAGCATGTTCTGAATTGACATCCCATTGGAGGGGCACTTTCAAGCCACTAAGTTTTCAAGGAGAAACTTTACACACATCGACACATTGCCAGAACAGGATGAGAAAGAGATTTATTGACTTTGCCAGAGTTAGGAGAGAGATTCCTGCAGTCCTCCAAGATGAGGGATTTCATTTTTATCAGCATGGTTTGGATCTTGCACAGTTTTATGCAGTAAGTAACCCCGTGTACATTTGCCTGGTGAATTCTGACTATAGATTACAGGACAGTCTTATGTTTACAGTCCTCTTTATTAACATTTAGCTTAAAAAATAGCTTTAAAGTTATTATTGTGTGAGTAATGGGGCCAGGATGTACCTGGAAGTCAGAGCACAGCATGCAGGAGTTGCTTTTCATTTTCTTAACTTCTTTACATGCTGAACCATCTCACCTCTTCTGTCTAAGCCACTCAGTCTGTGACATTTTGTCGCAGTCCAACCTAGCCAATGCAATAGAGCAACAGCCGTGGTGATGTACAGGCTAACCGCAAGGTTAATTACATTTAATATCGGGATATAACTTTGTTTTCAAAACTTTCTTCCTCAGCTCATTTTTACTTCCACTTTTCGGGGACAAAGGTGCTAATTGCATAGTTCACTGCCTGAAACAGCTTAAAAGATGGTTTCAATTACGACTACCTTTTCACTTGTAATTCTAATGGTCTATTTTTTTACAAGTCCAAGTGAGAACTCAAGCTCTGAGAACTGGGCCTGTCTCTACTAATTGGAACATATTCTATGTCTTTTACTTGCTGGAGTTAGAATCTTCTCTCCACTGTGCTGATTACAAATTGCATCGGTAGCTACTCTACAGATTACTCTGGTCCAAAGGGAAAAAATAGAATTATTTGATCCTTATGATTGTTACCTATTCCAAAAAAAAAAAAAAAAATAGGTATAGCTATTTGTATATTTAGTTGTATGTTTTATAGCTTGTTTAATTTTTTTTCATCATTAGAGATTTTCCTTCTGTTTCTCCTTTTCAGGGTTTAGCTGTCTAATGATTTCACACACAAGCAGTTATAGGCCCAGTTTTCTGTTGGCTGTCAAGGCAGGCTCACATGATTGAATAGTAGTTGTTAGTGTCTTCTGTGAATACTTTTCACTCAGCTGGTTTCTCTTAGTTCTTGATGAGGCTCTATGATCCCTGATGTGCTCATTCGGTTTCTGTGTTTTGTAAGAGTGATCACCTGCCACAGGATGGTAGAAAGTGTGAGGGAATACTGAGCCCCACTGTCCCTTTCACTATGGTTTGCATCTAGAGCACCCTGAAAGGCTTGCATGTGGAAGGGATGTTCCCAAGGCTGATACTGGGAGTGGTTGGCACCCTTAGGAGCTGGAACCCAAAGGGAACTTTCTTCAGCTATTTTGTGTGTACCTTACAAGGGGGATGGCCGGAGATCCTGCTGCTTCTTTTTCTCTTCTGCTTCACAGATTGGTTAAAGGAGCCGATTTGCCTCCTAATACTCGAAGACCCAAAACAGTGGCTGGAGCCTACAAAACTACAAGATAAACCCTTGGTCCTTGCAACTTAACCATCACAGATATTTTGAAACAGTGATAGAAAGCCGACTGAAACACCAACACTCATCATATCCCAACCTTTTTTTTTTTTTTGGTCCTTGACCTGTTTATTTCTGCTTACTGCTCGTGTCTCCCTTTGTTTTGGTACATCTCTCATCTCTATTGGAGTAGAAGGCACCAGGCTTTGTGGCTCAGATGCCCCTTACTAGATCTCTGAGGCTGGTACCAGCTTTCTGCCTAAACAACAAGGTAGTTTGCATTTTGTTGTTCTTCTTGTTTTTCTAGACAAAGTTTCTCTGTGTAGTCTTTGCTGTCCTAGACTCGCCTTGCAGACCAGGATGATTTCCAACTCAAGCAATCTGCCTGCCTCTGCCTTCATGAGTGCTGGGCTTAAAGAAGCTCATCACCGTGCCCGGCTCTAAAGTTTGCATTTTTAACTCAAGACTGTTGGTCAGAGGGAAAATAATTGCCTTGTTGTCTCCACAAGACAAGACATCATCATACCATCAGATCCCACCTCTGGGCCTCGCTGCTCACAGCCCGACTCATCTACAGTAAAACTAGGGCATAAGGGCAGCTTTGGGACTTGGTTCTCTTTGACTTTGAGCTGTAGAACCAATTCTGTAAGAAATTTCCACTATCATCAAACTGAAAGACCAGTGATATTACAGGTTGTCTGGCTCCACCAAAGGATCCTAACAATGAAATACTTTATCATTTGAAGGAATAGGACCTCCCAGAAAATAGAATTGTAGTATCTCACAAAACCAATGTGAGTCCATAGAATTATTTTTGAGGCTCAAATGTGTATTTTCAACTTTGTTTGTTTATTTTTCACCATACATGAAGCTTCGATTTTATATTTATGAGATTTAGAAAGAAAAGTCTGAAGCAAAGTAGACAGATTAATGGAAATTTCATTATATCTTAATAAATTCTCTCATTGGGAGAAGGGAAGCACTGTCCCTCTCTTTCTTTGTCTCTGCATCTGTTGTGTCAGATCCTACAGCAGAAATTTTAGCTCAGAATACAGAAAAGCAAATAATCATGAGATGTTTATTTGGCTTAATTTTTACAAAAATATAATCCTGAACTTTTGAATTATATAATTCTGGCATTATTCTTTATTCCCTGTGTAGCCTTGAATAATTTACTTGACCCATTAAACCTCAGTTTCCCTATATGGAAAAATGAAAATGACAAAAGTGCCTACCTCTTAGGCATATTGATAGAATTAAATGAGGAAATTCAACATACAACATTTAGCAACAATCAGACACAAAATCATTGTCCAGAAATGCTATATAATATTATTATAACTATTAGTAGTAGTAATATGATATATTTCTATAAGATTGTTGTTTGAGGTTATGAATAGCAATGTAATAAAGTACTCTTAAGAATGAGCTACCATCAAGCTGCTTTGCTTTTTGTATATCCCATGTATATCATTGAGGAGATTTTTCACACAGACAGTGAATTGCAGCATCTACTTACTTCCAAACCTGTTCCAAGATCATTTTTTGTTGTACAAATGATAATGTTTTATGAAAGAACTCTTCCACCTTTCTGGATTTGCAGCCTAAAGCCAGGATTAGCCAGGATTTCCTTGCATTCCTGGGCACTGACTCTATTTTCTAATCATCATGTAACCACATTCTCCACTTCACTTCCACAAGCACAATGGCATAAAAATCTGTTCTAAGAGCATACATAGAATACATGACACTGATAACTCATTACAATATGCAACCTGTCATGCACAGGTCATGACATAGAAACTTTAATGATTTCTAAATATAAATAGCTGTCTCTAGATTTATGTCCCTTTCTATCTAATAAGATCCTCACTCATGTTAGATAATACAATCCACTTAGTACTGTTTTGTTGAGGACAAATGAACCATTTAGGTATAAATTTTCTTATTCCTCAGATATTAAAACTGTGAGGTAATTTAAATAAGGTTTAAAGATGCCTTAGCCCAAAGGGAAAAAATAGTACATAGTAAATAGTGATAACAAGATTAAACTTTCAGGCACAAAGGACATGGCCCTGACCATGTAGACAGGCCCTTACAGTATATAGACCATTGGGAAGAGAGACATTTCAAGAAGCTATTAGGGGAAAAGCTACTGCCCAAAATTTACAATACCAAAGTTGGATGTGTATGTGTTTGCTGTCCATTTCCCATGCATAATTCAGGGGACTGTTGACCTGCAGGGGCTGCACTCATTACTCTACAGACAGTCTATACATCTTGCAGTTTAAATAATAGAAGAAATTGATGGAGTCTCAAGAATTTACAAGCTATTAAACTTCTAGCAACCTAGCTGCAATAGTTCCAGTGTTAGTTGACACAGGATAGAATCACTGCTGATTTCACTGCCGATTTCTAAGAGAAGTAATAATATTTGTCATTTAAGTAAATTAATGGGTCGAACTTTGAATTTTAAAATGATGTACATGTTAGATGCATTCTTAACAGACAATCTTTATAATAAGAGCCCTTCTTTTTCTTTTTGCATATATGTTCAAATCTACAGAGTTCTTTAAAATTTATTATTCAGGGGCTGGACAGATGGCTTAGTGGTTAAGAGAGCATACCACTCTTCCAGAGGTCCTAAAATTGGTGTCTAGCACCCATTTGAGTGGCTCACAACCACATGTAACTCCAGATCCAGATAATCTGACACCTCTGGCCTTTAAGAGCTACTCATGGCCTCATGTGTATGCATGCACAGATAGACACACACATACACAATTAAAAAAAAAAACCTCCAATAATTTATTATACAGGTCTATAAAAATGTAGTCCATAACATGAACTAAATCCACTTTATGCTTTAGAGTTAGATTTTTAAACAGAGAAACTAATTTTGAAAGATATACTGTCAGACTCAACATCAGAAATTTACTATAGAAATTAACCAAGTTGTGCAGTCAACCTAACTGCCCATCAGCAGATGACTGTATTAAAACATTTAGTGTATGTACACTGTGATGCTTTACTCATCCCTAAAGAAGAGTGAAATCATGTCTTTTGCAGGAAGCAGTCAGTCCATCATGTTAATGAAATAACTTAGTCCCAAAGCCAAGTTTTTCATATTAACTTTCATGTGTGGAATCTAGATGAGGGGTGCTGAAGACATAAAGGTAAAGTGGGGATGATAGGACATGTGGAAAGAGAAAGAAAAAAGACAGAAGTAAAAGGAGTAAATGAGTACCACAGGAGGTAAATATGATCAAAGTATAATACACGTCTGTATGGAAATGTTGTAATAAAATATCTTACTTTGTACTGATCACATATGCTAATAAATAAAAGTGAACAAAAGAGCACTTCATGGAATTGTGATGTTTTTCTGTTTTTAATGATTTGTTACTTAATTTTAATGAATATTATTTGTATAAGAAAATAGTTGTGTAGTCTTCATTGTTTATATTTACCATTGAAAAATGTGAATTCAAAGCAATTCCTTTCAGGAGATTCAAGATGGCTGAATGGCAACACCAAGCACTCATCTTGCGTCCATGTAGGAGACTACCACAGCAGTTCTATGGCTGCATTTTCGAGAGTGATGTGGGAGAACACTGGAAGCCAGACTATGAAACACTGAAATCTGGTATGATTCTAAATCTTGGGACAACAGCATAGCAAAAGAAACAAAATACTCTGGCATCTACTTCCCAAGACATCTGGAAGGCCAAAGGCAAGTTTCCTGAAGCTCCCTTGCTACTGGAAAGTTTCACAAGATTACAGCTCACCTCTCTGAGTAACCTGAAGCTATCTATGCAGTCTTGCTTTGCAGTGAAAGCCTAGACTGCTCTCAGTAGCCAAGAACCATCTGGAGAAATAAGGTTTTTCAGAACTGTCTACCCAGGGAGTCAGGAACTCTTTGACATTCTCTTCTCTTGGACTGAGCAGGCATTCACTTCACTGGCTTTGTGGGTAGCTACATTCCAAACCCAATATGACTCAGCAGAGTGACTGTAACATGAACTTCATGAAGGTTTTGATACAGTGGAAAATGAATGACATCATACTAGAAAGCCATGTCAGGGTTCTTGTGATGTGTCCAAGGATGTGGCCAGCATCCGTGTCCCCACAGTTCCTGCCACACTGCTTAGCTGTGCACCATTCAGAGACTCCTTCTAGAAGGATAGAGGGAACAATGTATGTCTAAATGTGCTCTGTACAATCATGTCTGCAGCTTTAGATTCTTCTCTGTCTCTGGGTATACATAATCAAAGTGGGACCCAAGAGGAAATCTACTCATCTCGAGCTATACTTGGGCACTATCACCAGATATTCAGAAGACAAATTTTATCCTGTGCTCCTCCCAGCTATGTGATGCCCTTTGGGGCACTCTGCACCCCACCCCCATCTCTGTGTGGTCTGAGTACATGTTATATGAGTACTGCCACCTCTCCTTATACAGCATCTGGACCTGTACTACTGACTCTTGAAGGGCAAGTGTTTCAGGACAGCCACTACTATGCGTCAGCAGTGGCTGGGACCTTTACTAAGCAGCAGAGCTAGGATTAACTGCCTGAGCAGCCTGATGCGGTTATAATTCTGACTGTAGGAGAAGCCACAATAAAAGCTCATCAGACCTACTGCTATGTGCATCATATCTGCTTGAATATCTGGAATATTTTCAGTGTTACCTGAGTTGTAACAACATTATTCCTCTAAAATCATATTGTTACACACTGTGCCCCAATTAATTATAATGGGGGAAAAGCTGTAATAAGGCTACATTACAGTTGCCTTGTTTGAGGTTGTTTGACAATCCAACATCTTCAAGAGAAATTTGGTTAATAAGGAAGCAACATAATAAAAGTGATCTGATCCATGGGACATGCAAATCATATTAAAGAAGCAAAATAAATATGAAAAACAAAGTGAAACAACACTTCTCAAATTCACATCTCTATAGCAACTGATTCCTAAGAAAATAAAATGGATGAAATATCTGTTAAATTGGAAACAATGATTAAGTGAAACATCAATGAAGAATAAGAGAAACAAATAAATGGTTAAATGAAATTAAGATATCTGAGGAATTTATCAATGAAAAGATGTTTAAAAAGAACCAAACAGAAATTGTGTAAATGACTAGCTCAATAGTCAACCAAGAATGCAGCTGAAAGTCTCAACAGTAGACTATATGAAATAGAAGAGAATATCTAAACTTGAGCAGACATTTTTGGAAATATTTCAATCAAAAGAGAAAGAGAAAGAGGCTGGAGGAAGGCAAATGTGAAAAGGGGGAATGAAGAGAATGAGAAAGACAAAGAGGAAGGAAAATGAAGAGAATATTTAAGATATACAAGACTTCAGTAATCAAACACATATGCACATTTTTCATATCTAAAAATGAGAAGAATAAATTCATATGCATAGAAAACTTATTTAATGAAACAGAATCAGAAGCAGAGCAATCAGGCCAAAGTGCTGGACATGAGCAGAACTGCAGGGAAATGAATATTCCAAACAACAACAAAAAAATTCATCAAAATGACAATAATTTTTTAACCTTCAATAATAGCCTTGAATATAAACAGATTGCATTTCTTAATTAAATCACCTCCACCTGAGGGGCAAGCATCCTTACCAGTGCACAGAAGAAGATAAAGAAGCCAGGCCTGATGAGACCTGATAGACTATGGTCAGATGGATAAGGGGAGGAGGACCGCCCCTATCATTGGACTAGGGGAGGGGCATAGGAGAAGAAGAGGGAGGGAGGGTGGACTAAGGAAGGGATGGGGGAGGGGCTACAGCTCAGATACAAAGTGAGTAAACTGTACCTAAAAAAATAAAATTAAAGTAAATTAAAAAGAAAAGACGGGAGCTAGTGCAATAGTTCATTGGGTACTACAAGTTTCATAATCCTTGGTTAATTCCCAGGACCCACATAGTAAAAGGAGAAAAACTGACTGTTATTTTTCTGTGACCTCCATGTATATGCCATGATATGAAAGTGCTCAAGCATACAGGCAGATAGATAGATAGATAGATAGATAGATAGATAGATAGATAGATCAATAGATAAATTTTTTAAAAAGATACAGAGTGGTTGAATGTATTTAACAGAAACAAAAAGAAGATTGAATATTAAGTTGCCTGTTTAAAAATGTATTTTGCTGCAAAAGACATTCACAGAAAGAGAGTGAGAAGATGGAAACAAATTCAAAGTAAAGGGGGGCCTGAGGTAAACAACTGTGTTTATACTTTTGTCCCATTCAAAAGGTTTCAAGACAAAAATTCGAAAGTTACTAAGATCATTAAAAATGTTGAAGCTTCAACTGTAGAGCTCTGTGCACCTGCCCTCAGAGCATTAGCTTTTATAGAAGGACACGGAGGGGATAGGAGCTCCACAAGGACACCAACAAAGCCAACAAGTCTGGAACCAGGGGGGTGTTGCAGAGACTGATGCACAAGTAAAGACCATGCATGGAAAGGACCTAGATCCTCTGCTCAGATGTAGGCCATAGGCAGTTCAGTCTCCATGCGGGTGTCCTAGTAAGGGGAGCAGGGACTGTCTCTGACATGGACTCTGTTGGCCATTCTTTGATCACTTCTGTCTGGTGGGGCAGTCTTGCCAGACCACAGAAGAAGAGGATGCAGGCAGACCTGATGAGACTTGATGGGATAGGGTCAGATAGCAGTGAAGGAGAACTCCCCCTTTCAGTGGACTAGGCGAAGAGGATAGGGAGAAAGAGGGAGGAAGGTGGGACTGGGAGGATATGAGGAAGGGTCTACAATCAGGATATAAAGTGAGTAAATTATAAAAAAAAATATATGTATATAACTGTAAGTTCTAATGGGCTTATTCAAACTTTTTGACATTGTGACATGGCATTGTCATCTATAAAGTTCATGCTTAAGAAATGTGTAATCAAGTTACAAATACAATCATATAATATAAGGGACTTTCTTAATGCTTAAGAAAGCTCACAGTTTTATGTAGGGCCATGTTCTTAGCTCTCTTGGAGTACATTTGATCTATGGATTATAGCTTGGACACATCTGAAAGTGGTTAGTAAGCCTCCAATACAGTTATAGAAGGAAACTTCAGCACCTCACAGAAAACATTTCCACAGAAGCATCAAAGTTAAATGATATGACCTTAGCAGACAGGTACAGATCACTCCACATAATTGCTACACAGCCCACATTTTTCTTTTCATCAGTGTGGTAACCATATTAAGAAAAAAAAATATTGGACCACAAAATCAGCCCTAAGAAATATTTGTAAATCAAATCACATGCTGTATCCTTTCTGATCATTTTGGCATTAAAAATATACATTATAAATTATATAAATATAGACAAACTGAATAACACATATTTAAAATAACAGTGCATCAGTAAAGGAGTCAGAAGGAAACTTGGAGGACATATCTGTGCTGTGCCTGTGTGTATATGGGTGTGCTCATCCAACAGGTGCATGTTGAGCACAGATATTGACATGGAGATATCTTGTTCAATCACCTCTTCATGGTGGAGACAAGAGAAACATACTCATGCATATATAAATATATTAAGAGAGCACACCCACACCCACACCCACACAATTATTATTGAGACGAGGTCTTTCACTGAACGGTGAGTTTGTCTTTTGAACCAGACAGGATGCCCAGTGAATTCTGGGAATCCACTTCTCTCTGATCCCACAATGTGTGGATGCATGCTGCCATGTCTGGCTTTTACATGGGTTCAGGAGAAAAAGCCATAAGGACATTTTAAAATAAATGAAAAGGAAATCACACCATGTGGAACCTTGCTGCAATAAGAAAACAGGAGAGAAACAAAAAGAAAGACAGGTTTTCTCTTACTCAGGATTCCAGGGGCTCTCAGTGCATGGCTGTTTGTTCTTGTTTCTTCTAGCCTGAAGCAGGCTGAACACTGTGGTCAGGACTTCACCTTATGGGGTGTAGGAAGGAGAGAGGATGACAAGGAGGGAGGCAGAGAAGGAAGGAGAAGGAAGAGAGAGAAGGAGAGAGGGAGATTGAGACCTCACCATTCCAGACCAGGGCTTCTTGCCTTGAAACATACATATGCACATAGTAGATTCTAGATAAGATATGTCAATTTGGGTTCTTACCTTATGGAACCAATTTATAAGTCTAGACTTTAAAACAAATTATTGATTTGAAAATTGGCTTCCCCTAACCAGCATGGTTGGTCTGCTTTTGTTTCTATAGAGATGTTAGATTCAATCACAGGCTTTAGCCTTTTAAATGTTTATGTAGCTATTCTCAGTTAGGTACACTCTCTGGACCTTACCTCTTCTATGATAGAAACGTATGTTCTGGTCTCCACCAGCTGGCTTCCTGGCTGATTTTATACCTGTTTTGGATCCATGTAGTCTTGTTAGTTTCTTTTCTTTCTGGAGGTTGAATTCAAGGCTGAAGGGACTCTCAGTCTCCTACTCGGAGTCTTCTGTCTGCTTTAAAACTCTCATGAGAGACCAACCTGGATGCAGTGTGTAACCAAGGTGGTTTATACAAACAGATTTGTGCTGGTTAATTCATATACACAGCTACTTTATTCATTTTATCAGAAGTACAGATGAGCCTGCTTTGCAGAGAGGGATTTTCACCAACTTCATTCTGCCTAGATGCTTAACTTCATTTTTTTGTGCTGCAAAATGGAAGACACAAATAGTAACCATATATTAATTTTCTGGACAGAGCCAGATATAAATTTCATAAATGGAAATGCACTTAAATTTTCCAGAAGAAAAAAAAATCTCCAGAATGTACCTAAGAATTATTTGAAATGGCTTTCCAAAGGGGGGGAGCCCGTATAGCGAGCCAACTCAAGGTGCAACGAACTTTGACAATGTGCCAAATCCCCTGCACACACCGTATTCCCAGCCACACCATCAATTGTCCTATGAAGAGGCCTGATGCAGTGTATGCCTGTACCAAAAGAGACCCTGCAATTCCTGTCTGTCTATCCAATCAGATAGCAGCTTCACCCCTCCCGTCCTCATTCTGAAATTCCTTCATAACCTGTCCATCAAAGGGATAGATCTGAGTCCCCAGCTGTTTTGACCATGACAACACCACAATGTTCCTTAGTATTTGTAGTGGACAAAAGTATAATTTAGTTTGTCTGGAAAAAGGATATTTCTAAAGAGAACAAAGCACCCCATTTCAGGTTAGTTGTAATAATAATAATAATAACTTGCATTATATTTCACACTTAATTTTAAGGCTCTAGCTTCAATACTGAGAGAATAAGAATCCTATAGAGATGTTACTGGGGTGGACGTTAAGAGAGGGAGGAGGGAGGTGGAAAGAGACTTTGAAACTCTGAGACTTAGTTGCCTTTTCTATGCACCTTCCCAAACATGACGTGATAGCTGCCTCTTGCCAGTATTATTCCTACTTAATCACTTTTATGAGAAATAAGTTGTCAGACTATTCATCAAACATCCCCTAAATATTGGAAAAATACAGACTTGTGGTCACATTTAATTTAGTGTTCTAGAAACGATTATGTAAAGACTATGTGCAGTCATACATTCAAAGCAAATGGAAGAAGTGGGACTGTGTTCCTGGTAGTCTCCGGTGCCATCAAATTTAACCTTGGATGCCTGGAACGCAATGTCTTTTGATGAGAAATAGTAGAGAAGTGCACTTGATTTCAGTGGAAATCCAAACAAAATATGTGTTTTAGTCCTTTCCTAAACAAATTACTGTTAAAAAAAAAAAAGCTAAACACATGAGAATTTGAGTGACCAAAGGGCTAAACATTATGTAGTAATTTTGATTACAGTCTCTGGCACATAAAATATTTTGATAGCAGGATTACTCTTCACTCTAAATTTGATTTGAGATAAAGGGACAGTGTAACTATAGTGAAGAATGGTCTTTTGTTCTGTAGCGTTTTGCTAACTAGCTGCCTTTTAGATGGAGAAAATGGCATGTTCACATCGTCATGCTGAGAGGCCAATGATCTTCCAGAGTCACAGGTCTCCTTCTTTCCTTCCTTCCTTCCTTCCTTCCTTCCTTCCTTCCTTCCTTCCTTCCTCTCTCCCTCCCTCCCTCCTTTCCTCCCTCCCTCTTTCTTTCTTTCTTTCTTTCTTTCTTTCTTTCTTTCTTTCTTTCTTTCTTTCTTTCTTGTTAATTAATTCAATTTACATCTTGGTCATAGGCCCTTCCCTCCTCTTCTCTCAGTCCCACTCTCCCTCCCGCATCCCCTCTCCCTTGTCTTCAGAATAGAGGAGCCCCCCTGCCCAGATACCCCAGTTCATCTATTCCCATGAAGACTGAGTTAGTCTTCCTCCTTGTGGCCTTGTAGGGAAGTCCCATCAGGGGGAAGTGATCGAAAAGCAGGCAATGTAGTCTATGCCAAAGATATCCCCCACTCCCCTAACTAGTGGGCGACATGATACCGAAGAAGCCCATCGGACTTTATCTTCTTGGGGTCTGTGCATTATAGTATGTCTATCCTGTACGATATGACTAAAATCCACTTATAACTGAGTATATACCATGTGTGTCTTTCTGGGTTACCTCACTCAGGATAATCTTTTCTATTTCCATCCATTTACCTGCAAATTTCCTTGTTTTTAATTTTCCTTCATGTCATCCTGGATAAATGTTCTTAGAGACACTAATAAAGAGTCAGAAGAATTACTCCAACAAGAGATTGTCAAAATGGTTTTGGTAATTGTCATGGGCTCTGTGCCTCATTTACAAAGAACCAAAGACCTATGAGTTTAGGGATATAAGAAGTATTTTTCATAAACTGCCCAAAACTGCAGCACAAGGTTACAGAAAATGGAAAACACGTCTTGGGTCTTTCCATTGCCTTTATGCTTTTAATTATGTCTTCATCTCTTTTTGGGTTCTTGTTTTGTTTTCTATTTATAGTTCTTTATGTTTCCTGCTCTTTTCTGTTTTCTTTCTTTCTTTCTTTCTTTCTTTCTTTCTTTCTTTCTTTCTTTCTTTCTTTCGCTGCCACTGGTACTTCCATAAACTGTCCTAATGGCCCCCTGCAGAGCTGCATTAGAGAAAGATCTGCTAATGTCTCCATTATGACCCTGGCTTCCCAGATCCTTAGATCAGTGGTCTTAATTTGCATTACACCATGGAGAACATGTCAGAAGGTCTTGGGAAAAATATTTTTGGTGCATTTGAAAAATCCATAGCTTAACTTCTTTCTCAGTCGTACTGCCAAAAGCACTGAATCTAGTTACAGTAGCATTTGCTGGCGTGTTAGCAGGGTAACTTCCATAAAAGTTAATTGAAATTACCTGAATGAAGCCTCAAGTGAGGCTTTGAAAATAGAGACTAACCTTGTAATTGCCTTGTTCTCCTTTCACTCTCTTCTCTTTTCTTAAATAGCAGCACTATGGCTGATGAGCTAGAATGTCACCTTACAGATGAACGCAGAATGACACAGTAATTAAAAATGAACTGCACTTTGTTTTAATAAAATACTCCAATAGAAGCACAAGACAAAGCAATTGTTTCCAAATGTCAAGGTGACCTAGCATAAGCCTAGTAGGAAGATGTCCATGACAGGGAGACCAGAGGGAAAGATACTGTCCCAGCACGGGGAAGTGGTGTTGGGAGTACATATTTGGCTTGGAATCAAGGGCAATTAGACACTACTTTAAAAATTGTGTGCACTCCATTTTCTGCCATGAAATGGCTATTTCAAAAGTTTCATTAAAGTCTGAATTAAAGACACAAGAAGAACATAAAAATAATTTTGGAAAAAAGATTCAGTGTTAGCGCCAGTCTCATGAATCCCAAATACAATTCCCACTTTTGAGAAAGGAAAAGGGGTTCTTGGTTGGCAGTGTGAGTGTGGCACTGCCAAGACATCATTTAGACAAGAAATGGGTTTGACTCTGGTCTCACTATGTACTAGAGGAGAGCTAGGGACAATTTTCTCAATTCCCTGGAGCTTCACTGATAAACTTTCAAGTAAAGAAGTTCAGTCACTCTTGGAGGCCCTCCCATACAGGAAATGTGAAATTTATACACTCAGTATATCCAAACAGCTTAGAATATGCTTCTCCTAGTTTTTACGCTTCTCTTAGTTTTTTTTTTTTTCCAATAATGAGGGCTTATGTAATGTCTCAAGTGGTTAATTGTTAAGATGAAATTAAAATATGAGTGTTCTGTGAAGTATGTGTGGCTCGTAAGTAACGCCCTCTCCCAGTCTTAAGTTCTTCTCTCGGCACCACATAAAGGAAAAATTAATTACTTATAAATAAAGAACTGTGTTCTACTTCTTGCCCTAACATTGTTAACATTTAATATTTTTATTTCTTACAGCTAAAAATAAGTCATCAAAAAACTTGTGTAATTTTGCTTTAATTTATCTATTTTCTAATTAAACTAGAAAGTGTTCCAGATGAAGAATGGTGATATAAGCCCAGGCATTGTATTAAAAACAGAACAATGTTTTCCTCAAGGAAAGGGATTTCTCCATAAAAAAATTTGGGAAAATGTAGGGAAAGCAAGGGAAATTAGTACTATATTTCAAAACCATGGGACAAAGCATGTAGACTCTACTTCAATTCATACAGAAAACATTTCCCAGTGTGAAATGTAGAGTTGGAAGATACAGATAACATGAAATGGTGACCTTTTGTGTGTGTGTTTTATCAACCACTTTTAGTGAATTACTTGACCTTATTATGAACTATTTTATAAACAGAACATCTCACAGAATGTATTGTGCCAAAATCACATAAGTAGTGTATCTAGGTTATGGTTTAGCTGAATGTCTTGTTTTGCCTAGAACAGTCTCCATTTAGGTTTATTGTTTCAGTGTTGTTATTGCTTCCACCCTTTTATCCAAAAGTCTTATTTGAGTAGCAACTCATTTTGCCTGTTGTGGTTTGAATAGAACTGTTCCCCATAGGCATCTCTGTCTCTGAAGTCCATTGCTCTATGTCACAATATAACACTTTGTAGAAATTGAAGCTGTACGCGGAATAGATGGAAAACTAAGATGTGAGGTCAGGTTGTTGGAAAAGGTTGAGTGATCTGAGGAGAAGAAAGCAAGCCATACTGGGATACAACCTCAACATCGCAATTATAGTATTAAGGCAATAGCATTTATAAAGACTTTCCTGTCAAAAAAGGTAAAGCAGAACACCCACACTGAAGAGATCTGTGTGATGGATGTCGGTTTCTAAGGCCAGATAGGATTGAACTGAGTTTTTAAATGTTGATAAAGTTTTGACTACAACTAATAGCCACAAGTTGAGTCTTCTTAAAGACAGGGGCTTGCTCAGTAGCTCCAGGCTAGCATCAAATTTATGGTAATCCTCTAGAGTAATGGGGCATTTGGTAATTTTGATGAAGGTTCTGAGAAATCTTGTTATATTTTTCTCAAGAATATTAACCATTCATAGTGCCAGTTCAGTGTAGTGGTTATCTTCTTAGTTCTTTGTGGTATGCAGATTAACTTTTGCATACACTTATTATCAAGTTGAAACAGACAAAGCTGTTGCTTTTCAGTCTCTTCACTTGAAAGCTGAACTCCACTGGTTTGGTCTGAAATCATCTTATTGATACAGAAAGAGGAAGAAAGGCAACAAAGTCTAGCATAGTAAATGATCTTGAAGCAGCACAGGTGGTTGGGGGAGGCAGAACAGAGGTGGAAGTCACATGACAAGAATTTATTGAGCATCTATTCCTACATGCTTAGGAAATGCTCTTATTTTCTTTATATCCAGCATAGTAAACTAGCAACACCTAATACTATATTGGGAAAGGGAAGAAATGAAGTAGCAATAATTGCAATCAACTAGCAAGAAGAATACCCAGCAAAACCATAGGAAATAGCAAAATGCTCTCAATAATAATATTAAATGCCAATGACATCAACTAACATTTAAACCATTCTAAATAGGATGTCTCCATCAAACCCTTCTCAGAGTTTGGGTAACCTTGCAGAAGAGAAAGAGGAGTGATTTTTAAGGCAGAGAAGTAGGAAACCAAAGAAAAGGGCCTTCTAAACACAGGACTGATGCACGTATGAACTCACAGAGACCGTGTTAACAGGCACAGGACCTGCCGGAATCTGCACCAGATGCAGCCCAGCAGGAAGAGGAGGAGTAGACATGGCTCTCATCCTGACCCAGGCACAAGCTCCGTCTGAAAACCAGTGCTAAAAAAGAAATTTTCTCCAAGGAAGTCTCACTTGGGAAACAAACCACTCTTACGGGGAGTCTGCATGCTTACCAGAGATGGCCAACACAAAATAAACTCAGTGGCATCTTTGGAGGTTCTTTTTCTCATAATGTTTAGTCAAGGTATTTTTAAAAATTATTTTTATTTACTTATATCTTTAAAAAATTATTTAGCTGGGTGTGGTGGCATGTGCCTTATAACCAGCACTTGGGAGGCAGAGGCAGATCTCTGTGAGTTCGAGGCCAGCATGGTCTACAAAGAGAGAGAGAGTTCCAGGACAGGCAGGACTACACAAAGAGACCCTGTCTTATAAAAAACAAAAGAAAAAAGAAAGAACAAAGTTTTATTGTTTTCTTTTAACCTTACTGGTCCTAGGCATATATATTGTGGCTTCATGTTTTGTGTTTGTATGGGATTTCTGTGAGTGTCTCTGTGTGTATGTTACTTCTGCTTTTTATTTGCCTCTTTTTACTTTCTTTGTTTTGTCCTATTCTGTTTCATATCTTTTAAATTATTACATCTTATTTTATTATTATGCAGGTGCCTATCTATTTTCTAAGGAGAGTCAGAAAACGTGGATTTGGATAAGAGGGGAGACAGGAAGAATCTCAGGAGAGCTGTGGGAAGGGAAACTACAATCAACATATTGTATGAAAAACATCTACTTTCAATGAATGAAAAAAAAAAGATACCAAGTAGCTGACTGTATTTAAAAGTAGTATACATATATCTATTCCTCCAAGAATACACCAAACTAGACAGATAACTCCAAACTTAAAGCCAAATGAACCTATGAAACATAAAGAAGCTGAAAATAGCTGGCACAGTTTTTTTTTTTTTTTGTAAACTAGACAGAAGTGCTAAAAAAATCCCATTATATATTGATAAAAAAATTTTAATCAAGATGACATAAAAATTATAAATATATACAGAGTGACTCTTCAGACACCAAATTTCATAACATTAATACTAAAAGAAACAAAAACATAAGATTTCAGCCCCTTACTCATCATGCCAACCAAAAATTCATAATGGAACTTCAGAGTTAAGCTATACAATAAATTATTTCTATTTAATAGATGTACATAGAGCAACCAACAAATACATCTCTTTATATAAAGTGGTTACAGATGCCACAAAGCAAGCTTCAAGAGATGAAAGAATCAATATAATTACTTATATCATTTATTTGTTTTGTTTTTATTTTTTATTTATCATTATTATTTTTTGTGATTTATTCACTTTGTATCCCGGGTGTAGCCCTCTCCTTCATCTCCTCCCAGTCTCGCCACTCCTCCCTTTTCCCCTCTCCTAGTACACTGATAGGGGAAGTCATCTTCCTCTACTGTCTGACCCTAGCCTATCAAGGCTCATCAGGACTGCCTGGGTCCACTTTCTCCCCTCCAGGGGAGGTGATCAAAGAGCAGGAAAGTTCAAATTAGAGACAGCCCCTACACCCCATAACAGGGGACCGAAATGGGGACTGAGCTGCCTATGGGCTACATCTGAGCAAGGGTCTAGGTTCTCTCAATGTATGGTATGCCTCAGGCTTTGTAGACACCCGTGTGCCTATAATTTTTGGCTTCACGGGTCTCCTTGTGGAGCTCCTGTTTTCTCCAGGTCTTTCTATCCCCGCTTCTTCATTATGACTCCCTGCTCTTTCCTCAAAGTTTGGCTGTGGGTCTCTGTACCTATTTTGTTCCCCTGTTGGGTAGAGTCTTTCAGAGGACATCTGCTGTAAGCTCCAGTCCTGTTTCCTCTCTTCTACTGCCAGTGACTATCCTGTTTGCCATTCTGAATGAGAATTAAGCATCTTCCCTAGGGTACTCCTTGTTGTTTAGCTTCTTTAAGTCTTTAGATTTTAGTACTTTTTAGTATGTTTATCCTATATTATATGGCTAATATCTTATAAGTGAGTATATACCATGCATGTCTTTCTGGTTCTGGGTTACCTCATTGAGGATGATCCTTTCTGGGTCCATCATTTGCCTTAGAATTTCATGATTTCCTTGTGTTTTTTTTTTTTGTTTTTTGTTTTTTTGTTTGTTTGTTTGTTTTGTTTTGTTTTTATAGCTGAGTAGTATTCCATTCCATTGTGTACCTCCTTGTTTTTTTTGTTTTGTTTTTTGTTTGTTTTGTTTTTATAGCTGAGTAGTATTCCATTCCATTGTGTACCATAATTTCTGTATGTATTCTTTGGTTGAGGTAGACTTAGGTTGTTTCCAGATTCTAGCTATTATAAATAAAGCTGTTACAAACATAGTTGATCAAATTTCCTTGTATGGTTGATAATTTTTCAGATGTATGCCCAGGAGTGTGATAGGTGGGTCTTGATGTAGCACTATTCCCACTTTTCTGAGAAAGGACCAGATTGATTTAGAAAGTGGTTGTAAAAGTTTATATTCCTACCAGCAATGGAGGAGGGTTTCACTTTTTCCACATCCTCTTTCCATGTGTTCTCACTTGAGTGTCTGATCTTAGTCATTCTAATAGGTGTAAGATGGAATTTCAGAGTCATTTTGACTTGCATTTCCCTGATTACTAAGCATGTTGAAGATTTCAGTGTTTCTGCACCATTCAATATTCCTCTGTTGAGAATTCTCTGTTTAGCTCTGTACTCCATTTTTTTAATTGGATTACTTGCTTTGTTGCTGTTTAACTTCTTGAGTATTTTATGTATTCTGGATATCAGCCCTGTGTCAGATGTAGGGTTGGTGGAGATCTTTTCCCAGTCTGTTGGTTGTAGTTCTGCTCTGTCCACAGTGTTCTTTGTTTTACAGAAGCTTTACAGTTTCATGAGGTCCCATTTATTGATTGTTGATCTCAGAGCCTGAGCTATAGGTGTTGTGTTCAGGAAGTTTTTTCCTGTGCCAATGAGTTCAAAGCTCTTCCTCACTTTTTCTTCTAACAGATTTACTGTGTCTGGTTTTATGTTGAGGTCTTTGATCCACTTGGACTTTACTTTTGTGCAGAGTGATAAATATGGATTTATTTGCATTTTCTACATGTAGACATTCAGTTAGACCAACACCTTACCTTAAAGATTCTTTTTTTTTCCTTTGTAAGGTTTTGGATTCTTTGTCAAAAATCAGGTGTCTGTAGGTGTGTAGGTTTATTTCTGGGACTTTGACTAGATTCCATTAAATCCATCAGTCTATCTCTATGTCAGTTCCATGCCATTTTTATTACTGTTGCTCTATAGTACAGCTTGAGATCAAGGATGGAGATTCCTTCTGAAGATCTTTTATTGTATAGGATGGTTTTACCTAGTCTGTTTTTGTTTTGTTTTGTTTTGTTTGTTTTTCCATATGAAGTTGAGAATTGTTCTTTCAAGGTCTGTAATGAATTGTCTTGCTATTTTGATGTGGATTGCATTGAATCTATAGATTGCTTTCAGTAGGATATTTTTACCATGTTTATCCTACCAATCCATGAACATGAGAGATCTTTCCATTTCTGGTAGCCTCTTCGATTTTATTTCTTCAGAGACTTGAAGTAATTTTTTGATATGTTTTTAATATGTAACTTGCTTGGTTAGCGTTACATCAAGGTATTTTATGTCATTTGTGGCTATTGTGAAGGGTTTTGTTTCCCTAATTTCTTTCTTGCCAATTTGTCTTTGTATTCAGAAGGGCTACTGATCTTTTCTAAATTTTTATTTATTTATTTATTTATTTATTTATTTATTTACTTATTTTTTAGTTAATTTTGTATCCAGCCACTTTGCTAAAGGTATTTATCAGCTGTAGGAGTTCTGTGTTAGAAATTTTGGGGTCACTAATGTAAACTATTATATCATCTGCGAATAGTGATACTTTGACTTCTTCCTTTCTAATTTGTATCTTCTTTATTTCCTTTAGTTATCTTATTAATCTAGCTAGTATTTCCACTCCTATGTTGAAGAGGTATGGAGACAGTGGGCAGCCTTGCCTTGCTCCTGATGTCAGTGGGATTGCTTTAAGTTTCTCTCCATTTAGTTGATGTTGGTATAGGCTCGCTGTATATTGCTTTTTACTACGTTTAGGTATGTGCCTTGTGTCCCTGATCGCTCCAAAACTTTAAACACGAATGGGGATTGGATTTTGTCAAATGCATTTTTCAGCATCTAAGGAGATGCATTTAAACATCATATATATATATCATATATATATATGATATATATATATATTCATTTATATCTTGGATTACATTGATGGATTTCCATACATTGAACCCCCCTGCATGCCTGGGATGAAGCCTACTTGGTCATAGTGGATGATATCTTTGATGTGTTCTGAAATTCAGTTGTGAATATTTTTATTTAATATTTTTACATAAATGATCATAAAAGAATTGCTCTGAAACTCTATTTCTTTGTTGGGTCTTTGCATGGTTTAGGTCTCAGGGTGACTGTGCCTCATAGAATGAGTTTGGTGATGTTCCTTCTGTTTCTGTTTTGTGAAATAGTTTGAAAAGTTTTGAAATTAGCGCTCCTTTGAAAGTCTGGTCAAATTCTGTGCTGAAACCATCTGACCCTGGTCTTTTTATTATTATTATTATTATTATTATTATTATTATTATTATGTTTTTATTTTTATTTATTTTTATTTTTTGATGGGAGACTTTTGATGACTGCTTCTATTTTCTTAGGGTATTTAGAATTATTTAATTCATTTGCCGGATCTTGATTCAATTTTGGTAAGTGAAATCTGCCACAAAAATTGTCCATTTCGTTTAGATTATCCAATTTTGTGGTGTATAGTCTTTTGAAGTAGGACCTAATGATTCTTTGGATTTCCTCAGTGTCTGACATTATGTCCACCTTTTCATCTCTGATTTTGTTAATTTGGATAGTATCTTTGTGCTTTTTATTTATTTTGGCTAAGGGTCTGTCTACCTTGTTGATTTTCTCAACTAACTAGCTCTTGGTTTCACTGATTCTTTGAGTTATTCTCTTTGTTCCTAATTTATTGATTTCATCCCTGAGTTTGACTATTTCCAGCCGTCTGCTCCTCTTGGGTGTGTCTGCTTCTCTTCCCGCCCCCTCCCAGGGCTTTCTGGTGTGCTGTTAAGTTGCTTATATGAGATATCTCAAACGTCTTTATGAAGGCACTTAGTGCTATAAACTTTCTTCTCAGCATTGTATCCCATAAGTCTGGGTAAGTTGTGTTTCCATTTTCTTTGAATTCTAGGAAGTCTTTCATTTCTTTCTTTATTTCTTCCATGACCCAGCTGTAGTTCAGTAGAGAGTTGATCAGTTTCCATGTGTTTCTAGGCTTTTTGCTCTTTCTGTTATTTTTGAGGTCTAGCTTTAGACCATAATGGTCTGATAGGATACAAAAGATTCTTTCAATCTTCTTGTATCTGTTGAGGCTTGCTTTGTGCCCCACTATGTTATCAATTTTGGACAAGGTTCCATGATGTGCTGAGAAGGTTTCTTCTTCTGTGTTTGAGTGAAAATTTCTGTGGACATCTATTAGGTCTATTTGATTCAAGATTTCTGTAAGTGTCATTATTTATTTAACTTCTGTCTCAATATCTGTTCCTTGGTGAGAGTGGGCTGTTGAAGTCTCCCACTATTAATGTGTTGGGACTGATGTGTGATTTAAGCTTTAATAACATTTCATTTACAAATGCAGATGTCCTTATACTTGGGGCATAGATGTTCAGGATTATGATGTCCTCATGGTGGATTTTTTTCTTTGATGAGAATGAAGTATCCCCCATCTTTTTTGATTAATTCTGTTTGAAAGTCTATTTTATTGCATATTAGAAAGCTACTCTTGCTTGCTCCTTGGGTCTATTTTCCTGGAAAAACTTTTTTCATCCCTTTACTCTGAGGCAGTGGCTATCTTTGTTGCAGAAGTATGTTTATTTAATGCAGCAGAATGTTTGATACTGTTTCTGCAACCATTCTGTTAGTCTGTGTCTTTTTATTAAAAAGTTAATCCATTGATGTTGGTAGATATTAGTGACCAATGAATTTTACTTCCTTTTATTGTGGAGTTGGTTGTGATAGTGTGTTTGTGTGCCTCTTTTCCTTTGATTATTTTTGGTTGTGAAGTTATCTATACTCTGTTTTTTCATGGGTGTAGTTGATCTCGTTGGGTTGGAATTTTCCTTCTAGTATCTTCTGTAGCGCTGAATTACTGTGTATATATTGTTTAAATTTAGTTATGTCATGAAATATTTTGTTTTCTCCATTTATTGAAAGTTTCCATGATTGAAAGTTTTTCTAGGTATAGTAGTCTGGGTTGGCATCTGTGGTCTCTTAGTGCTTGCAAAATAACTGCCCAGGCCCTCTGGCTTTCATAGTCTCTGTTGAGAAGTCTGGTGTGATTCTGATAGGTCTGCCTTTATATGTTACTTAGCCTTTTCCATTTGCCACTTTTAATATTTTTTCTTTGTTCTGTAGGTTTAGTGTTTTGATTATTATGTGGCAGAAGGAATTTCTTTTGTGTTCTAGTCTTTTGGTGTTCTGTAGGCCTCTTGTATATTTAAGGACATCTCTTTCTTAAGATTGGAAACCTGCACTACAGATTGAGTTCGCCTGTCTCTGCAGTCTGGAGTAATCTTCAGGAAGATGAGAGAGGTCCTGGGGCACAAGAATGGGTACTGCTGATTCTGATGCAGCTAAGGAAGGCAGGGCACAGATGCAGGTGCCTTGAAGGTGTTGGCAAGTAATGGGTGCCAATCGCCGGGTGCCTCAGAAAGCAGCTGGGTTGCGGCTTACAGGCCTACCAGATTCTGTGTTCCTGCTACTCAGATTCGTCTGGGCTGTATCATCTTGGATCCGTGTGCTTCTGTTATTTGCCCTGCCTCCATAGGGTGACCAGCAGAACTATGGCTTGGATGCTGAAACACTGCCCCAGAAATCCTGATGTTGCCCTCAAGGGGGCAGGAAGTAGAGAGTCCCTGAATCTGGGGTTTTGCACTTGCCAGAGAGAGTATTCAGAAAATGCAGGGGGCCTACAGTTCACGACTCTTGGACCTGGGAGACCTTGATTCCATAGGCCTCAATTCATGGGATGCCCCCTTTATTCTAGGAAGCACCGAAGTTGATGCTCTGGAGCCAGCTGCCTGTCCACTCACTGATTTTGGAGTTTGGAATTCTCAGCCCGTCAGATATGGTGCACACTGGTTGCTGCCTTCTTGGAACTCCCTTGCTTATCCTTTACCTGTATCATTCCTTTCACTTTTGAAGGTCTCCCTCCCAGCCCATGTGGTTCAATCTCCACCCGTTTCCCCTCTTTCTATTTATATCTTAACAGATCATGAACCTGGAAATCAACAGGAAGATAAACCACATATATTTGAAGACTGAAGGAGGCAATGTAAATAAACAGTGAGTCATTGGAGAAATCAGAGAATAAATGTACAAATTCCTAGAATTAAAAGAAAATGAAGTGTTGGCTTATTAGAACCTCTAAAACTCAGCTAAATCATATCAAAGAGAAAAGTTTACAGCTTTAAGTGTTTACATTAAAAAAATTAGAGCAATGTCAAATAAATAACATAGAATGCACCTCAAGGTCCTTGAATAAGAAGGGAAACCTAACTGAAATAAAAGGCAAGCTATAGTAGATTAGAGCAGAAATTAGTGAACTGGAGACTGCAAGAATAATAAAGAATAAAGCAAACTTGGTTCTTTGCAAACAAAAACGAGATTGACAGAGTTCTAGTCAAAGTAACCAAAAGGAAGAAAGAAAGAAGAAAGAGAGAAAGAAAGAAAGAAAGAAATGAAGAAAGAAAGAAAGAAAGAAAGAAAGAAAGAAAGAAAGAAAGAAAGAAAGAGAAGATCAACATTGACAAAACTAGCTATGAAAGGAGAAAAAAAATCAATGAGCAGCCTTGGAAGAATATGTTGATGTTTCTATTACTAATAAACTGAAACAAACAAGGTTCTCAAGCACATTCCCTACCAGTGAAGATATAAACAACTTAAGCTAGCTGACAACTCGCAAGAACTTGAAACACTAATTAAAATTTGTCCAGAGTGAAAAGCCTAGGACTTGAAAGGTTCATAGGCAAAGTCTATAAAATGTTTAGGGTGGTGCTAGCATGCATTTTTCTCAAAATGACCCAAAATCAAAATAATTTACCTCTGTTGTGAACTAGGTTACCTGCTCTTTGATCACTTCCCCCATGCCAGGCCATGGAGGAAAACAATACAGGAAGTCCTGATGAGACTTGATAAGCTACGGGCCAATGGAAGAGGAGAATTCCCCTTTTCAATGGAATAGGAGAAGGGAATATGGGGGGAAGGGAGGGAGGGAGGGTGGAACTAGGAGGAGTTGAGGGAGGGGGCTTCAATAGGAATATATAATGAATAAATTGTTAAATAAATAAATAAATAGATAAATAAATAAATAAATACAAGATCACAGAGAGAAATGAAGCCATAAAAAAAGAAAGAAAAAAAAAAAGAAAAGAAACAAAATTCAAGAGAAAGAATGCTGAATACTACCAAATTTATTCTATAGAGTCAAATACAGTACTTAAACTGGGTAAGGAAACTACAAGAAAATAGAGCTATAGACCAAATTCCCTCATGAACATGTATGAAAAAATTTCCAAAAAGAGTGCAAGCCATTATGGTGATTATTTAATCATAAACTTGACACAAACATCCCCTGGGAGGAGTCTCAGTAAAAGATTGTTAACCTTGGGCTGGTCTGTAAGCATGTCCGTGTAGGGTTGTTTTTTATTTAATTTTTTTAATTAATTAGTTTATTCACTTTGTATCTCAGCTGTAGCCCCCTCCCCCGTCCCCTCCCTCCCTCAACTCTTCCCATGCCCCTTCCCCAGTCTACTGATAGGGGAGGTCCTCTTCCCCTTCCCTCTGACCCTAGTATATCAGGTCTCATCAGGACTGTCTGCATTGTCCTCCTCTGTGGCCTGGTCAGGCTGCTCCCCATCAGGGGGAGGTGATCAAAGAGCAGCCACTGAGTTCATGTCAGAGACAGTCTGTGTAGGGCTGTCTTAATTAAAGTACCTGATGTGTGAAGACTTGGTGTTCGACGGGTGGCACCATTCCCCAGCAAGGTTCCTGAACTGCACACGAGTGTGGAAAGTAAACCAAGCTCCAGAAAGCAAGCACCCATGCTTTCGCTCCCTTCTGCTCTTTCTTGCCAACGTGACCAGCTGTTTCAAGCTGGTACCATTGTGACTTCCCTGCTATGACGGACTATATGACCCAAATAGTTGATTTCATCTTAGGAAGAAAAAACAATTATGAAGTATCTATATATTGATCCTCAGATTACTACAGAGCCATAATGTCAATGGCTGTGAAAGTGGCAGAAAACAGATATGTAGAAAAATGGAATGCCACATAGGTCTCAACAATCACTCTACATAGTTAAGGCTGCTTTAATTATTGACAAAGCTATCAAAAACTAGAAAAGGGCCTGTGAAGGACAAAGAAGGACTCTTAAGGTATGAAAGAAAGAGAGAGAGAGAGAAACAGAGTAACATAGTGACATGAAGACCAGAGGTAGGGACTGTATGAATGGAAGAAGAGGACCAAAGGAGAAGGCTGGACAGATGGAAGTGTAAAAGGGAGATTAAGAGCAAAGTGTGGAGGTCAAAAGGTGGCTGAGCTAGCTAGACAACTCTAGTTCAAGTCCTACAACAGCTTAAAAAGCCAGAAGGGGTGCTATACGTTTGTATTTTTGGTGCTCCTATTTGGAGACTTACTGACATGACATACTGCAGGCAGAATTATAAGAAAAAAAAAAATCCTTTCTTCTCCAAGTTGTTTTTTGTCAGGTTATTTTTTTCACAGCATCAGAAATGGATCTAGAATACAAACCAGATTCAAAAGTGCATTAAGATTAGACATCATGGAACAGGGACTGTCTCTGACATGAACTCAGTGGCTGACTCTTTGATAACCTCCCCCTGATGGAGGAGCAGCCTTAGCAGGTCACAGAAGAAGACAATGCTGTCAGTCCTAATGAGATCTGATATGCTCGGGTCAGAGGGAAGGGGAGGGTGACCTCCCCTATCAGTGGACTTGGAAAGGGGCATGAGAGGAGATTAAGGAAGGAGGGTAGGATTAGGAGGGAATAAGGAGGATGCTACAGCTGGGATAGAAAGTGAATAAAGTGTAATTAATATAAAAAATAAAATTAAAAAAATCAGACATCACACCTGAGTTAGTTTTATTCTAAGAATATAAGTGCTCAGAGAATTGCCTAGAAGCTGGAGCACACACAGAAACAAGAGAGACCCTGCTTCAATAAGAGGGAAGACAAGAACCAATTCCCAAAGACTGTTGTCTGACCTTCAGACAAGTACACTTGTATATCTGTGCTTGCACACACACACATACACACAAACACACACATGGAAGGGCAGAGAATTGTGTGTGATAATGGCATAATGAAGCTCATTGTTTATCAGGTTAATTTTAGTGATGAATAGAGAAATCAATTTCCAATAAGGTTTCTTGGTCATCTAAAGCCTGGTCTCCTACTGCTATGAAATGCTGTTGTACTCTGTTTCGCTGCCTATTCTGAATTCTGTGCCGTTATTACCTCAAAGCACCAGACTACATGCTTTTTGGATGTAGATGATACGGGCTTCTTAATCTTAATTAACATGTCCTGTTCTTAAAATATCCCTAACTTGAAATGTTGCTCAATAAATTCTCATTAAAGCAAAAGTAACCTAACATACATTGGTGATGACATCTGGGCTCTTTCCCGAGTCACAAGAAATTAGATTATGTAGTTAATATGGATATTGTTATTACTACACACTACACTGAAATTGAATATAGTCTTTGATTCTTGCATTCTGGAAGAAATAATTTGTGTATTTTGTGACCTCAGTATTTTACATCAGTGAGAATTATTTTTCTTCTCAGAGTACAACTACAGGGTCTACTCGTATAATTTGACTCTTGATGTTTGTCACTGACTTTTAGGAGACACACAGTTTTACTAAAGTATACTAAATATTACTTTTTCTGTAAAAACAAAGTCTGTAGGAACTTTTCCATTAAACCAACTGCAACTTTAAAAACCCATTTTCTCTTGCCCCTTTTATTGACAGGAATCCTTGAATCTAAATCCTGACGGTCACTCTTAGCTGTCTGAAAGTGTCGTAGAGGACAAGAACAGCCAAGCTGGAAGGTCACCAAGAGAGTTGCTAATGTATGATTTGTCTGGCTTCCCGAGTTTTACAATATTTGTATTAACATTGTATACATTTGATAATAGATGATAAATAGAAATTTACTCTTCAAATGAGTAAAAATCAGCCCTCCATGTCTACACGTGTGTGTTGTGTGATGGGGGTGGTAACTATGAACAGTATATATTTCAGTACCTTTTGCTTTGGATTTAAGAAAATATTAATGTATTCAATGATGACCTTGTTCTGTATATATCACAACTGTGCATATGTTTACCACTATACTTTATTTACACAGCTTAGGTGTTTAAATTTGTGCCGGTCATAAATGTATACATAGCTGTCCTCACGCAGCGCTTCAAACAATGCCTTGACTGTGTACATTCAGCAATAATCTTTGAATCTGCTTAATGCACGTCATCTAGAAATTGTATTGAAGTGTTATCATGCTGCAGTTGCAGAGGCAAAACAAAATTCACGATTATGAGATGCTGAACACGAGCTCTGTAGCAATGTAGGGTGCTTACCCTTAGCAGAGACCTGCCTCTCTCTCCTGTGATGTAGGAATGGACTGTGCTGGGGTTGGAGGCAAGGACAAGCTGTCGGGGAACCACAGTAACTCAAGTTTTTGCTGTGCCCGCTGACATTTAGGTGAAGGCATCAGTTTGATTCACTGAGCAATGACTGTGCTGTCAAAGAACATCCTAGCCCTGTTCATATTGTATTTTGGCACCTGGAGGATGTCTTTTAGATGATTCTGTATTGGAAGCACCAAACACTGAGTTGTAAGGTTTTGCTTTGTTTGTTTTGTTTTGTTTTTCTGCACTTGTGCTTTCTACCAGCTCCTAAGGTCAGAGGTTCTTACGCACATATCCTATCCAGTTGGTATCTCTGGGCACCAAAGCAGTGCTTGACCCGTCATGCGTTATCAATAATCATTTGGGAGGTTAACTCAAAGTAGAAAACAAGCCTCTCTTAATTAATTTCATAACTTTAAGTTAGCTTTCCATTTCCCAAATGGAAAAATTATAAATAAAAGGGAAAAAAAGAGTAAATTGGGAGGAAATAAGATAGGTCTGCAATGACTTGCATCTGACCAAATATTTACTAAATGCTAATAAATGTGCCAGACAGCTTTCTAGACAGGAAGGTACTTGAGTAATTCATTTGACAGATGAAATAACTGAAGCACAAAAAAGTTATGCGATGTGCCTAAAGTCAAAATACAAATAGATGACAGGACTAGGATTTGATCTAGGCTATTGCTATCATTCAGATATTTAATCTCTCCCAATGACCTATATGTGAAAGAATTGGTCTCCAGCTTGCTATGTGGAGCTAGTGGAAGTTTTAAGATGGGATCTAGCAGACATAAGTCAGAAGCATGACCTTTTAAGGAGATCTTGAGATCCTGTTTCTTCCCGTCTCTTTACTTGCATTCTGGTCACAAAAGGGTGAGCAACTTTGAGCCTCTCTACAATGTACTTCTTGTCATAGTGGTTTTCCCAACTATAGGTGATGTCAATAGAGCTAATAGATCGAGAGCTCACATCTCTCAAGCTGTGAACAGTATTTTTCTTCCTTTAGTTGTCTGTATCAGGCATCTGTCACTGTGACAGAAAGCTATCGTAGTTGCGCAACTACAGCGGCTTCTTTGGTGACTATAAAGTTGTCCTCCAGAGTATTGTGACAACAAACTTACTTACAGAAGTCACAAGGAAAAGAAAAGGGTAATTACAAGTATTTTGTTCACTATTTATATAAAATATAGTTGAGTGTAGAATTTGACAGTTGTGAGTCTGCTTTGAAAGATTTTTATAGCTGTTAATTAAGCATAACAAATTCAGCACCATAGGCAAATTCTGTACAAGTGAGCCTTTGACAAGAGCACATAAATATATTCAATCAATAACAAAAACAATGAGCAGCTACCACATACAAGGCAACCAACCAACGGATGGCAGAGCCATGGCTATTAAACCACTTTTGGGTCTAAGAAATGCAATAAAGTACATGCAAAGACTAGTTCAGATAACATGACTTTGGAAATGAAGAACAATTCCACAGCAGGCTGGGTATATGGAAATGGAAAAGCCTCAAAACAGGGTTGCAAGAATGGTGAAGGGAAATCAACAATCAATCATGGTATGATAGAGAAATCAGAGACTTTGGTATGAAATCGAACAGGATGTAGATGCAGGGCTCATTTCTACCCCTGAAATCTCAGAAACATGAAACATTTCTGTTATCCATGGCTTTTTTTTTAATCTGCAAAATTAAGACACTACTCACCCACAGAATTATTATAAGGATTAATCATGAAACAAACCATAACTTCTACCTTCATACCTTCTACCTTCATTGCTGACTGCATATTGTTTAATTAAGATTATGAATATCACTCTTAGGTCAGTACAATCTTACTACAAATTCTGAAGCAATAAGACATCGGCATAGTGACTAAATTTTGTTTCTGATTTCTGTATGGAGCAGAAAAGGGTGTCCTAGTTTCTTTTGATGTGATGAAAGAATTTGTCAGTAGCTAGTTATATCTAATATTTAGTGATCTTCTCTGTTGTCCTTGATCAAGAAAAAGGAGGGGAAGAGTGGAGGAGAGGAAAGAGCAGGATAAAGAAGGGGAGAAGGAAGAAGGAGAAGGAGGAAGAGGAAGAGGAGAAGGAGGAAAAAGTGGTTGCAGTTATATTCTAAGCATCCAGAGCTTATGGAAACTTAGCCTGAGTCCCTCCCAGTGGTCATGGATAGGCATAACAGGGGCTGATAATTTTCTGAGTGTTGGGGGAACAGTTGATATCTAGAAATTATGGTTTCGTCACTCAAGTACTGCCTTCTACTTGTTTCCCTCCTTTTATCAGCAAAGATGCCCATAAAGCTTAAAAACCAACTGGGGCAACAGAGCTGAATACCCACAGGCTGTTTTAAGGTGTTTACACTAGTCCTTTATTTTCTTTTTAATTATTTCAGTCTAACAAATCTCCTATCATGACTAACATGGCCACAAGATATTCTAATACTAGTTGCTAAAGCTGATAAAATGAAATAATAGTATTCAGCATTATGACATTATTCTGTGTGAAGAAGTCAAGAGAAAAATAGGTGGCTGAGAAAGAATAACATGAAAATATTAAAGCAGATTCAGGAATGTCCAGGCTCCCGATATGGTTTGCATATACTGAAAGCCCACCTGGTCACAGTGTGTGTGTGTGTGTGTGTGTGTGTGTGTGTAACTTCTCAACATAATTGATACTATACCTCAATATGTTTCTTTCAGAGCTCCACGCCCAGGAGACTTAGCAGCTTATATTTCTTTAAAACATGCTTTTAAGTTCCTGGAAATTTTTACTTCTGAATTGAACTGAATAAGCCACGCACCTCTTTTTTGACTGACCCATCAAACCCCAACTTCTGCCATATCAGCAAACTTGATCCTATACCCTCCTTAGGGCCACTGATATATAAAGTAAACAAAAGTCTTCCTTAATATGTATCTCTCACAGCCATCCATTAGTTAACATTTTTGATTATCATTCTTGATTATTTTCTATCTCAGTTATTGAAATCATTTTTTTCTCCTCACTCAAATATCTCATTTCTTCACACTGTAGTTGCTGACCTTGTAAATCAGATTTTCTGTAGCCTATTTAGAAATGTCTTAAATTCTAAGTAAAGTATTTCTTCCTTGCTCTCATGGCCTCTAAGTAAGTGCTCTGCAACCTTGTTCAAGAGATATTTTTCTCGGGTTTATTTTATCTTAATTAAAACTATTTCTCCACTTAAATATGTTAATTTTATATATACTTTCATTCTCTTTTTTCTAGTTTTCTCTTTAGAACCTAACAGTAGATTTGTATATTTTGCTAGATCATATTTGCTGCTAGGTAGTGTTATAATTTAACATTTCAGCTCATATTTCTTTCAGTATATTGATTTTATGTTTAAAATTATAAGAATATATTTCTCATATTAATAACATTTGCCTAAATGATTGATAAACAATGAAAGTTACACTGATTTCCAAGAATCAAATATTAACTAGTTTCTTTCTGTTTTAGTTTGAGGTTCTACGATCTTACAACTTAAGTTGCTAACATAAATTAATTAACAGGAAAAAGCAGCACGTTTCGTCTACTTATTACAAAGAAGTAAAAATTGGATATTTTAAAGTGGACAAAGATTAAAAGAAAACAGCATCAAATGCTGAGATGTACATTTTAAAAGAGACCCTCAGTTTCTAAAGCTAAAAAAATAACAGCACAGCTTTATGGACTAAATTATAAAGATGTCTATCAAGATCCTTAAAATGTTTATAAAAAACCCTACTCACAAATGTACAGGAATTTAATCGTAACAATGTTTATGGTAGAGATGTAGACAGATGCATATATTTACCGCAAGGAAAGTTTACATTATTTTGTATTACACATATATGTTTATAATAACACCCTAAGAAACAATATAGGTTTTTAAAGGATAGACAGGTTAGTTATCAAAAGCACTGGTTGTACAATTATGAGGACAGAGTTTGCACCCACGTGACAAGGCAGGCATCCAACAGCTATTTGTGAAGACAAGAGGGCTTCTTTGTCTTAGATTCCCTGGAGCTGAAGGAACAGGGCACTGCGGATTATCCCATGTGGGTGTGGGAACCAAACCTACCTTCTCTGCAGGTGCAGAAGTCGCTCTTACTAACTGAGCTGTCTCTGCAGCCCCATGATTAAGAGGATCTGAACCTGAGGACAGGATAACCTAGAACAGGGACTATAATGCTTTGGGGATTTTCCTGAAGGCTGCACAACAATATTTGTGGTCAATCATTACTGAGAGCTAAATTATTTTTCATTAATTTTTCTAAAATATTCACTTAAAGATTATAATATAAGCAATGATCTAGAGAAATAATGTGAGATCATTATAAAACTTTCATTTGCAAAGACCTATTTCCAAATGATGTTATATTTAGAGGTTCCAGACAGAAAATTTTGTGGGACAGTATTCAAACAATTACAACTATATGCTAATATTTCTCCTTATAATTTCCCCCTTTATGTTAGACAGACATGGAATCTGAGAACTTACATTGTTATTAGAAAAAAAAGACTGATAAGACAAACACATAAACCCTTTTTTCTTCATTAATAAAGTAGATAATTATGAATGGATAGGTACTGTGTTTCATTGTTTTAGATACATGGATGTGTCTTATTTCATCCATTGAGGTTTTTGGCCCTACGAGTTTAGATTCTCAAGAGAGCATATAGAAGTAAATACTAAGTATTTAATAACATTTCAGATATTTAGAGACAAACAAGTATAGAATAAAAAGAGAGAAAGTCCTTGAGGATGGAATCACTGCGAGCTGAAACTTGAACAGAGATCTGAAGAATGAGAAAAAGCTAGCCATGTGCCTTTCAACAAAATATATATGAAGGAGTCATGGTGATTGCAAAGGCCTTGCACTGTGACACACCTATGACTTAACCGAGGGATTTCAAAGAGGTGAGTCTGTGTGGAATGCAGCTAGCAAAGGAAAACATTGGGCCACGAAGGAAGAAGAGAGATAAGGGCAGGCTACTTTTGCCCATGCCAAGAATTTATTTTTCATTTTAAGTTGAAACTAACAGAATGTCCTAAGTATGGGAGATGTATTATCTGATTTATGTTTTCAAGAATAATGTTCTTTGTGTTTGTGTGTAGGTACATGAAAGTGGGAGAAAGAATATATAAGAAAAGTCAGCCTCAGATGCTGGTACACAGATTCTGTCCATGTTAGTTTTTGGGGGCAGTGTCTCTCTCACTAGCTGCTTGTCTCAACTCCTCCATTTCTGAAACTACTAGCACATGCAACCATGCACACTTTTTCATGTGGGCTCTAGGGTTTGCACTGGGTCTAAGTGCTTTTCTGACTAAAATTGTCTCTTGATAACTGGAAGCCGGTAGACACTCCATTTTTTAAGGGATGGTGCTGTAGTTTGGACCTGGACTACCGTCAGTATGTATGGATTAAAGTCTTATTCTCATTTGGAGGTGTGAGGACTGGGGAACAGGGAATAGTGGCAGAGGAGGATAAAAAAGATTAACAGAGGGGTAAGTATGAGAAAAATTACAATGATATATTGTGTATGTGAAAATATAATTAAACACATTATTTTAAATACTAACTAAAAATAACTTAGTTAAATGTTTTTTTTTCAGTATAACATTTTTTTAATTCTTTATTAATTATACTTTATTCACTTTGTATCCCACTGTGGTTCCCTCCCTCCTCCAGTTCCAATCCCTCCCTTCCTCCACCCTCTGCATGCATGCCCCTCCCCAAATCCACTGATAGGGGAGGTCTTCTTTTCCTTTCTTCTGATCCTAGTCAATTAGGTCTCATCAGGAGTGGCTGCAGTGTCTTCTTCTGTGGCCTGGTAATGCTGCTTCTCCCTCAGGGGGGAGGTAATTAAAGAGCAGGCCAATCAGTTCATGTCAGAGACAGTCCCTGTTCCTATTACAATAGAACCCACTTGGATACTGAACTGCCATGGGCTACATCTGTGCAGGGGTCTTAGGTTATCTCCATGCATAGTCCTTGGTTGGAGTGTCAGTCTCAGGAAAGACCCCTGTGCTTATATTTTTTTGGTTCTGTTGCTCTCCTTATGGAGTTCCTGTCCTCTCCAGATCTTACTGTTTCCCACTTCTTTCCTAAGATTCCCTGCACTCTGCCCAAAGGTTGCCCATAACTCTCAGCATCTGCATTGATAGTCTGCAGGGCAGGGAAACAACACCCTTCATAATAGCCACATAGGACATAAAGTAGCTTAGTGTGAACCTAACCAAGCAAGTCAAAGACTTGTATGAAAAAATTTCAAGTCTCTGAAGAAAGAATTAGAAGAAGATATCAGAAGATGGAAAGATCTCTCATGTTCATGGCTTGGCAGGATTAACATAGTAAAAATGGCCATCTTACCAAAAGCAATCTACAGATTCAATGCAATTCCCATCAAATTACCAACATAATTCTTTACAGACCTTAAAAGAAAAATTCTCACCTTCATATGGAACAACAAGAAACCCAGAATTGCTAAAACAATTCTCTACAGTAAAAGATCATCAGGAGGTATCTCCATCCCTGATTTCAAGCTGTCTATAGAGCAACAATACTAAAAACTGCATGGTACTGGCATAGAAACAGACTGGTGGATCAATGGAATCGAATAGAAGACCCTGACATAAATCCACACACTTGTGGACACCTGATTTTTGACAAAGATGCCAAAACCATTCAATAGTTAAATGTTTTAAAAAATAAAGTCTTAATCTCCAGCTTGGTTCTTTCTGTCATGAAAAACTTTTCGTAGCGCAGGTCCAGTGGGAAGTCACTTTGCACATGCTTTTAGATGGAAACAATGGGACTTCAGCACCTCCTCATCCTCTCTTCTGATGGGCTTCTGTGGGTTTGCTCCACCTCGTGTGCAGATATAACAGATGCTGAGAGAAAAAGATAGTCAGCTGTGCATTTAAACCTTTTAAACACGTGAACCAAAATATGCCTCTTCTCTTTAGAAGTTCATTACTTCATGAATTTGTTACATACAGAAAGCTCACTAATGTGGACGATGAAGCCAGGGCTTCGGGTCTTGTCCCCAACTGGCAAACAAGAACCTCATTAATCCTGTGTAGTTCAAGCTCTGACTACCCTCTGACTCATCTGAGCTAATGCTGTCACAATGATGTGTTATTTGGCCATTCAAGATGATATTTTTCTTGCTGCAGCAAAGTAAAGAAGCCTCTGTCAAAAAATATTTTTGTCCAGCACTGAAGCCCAGAATGATCCCATATAGCACAGTACAGGCCCTTGGCAGACGCATATCCACACCAGATGCCAGTAGCTCAACCCTTACCTTTCCCCAGGGTGCTGGAGCAGGGATGGGCACTTCTTGAACGCATATCCCGGAGTCTGCTTCGGAACCATGGAAATAACATTTCTTCCTCCGTGTATTTTGGTGTGACTCCTTTTTCTCCTTGAAAATGAGAAACTATGTTTCTGGACCACAAAATAAAAACTACGACAATTATGGCTTATAAGGAACTTGACTCCAAGCTAGCGATAATAAAGATATCAGTGGTGCTAAGAATATTCATTTCATTTTACTTGGCAAGAATTTTGATAAATTATTTGGAATCAATTCTTTCTTTTAAGCTTTTCCAAAAACTTATGCAGCAGAAACCACTGAAAATTTGTTGACACTGAAGGACATAAAGTGTAAATGATCTTCCCAGCCGCAGAGACAGTAATCAAATGATCTCACACTCAGACCCAAGGGTGAGCAGGGATCCCACAGTCATGCTGGATGGTAAAGTGTAATCTTAATCCCATCCTCTTAAGTCTCAAAAAAAAAAAAAAAAAAAAAAACAAAAAACAAAAAACAATAAAATCCCCTCTACTCCAACTTTTGACTAAACAAACAATAGAAGTTAATAGTCTGACTAATACAGTTAATATCTGGGAGTCTAGAATCTATATTTAGTCTTTTTGACAAGTAAGTGCATGTGCTCTTTCTTGTTTTAGTTTAGTTTTGTTTTAACTATTAGATACAACTCAATGCCCCTCAACGGAGGAATGGATACAGAAATTGTGGTACATTTACACAATGGAATACTTCTCAGCAATTAAAAACAAGAAAATCGTGAAATTTGCAAGCAAATGGTGGGAACTAGAAAAGATCATCCTGAGTGAGGTATCCCAGAAGTAGGAAGACACACATGGCATATCCACTCACTTATAAGTGGATATTATATGTCTAATATCCACTTATAAGTGAGGTGATGAGGGAGGAAGGGTGGGGTTAGGAGGGAATGAGGGAGGGGCTACAGTGGGGTACAAAGTGAATAAACTGTAATTTATAAAAATAGAAATAAAATTTTAAAAAGTGGAAAAAGCCCACAAATGTTCTAGAAAATTCTAAATCCTATGGGGAAAATGGGGCAATTCTTCTATATGATCTTCATGTCTTTTCACATAATATTTAATCCCACTGCACACACTAAAACTGCCTGATTTCCAGTCTTCCTAGACCATGTTCATTTTCATTGGATAAATCATATTGCTTTATAAATCACCTGCTTTCCCCAAATGTTTACAAGTAAATTAATTCACATCTTTTTTTTTTTACTGTATACATAGGCAAAAAAAAAAAAAACAGAGAAATACCAAGCATTAATTTTTCTGTAGTATTAGTGCTAAGATTATCTTTTGGTTTTACTTTTTTACTAAACCTATGAAGCATGATGATTGTTTTACAAAAGAGGAGACTCTTGATTCATATTTTGCCAAGTATGTTTATACATACTCACCTGTAAATTGGTTTTGCACCTATGTAGTGTTTTTAATATTTTAATTGTTTTGTTGCTTTCCTATCAGAAACTATTCATCTAAAAATGTAGAGCATCTAATATAATATAATTATCTCATTGCTGTAGAGAACCCTGTAAAGCAGGTTAATGAATTTTACCCAGGTGTGGATACTTTATTCTCAACTCACAGAGCAAGAAATCTCAAACTTGAGTCTATTCTTCATGTATAGAATGTGGACACAGGTTTACACAGAATGCTGCCTGATAAATAGCCAAAGAAAATCAAGTACCTTCATGGTCAGTTCAGGCAAAATGTAGAAAAATATTTAGATCATTAAAAACATGTGTGCACAGCATGTACACATACATACACAAAATTTCACTAACTTCAAAGTGTAGAAAATAATTACAAATTCACTGCTAATGAACGTATGGGCTAGGTTCTGATACTCCATTTGTTTCAGCTCAGCCATCCTAGAGACAAAGCAAAGCTCACAGATGATAGGGAAAGTATCTATCTTTCATAGATACTGTGAGTGGAGGCCAGGAAGGAAAAGTCCCTCATAATTGTGAAAAACAGCTTCCAAATAGTTGCTAGCATGAAAGGAACTCTGGACTTCATCCTGTTCTGACTATAAACGGGCTGCTCCATCGCCTGCACCTGTTGTCACTAGAGAAACTATTGACATCTGAGGAATACCAGGATGAGAGGATAGAGAGCAGGCAATGGGAGACTGACAGAAATACGATTCCAAAGCAAAGGAACGTGCCTTCCAAAACATCCAAAAAGGAATACTGAGTTACAGAAAGAAATATCATACAGAAACTTGGAGCCTAAAGTCATCTGTCCAGGGTTCATGAGTTAGAGAGTAAGTCACTGAGAAATTGGAGAGAAGCTAAGACAGTGCTTGCTACAGTGCTGCTATGCATCCTTGTACATAACCACATGGGGAGTTCACAGTATCTTCTTTGAACATGCAGATCAGAAGGAGCCATGAATTTGAATGGATAGAGTTAGACATCAGACTCTGAAGATCAGAGCAGCAAGATCAATTTTGTTTTATCTTCAGGGTTCTTACTTCATTGGCAACAGAAGGCAGCTGTGTTGGGCTTCCTACAGAGCAAGAGGATGCAACTGCAGCTTATACCACTTAGAATTATAAACAGCAGCAAAGCAAGCAGCCAATTCAAAATGGGGAACAGGGCTAAACAGAGAATTCTCTGCAGAGGAGTATCGAATGGCAGGGAGACACTTAAAGAGATGCTCAGCATCCTTAGCCATCAGAGAGAGGCAAATCAAAATGACCCTGAGATTTCACCTTACACCCATCAAAATGGCTAAAATCAAAAACTCAAATGACAACACATGCTGGAGAGGTTGTGGAGAAAGGGGAACCCTCCTCCATTGCTGTTGGGAATGTAAACTGGTACAACCACTTTGAAAATAAATCTGGCGCTTTCTCAGACAATTAGGAAATAGTGCTTCCTCAAGACCCAGCTATACCACTCCTAGGCATATACCCAAAATTTGCTCAAGTACACAACAAGGACATTTGCTCAACCATATTCATAGCAACTTAATTTGTAATAGCCAGAAGCTGGAAACAACCCAGATGTCCCTGAGTTGAGGAATGGATACAGAAATTGTGGTATTTTTATACAACTCAGCAATCAAAAACGAGGAAATAATGAAATTTGCAGGCAAATGGTGGGATCTAGAAAAGATCATTCTGAGTGAGGTATCCCAGAAGGAGAAAAACACACATGGAATATATTCTCACTTATATAGAGCTATAAGATATGATAAACATAGTGAAATCTATACACCTAAAGAAGATAAACAAGAAAGAAAACCCGGGGTAAGATGATCAATCCTCACTTAGAAAGACAAATGGGATGGTCATTGGATGTAGGAGAAAACAAGTAACAGGACAGGACCTACCACAGAGAGCCTCTGAAAGACTCTACCCAGCAGTGTATCAAAGTAGATACTAAGAATCATAACCAAACCTTCGGCAGAGTGCAGGGAATCATATGAAAGAAGGGGAAGTTAGTATGATGTGGAAAGGATAGGAGCTCCAAAAGAACCAAATATATCTGGGCATGGGGGTCCTCTATGAGACTGTATCTCCAACCAAGGACCATGTATGGATATTACCTAGAACCTCTGCTCGCATGTAGCCCACGGTAGCTCAGTAACCATTTGGTTTCCCATAGTAAGGGGAACAGGGTCTATTTCTGACAGGAACTCAATGGCAGGCTGTTTGACCTCCCCACCCCCCAAGGGAGGAGCAGTCCTGCTAGGCCACAGAGGAGGACCTTGCAGCCAGTCCTGAAGATACCTGATAAAACAGGGTCAGATGAAAGGGGAGGAGGTCCTCCCCAATCAGTGGACTTGGAAAGGGGCAGGAAGGAGATGAAGGAGGGAAGGTGGGATTGGGAGGGAATGAGGGAGCGGGATACAGCTGGGATACAGCGTTAATAAAATGTAACTAATAATAAAAATAAAAAAAAGAATTATAAGCAATGGAAGCTGCCTCCTAAGTATCTTGAGATGAACAAGTTCATATTTCATATCTACTCATGTCCAGAATCTTCAGTTCATTACTCCTCACCTGGGGGAGTTGCATTTTTCACACTTAAATACCAGTTCACATTGGTGGGGTTTCTGTTGAGACAATGTCTTGTTTTTCTTCATTTGTAAGCATTCCTTGAAGATACATTTTAATTCATCCATGAAACAGCACTATCTTAAGCACTTTGTGCTTTTTTATAAAAGCTATAGTTTTCAATCTTCACCTCCTCCCTATCCCTCACTTTCAATTACTTAAAAAAAAAAGAAAGAAACATCTTTCCTTCAGATTTCTTAGCTTGTTTTAAAATTAGGTTTCTTTGATAGTTTCCTTCTTAGTCCTAAAATAGGTTCCTGCCAGATTACATGACCGTTACTCTACCACAGTGATAAGGCTCAGCTTAATGTGAATATTATAAATCAGTCTAGCTTCTGGTGATAATTTTCATTTTTCCATCTGTCAGAACTTTACCAATCTCAAAAACAAATTAGACACTTTCGATTAGAAACAATTTAGTACAATAATAGAAAGGAGAGAATTGTACACAAAAGCACACACAGGAAACAACCTAAGTGAGATAACTGTAACTTCAGAAGATGACACAGATGAATTACATACTTAAGGGGGGCTTTGAAACCGTTTTAAAGAGTTTTGACTTGCCATTAACCACCTTATGTTTAAACATTTTAAATTTTTATTTGACAAATGTATTTACAGGCACAATTTGATGTTTTAGTGCATGTTTATACACTAATGAATCAACCACATTGGTTAGAATTTCATTTTGCTAACAATACATAGATTCCACTTATTTAGTGGTCTTAAAAGGCAAAAGACATTACTGTTAAGTAGAGTCATTGTGAATAGTAGTTCACCAGAACCTAGCCCTCCATCTAAATGCAGCTGGAAATTTTTGTTTAGCCTCTTGAGTATATAAAGAAAAGCTCAACCCAGGTCTTTCCCAAATAATTCTCCCAGTGTTCCCATCAACATACAATTGCATATAGATCACTACTGAGCTCAATAGGTATACCTTTAAATGTTTCTCAATGACAAATTGTGATGGGAGGGGTATTGAATCTTTACCTAGAAGCTGTTGAGAGAAATGGTGTGATGACTGAGAGATTAGCGTGTCCCTCTGGTCTCCTAACTCATCAGTTATTTTCCTAATAATTACATAAGGGTTCTAATCTTTCCCAGCTGTTTATCTCTTCATGTTGCTTCCTGTCCCAAAGTTCAAGACAAGACTTCCTTGTTCTCATCGTTGTCCTGCTTAAAATGTTTATTTGTACTTCCTATCAGCAAGCATTAATTGAGTCAGGACTTGCCGTTGGTGACTATAGCCTCTGTGCCTTCCTCCCCATATATATAATTGTTTGTAATATAGTATTAATTGTAATTAATATTAATCAATTAACATTATATTAATATTATATTTAATTGTGTGCAATTACTATTTAATTACTTACTATTAATTAATAGGATTAATATTAATATATAAGTTTGATAAATGTAAAATTAATACACACATATTCATGTCTTTGTATATATTTGACTTACCAGACTATAGAACTACCAAGGATTTGCTTTCTCTTTGGTGATGTGTTAAGGATGTCTGTCTTGCTTCCATATTAATCCATTCATCCACTCAACAATTATTCTTTGGTGTCTGTCCAATGCCTTTCATAACAAGAGTTCAGACAAATTAGTGTTGCACATAATGCCTTCACGATTTCACTTCTGTATGTCTTTATTTTCTGCCTTTCTCTCATATATTTTTATATTCCAACCACAAGTCTTGTGTGTACTATATAATCTCTCCAACTTAAAATTTTGCATTTCTATAAATTCTTTTTGTCTCTCATAGTGTTTGAACCTCATTCATTTAATCTACCTGCCCTTTCAGGTTGTAAGAGACCATTTGCTACTGCTGTAAAGAAATCAATCTCACCAGCTGTCGAATTGGGACCTTTTAATGGAACACCATCTTATGTACTAGGTTACACAACGACCAGCACACAAGCAATTCATGAATCCCCTTTCAAAGGGGAAATGGTAGAACAATTCATTTGGTGATTCTGCAAGCACTTGCAAACAAACTGAAGAAATAGCCTATGCTTTGTTAAACGAAATAATTTCTTTTCCTCTTCTTCAGACTTCTAGAATGGTGGCTTAAATCTGCTTGGTAAGTTTTCTAAATTGAGGCTTAATTCAGCAGTGGAACCAACTAAATTTCAACAAAATTACTGTCATTAGCCGCATCTGAAATCTACTTAACAATCAATGCACACACCGTGTAGAAAATAGTCAATTAAACATGTGTATTTTAGACCTGCTGAAGAGCTTTCTGCTGTAAATGATGGAGCCCACACATCTTGAAATCTATTTGGTTCGCTCAAAGGACAACAAGGCTCAAGAGACTCATTCTTGAAACTCACCTTTCCCTCATCTGCCTGCAGATAACTTTGGAGTTCGAGAACATGAAAATCATTGGAGCTCTTTACATCTGCTCTCTCCTACTTTCATTTCTCAAAAAGCATTTGTAGCTGTGGAAGCTGATCTCATCTGTCCAAATGACACAAAAGTGAGTAATTGGTGATATAATCTCTCTGCCACATTTGAGTGAGAGGCTTGGAACAAGCCCTGGCAGCCTGCATCCTTTCCAGCTTCTAAGAGTCTTTCTACTATTTTCCCCAAACTCTGACTTTACAATAACTCATGATTTTTTTTGAATCTTCAAACAAAAAGGATAAGTCTATTACAGATTAATAAATATGTGTGGTAATTGTTTTGTCATGAAGTGGTAAATATATGAATCCTAGAATAAAATTATCACCTCATACAGGAAATGAGAGGTTATATCCATTTATATACATGGTTCCAAAGTCAAACAATAAAACAGCATAAATAATGTATAAAGTAAAATGAAATTTGACCTTAAACAACTATGTAATATTCTGGAGTATTCTAATGCTATATGGAAGTTATAGTTTCATTAGTATCTCTCTTCTATGATACCACGTTTTTATTAATTGTTGATTGAACATTGAGTATGAAGTGATTGATTCTGTGGCATTTACATCATATTTTATACTTGTGAAGTACTTGGCAATCCTGTGCCAGTAAAATGTTAATTGGCCTTCTACTTATTATGGATGAGAATAAGAAATTTTTACATGCAGAAGGACAGATTATTGAAGCTTCTTTAAACAAGACCAGTACCTTTTTTTATTAACTGCACATGTCCTGTAAATTATGGTCCTGTCTATAGCTTCCACTTTATGAACAGTCTTTGGAGCTGAAAGTCTGAAACACTAATTATTTCTGAAATTTCATTCATTTGTTAGAACAAAAACTGGACTAATGCCAAGAGTCATATTCTTTTTTTAAATGAAATTCTTCCTAAGTTGTAAACTACTATTTTGTGCATAATACTGGTGTTTTTTTTCTGCAACTCTTTATACTATAGAAAATCTTTATCAGTAAAATTTATTTCCTCTGCTTCATTTTCTTAGAGTTTTTCATGTCAAATATTTGAGGCCTTTATTAGTTATATATAAACATTCTTCAAAAAAGGGATTGATCAGTATTATAAAGAATACATTATCTATATTTGCTTCAGTATTGTATGTATGAATACAGAATACCTGAATAAATAATATTAATTTTATTGCATATAAACTTCTTTAAAATTTATTAGAAAGATCATTTTGGTCTAATTTAGTTTTACAATCCTTTTAAAAAATTATTTTATGTGTGTAAGTGTTTTGTCAGGAAGGTGTCAGATCTTCTGGAACCAGAGTTATAGATGGCCATAAGCCACCATGTGGATGCTGGGAATAAAACTCAGATTCTGTGAAGACTAGTTAGTGTTCTTCATTGCTCTGCTATATCCTCACACCTAGAACACTTTCATTTCACTTTCTCAAATGCAAAAATTTTAAAATAAATAAAAATTTCCTTTGGGGAGGTGTATTGAAGTAAAAGTTGTCTTAGAAGTATATTATGTTGTAGCTCCAGAAGAATGGTCTTTAACAGGTGTGTGTGTGTGTGTGTGTGTGTGTGTGTGTGTGTGTGTGTCTTGTATCTGTGAGTGCCTGTGTCTGCATGTCTGTGTTTGTGTCTGTGGGTGGATGTGCCTACACTATTTTCAGTAAGGTATTCCTAATTCCCTATTTGTTTGTAGTAAAAGATAAACATGGTGTCAGAAATGCTGAGTTCTAGCTAAGATTTTCATCTCTTCTTTGAGATTCCTGGCTCTTTTGGTTTTACTTCTGTGTTGTTTTAAGTCTTAAAAAAATCAAAATTAAAAACCCCAAACCACTCAAGTGACAACACGTGCTAGAGAGGATATGGAGAAAGAGGAACCCTACTCCACTGCTGGTGGGAATGTAAACTTGTACAACCATTTTGGAAACCAATCTGGCACTTTCTCAGATAATTAGGAATAGTGCTACCACAAGATCCAGCCATACCACTCCTAGGCATATATCCAAAAGATGCTCAAGTACACAACAAGGACATTTGCTCAAACATGTTCATAACAGCTTTATTTGTAATAACCAGAAGCTGGAAACAACCCAGATGTCCCTAAGTTGAGGAATGGATACAGAAATTGTGGTACATTTACACAATGGAATACTACTCAGCAATTAAAAACAAGAAAATCATGGAATTTGTAGGCAAATGGTGGGATCTAGAAAAGATCATTCTGAGTGAGGTATTCCAGAAGCAAAAATACACACATGGTATACACTCACTTATAAGTGGATGTTAGACATATAATATAAAACATAGGATATTCATACTAAATCTGTACACCTAAGGAAGCTAATCAAGGAGGACCCTGGGTAAGATGCTCAATCTTCATTCAGAAAGTCAAATGAGCTGAACATTGGAAGAGGGGAAAAACAGGGAACAGGACAGGAGCCTACCACAGGGCCTCTGAAAGACTCTACCCAGAAGAGTATCAAAACATATGCTGAGAGTCATAGCCAAACTTACGGCAGAGTGCAGGGAATCTTATGAAAGAAGGGGGAGATAGAAAGACCTGGAGGGAACAGGAGCTCCACAAGGAGAGCAAGAGAACCAAAAAATCTGGGCACAGGGGTCTTTTCTGAGACTGATACTCCAAACAAGGACCCTGCATAGAGATAACCTAGAACCCCTGCACAGAAGTAGCTCATGGCAGCTCAGTGTCCAAGAGGGTTCCCCAATAATAGGAACAGGGACTGTCTTTGATATGATATGGGCTGGCTCTTTGATTACCTCCACCTGAAGAGAGAGCAGTCTTACCAGTCCACACAGGAAGATAAAGAAGCCAGTGATGATGAGACCTGATAGACTAGGGTCAGGTAGAAGGGGAGGAGGACCTCCTCTATCATTGGACTGGGGGAGGGGCATAGGAGAAAAAGAGGGAGGGGGTAGAATTAAAACAGAATTCGGGAGAGATCTACAGCTGGGATACAAAGTGAATAAACTGTAACCAATAAAATTTTAAAAAAATTAAAAAAATAAATGCAAATAAAGCCCAAACCAAACATTTTTGTTTCATCTTTTGCAATGGAGACATAAAATACTTCCTAACTAAACAAAATCCTGGTCTCTTTTTTCCTCTGTCTTTTAACCCCTATGGCTAACATTTGCATATTTTACTCTCAGCTGGCTCTGACACATAAATAATTTCAGTTGTGCACAACTTTCTGAGATATCCTTATTGATCAATTTCACTACAACATATTGCAAGTCTCCATTAAGAGAATCTGAAATCAATTTTAAAACGACGATGAAAAGTTCAACATAGGCAATAAATGTTGTATGCCCAAGTTATGTTTTTAGCACTCATAGTGTCCAGGTAAAAGACTGTGAGACATTATAAAGTAAATAATTATAAAAATTTACAGTGAGGAGCCAAGTGAAGTCATATGTAAATGTAAGTGGAACTGCGGTGTGAAACCGCAGTCCTTCTTCACAGTGTAGGAAGGACAAAAGTAGTTTCCTGCACATCTGGAATACCCTCACATGAGAACACATTCATAGCAAGCGAAAATATTACTGACATGGAAGTGGAATTGCTTTTGAGTATACACTATCCAGGATGTGTTCCAAGCCATAGTAAATGTATGTACATACTTACATGTTACTCTAAGGTGATGATTTCACTTGGAGTCTATTTTAGGAGTTTTGCTTGAGCTAGGCATGGTAGCACACAGCTATAATTCCTGCAGTGAGGGATCTGACTCAAAAGTACCGTCAGTTCTTCTAGGCCAGCCTGGGTTGTGTAGTTGATCAGGGGTATTAATCACTAGCGCATGTTCTCATTTATCAGCTTATGCATGGTATTTTGTCTTGTTACTTGGAATGCTTTGATTCCAAACTATAGAAAATGCTTCTCATTTTCCTACTATGGGCTCAGTCTTGACAGCTGCTTTACAGTTTGCGTTCTATGTTCTAAATATGATCTATGTAGTAAAGATGAAACGTGTTGTAACACTTGATGTGCTAGTGAGAAATTCTGTATTCCATAGAAGTTATTTATATAACCCAGTCAGACTAAAACAGACATAATTTATTGCCAATTTAAATCTTTACATGGGAAAGAAAATATGTGCAGTTTGTAAAGTAGTGTTTGAAAGCTGTTACACTTGACACATTTCCATGATTGTCATCGATCAGCCTGGCTTTGTTAGTCTTAGAGTTTCACTCTTACACGACACTGAAGGCTTAAGCCTCTCTTCTCCTTGTGCCATTGCATTAAGGCTGCCCAAAGCAATGCATATATGAAACCACTTTTTTTTCCACAGAGTTTTGTGAAAGTAGCAACCACAGCAGTATTTTCACTTTTATCTCATAATTCTGCTTAATATTCAAAGCACTATTTGAAAAACTTGGTGATCCACACCAAAAAGATGGGTTAGCAGGAATTCTTTTCTAATATTCTACTTAAAAACAAGCATGATCTAAAAAAAATCTGAACATTAAGTCCCATCTCTTCCTTCAAGGATATGTGCCCTGTAGGGGCAAGGTAGGGGCTCTTACTTGTGGAAGTTCTCTAAACTAGTGGTTCAGCCAAAACTATTCCAGTACATAAGCCACTAAGTTAAATTAAGAGCAGCCACTGCTCTGGCAATGAGGTAGTGTGGGAATATGAGGACTGGGCAGAAAGACACATGACAAAGCATCAATGACATCATTAAAACCGAGCTTCGTATTAAACAGAGACATTAAGGCCAACCTGATTCATTTGGCTAAGTTTTCCTGGGATGCTGCTATTAATTACAATTCTTTTCACTGTTATTACAGCAGGGTGCAGGGTGGGCTGGATTGGTAGGGTCGGCAGATGTAGCAAATGAAAACACAGGATACCCGGTCAGATTTGAATTTCAGATAAGAAACATTTTTCAATGAATAAATATTTTCAATGAAAATCAATGAACAAAATTATTCTTTGTTTATCAGAAATGCAAATTTCCCTAGGCATTCCATATTTTATCTGGCACCCTTAGGTATGGGGCGAAAGCATAGAGGAAGGGACAGGGGCATGCATTATATTTTAAAGGTCATGGCACCATTCTTACATGAACACCATTCTCTCTCCATGAATCTCGCCATCTCCATCTTCATGTGATCCTTCCAGTCAGTCTTCATTAGAAGCCCCTGTAGAATATTCCCTGTGAATTCTCAGGATACTTTGTTTTTTGTTTGTTTGTTTTTCTGGAAGTTAAAAAGCCTTTGATATAAGAGCTACAAACATATTTGTCTACTATTTTTTCCTTAAACTGGTGTGACTCTATTTCATTAAAACAACGAACATATTGTTTATATGCTTCATTGCACATAATTTCCCTTCTTTATGCATACAGTTTGTCTCCTGTGACTGGAACATTTTTAGGCTTACAGAAAAGGAGGCCTCCAAACTGTTTTGAACTCTTTGCTTTTAAATTCTTACTCTGCTCATAAACCAACTTCTTATCTAAAGGGCACTTGTCACCATTACATACAAGACATATTATGAACAGCTCACTCAAGACAAATGTCAGGACAGGTTCTGTAACATTCTTAAATTCATGGAAGGCAGCCAGACATGTAAACCTAGATAGGTTCAGCCATCATGGCTGATAAGATGCTGCTGTACTTGGGAGTTACGTGTGTCAGAATTCTGAGTCAAATTTGCACATTGTTCCCCATGCATTGCCTGTCCATCATTACAAGGGTTGCATGTAAAGTTGTTTAGTATCTAAGGGTATCCTAAGTGTGTCAATGATCATGCTGGATCGGTGGAATTAATTCCGGAAGCCAGGGAGCATCTCACTGTGTTGTCAATGAACTCATGTTTGGCTCTTTTCCATGTATATAGAAGGCAGCTCATGTAAAGAGCAAGCATGTGATGTTGTGAGCTCAGTGTACAGTTAGACATTACTTGGTTGCCTCCCAAGCTTGTAGCAATTTGAATTTCTCAGCAGTAATGCATCGCCACTTATGACAGAATTTGCAGGTTTTTTCTTTACTATGGGTTTAATTCTACTTAACTAAGTGGAATAATTTTCAGAATGCTGACACGCATATACCAAGAGAAGGGAGAAATTTCTTCCTATTCTCAAACACTCAGGGAGGCAGTGGCAGGTAGATCGTTGTGAGTTCAAAGCCAGCATGGTCTACAAAGTGAGTCCAGGACAGCCAAGGCTACACAGAAAAACCCTGTTTCAAAGAGAGAGAGAGAATCAAACACCTATACTTCTGTGTGCCTGTGGCAAGGTGTATTGCTCTAATGAAAAACCACTAGAATCAGTGAACAACACGTCAGTGATCTCTATTAACACAAAGGCTTCTGAAACTCTTCGCACAGCCCTCCAAAACATTTAATACAAGAAACATTTAATGTATGAGCAATAACTTTCACCAGCCAAGTCTAGTAAAATGATCAATATATGAAGGTAGCATACCAATAAGTATGACTTTACCTTTGATTATTTCCAAAGATAAAGATATTATAAATCAGTGCTAATTGTTAGGGTAGATTTCTTTGGAGTTTTGCTTTTTAACTTAATCCATCTGAACTTCTTTCAAGTTTGTTTTCAGTCCTAAATATCTAAGTTTATTCTTGAATTTGTACATTTATGAGGACAAATAATAATAAAGTAATCAAGGATCAAGTTTTCAGATATATTTATTAGAAACAATGTTTTGGGTGCATTTTACTAAATCTGCGTGATATGTTACAAGTTGTTTCTTAGTATATTCCATTTGGCAGCCTAGAGAATATGTGTGTGTTTGTAATGTATAAACAACTAATATTTATATCTAGAGAATATAGACAGCTAATATTCATTTTTATTTCATTCTATATAATTTTTGTCCTTGCTTCTGAAAAAGACTAGGATATACATATGGAAAAGAACTACTGACCTAGATAAAATGTTTAATGTAGTGTTGGATTTTAGATCAGATATTGGCTGCTGTTATTTTTTTTCTTCCTCAAGTAAAAAATATTATTTAGAATATATAATAAGCATGGGAATCATGTGAAAATGATGCTTTCCATAGTTAAGCTTTGTCTGTTTCCTTTGCTTGTTAAATTCTGCAAAGACAGAAGGCTGGGCTGGAATGGAACTGATGTGCTTGATGTATTGTGAAACTCTGCAGCTGAGTTCCACAGCCTCTAGCTGAGGTCGAGTGAAGGTGGAAGAGATGACTTCATACTGGCTCCTGCCAAAAGCTTGATATCCAATGTCGGCTGCTGACAGCAGGCCAAGTGAATTCACTAAAAGTTTGGACATTGTACAAGAAGTTTGGTGCCTCGTGTGACTGTGATTGGTCTATAGACCTCAGATTAGACTATTTATAAACACGAAATAATTTTCAGGGTGATACTGATTTCACTACAAAGGAAAATAAGTGCTGGGCAGAATTCACGAATAGACGTTTTGGCTGAACTTGGGTGCACATAGTAAGACAGACAAATATAATTGACCTTGCTTACTTTATATGAAAATAAATTTTAGAGTTCAGCTTTTTTGTACCCATGACATTATCACCTATGTCAGAAGAGTAGGTTTGTTCAAATGTTGTAGATCACTGAAATATAAAGTCCCCAAGAACGGGAATATCTGTTGTATTTCTTTATTACACTCTGCTGTAGCACACTGAAGAATCACTGGACCCTAGAGGTCTAAAGAAATATTTACTCAAATGAATGAGAAGCGATGGGCATGATAAACACTGAACACGAGTAAGTAGTCACCAGTGGATGGAAAAAGAGGAATATAAATGTGGCAGGAACACAGATACTATCTCAGTCTGTCATATTGCGTCACTCTCAGAAAGAACTGAAGTCATTATGCCAGAGAATTAAGCTCTGGAAGGAAGAATTGGGTTTGACCACAAGAAACATCTCTGGAAGGAAGAATTGGGTTTGACCACAAGAAACAGACTGCACGACTGGTTAGAGCCAGATAAGCTAAATTAAAATGTGTTTTAAATTATATTTTTAAAAAAGATAAAACTTCTAACTTTCTTGATTTGTCTTCTAAAGTTACCTGGTCAACTGTCTGTATCTTTGTCAGTCTTTAGAACTATTAACTTTAGCTTAAGTCAGTAGTTAAGTTTATGGAGTATTACTTGGATTTAAAATTATAGTGGATAATTTGAGACTGCATAATATCATCAGCCCATACTTTAACATTTGTCTCTATACCAACTAGTTTAAATTATTTAAACCCACAGTGATTTGAGAGTCCAAATTATATGGATGAAAGTACTTTATTGATTAAACTGACCCAGTAACTTTAATTCTCATTATTCTACTTTTCCTAAATCCAATATCCTTTGAAATCTATACAAAGCTTTTATCCACATTATATATCCTTCATTTTATTTGCTTACACAAATATATTTTCTGTCTCTTGGGTAATATATTGAATCTTTAAAAGTTGATCAACTTCTGTGACTTTTCTGAATAAAGTCATGACACATTCAAAGAAATAAAGAGAAAATTGGAAGTATTCACCCTTAATATGAATATCTGCCATCTTTAAACTAAATTATTGACTGTTTTCACTCTACCTTGGACTATATGACTCATGATTCAAGTAATTTCTATTTTTCAATGACAGATATACAAAGATTCAAAGCATGTCCTTTTTTTAATTTAATTTAATTTTTTATTACTAGTTACATTTTATTAACTCTGTATCCCAGCTGTATCCCGCTCTCTTATTCCCTCCCAATACCATACTCCTTCCCTCATCTCCTCCCTGCCCCTTTCCAAGTCCACTGATAGGGGGGACCTCCTCCCCTTTCATCTGACCCTGTTTTATCAGGTATCTTCAGGACTGGCTGCAAAGTCCTCCTCTGTGGCCTGGCAGGACTGCTCCTCCCTTGGGGGGGGGGGAGTCAAAGAGCCAGCCATTGAGTTCCTGTTAGAAATAGTCCTTGTTCCCCTTACTATGGAAAACCAATTGTTTACTGAGATATCGTGGGCTACATCCGAGCAGAGGTTTTAGGTTATAGCCATACATGGTCCTTGGTGGAGTGTCATCTCAGAAAAGACCCCTGTGCCCAGATATATTTGGTCCTTGTGGAGCTCCTATCCTCTCCACATCATACAAACTCCACTTCTTTCATATGATTCCCTGCACTCTGCCGAAGGATTAGCATGTCTTGAAGAGATTTCACAGAATAAGGATGTAAAGTGTGTTCTATCTCTAAGGAAGTTCCCCCTTATTTTTCTGTCACATCACAAGCAATATTGTTATCTTGTTATCATCTCTTCTCCAACAATTAATTTATTCATCCAGATACTTTCTGAGTGTCTGGGTCCTTGGAAAGATGAGCCCAGGGTTAGAATATCTCGTCAACACTGGTCATGATCAGATGTTTCCTTCCCCTGCATGAAGTTGTACAGCAAATCTCAACACATACGCCATGGAGCTATAGGCTCTATTTATTTTTATTTGGGTGATTGTTAAGGAGAAAGCCACAAGAAGAACAATAATTTTAATTTGTAACTCAGATGCTATTTGAAATATTAAGGAAGAATATGAGCAAGCCTACTTAAGGCTTTTCTTAAGTCTTAGGTTTAAACCTCTTCTTCCCCAAATAAACATGATATCCTTTTCTTATAATGTGGCCTCTGTCTTTAGTACCTTCATTTTGTCTATCAGAATACTATGTAATAGCCAGTCACTTCTGTATTTCTTTATAGATTACTTTAAAAAGCCACCTTTGGAAAGGTGCATTTTGACTCAAGATTTCAGAGGTTTTGGTCGGCGACTCTGTGTTTTACGTGTTTGTCCTCAGACAAAACATTAGTGGGAGAGCAGGTGATGATAAGAGTTTCACCCTGGATGGGCAAGCAACAGAGAAAGAGCAGAGGCTAATACCACAACATCGAAGACACACTCAGTGATACACTGCCTCAAATTGGGTCCTTTAAGTGTTTTTACCTTGTCAATAATACCAACAGCTGAGGGCCTAGCTTCTAGCAGATCATCCTAGGAACAATCAGACCCAAAGTACAAAACATTTTTTTTTTTCCCTGAGATTCATGAAATGGAACTAAACAACTCCTCAGTGTCTTCTCTAGCTCTTTTGGTGGGAGTCATTTCCCATCACACTCGGAGTTCCATTGGCATATCTTTTTTGTAGTCTAGAGGCCCATAGACCTTTTCAGTGTGCTTAACAGCAATCAAAGTACATTTGAAAAGAAATAGAATTTATTATTTGGCTTTAAATTCTTCATCTTTGTTGGATAAAAGATTTACCTGCAGTATATGTGAATGCATGTGTGCCAAACACTTTTTATATTCTATGCCATTTGCATAGAAGAATGTAAAAAAAATACAGTGTGGTTGGATTTTTCCTTTTCTGTCAACATATTTCATTTCCAAAGGAGATAACATGTGTGTGGGAGGGCACTTCCACTAACTGCTATAACTTCCAGGCTCTGGTTAGTCAGTGTAACCTAGCTTGCATGGAATTTCAGAGCTGTCAAATGTCTGATTCTGCACTAAGTTTCTGAATATCAACATTAAGCAGCTATACAAGTCTGTTCTCTGTTACTATAGCAATACACCTACAGTTGATATTCATGAAAAAGAAGGGTTTATTTAGCCTATACTTTTAGAGAATGAAAGTATCAGTTCAGGCAACTCAATTGGTTCTGTCTCCGTGAAGGACCATGGCATGGTAATGGCAGTAAGTGCAAGAGGAGAGCACACAGCCAGAAAGAAGGCATGGTGGGACTAAGGTCCCATAAGAATTAGGTTCATCAGTCCTGAGAACATACCTCTAATGACCTAACAACTGCTCTGTAGGCCTAGCTTAAAGGTCTTGGCCATCTTGTGACATCGATGGCCAATGTGAAAATCTTGTGGACAAATTTTATCTGTATCCACAGTCTACAGAATGGTGAGTTAACTCGGGATTATGTGTTTAAGGTTATCCTACTTCTCTCTCTCTGCTGAACCAACAAAAGGTGATGACAAACATCAGAAACTATATCGTGGTCAAAGAATACTGACAGATTAATGGACAAGGAAGTGAGCCATACCTGGAATCATATGTGGATTTAAATCATAAAATTAAGTTTAAATGACAAACGTCTCATAATTTTTCCTTAAGTAATCTAAATTTATCAACACTTTGTAATTCTGTTGCTCTTTTGTGCCTCCTTGACATAATGTATGGCACCTGGTGTGATTTTCCCTTTTGATAAACCTCCCTAAGAATATTATACTGGACAAATTTCTCCAAAAAGATTTTCATTCTTACGAATTAGACATCACATCAGATGATAGGATGAAATACTGTTAGAGTTCAGCCTTAGAGTCTGTTTTCTCTTCTGCAGTGCAGAGTTGTACAGAAGTAGCCAAAACCCTTATGGCATTATAACTTACCTGCAGCAGTAAGTTATATGAGTCCATTGTGCTCTCTGGCAGCACTTCCTTTCCCAGTGCCCTGCACTTCCCAGTCAGCACTGACTGACTATTGGCCTGGGGAAAATAGCTGAACTTTTTTTAAACTATATTTTTATTTTTATATTGATTGGCAGTTTATTCACTTTGTATCCCAGTTGTAGCCCCCTTCCTCATTCCCTTCCAGTTCCACCCTCTCTCCCTCATTTCCTCCCATGACTCTGCCCAAGTCCACTGATAGGGGAGGTCCTACTCCCCTTCATTCTGACCCTAGTTTGTCAGGTCTCATCAGGACTGGCTGCATTGTCCTCATTTGTGGCCTGACAAGGCTGCTCCCCCATTAGGGGTTAATGGTCAGAGAACCAGCCACTGAGTTCATGTCAGAAACAATCCCTGTCCCCTTTACTAGGGAAGCCACTTGGACACTGAGCTGCCATGGGCTACATTTATGCAGGGGTTCTAGGTTGTATCCATGGTTGGAGTATCAATCTCAAAAGATCCCGGTGCCAGATATTTTGGTTCTGTTGCTCTCCTTGTGGAGCTCCTGTCCACTCTAGGTCTTACTCTGTTCCCCTTCTTTCATATGATTCTCTGCACTCTGCCCAAAGTTTGGTTATGAGTCTCAGCATCTGTTTTGATACATTGCTGGGCAGAGTCTTTCAGAGGTCCTCTGTGGTAGGCTTCTGTTCTGTTTTCTCCTTCTTCCACGTCTATCCTGTTTGTCTGTGTGAGTGAGGATTGATCATCTTACCCAAGGTCTTCCCTCTTGCTCAATTTCTTTAGGTATATAGATTTTAGTATGTTTATCCTATGTTACATGTCTAGTATCCACTTTAAGTAAGTATATACCATGTGTGTCTTTCTTCTCCTGGGATACCTCCTCAGGATGATCTTTTCTAGTTCCCACCATTTGCCTGCAATTTTTATGGTTTCCTTGTTTTTAATTGCTGAGTAGTATTCCATTGTGTAAATGTACCACAATTTCTGTATCCATTCCTCAACTTAGGGACATCTGAGTTGTTTCCAGCTTCTGGCTATTACAAATAAAGCTGCCATGAACATGGTTGAACAAATGTCCTTATTGTGTACTTAAGCAACTTTTGGATATATGCCTAGGGGTGGTATAGCTGGATCTTGAGGAAGTGCTATTCTTAATTGTCAGAGAAAGCACCAGATTTATTTCCAAAGTGGTTGTACAAGTTTACATTTCCACCAGCAATGGAGGAGGGTTCCCCTTTTTCCACATCCTCTCCAGCATGTATTGTCACTTGAGTTTTTTATCTTAGCCATTCTGATGAATGCATGGTCATTTTGATTTGCATCTCCCTGATGACTAAGGACGTTGAGCATTTCTTTAAATGTTTCTCTTCCATTCTATATTTCTCTACAGAGAATTCTCTGTTTAGCTCTGTAACCCATTTTTTTTATTGGATTACTTGATTTTTTGCTTTTTAACTTCTTGAGTTTCTTTTTGTTCTGGATATTAGACTTCTGTCAGATATAGGGTTGGTGAAGACCCTTTCCCAGTCTGTAGGCTGTCGTTTTGTTCTGACAACAGTCTCCTTTGCTTTACAGAAGCTTTTCAATTCATGAGGTCCCATTTATTGATTGTTGATCTTAGAACCTGTGCTGTTGGTATTATGTTCAGGAAGTTGTCTCCTGTTCCAGTGATTTCTAGGCTCTTTCCCACCTTTTTTTTTTTTCTAACCGATTTAGTGTGTCTGGTTTTATGTTGAGATCTTTGATCCACTTGGACTTTAGTTTTGTGCAGGGTGATAAATAAGGATCTATTTGCATTTTTCTGCATGTAGACATCCAATTAGAATAGCACCATTTGTTGAAGATGCTGTCTTTTTTTCCATTGTATGATTTTGGATTTTTTTTTTTTGTCAAATTTCAGGTATCCGTAGGTGTGTGGATTTATTTCTGAGTCTTCTATTCTGTTCCATTGATCCACTATTCTATTTCTATGCTAATACCATTCAGTTTTTATTTCTATTGCTCTATAGTACACCTTGAGATCAGGGATGGAGATACCTTCAGATGATCTGTTATTGTACAGGATCGTTTTGGCAATTCTGGGTTTTCTGTTTTTCGATATGAAGTTGAGAATTGTTCTTTCAAGGTCTGTAAAGAATTGTGTTGGTGTTTTGATGGGAATTTCATTGAATCTGTAGATTGCTTTTGGCAGGATGGTTATTTTCATTATATTAATCCTACCGATCCATGAGCACAGGAGATCTTTCCTTCTTCTGGTATGTTCTTCAATTTTTTTCTTCAGAGACTTGAAGTTTTTTTTTTTTTTTTTTTTTTTTTTTTTTTTTTTTTTTTTTAACAGGTCTTTTACTTCCTTGGTTAGAGCCACACACGGTACTTTATGTCATTAGTGGCTGTTGTGAAAGGTGTTATTTCCCTATTTTTTTCTCGCCCCTTTTGCCTTTGGCATACAGGAGGGCTTCTGATTGTATGAGTAAATTTTGTGTCCAGCCACTTTGCTGAAGGTGTTTATCAGATGAAGGAGTTCTCTGTTTGAATTTTTGAGGTCATTCATGTATACTATCGTATCATCTGCAAATAATGATATTTTGACTTCTTTGTTTCCAAATTGTATCCCATTCATTTCCTTTAGTTGTCTTATTGCTCTAGCTAGGACTTTAAGTATTGTGTTGAAAGGATATAGAGAAAGTGGGCAGTCTTGCCTTGTCCCTGATTTCAGTGCAATTGATTTAAGTTTCTCTCCATTGAGTTTGATGTTGGCTATAGGCTTGCTGTATATTGTCTTTACTGTGTTTTGGTAAGTTCCTTGTATCCCTGATCTCTTTAAACATGAATGGGTGTCAGCTTTTGTCAAATGCTTTTTTGGCATCTAAGGATATAATCAAGTGGTTTTTCTCTTTCAGTTTGTTTATATGGTGGATTGCACTGATGAATTTCAGAATATTGAACCACCCTTGCATGCCTGAGATGAAGCCTGCTTGGTCATGGTGGATGATATCTTTTATGTGGTCTTGGATTCGGTTTGCAAGTATTTTATTGAGTATTTTTGCATCAATGTTCATAAGAGAGATAGGTCTGAAGTTCTCTTTTTTTGTTGGGTCTTTGTGTGATTTAGGTATCAAGGTGACTGTCACTTCATAGAATGAGTTTGGTAATGTTCCTTCTGTTTCTATTTTGTGGAATAGTTTGAAGAGAAATGGAGTTAGTCCTTCTTTGAATGTCTGGTAGAAATCTGCACTGCAACCATCTGGCCCTGGGCTTTCTTTGGAAGGGAGACTTTCGATGACTGCTTCTATTTCCCTGGGGGACATAGGACTATTCAGTCTATTTACCTGATCTTGATTTAATTTTGGTAAAAGGAATATATTAAGAAAATTGTCCATTTCATTTAGATTTTCAAATTTTGTGGCACATAGGTTTTCTGCTGTAAGACCTAATGATTGTTTAGATTTCCTCAGTATCTGTAGTTTTGTCCCCCTTTTGGTTTCTTATTTTGCTGATTTGGATAATTTCTCTCTGACTTTTAGTTAGTTTGGCTAAGGATTTGTCTATCTTGTTGATTTTCTTATAGAACCAGCTCTTGGTTTCATCAATTCTCTGAATTGTTTTATTTGTTTCTAATTTATTGATTTCAGCCCTGAGCTTGAATATTTCTAGCCATCTTCCCCATCCCCCAACCCCTAGGGCTTTCAGGTGAACCATTAAGTTGCTTGTATGAGATGTTTTAAATTTCTTCTTGAAGGCACTTAATGGTATGAATTTTCCTCTTAGCACTGCTTTCATTGTGCCCCATAAGTTTAGGCATGTTGTGCCTTCTTTTTCATTGAATTTTAGGAAGTCTTTAATTTCATTCTTTATTTCTTCCTTAACCCAGCTGTCATTGAGTAGCAAGTTGTTCAGTTTCCATGTGTGTGGGCTTTCTGCTATTTCTGTTGTTGTTGAGGTCCAGCTTTAGTCCATGGTGGTGAGATAGGATACAAGGGATTATTTCAATCTTCTTGATTCACCTGAGGCTTGCTTTTGACCAACTGTATGGTCTGTTTTGAAGAAGGTTCCATGAGGTGCTGAAAAGAAGGTATACTCTTTTGAATTTGGATGAAAAGTTCTATAGACATCTATTAGGCCCATTTAATTTAGGACCTTTGTAAGTTGCATTATTTCCCTATTTAGCTTCTGTCTAGATGATCTGTCCCTTGGTGAGAGTGGAGTGTTGAAGTCAACCACTATTAACGTGTTGGGATCGATGTGTTTTCAGCTTTAATAATGTTTCATTTACAAATATATTGGCATAGATGTTCAGAATTGTGATGTCCTCCTGGTGGATTTTTCCTTTGATGAGAATGAAGTGCCCTCCTCATTTTTTTGATTAATTTTGGTTGAAAGTCTATTTTATTAGATATAGGATAGCTACCCCAGCTTGTTTTTTGAGTCCATTTGCTTGAAAAACAATTTTCGAGCCCTATACTCTGAGGCAGTGTTTATCTTTGTTGTGGAAATGTGTTTCTTGGATGCAGCAGAATGTTGAATCCTGTTTCTGCAACCATTCTGTTAGTCTGTGTCTTTTTACTGGAGAGTTGAGTCCATTGATGTGGATAGATAATAGTGACCAATAAATGTTAGTTTCTTTTATTGTGGAGTTGGCAGTATTACTGTGAGTCATTGCTTGTTTTCTTTTAATTTTTCTTATTGTGAAATTATCTGTATCCTATGTTTTCCCTTTTTTTTGTTTATTGGAGTTTTCCTTCTAGAATCTTCTGTGGGGCTTGTTTGCTGTGTAGATATTGTTTAAATTTAGTTTTGTCATGGAATATTTTGTTTTCTCCATCTATGTTGATTTAAAGCTTAGCAGGGTATAATAGTCTGGGTTGGCATCTATGGTCCCTTAATGTATGCATGACATTTGCCCAGGCACTTATAGTTTTCATAGTTTCTTATGAGAAGTCCGGTGTGATTCTGATAGATCTACCATTATATTTTACATGGCCTTTTTCCCTTGCTACTTTTAATATCTTTCCCTTGTTCTGTAGATTTAGATTCTGTAGATTTAACTATGATGTAACATGATGAGTTTCTTTTCTGGTCTATTCTATTTGGTGTTCTGTAGGCCTCTTTTATGCTTATGGACATCTCTTTCTTTAAGTTTGGAAAAATTTTCCTCTATGATTTCCTTGATAATATTTTCTGGACCTTAGAACCTGGAATCTTCTTTTTCATCAATTCCTATTATTCTTAGATTTTTTTGTCTTTTCGTGGTGTCCTTGATTTCTTGGATGTTTTGTGTTTGGAACTTTTCCCATTTTTACTCTGAGAGAGGTATCAATTTCTGCAATTGTATCTTCAGCACCTGAGATTCTCTCTTCTTTCTCTTGTATTCTATTGGTAATGCCTACCTTTGTGGTTGTTGCTCTTTTCCCTAAGTTCTCCAGCTCCAGGGTTTTCTCTGTTTATATTTTCTTTATTGATTCTAATTTTGTTTTCATGACTTGCACCATTTCCTTCTTCTGTTTGAATGTGGCGTATTCCTGTCTTTCTATAATGGTCTCTATTATTTTGTTTCTTTCCTCTCTATATGCCACTCATTGTGTCTCTACTTGTCCCTCTATTTGTTTGGCTGTGTTTGCTGTATTTCTTTGAGAGCTTTGTTCATTTCCTCTTTATTAGCCTCCATTTGTGTGGCTAATTCTTTGAGAGATTGGTTTGTTTCCTCTTTATGTGCCTGTAATAATTGGATAAGCATAGATAAGTTTCCTGTGTTTCTAATGAATTGATTGAGTATCCACTGATTTTGGGGCTTGCTGGGGAAGCAATGATGTCCTGATTTTTGTTGGATGTGTTCTTATGCAGAACTCTGGCTACCTGCTTATCTGTAACCTTCACTGATTATTCCTGGAGTCTGTAGTTCAGATTGGGTCTATCTTTCTCTGGTGCCTGGAGTATTCTTCAGGAAGATAAGAGAGGTCCACTGTTTTGAGAGCATGCTTTGGTGTTTCAGCTTAAGGGAAGAAGATCCATAGGCAAAGACATAGATGCACAAGTGTGGGTGAGCAAGTGTGTGCATGTTCATGGAAGTGTGCCTTGAGGGACAGGGTGTTAGAAAGTGTAGATACCTGGGATGTGGGGCAAGAGGTGGTGCAGGTGCAAGAGGGGTTGTGGGTGCTGGCAGTGTTCATGGGCACAATGCGCATGTACAGATTCCCTGAATACCTCAGTGGCCTGTAGGCCACTGGTATTCAGCTCTGTCTAGGCTCCAGGGATTGTTTGCCTGGACTCTACTGGTAGACCCACAGAACAGGGGCTTCAATGTTGAGAATGCTGTTCCAAGAATCCCTATGTTGCCCACAGTAGGTGTGTTGGTGGGAGGGATCCGATGTCTGGCTACTAGTGTAGAGGAACCCTGGATCTGGGGCTCTGCAGACACTCACTTGAAGGTGCACTCACTCTCTAGCAAATCTAATCAGAGAGCACAGAGTTTCCCCCTTTTCTCTACTCTCAGATTTGGGCCTGCTGGGCAAATGTAGTCCGGGACCTGGGTGGCCTGTACGGCTGGCTGCCTGCCACTGAGGGACTGGCAGCCAGTACGGTTGCTGGCTGGGTCCGTACAGCTGCTCATGAACCCAGGACCCAGAAGGCTACCAGCTGCTGCTGAGGAACTAGGAGGCTCACCTCTGCTGTCTCAGCCACCAAGCAGGGAGTTCTGTGCTATGATCTATGGGCACTGTGGGCAGCCTCTGCTGAGGAGGAGGGAGGCCCAACAAAGGGAAGTGCAGGGGGATCAAATGTTCGCCACTCTCAGTCCCCAGAGAAGTACGCAGGTGACCTGGATCTAAATGGTCTCAACTCACATGTTTTCCCCTCTTGCCCAGGAGGCCTCAATGTCAATGTTCTGGCTTCAGCTGCCCCTTTACCCACCAATTTTGGAGTTTCAGATCCTCTGCTTCTCAGATATGGTGCGTGCTGGTTGCCGCCATCTTGGATCCTCATCTCTGAACTTTCATGGTAAAGTAACTAAAGTCTTCGCATTAAGTCATTGGTTTGAAGTAAATAATGAGTTCAGGTTCTTTTTTTGTAACAAAGTACAGTGGTTTACATGAATATGGCCCCATAGGATCATATGTTTGAACACAGGGGTCAGTTTATGAAACAATTTGGGAAGAATTAAGAGGTGTGGTCTGGTTGGAAGAGGGTGTGTCACAGAGGGTCAGCTTTGATGTTTCAAAGGACTCATGCTTTTCACACTCTGGCTTGTTGTTGTGTCTCAATATGTGAGGTCACACTCACAGCTTCTGCCTGCTGCCATGCTCCCCACCATGATAGTCATGAGGTCCACCATGAAAAGGAAAGCCCCAAATAAACCATTTCTTCTTTAAGTTGTCTTGCACATAGTGTTTTAGTACAGCAATGGAAAAGTAACTAAGATATAGGGTCTAATAGTCTAAAATTTATTATTCTCATGCTTGGAATATTTTCAGAATCTTTACAGGCTTGCCACCTGCCACATTCTCTGAAGTCCTGACTGCCATCATTGTTGTAGTTGCTGTAATGCTTTTACAGAGAAAAATCCCCTAAGCTGGTGACTGAGCCCTAAAATAATATTAGCCGTGTTTTCAGGCTGGCTGTGGTGTACACTGGGATTTAGTTCTCTCACCTGACGTTTCTTAAACAGACTACAAATCACTCCTGATTTGGCATTCTCAGCAGATAATCTCATCGCAGGGAAACTCCTCTGTTCCCCCCCTGCCCTTTACCTTAGCACATTCAAGGAAGACTCAACTGTTTTCACAGAGTTTTCTCAGGATTGGAGAGAGAGCTCTGTCTCCTTTTAAGTCTTATGACAACCCCTTCTTTGCCTTCACTTTTCAAAAGCATACTTCCCTGAATATCCCCCTTTTTGTTTTTGGCTCTGTTTCTGTCTTGCATTCTGTAGCTGTTGTCATACCTTTTACACCTAAGTAAAAGACCAAACAACCCCCACAACCTAACCTTTCCCTCTGATGTTCTGCATTCTTCTCATCCTTCCTCTTTTTGTGTCCCTGTTAAGAACCTACCTCTCTAATTTGGCTCTGAGAAATTTAGGTAGATGACATGAACGTCTATTTTTTTCAAAATCTAATGGCAACTGTCACCGGTGAACTATATCCTACTTCCATTTAAATTTCTGAGTACTTAAGCTTTTTTTCCATTTGTTCTTCTCAGATCACTGGGAGATTTCACATTTCTACTGTCCTGACTTCATTTCAACACTTGTTTTTCCATTTGGTGACTGGTTCCCCTTCCTCTCTCCACTACTTACATATTAATGTCTGTGTTGGCTAACCTTGTTTGTCAACTTGGCTACATCTGAAATTAACTAACCAAAGCCTAAGCAGCTGGGCATGTGTGTGAGGAATTTTTCTTGGTTGGATTATTTGAGGTGAACACCCACTCTAAATCCACGTCATCTGAGGTCTAAGACCCACTATAAATCTGGGCGTTGCCTTCTGGTGGCACCACATGTTAAAGGACATGGAAGGAGGAAGCTTTTGCTTTTTGCTTGCCTGTCCTCATTGTCACTGGCAAGGTCATTCATCCTGTTGCCAGGACAGCCCTACACTAGTGTTAGCACCCACTCATCAAAATTCCAAAGTGAACATGAAAACTGGCAGCTTCTAGGATTTCCCCTGGGATTTATAAGGGCACTGTCCTATCTGCTATTACTTAATCACTTCCCCCAAACTCCACTTTCTGATAATATTACAGTAGGGATTACATTTCAACATACATTCTGGGAGAGACACAAACCTTCAGACTGGAGACATTCCTAGAATGTTAGACAAATGGAATCACATGGTACTCTGCCCTTATTTGGCTTACTGTGAGGGTCTTCCATGCTGTTTGTGTCTCTAGCTCATGACTTGTCTTGCAGTCTTTTAAAATTTTTGCTTGTTTATCAGGGTTTTTTTTATTTCAGTTTATTTACTTTATACCCCAAGGATACCCTCTCCCTCCTCTCCTCCCAGTCCCACCTTCCCCTCCTTTGCCCTTTTCCTTTCCCCAGAAAAGGGGTGCCTCCCTAACCCCATATCAATACTCCCCAGCATATCAAGGCCAGGCAAGGCAGCCCTGCCAGGGGAAATGGTTCCAAAAACAGACAATAGAGTCCATGTTAGAAATATCCTCCTCCACTCTCCCCATATAAAGACCAAGCCCCTTATTAGCCACATATGTGGAGGGGACCTAGGTCCAGACCATGCATGCTCCTTAGTTGATGTCTCAGTCTCTGTAAGACCCCAAGGGACTGGGTTAGTTGTCTTTGTTGGTTTTCGTGTGGGGTTTCTGTGCCCTCCAGGTCCTTCCATCTTTTCCCCCAACACTCCCACAAAATCCACGGACCTCCACCCCATGCTTGGCTGCAAGTCCCAGCATCTGTATCAATCTGTTGTTGAGTGGAGCCTCCCAGGCAACAGTCAAGTTAGGCTCCTGTCTGCCAGCAGGGCTGAGCATCATTAATAATGTCAGGAGCTTTCTACCATGGAGTGGGTCTCTGGTTGGACCAATTCCCTCAATCTTTGTACCCAATTTATCCTTGCACTTCTTTTAGGCAGGGTAATTTTTAGATCGCAATTTGTCGGTGGGTTGTTGTTTCACTCCTTCCACTAGTCCTGCCTGGCTAGGAGGTGCTCACTTCAGTCTTCATATCACCCATTGTTAGGAGTCTCAGCTAGAGTCACACCCATATCCTCATAGGAGCCTGCCCTGTCAAAGGCTTTCAGTTTGACAGAGATGTCCCTTCTCAGTTTCTCTTCTTACTCCCAGCCCTCTCACCTCCCACCCTAGTTCTCCCATATCTGATCTCCACCCTTGTATTCCTCCCCATTCCATCTCCTGCCCAGTTCCCTCTCTTCATCTACTTCTTGTCTATTCTATATCACCTTCTGAGTGACATTCTGGTACCCTCCCTTGGGCTTTCTTTGTTATTTAGTTTCTTTGTGTCTGTGGATTGTAGTATGGTTATCCTATGCTATGGGTCTAATATCTGCTTATAAGGAATACATACCATGTGCATCTTTCTGGGTCTAGGTTACCTCACTTAGGATGATCTTTTCTAGATCCCACCATTTGCCTGCAAATTTCATCATTTTCTTGTTTTTAATAGCTGAATAGTATTCCATTATGTAAATGTACCACAATTTCTATATCCATTCTTCATTTCTAGCTAATAGGAATAAACCTGCTATGAACGTAGTTGAGAAAATGTCCTTTGGGTATATGCTCAGTAGTGGTATAGCTGGGTCTTGAGGTAGAAACTATTCCCTATTTCTAGAGAAAATGAGATTGATTTCCAGAGAGGTTATACAAGTTTGCACTCCCACCAGAACATCCTTGCCAGCATGTTCTGTCACTTAAGTGTTTTATCTTAGCCATTCTTACGGGTATAACATGGAATCTTAGAGGAGCTTTGATTTGCATATCTCTGATAGCTAAGGACATTGAACAGTTCTTTAACTGCTTCTCAGCCATTCAAGATTCCTCTGTTGTGAATTCTTGGTTTAGCTCTGTATCCATTTTTAATTGGATTTTTTGATTTGTTGATGTTCAATTTCTTAAATTCTTTGTACATTCTTAAATTCTTTGTACAAATTCTTTGTACATTTAAGAATTTCTTAAATTCTTTGTAATTTTAGACATTAGTCCTCTGATATAGGGCTGTGAAGATCTTTTCCTAATCTGTGGGCTGCCATTTTGTTCTATTGACAGTGCCCTTTGATTTACAGGAGCTTTTCAGTTTCCTGAGATCCCATTTATTAACTGTAGATCTCAGAGCTTGTGCTGTTGCTGTTCTTGTTCAAAAAGTTGTCTCCTATGCCAAGGAGTTTCAGACTTTTCCCTACTTTGTCTTACAATAATAATAGATTTAGAATCTCTGGTTTTATGTCAAACTCTTTGATACACTGGGACTTGAGTTTTGTGCAGGGTGATAAATACAGGTCTGTTTGCAGTTTTCTACATGCAGACATCTTATTAAACCAACACCATTTGTTGAAGATACTTTTTTTTTCTTTGTACGGTTTTGTCTTCTTTGTAGACAATCAAGTGCCCATAGGAGTGTGGGTTTATTTTTGGGTCTTCAGTTCAGTTCCATTGATCAACCTGTCTGTTTCTATGCCAATACCATGCAGATTTTAATACTATTGCTCTGTAGCATATTTTGAGATCAGCCAGGTTTTTTGTTTGTTTGTTTGTTTGTTTGTTTGTTTTTTAATTGTACAGAACTGGTTTTGCTTTCCTTAGTCTTTTATTTTTCAATATGAAGTTAATGGTTGCTCTTTCCAGGTCTGAAAAGAATTGTGTTAGAATTTTGATGGGAATTGCATGTAACCGCAGATGACTTTTGGCAGAATGGCCATTTTTACTATGTTAGTCCTACCAAAACACTTACATGGGAGATCTTTACTTCTTCTAAAATATTCTTCAATTTCTTTCTCCAAAGACTTGAATTTCTTATCATACAAGTCTTTCACTTGCTTGGTTAGAGTTACACCAAGATATTTTATATTATTTGTTACTAGTGTGAAAGGTGTCGTTTTGCTAATTTCTTTCTCAGTCCTTTTGTATAAAAATAATGCTACTGATGTTCTTATGTTAATTTTGTATCCGGACACATTGTTGAAGGTATTTATCAACTTTGGAGTTCTCTGGTAGAATCTTGGGGGTCAGTTATGTATACTGTCATATCATCTGCAAATAGGGATATTTTGCCTTCTTCTCTTACAATTTGTATCCTCTTGACCTACTGTACCTGACTTATTGTTCTAGCCAGAACTTCAAGTACTATATTGAAGAGATAGGGTGAGAGTGGTCAGCCGTGTCTTGTCCATGATTTTAGTGGGAAAAATTTAGGTTTCTCTCCATTTAACACCATGTTGGCTATTGGCTGCTGTATATTGGTTGCCTTTATTGTGTTTAGGTGTGTGCTTTGTATCCCTGATCTCTCCATAACTTTAAATGTCAATGAGTGTTGGATTTTATCAAAGGCTTTTTCAGCTTATAATGAGATGATCATGTGGATTTTTTGCTTTCAGTTTGTTTATATGATGGATTACATTGATGAATTTTCATATGTTGAACCACCCCTGCATGCTTGGGATGAAGCCTACTTGATTGTGGTGGTGGATAGCTTTAATGTGTTCCTGGATTCAGTTTGCAAATACTTTATTGTGTTTTTGCATTGATGTTCACAAGGAAAATTGGTCTGAAATTCTATTTGTTGGGTCTGTGTGTTGTTTAGGTATCAGCGTGTTTGTGGTCTCATATAGTGAGTTTGGCAATGTCCTTTCTGTTTCTATTTTGTGAAATAGTTTGAGGGGTATTGGTATTAGTTCTTTGAAAGTCTGGTAGAATTCTGTGCTAAAATCATCTGGTCTGGGGCTCTTTCTGTTTGGCAGGCTTTTGATGACTATTTCTATTTCCTTAAGGGCTATAGGTTGATTTAAATTGTTAATCTGATCTTTATTTAACTTTAGTAAGTTGTATCTATCAAGAAAATCATCCATTTAATTTAGATTTTCCTATTGGGGTGTACAGGTTTTTGAAGTACGATCTAATGACTCTTTGGATTTCCTCGGTGTCTGTTGTTTTATCTCCCTTTTCATTTCTGATTTTATTAATTTGGATACTCTCCCTATGCCTTTTAGTTAGTTTGGCTAAAGATTTGTCTATATTGTTGATTTTCTCAAAAAAACAAAAACAAAAACAGCTCTTGGTTTTGTTGACTCTTTGTATTGTTCTCTTTGTTTCCACGTTATTGATTTCAGCTCTGAGTTTGATTTTTTCCTGCCATCAACTCCTCTTGTGTGTGTTTGTGTCCTTTTTTTCTACAGCTTTCAAGTGAGCTGGTAAGCATGAGCTCTCTCCACTTCCTTTATGAAGGCACTTAAAGCTATAAACTTTCCTCTTAGCACTGCTTTCATTGTGTCACATAGTTTGGGTATGTTGTGCCTTCATTTTCATTGAATTCTAGAAAGTCTTAAATTTCCTCCTTTATTTTCTTCCTGACCCAGTGGTCATTAAGTAGAGAGTTGCTCAGTTTCTATGAGTTTGTAGGCATTTTATTGTTTCTGTTGTTGTTGAAGGGTCTTCTGATAGAATACAAGGTGTTATTTCAATTTTCTTACATTTGTTGAGGCTTCCTTTGTGTCTGAGTATGTGGTCAGTTTTGGAGAAGGTTCCATGTGCTGCTGAGAGGAAGGTATATTCTTTTTTGTTTGGATGGAATGTTCTATAGCTATCTGTTAGGTCCAATTGACATTAGTTAATCTCATTATTTCTCTATTTAGTTTCAGTCTCAATTGGTGGGAAATGTGTGTTGAAGTCTCCTACTATTAATGTGTGGGGCTCGATGTGTGATATAAGATTTAGTAATGTTTCTTTTACAAATGTGGGTGCCCTTCATTTGGGGAATATATGTTCAGAATTGAGATGTCATCCTGGTCAATTTTTGCTTTGATGCCCTTATTAATTTTGGTTGAAAATCTATTTTATCAGATATTAGAATAGCTACTCCAGCTTATTTCTTGTGTCCATTTGTTTGGGAAACCTTTTTCCTGCCCGTTATTCTGAGGTAATGTCTATCATTATTTCTGAGGTATGTTTCTTGTAGGTAACAGAATGACAGGTCATGTTTACTTATCCATTCTGTTAGCCTGTGTGTTTTTATTGGGGAGTTGAGACTGTTGATGTTGACAGATATTTAATGACCAGAGGGTGTTACTTTCCATTATTTTGATGATGGTAGTGGTGGTAGTGTGTGTGCATGTTTTCTTTCTCTTGGCTTTGTCGCTCTGTGATTAGTTGTTTCTTGTGCTTTCCTGTGTGCAGTAAGCCTCCTTGGGTTAGAGTTTTTCTTCTAGTATCTTCTGTAGGGTGTGTGGCTGGGTACTGTTTAAACTTGGTTTTGTCATAAAATTCCTTGTTTTCTCCATTTATGGTGTTTGAAAGTTTTACTGGGTATTGTAGTCTAGGTTGACATCTGTGCTCTCTTAGTGTCTGCATGACATCTATCCAGGCCCTTCTGGCTTTCATAGTCTTTGTTGAGAAGTAGGGTGTAATTCTGATAAGTTTGTCTTTATATGTGATTTAGCCTTTTTTTCAGTGCAGCTTTTATTATTTTTCCTTTGTTCTGTACATTTAGTGTTTTGATTATTTTGTTATGGTACAATTTTCTTTTCTGGTCCACTCTTTTTGGTGTTCTGTAGGTTTCTTGTCTGTTTATAGGCATTTCTTTCTTTAAGTTGGGGAAGTTTTCTTCTATGATTTTGTTGAAAATATTTTCTGGGCCTTGGAGTTTGGAGTCATCTTCTATTCCTATTATTCTTAGGTTTGGTCTTTTCATATAGTCCCAGATTTCTTGGATGTTTTATGTCAGGAACGTTTTAGACTTAACATTTTCATTGGCTGATATATCGATTTCTTCAATTGTATCTTCCACACCTGATCTTCTCTGTTCCATCTCTTGTATTCTGGTGGTGATGCTTGTGTCTGTAGTTCCTGTTCCATCTCCAGGACTGCCTCAGATTGTGTTTTCTTTTCCTTTCCTTTTTTAATTTATATTTTATTTATTTATGTATTTATTTATGTATTTATTTATTTATTTTATTGCCATTCTAAGATCCTGGACAGGTTTTTTTGGATGGTTTGTTTGTTTGTTTTCCATTTCCTTCTCCAGTTTGGTTCTATTTTCTTATATTTCTTTAAGTCTTTAAGGAATTTACTCAGTTCCTTCACCTCTTTAATAGTTTTTTTTTTTTCTCAGTGTTTCTTTAAGGGATTTATTCAATTCCTCCAGCTATTTGGTTGTAATCTTTTACAGTTCTTTGAGGGATTAATTTTCTTCTTTTAAGGCTTCTATCATTTTCATAACTTCATATTTAAGATGACTTCCTGTGTTTCTGGTGTGATAGTATCCCCAGGACTTTCTGTGTGGGATACCTGGGGTTTGGTAGTGTCATATGGACCTGGGTTTTGTTGGTGGTGTTCTTGTGCTGACCGTTAGCCTTTTGGTTGACTCTGTTATTAACAGGCCTGACGGTCTCTGATGGTTGTATGTCTCTGAGGTTGTAGGTAGGACTTGTGATCAAGACTGCTGCAGACCTCTTGTGTTCCTGCTCTTCAGTGAAACGTGCTAGTCTTGGGGGCCACACAGATTGGGGTGGGTCCCAGAAAGTGGTGCAAGCTGGAGAAGTTGGGTGTGGGGCACACAGGGCAAGTGGAGCGCAGGCCTGGCTACTGATGCTGGAGGCTGTGGCAGGCCGGTAGATGGGGGAGTGAGGTTCTTACCTGCTGCTCCCTGAGCAGTGTTGACCTGGGGACTGCAGATTGGGGTGGGTCACAGGAAATGATGCAAGCCAGGGAACTGCTGCTTCTTGATCCATGCTGGTCTGGGGGCAGAGGGCACACAGATCAAGGTGGGTCTGGGGGAAATGGAGCAGGCTGCGGAACGGGGATGTGGGGCACACAGAGGAAGTAGAGCACAGAGGGCCCTGGGTAGACCTGGCTACTGTTGCTGGCAGGGTGTGGCAGGCCAGTAGGGGAGCATCGTTACACAGCATGAATGTAACACAGTCTGTTCATTCACCATTTGACAAACAGTTGTTTTCCTTACAGTGTCTGATGTTTATGGACAACTGGTTTACATAAAGAATCTATTTCTCTTGAGCAAACACTTCAGGATAGGGACTTTTAAGTTATGTAGGAAGTATATGTTCAAAATCTTTCTCAAAGCATCTGTCATTACCTGCATTTGCATTCCTGCGAACCAAATATGAGCATTCCAGTTGAATCTGTATCTTCTCAGCTTATGGAACTGCCTGTTTTAAAGCATTAGCTAATCTAACATGTATGTAGTAGTAGCTCATTTCTCTAACAATGAATGTCAAGCATTTTATCTGAAAAAGGATTTTAACATTTTAATTACATATAACCCTCAGAAACTAAATATATAACTCTCTTTAACTTTCAAATAAAGTTAAATACTGATTTTAATCTTTAACCATAGTGTTTTTTGAAATCTTAGGAGGTATCTATGTTCTATACATTTTAAGCAGGAGCCATAGTGAAACTAACTACTAAACAGGTCATCTTTTTAAGTTGCTTTAATCCAAGGTCGCTCCTTTGAAGAGCAAACCAGAAACATGATGTGCACCTCATAGGAGTCGAGGACTACAGAGTGGTCAGGTTGAAGGGGCTTTCATGATATCGTTTTTTTAAAGGGTTGTCCAGGTTGAGAGTCCTTCACGTGCTCACCATGAGGCTAAAATGAACGGTAGAGTGTTTCAATCTCACTTGCCTCAGCGTGGCCTCGGATGGAGAATCCACAGAACTCTCAAGTCATTCTCAGTGGGAGCTGAGTTCTGGTTAAACATACCTTCATTTTTTTCTGCCCATAGGGGAAAACACATTTTAATGCTGACTACAGGATTATTATGACTACATATTTTGAGTTTTTAAAAAAAAAAATTTTTGGAGCAGCTTTAATGTTTTCTTCATTTAGGTAACTTAAAGGCAAACTGAGTACCACTCTAACTCCTGGTAATAATAAGGGAGGTTAAGGTAGATGACCCAAGTGATGAAAGAAAGAAAGTGGATGCTAAAAATATTTATAATACATTTATTAATTGGGTTAAAACGTATCGATGCTAAGAGTGTAACTGAGACACCACAGATTGAAATTGTATTATTCAAAAAAGATTCAGAATGCTGCATACTGCTGAAGTCATTATGCTTGATTTGACTATTTTGGCAGTGATGCCCACATGCCTCAAAGCTTCTTTAATCAGGAGGATTTTAGAACAGAATACACTCTCAGTTATCTGCACTGAACAATAGAATAAAAACAACAACCACAATAATTCAAGCAAAAATAAGCACATCATGAAAAAGGAAGTCAATTCAAAATGGATCAAATATTTAAATATAAGAACAAAAGGTATGCGACTTTCAGGAAAAAAGTAAGTGTAACTTAATTTTAACTTAAAATTTTTATTAATTAATAGATGACTCTATTTCACAAAACTAAAAACTCTCGTACATCAAACTGCATTATTAAGAAAGGGAAGCCCAGCCTATAGGGTGTGACAAGGTTTTTGTAAACCATTCAACTGATAATGACCAAACACACATGATATAAAAACCACTCTTACAGATTAACAAGTGGATGACAAATAGCTCTCCACTAAACAATGGATACATTAGGTGAATGGATTTATTCAACAAGTGTTTGACCAACAGCTCTCTACTGAGCACTGGATATGTTGTATGAAGAGAGTTATTTTAAAAAGTACAGCAGGGTCAATAATATATATGAAGAATGTTTGAATCACATAATAAATAAGTGCATCTTACTCTACTCTTTGAATCTCTTTACCAGGTACTTACACTGGTAAGAGGAGCCCCACATGGCTCTACACTCTTAGACCTGTGACCCATCCACCAAGTGCCCAGTTGCTATAGGAGGCCAATCATGTACTGCCTCTCCGTCGGCTTTGCCCCTCAGCACTCTTAGAAGTCACCCAGCCCATTGTCCTATTTTAGAACTCTTGCCTAACGGGCAGAAAACTCATATTAAAAGCACAACACAAAATATAACTTCAGATGCCTAGGTCCTATCACAAAACAAATGCAACATGAAGATGAACAGAATACACACCCTCCATTACTAACCCCATAGTGATGATGCCCAAAGAGACGAACTTAGAACAAATTCAATAAAATGCTAATCAAAAAGTTCAGAAGTTTCTGCCCTTACGTGAAGAGCTACAGGCAAATCAGTGAGTCCTAGAGAAGGAAAATGAGTTCTGTCCAGAGATGGGCGCCAGGTAAGTTATCTGACCCCAAATGGTCAGCTCTAAACACATACACAAACGAACAACACTAAACAGACTCATAAGCAACACTAACTGGCTAAATGGTCTACGTGTGTGTGTGTGTGTGTGTGTGTGTGTGTGTGTGTGTGTGTGTATAATAATAAAGAAGGGGTCATGAATATGAGAGTGGGAAATAGTTCCACAGTTCTGCTGAGTTAAATGTTACTGTATTATTCAGTTATTCTAACCCTAGATATATATTTAAGAGAACTAACAAATACAAACATAGTAAGTTTTGTCATATATGTAGAAAGGCAATCTGTTTTTATGTTGGATCTACCATCTTCCAGTAATTCACTAAAATGACCATCATAAAGGAAAAGAAGCAAGGAAGTACATCTATGTTCTCTAGGCCTTTAGAAAATAAGGAGTTACTCCGCCGGCCACACTCAGTGAATCTATAAGAAGGATGCTATTGCTGACATATAAAAAGGGAATGGACAGAAAGGACTGTCCCATCCATAAACATTAGCCATGCAGAACTGGAAGAGTGGAGTCGACACTGTCACTTAGCATGCTCTTGGCATTATAAACAAGCAAAGGCAGGATTCTTGCCAAGAGAATAAATATTCATATTGAGCATATTAAGCACTCTAAGAGATGAGATGCATAAAGGAAAAATTATTACTTTTCTTTCTTTCTTTCTTTCTTCTCTCTCTCTCTCTCTCTCTCTCTCTCTCTCTCTCTCTCTCTCTAGACAGGGTTTCTCGGTGGAGCCTTGGCTGTCTTGAACTTTGTAGATGAGGTTGGTCTCAAACTGGCAGAGATCTGCCTGCCCCTGCCTTTCTGAGTGCTGGGATTATAAGAGTGTGCCATCTCACTTGGATCTTTCTTTTTCAATTTTTTTTCCAATAGAGTCTGTGTTATAGACAGCACCTGACCAACTTACTTGGGGACCCACATGAGTATCAAACTGTTATGTGGAGGGGCCTAGGTCCAGTCCATGCCTGCTCTTTGGTTGGTGCTTCCATGCGTGTGAGCTCCCATGGGTCTAGGTTAGTTGACACTGTTGGTCTTCCTGGGGTGCTCTTGTCCCCTCAGGGTCCTTCTATCCCTTCCCTCCACTCTTCCACTGGCTCTGTGAGTGCTACCTAATGCTTGGCTGTGAGTCTCAGCATCTATTTGATCAGCTACTGGGTGGGGCATCTCAGAGGTCATGATAAGTTCCTGTCTGTAAACATAGCAGAGGATCATTAATGCTGTTAGGGCTTGGCTCTCTCCTATGGGGTAGGGCTCAGATTGGGCCAGGCATTGGTTTGGAAATTCCTTCAGTCTCTATCTTTAGCTCTGTACATCTTGTAAGAAGGGTAATTTTGGTGTAAAAGTTTTGTCCTGCCTGGCTAGAAGGTGACCTCCTCAATCTCCATGACTCCTGCTGTTAGGTGGCTCAACTAAAGATATTACCATAACCTCCTTGTAGCCTACCCTATAGCAGAGCAGTCTCCAGCTTCCCTCCCTCTCTCCTTTTTTCTTCCTTTCTCTTTCTTTCTTTCTTTCTTTCTTTCTTTCTTTCTTTCTTTCTTTCTCTCTCTTCTTTCCTTCTTTCTTTTGTTCATTTTTGGGTTTTTTTGTTTGGTTGGTTGGTTGTTTTTGTTTTTCTTTTATTTATTTATTTATTTATTTATTTATTTATTTATTTATTTATTTATTGGGGTAGGGTTTCTCTGTATAGCCCTGGCTGGCCTGGAACTCAATCTGTAGACCAGGTTGTCAAGCTCAAAGATCCACCTGTGTCGGCCTCCCAAGTACTAGGATTAAAGGCATTTGCTATACCTAGCTTGAATATATTTCTTAGCATATAAGGAAAGCCTTGTGATAAAGCCATAATATTATCAATGTAGTATTTATTGTTATTTTACATTCTCTTGATTTTCCATGAAAATCCAAATGAAAAAGAACAAATACAAAATTTAAGTGATACAATGGTAGTTATCACAGAAATAGATCACAGATTGATTAAAATATTGCACACATAATTATCCCCTTCTAAAATGAAAGGTGGATATTCTAAAGTATATTTCAAAGTTCAAAACAGAGAGGACTAATTCTTGTATATAACAAAATAACCTCTAACAGCCTCAAGACTAAGACCTACAGGGCTGGGGTCTGATATTTTCTCAAAATATTCATTCTCAAACAACAGCAGGCTGATACGTGCAAAAGAAACATGTTTAATGACTTGTAAGCTGTAACTGTTCTGAATGAGTCAAGTCACAGCAGTAAGTGGATATGTCACTTCACTTCCTGGTTAACATTGTCTTGTTAAAGGCAGTAAGTAAACTGATACATTTTACCTTCTTCCTTCTAGTAGCTGCCTTTTCAACTTTCACTTTCAATTAACAATATCATGTTTTAGAAACAAAGCATCTGTGTTAAGTAAAGACTGAAGAAAACAACCCTTTTCTAGATAATGTGCTGCATTTTTATTCTGTGATATTTGTCATCAGTGAATATATTTCTTTAAGTGGTCATTAGAGGAAAAATACACAAGTGAACAAATAAATATTTAGGACATATAAGATAGAATGAGTATATTTGTACCCCTTCTGGCATGAATGAGCCCCCCCAAGGCCATGATTAACTCCAGTTGTTTTAAAAGTTCTTGTTGAATAACTGAGAGAAAAGCTCTTTCATGGTCTGTGAGCCTCCTGACTGCACTAGTGAGTACCAGTCCAAAGGAATCACTAACTGTCAGCCTCTACAGTTCAAAGACAGCAATTTTTAAATCAAAAGCGTTAGAATTCAATCAAAGCTATTCATGACAATTTGGAAAACGTAATTAAATTTGACTTCTTAGCTAGCACACAAACAAAAATAATATGACAAGCAGGAATAGACAATAGAATTATTAAATATCAGCCTGTCTTTCAGAAGTCAGGCTGAAAATAATGCTTGGTACAATTTAAATTAGGGTAACTAAAACTGAGTTTTTCTAACTTGACTTTACTCTTCTCTATACCTGTAAAAATCCTTAAGGGATTTTGACATCATTTATGAACCATAGTCAATGTTTCAAAGAAAATAGTTTCTTTTTTTTTTAAAGTATGACAAATTGTTTATTACCTTGACTGTGGGTTTATGTTTGTACACATAGGTCAAAGTTCATTAGATTTTTTTAAACATTATTACTTCTTAAATCTCACTCATTTCCTAATAAAGATCTTAACATCTTTATTACAAAATAACTTTTTAGAAATGAGTAGAGAGAAACCAAAAGCAACTTGGTGTCACAGAATTAATAAGGGTGGTTGTTAAGGAAAAAAAAAAAAAGAAAAAAAAAAAGAAATTGGCAGCATGGCTGAAATGCCAACAAAGAAGTAAAAACTACACATACTCCTGTTTTTGGGCCAGTTATTTTCTTTGCTGATAATGCTCTAGCAAGCATGGTGAACATTTTAAAATACAGCGGGCTTTCTGCAAGGTGTACAGCAAGGACACAGAGGAGGAAAGGCAGGGATCCTGTGGATAGCCAGGGGACGCAGATTTATAACAGGAAATAGAGAGGCTATGGTGGACAGACTAAGCCCATGCTCCACACACTAAAAAGGTAAAACTACAAAGAATATTGTGCTGAAGGTTGGGCTGTTGAGTCCAACAGCGATCTGAAAGAACATTGTTAGTTGTAAACATTATGAACTCTGAAGTGATGGGAAAAGAAAGAGTCAAATGATCTGATTCTAAGCTGATTGTGTTACAAGAACAATAACATCTGTGGATAAAAGAACAAATAATTAGAAAGCAGTTAGGGTTGTGCTAGGTGTCAGTCGTAGGTTCTTTTCCCCTGAGTAGATGACTAGGTTTCCAATACCAGGAGGATTTCCTTCTTGTTAAGTGGCTATTAAGTGCTATCTGAGAGATGTGGGTTGCCGTGAAGGTATGTATGTCACTACTGCATCCTTATGACTATCAGTTAATGTGTTTGAAAGAGAACAAGGAGGGGGTGGTAAATGGGAGGGCTTAGAGGAAGGAAACAGAAAGAAGAAATGATATAAGTAAATTATTATTATTTTGTTTTTAGTTCCTGTTTGGTTTCTAATGGGAGAGAACAAGAATGGATGTGGATTTCAGCAGGTGGGAAGGTAGGGAGGATCAGAAAGAAGTTGGGGCAGGATCAACCATAATCAGAATATATTGTATGAAAAAATTCTAATAAAATAATTTAAAAAAACAATAAAATCATGAGGTTACATTTAAAAATTCACAAGGGATTAATAAGCAAGATGGAAGGTAATTTTCAGTGTAGCTGAGAATTAGTAAAAGCTAGACAACTGAACTAAAGAATAAGTGTCAAATAAGGAAATGGATAAAGTGAAGATTAAAAAGAAATATATGAATGTTTGACAATTATAGGGAGAAAGAAGTAGTTATGGATCCAAATTCTTTTAGTAATTCCAGTGAAGTCAGGGTGCCTGTTCCAACTATACAACTCTTTACCACACGAAGACCCAACTCACCAATATGCTCAGTCATTTTCTGCGACTTAAGGGAAAGGCCAGCTTACACTTACCAGTCATTAAAAACCAGGACAGTAGCAACATCTTTGGGAAGCTGTAAGGGAAGCAACAGACAGGAGCGATTTTCCAGCACCAACAATCTCAGAAGCAGATCTTCTGTCTCCAGCTGTGTAATGAGAGGTAAACTGGCCTCACTGAGTCCTATCAAATATTCAGATTTGTGAATTAAGCCAATTACAGTGGCTGCCGGAGCCATTAAAGGGAAGAGTTTGTTGTGCAGCAGTAAATATCTGATACAGAATTTGGTGTGGAAATCGGTTCCCCACTTTAAGCAAAACCCCCAAACCATGGAATTGACTTTAGCAGTGGATAGCTCAAGAGACTGAGAAAAGCCTCAGGGCTGAAGAGGGAATTAGAGGCAAGTTCTCAACGACTTTGCAGTGCTATGGTTAAGGTTTAAAATAAAGGAAAACTGGGGAAAACTGAGACTTTGGGTCCAGGTAGTGTCACCTGCTCCAGGGTGGGAAAAGGAATGGATTTTTAAATTTGCTCTCAGCATGTGTGTGTGTGTGTGTGTGTGTCTGTGTGTGTGTGTGTGTGTCTGTGTGTGTGTGTGTCTGTGTGTGTGTATGTGTGTGTGTGTATGTGTGTGTGTGTGTCTGTGTGTGTCTGTGTGTGTGTGTGTGCGCGCACACGCACACACATGTTCACATATGTCCTCCTCAGTCATTGTCCTCTTTATTTACTGAAGCATGATCTCTTACTAGACAGTACTCCTGAGGACCCCGTCTCCACCTCCCATGCCCAATCATATAACTACATCTGGGTTTTTTATGACTGTTCTGAGATTTGAACTCTGGTTTTCAAACTTACACAGGAGTTTTGTCACTGAGCCATTTCTCCAGCCCTGAATTTGGTTTCTTAACTCAAGATATTTTGGAACAAATTATTATAGATTCTCCTTGGCTGCTTGCTGTGAAATCAAAGAGAACAGGTATAAGGAAAAAAGAAAACTATTGAAAATTTCAGTAATAAAAGAATTATAATGTTTAAAGTCTTGGAGAGATCAGGGATACAAGGCACATACCTAAACATAGGTAAAGGCAATATACAGCAAGCCTATAGCCAACATCAAATTCAATGGAGAGAAACTTAAATCAATCCCACTGAAATCAGGGACAAGACAAGACTGCCCACTCTCTCCATACCTCTTCAACATAGTACTTGAAGTCGTAGCCAGAGCAATAAGACAACAAAAGGAGATCAAGGGCATACAAATCGGAAAGGAAGAGGTCAAAGTGTCACTATTTGCAGATGATATGATAGTATACATGAGCAACCCCAAAAATTCAACCAGAGAACTCCTTCAGCTGATAAACACCTTCAGCAAAGTGGCAGGATACAAAATCAACTCAAAAAAATCAGAAGCCCTCCTGTATACCAAAGACAAAAGGGCCTAGAAAGAAATTAGGGAAACAACACCCTTCACAATAGCCACTAATAACATAAAGTACCTTGGGGTGACTCTAACCAAGCAAGTGAAAGACCTGTTTGAGAAAAACTTCAAGTCTCTGAAGAAAGAAATCAAAGAAGATATCAGAAGATGGAAAGATCTCCCGTGCTCATGGATTGGTAGGATTAATATTGTGAAAATGGCCATACTGCCAAAAGCAATCTACAGATTCAATGCAATTCCCATCAAAATACCAACTCAATTCTTTACAGACCTTGAAAAAAAGATTCTCAGCTTCATATGGAGAAACAAAAAACCCAGAATCTCCGAAATAATCCTGTACAACAACAGAGCATCTGGAGGTATCTCCATCCCCGATCTCAAGCTGTACTACAGAGCAATAGAAGACTACTTCCTGAACAGAACACCAACAGCACAGACTCTAAGAGCAACAATCAATAAATGGGACCTCATGAAACTGAAAAGCTTCTGTAAAGCAAAGGACACCGTCATCAAAACAAAACGACTGCCTACAGGTTGGGAAAGAATCTTCACTAACCCTTTATCTGACAGAGGACTAATATCCAGTATATACAAAGAACTAAAGAAGCTGAAAAGCAGCAAACCAAGTAATCCAATTAAAAAATGGGGAACAGAGCTAAACAGAGAATTCTCTGTAGAGGAATATCGAATGGCAGAGAAACACTTAAAGAAATGCTCAACCTCATTAGCCATCAGGGAAATGCAAATCAAAACAACCCTGAGATTTCATCTCACACCCATCAGAATGGCCAAGACAACACATTCTGGAGAGGTTGTGGAGAAAGGGGAACACTCCTCCACTGCTGGTGGGAATGTAAACTGGTACAACCACTTTGGAAATCTATCTGGTGCTTTCTCAGACAATTAGGAATAGTGCTTCCTCAAGACCCAGCTATACCACTGCTAGTTATATACCCAAAGTTTGCTCAAGTACACAAGTATAAACATGGTTTGCTCAACCATGTTTATAGCAGCTTTATTTGTAATACCCAGAAGCTGGAAACAACCCAGATGTCCATCAACGGAGGAATAGGTACAGAAATTGTGGTATTTTTACACAATGGAATACTACTCAGCAATCAAAAAGGAGGAAATCATGAAATTTGCAGGCAAATGATGGGATCTAGAAAAGATCATTCTGAGTGAAATATCCCAGAAGGAGAAAGACAAACACGGGATATACTCACTTATATAGACCTATAAGATATGATAAGCATAATGAAATCTATGCACCTAAAAAAGATAATCAAGAGAGTAGACATGGGGTAAGATGATCAATCCTCGTTTAGAAAGACAGATGGGATGTGCATTGAATGTATGACAGGAGTCTACTGAGCGCATCTGAAAGACTCTAACTAGCAGTGTTTTCAAAGCAGATACAAAGACTCATGACCAAACCTTCGGCAGAGTACAGGGAATCATATGAAAGAAGGGGAGTTAGTCTGATGGGGAAAGGATAGGAGCTCCACAAGGACCAAATATATCTGGGCACAGGGTCTTTTCTGAGACTGACATTCAACCAAGGACCATGTATGGATATAACCTAGAACCTCCGCTCAGATGTAGCCTGTGGTAGCTCAGTAACCAATTGGTTTCCCATAGTGAGGGGAACAAGGACTATTTCTAACAGGAACTCAATGACTCTTTGAGGCTCTTTGACCTCCCCACCCCTGAAGGGAGGAGCAGTCCTGTTAGGCCACAGAGGAGGGCTTAGCAGCCAGTCCTGAAGATACCTGATAAAACAGGATCAGATGAATGGGGAGGAGCCCCCCCCTATCAGTGGACTTGGAAAGGGGCAGGGAGGAGATAAGGGAGGGAGGGTGGGATTGGGAGGGAATGAGGGAGCGGGACATGGCTGGGATACAGAGTTAATAAAATGTAACTGATAAGAAAAAAATAAAATAAAATAAAAAAGAATTATGCTCTAGGCACTACTCAACTCAAAGATTAAAATTTATTATTTCTACCCTCTCTAAATTGTAGGAAAAACAACTCAAATTTAAATATTGACTCCAAGAAAAGGTTAGACCCATGGTGGTGAACCTTTGAGATCCTTAATTCAAATATAAAGAATTAAGTCAAGCACAGAGGAAAAATATGCTGTCTTCTCCCTTACATGTGGAAATTAAGACGATGACCCCATGGCTTTAGAGTAGAAAGTGGGTACCGGAAGCTGGGATGGGCTGTGCTCAGGTGTGTAGAAGGAAAACTCAGCAGGGCCAGGCTGCAGCTACAGCAATGGAAGAGCTTCTCAAGCTCTGCAGCACAGTGGGGCCGCTATGAGAGAGAGCAGCTAATTTTATATTTCAAAATAGCTAGCAGAAAGATTTTGGATATCCCCAGTGTGAAGAAATGATTACAGTCTGAGGTGATGAGTATGGTAATTTCCCTGAGGTATTCACCACACACAATATACATGTATTAAAATGCAACATTGCATCCCATAAATATGAACAATAGATGCATGCCATTAATTCTTCAGATAATTAAAAACGAAAACTAAAGCAAACAGCTAAAAACCCACAAGTAAAATTTCTCAGCTGCCTTCTCTTACTAGCACACTGGAGGCCTGAAAGTAGCTAACCTGTGTCCTGCTTTGCCTGTTTGGGTCTCCATTGGTAGAGCTACCCCTGGGAGATTTTTTTTTCTTTTCTTTTTTAAAAAATTATTTACTTTTTTATTAATTACAGTTTATTCACTTTGTTTCCCAGAGGTAGCCCCTCCTCAGGGGGAGGTGATCAAGCCACTGAGTTCATGTCAGAGACAGTCCCTCTTCCCATATACTCTGGAACCCACTTGGACACTGAGCTGCCATGGGCTACATCTGTGCTGAGGTTCTAGGTTATCTCCATGCATGGTCTTTGGTTTGAGTATCAGTCACAGAAAAGACTTCTAAGGAATGTTTAAGGGTATAGAAGACAGGGACAAGTTCACAAACTCTAAGCCTTTAACTTTTGCACTCAAGAGCCAGCTAAGTGGCACTTAGTACAATATAGTGGTAGATGTAGCCTGAAGTTTTGAAAAATGATTAAAACATTTCACAGATAATGCATTCTGTTTTGTTTTGTTTGTTTTGACTAACTAAAAATGGTGTTATCCAGGCAGAAACTTTTAGAGTTCACACATTTTAGTCACATAGTTCTTGATTTCTGAGAGAATACTCAGTATAAATCTTTCAGTATGTAGGTGAGGAAGTCAATCTGGCGCTTCCTCAGACAATTAGGAATAGCGCTTCCTCAAGATCCAGCTATACCACTCCTAGGCATATACTCAAAATTTGTTCAAGTACACATCAAGGACATTTGTTCAACCATGTTTGTAGCAGCTTTATTTGTAATAGCCAGAACCTGGAAAGAACCCAGATGTCCATCAACGGAGGAATGGATACAGAAATTGTGATACATCTACACAATGGAACACTACTCAGCAATCAAAAACGAGGAAATCATGAAATTTGCAGGCAAATGGTGGGATCTAGAAAAGATCATCCTGAGTGAGGTATCCCAGAAGGAGAAAAACACACATGGTATATACCCCTGGGAGTTTTTAAAGCTTGTTTGCCCAGATTCAGCTGGCAGGTGTTCAAGGGGCCACTGCAGCTATGGTGGTAAAACAGATCCAGGAATCTCAGCGGCGGCGGCACCCACATGTTGCTGATTTGCAGGCATGTTGTGGTTTTATATGAGCTTGCCCCCAGGTTCCACAAGTCTGCTGAGGCCAGACAACGCAGTTTCCCTGCATGAAGCTCCAGAATGGGCTGTGTGCAAAGCTCTGAAGGTGACGCCCAAGTTGCAGTAGAGACGCCAGGAGCACTTGCTCAGGAAAGCTGCAATCCACGTGCAGGCTCTGCTCAAGGAAGAAGCCATGTCTCAAATGAGTAAAACTGTGAGGACGGGGCTACCAAAGGCTGCTGGACCCCAGATGAGGCCGCTGCAAACCACTGATGCTGTACTCAAGAGGTACAGATGGGTTTGTATTTGTTCTGGTAAATTTTTCCTATTAGAAGGCTTCCTTTGTGCCACAGTATATTAGAAATGTGTAACTCACTTTTTTTTTTTTCGTTTTCTTTTTTTTTTTTTTTTTTTTTTTTTTTTTTTTTTTTTTTTGGCAGCAAGCACCTTTAACAGCTGTCATTCCTGTTCTGTGTCTAGCCATAGCTTGGGCTGTCCCCAGGCTGCCAGGCGGGAAACAGAAGTCCAAGTTTCTCCCAAAGGCCCGTCCAGGCTCTGTTTGCTTCGGGACTGGGACAGAGGAACCGCTGGGCTCAGAGGTTCCACTTGTCTCAGGAACTTCAGAGCACTTACATTGAGGCCCGTGCACCGGGCGAGGCCCCTGTCTCACATAGGAAGTGGAACTGAGTTTTCCACGTGGCTGTCTGACTGGCAGTCAAGCCCCAGTGGTCCGGAAGCTTGTGGCCGCTGAACTGGTAGCTGTCTGATTGGTGGGTGTTCAGCAGCGGTTCTTCAGGGAGCCCTTCCTTCTCCAGAATAAATGCCAAGTCTCAGGCGGCCGTGGTGGAGAAGTGCGGTGAGAGACAGTTCATTTCATGAATCACAGACTTAGAACCCGTGGGCAGTAGGAGGAGTTTTGAGAGTGAATGTGTTTGATTTGCTGCGGCTTTGGGTGCCAGAAATACCTGATTTACATGTAACAAACATTTTATCACGAAAGAGGAAAAGCAGTACTTAATTCTCCTATGGCTGTGGGAGGAACTCCAGGTTGAGAGCCTAGACACTAAGACATCTTACTAGCATAGGGATATCTCCAGGAATCCCCCCCCCCAGGTCCTTGCTGGATGGGGTTCCAACCAGGAAAGGGTTGGGCTTGTAATCTCCCTGAGGGCTATGTGATGCTCAAGAGGAGATCTGGGTTTCCCCAGATCAGAACAGGAGACCCAGCTGAGAAAGGGAGTCTGTCATATTTTAATAAGCTCAGAGGATATCCAGAAATGCTTAATAGCCAGGTTCCACAAACAACTGAGTCACCTTGTTGACCCCTGAATATCTTTTCTTTTTCTAAAATAAATGATCAACACTATCAACTATTAAATATTAATTCTATTTTTAGCACACGATCAGTATGTCTTGCATCTGGTGTAACAATATTTATGAAGATATGTAGTGTTAAAATGTTCAGCTCCCAACTTGAAACATTTTGGCAATTTTATTTTTAAACTATTTAATTAGCCACATATCTTTGTATATCTCTGATATTAAATCTATATTTAATTATGATGGCCTTTTTACTATCAAATGTTTATATCTTTATTGTTTTCTGTTATTTGTTTAATTATTTATTCCTGATAATCTTTCTACATTTCACCTTTAACTGTTGATAGTTTTATATCTTAAGATCTATCAAAGTCTATTTGGCAATCTTTTAAGTGACTAATTTCTACAACTTGTGTCATTATAATTACTTCTTGAGTTTATTACTACCCTTTTTATTTTATTCATTCCTTTTCATCTTTCCATAAATGAGAAAGATTTTCTGGACAGTATCATTTAGTAGTTCATTTTGGCAGCTAATACATACATCTTTCTTGTTATTTTTCAGACAACTTCTGGTTTCTCATACAATTCTTTATTTCTCTTTTTTTCTGAGTTGAATGTATACTTATCTATTGAGTTTAAAATTATGATTACTATCTTTACACACAACACATTTTCTGACAATTGTTTTTGAAATTTTGTCACTTGTTCTTATTTTTGTTTATGTACTTAGTCTTGATTTTATTCACTAATATTTATTAATGCTATTTAATCTTTTCTCTCTTGTATCTTAATTTAGTCACTCTATGTTTGATGCCACTTTCCATAGTGTTTGCTGGCCCTCACACATGGAGCATACTTCCTTGATTTGTTTTATTATTTTTAATTCTGAACTCATGTTCTTTAGAACTTTTTGTGAGAGTTCTTTGATACCAAGTTTGAAGGTTTTTTGTTTGTTTATTTTTGTTTTTGTTTTTTCCTGCAGAGAAGAACTTGGTGTGCTTCTCCTTGTTATAGAAAACATCATAAATCTGTGATCTCTGTGCTGGAGTTTGTAGGCATTTGTGGTACAGCCTCTTGTGAAGAAAGGACTGTATTATAATGACTTATGGAATAACGGTCAAGTGTGGAAGGATCCTTTCAGCCCATGCTGGAATGCATTGTGACCAATAGAACACCATAAGGCCCAGTTTTATGCAGTAAACATGGCTAGCCATCTTTGTACAGCAGACACCGTCAGTCTTCTTTATGCAACAGAATTTCTTTGTCCTGTATCCACTGAAAGTAAACTCGAGGTCTCTGGAGCTTTTCAAAGATGCCATTGCTATGGCTTAGACATTGATTACCTCCCAGAATTCATATTCTTGTTTCATTTTTACCTCTGTTCATTTTAAACTTTCCTTTTCTTTTGTTGTCTCATCTATATCTTAATTTTTAAATTATGATGTAATTATAAACTCTTTTTTTTAGCATGGCTGTTCAGTGTACCTAGCCTGCCATACTATGAGAAATGGAAGACAATTCTGCACTGAAACCATCTGGTCCTAGGCTTTGTTTGGATGGGAGAATTTTGATGACATCTTCTATTTCCTTAGGGAATATAGGACTATTTAATTTATTTACATGGTATTAATTCAGATTTGGTAAGTGGAATCAATCAAGAATATTGCTCGTTTCATTTAGATTTTCAAATTTTGTGGCATATAGTCTTGGAAGTAAGATCTAATGATTGTTTGGATTTCCTCAGTGTCTATTGTTATGTCTCCCTTTTCATTTCTGAATTTGTTGATTTAGATAGTCTCTCTGTGGAAATAGTGGAGGGAATCTTATGAAAGACTGAGGAGAGAGAAAGACCTGGAGAGGACAGGAGCTCATAAGAAAAGCAACAGAACCAAAAAATCTGGGCAAAGGGGTCTTTTCTGAGACTGATACTCCAATCAAGGCCAATGCATGGAGATAACCTAGAACCCCTGCACAGAAGTAGCCCATAGCAGCTCAGTGTGGGATCCCTAGTAAGGGGTGCACAGGTAGTGTCTGACATGAACTCAGTGGCTGGCTTTTTGATCACCTCCCCCTGAGAGCAGGTGCATCCTTACCAGGCCACAGAGGGAGACAATGCAGTCAGTCCTGATGAGACCTGATAGGCTAGGGTCAGATGGAAGGGGAGGAGGACCTCCCCTATCAGTGGACTAAGGAAGAAGCATGGAAGGACATGAGGGAGGGAAGGTAGGATTGGGAGAGGATGAGGGTTGGGGCTACAGCTGGGATACAAAGTAAATAAATATTAATAAATAAAACATAAATTTTAAAAAATGGAAGATGATAGAGATGGTGCAACCTCCTTAATACCTGTCTTTGTCTCTCCAATAGTTTGTGGCATTTAGGCAATCTTCATTCTACTGGATTCAGATTTCACCCTCCTTCACACTATAGTCCCATAAAATTTTGTTTGGTTCACCTTGAAATTGGCATGAAATCCAAAATCCTTGGTATAAGTAAAAGAAATAGTCATTAAGGAGGAATTAAAACTTAAGAGATTGATCTAGGGAACAAAATCAATACAATAATTGATTAAGCCACAGTGTATCTTGTTGGATATAAGGCCATGGAGCTATTTCATTACTAAAGGAAAGAATATCAAAACTTCTAAATTCACTACTTAATATTTCAAAGCACATGAAATTATTTGCTTAATCAGAAAAATCTCTCTGACAGCAAATTACAAGTACTTAAGAATGCGTAAGACTTCTTGTCCATGAATAGAATGAGCAGAGATGGACATAAGCTCCATTGTAGACGTCTTCCCAAATGATAATTTTATTGCAGATGGATAATGATATGTTGTCTCTCTTTGCTATAGTTCAGCATAATTGTTATTGACATTTTGTTCCATTACCTACAAAGTGGGAATGAGCAGAAAACTAAGCCTCCTTTTCACAATGTTCAAAGCTATTTTACCAGTGTCTAACATAGCTATGATAGCAGCATGTGATCATTTCCTCAGTTCCATTAACTTAAGGCTAATTTCAAACCCTATCATGTTTATTAATAAAGAGTACAATGAGATAATGAATCCAATAATATGCTATATTTTCCTTACTCTGCTGTTTATATCTATACTCTGCTATTTATATCTACTTAGCACATATACACAGACTTGTGGACTCACCTGTACCAGGGACCCAGCTGAAAAGACAAATGCCTTGGCACATTAAGTTCTTGAATAGAAGGGAGAATTTTGTTGATATCTTATCAATGTGGTTAGCACACTGGAAATGTTATTTAGTAAAAGTCTTTATATAGGCTAACACAAATCTTGTGCAGAATATTAACCATGGTTTCTTTCTACAAACTGGAACATCTGCAGAGGAAGAGAGTTCCTTTCCTTCCAAAGGCTGGACATACTATAAGCATAGATCCCAAGGGCAGAGGAAGAGAGTTCCTTTCCTTCCAAAGGCTGGACATACTATAAGCATAGATCCCAAGGGCAGAGGAAGAGAGTTCCTTTCCTTCCAAAGGCTGGACATACTATAAGCATAGATCCCAAGGGCAGAGGAAGAGAGTTCCTTTCCTTCCAAAGGCTGGACATACTATAACGCATAGATCCCAAGGGCAGAGGAAGAGAGTTCCTTTCCTTCCAAAGGCTGGACATACTATAAGCATAGATCCCAAGGGCAGAGGAAGAGAGTTCCTTTCCTTTCAAAGGCTGGACATACTATAAGCATAGATCCCAAGGGTAGAGGAAGAGAGTTCCTTTCCTTTCAAAGGCTGGACATACTATAACGCATAGATCCCAAGGGCAGAGGAAGAGAGTTCCTTTCCTTTCAAAGGCTGGACATACTATAAGCATAGATCCCAAGGGCAGAGGAAGAGAGTTCCTTTCCTTTCAAAGGCTGGACATACTATAAGCATAGATCCCAAGGGCAGAGGAAGAGAGTTCCTTTCCTTTCAAAGGCTGGACATACTATAACGCATAGATCCCAAGGGCAGAGGAAGAGAGTTCCTTTCCTTTCAAAGGCTGGACATACTATAAGCATAGATCCCAAGGGCAGAGGAAGAGAGTTCCTTTCCTTTCAAAGGCTGGACATACTATAAGCATAGATCCCAAGGGCAGAGGAAGAGAGTTCCTTTCCTTTCAAAGGCTGGACATACTATAAGCATAGATCCCAAGGGCAGAGGAAGAGAGTTCCTTTCCTTTCAAAGGCTGGACATACTATAAGCATAGATCCCAAGGGCAGAGGAAGAGAGTTCCTTTCCTTTCAAAGGCTGGACATACTATAAGCATAGATCCCAAGGGCAGAGGAAGAGAGTTCCTTTCCTTTCAAAGGCTAGACATACTATAATGCGTAGATCCCAAGAAGATAAGCAACAAGGAAGACCCAAGGGACGATGAGTAAATCTCACTCAGAAGGGGAAATAGAATAGACAGAGAGAATGGTTGATGAGCAGGAACAAGGTAGAAGAGTGAGTACAGAGAGAAGTAAGAGTGGAGATCAGACCTGGTGTGTGCAGGGGCAAGCAGGCAAAAAGACTTCAGAGAAGAGAGAAACGGCAGGTGGGGGCATCTCCGGGACAAGCTACAGACCTAAATCAGATTAGGCCTCTGAGGATATGAGGGAAACTCTAAGACTTCTAGTAGCAGGGGCCATGGAGACTGAAGAGGACACCCTTTATCTATACAAAACTTCTAGTGGACAGATGAGATCACCAACCCACCCACAAAAACCTCAGTCCAAAACTTACCCTACCTAACAGACCTGCAGGGACAAAACTAGAACAAATAGAACAGAGATTGAGGAAACGTCCAAACAATGCTGGGCCCAAGCCTAAGACTCACCCCCCAAAAAGAAAGCCAACCCCTATCACTACTAATGATACTCTGACTTGCTTGCAGATGGGAGCCTACCAGAGCTGTCCTCTTAGAGGCTCTACCCAGCAACAGTTCAGAACAAATACTGAGACTCACAGCCAATCATTGGGCGAAGCATAGGCAGTCTACTGGAAAAGATGGGTTGAAGGATAAATGGACCTAGAAGTGACAAATGCTCCATAAGAAGACCATCAGACCAAATCAACCAGGTCACAGAAGGGCCTATGGAATCTAAAGCACCAACCAAGGACAATGCATGGTCTGGAACTAGGCCCCCTACTTATAAGTAACCAAAGTGCCTCTTAGGCCTCATCTGGGCCTTATAGTTAGGGAAGTGGGAGATATCTCTGATATGGACTATGCTGCCTGCTTTTTGATCACTTCCCCCTGATGGGACTGCCCTACCAGACCACAGGGGAGGAAGAGGAACTCAGTCCTCATGTGAATAGATGAGCTGGGCTGTCTGGGAAGGGGGTTCCCCTATTCCTCAGAATTGGGGGAGGGGGAGGTGTGAGGGAGGGAAAGTGAGACCAGGAGGAAAAATTGGGAGGGGCCTATGATGGAGCTTTAAACTGAATAAATTAAAAAATGAAAAAAGAATCAGAGTTTTATTAAGTTTTATTAATTTATAACCTAGTCAGAGATGAGTGAATCAAAGGCATGTTGAGACCTAGGCTTATATCGTATCCTATCAAATAAAACAAAATCAGTGTTTAGGTAAGTGAGAAGACAAAATGAAGGGGTTCAGAGCTAGGCAGGTGTCATTGTGACTGGCAAGCACAGTTACCCAGGCAATAATGAAGGACTGGCTTCTTAGATGGACCCCTATGACACATCACCAGGGAAGTCCAGGCCTCCAGCTTCCTCTACTGCATAAGTCCCATTTATCCTCAGCAAGTGGGAACTGGAACACACCGCGGAGAATCATGTTCTGTTTTAAAATAAATGGGGAAGGGAAGAAAATTTTCTTGTATATAATTATTTCAATTGTCCTATTCTCAGAATTATACTTACTCCAATGGGGTTGTCTATTTTTTTCCCTTACAAATACCTCTCTAAGTTCATACCTGAAGTCAGAAATAAGTGGCCTCTTAGATAGATCTTCCCTACATTATGGTCCAGTTTATCTGCAATATCAGTGTACACATTTCTAATAATATTCAGGGACTCCCTGCTGTTGTTTACAAAAGGAGGTTTGAAGAAGTACAATTTTTGACAAGTATAGGATGAAAACTACTATTTTATGAATTCTCAAACTGTTTGTATCTCAACTGCCCCCACCCCATGTATACTATGGTGCTTTTTCCACCTGAAGGAATATACTCACATCAACCCGGGACTCTCCCAGTCAATCCTGTCTTGATTTACTTTGTTTTCTGCACCCAACTCTGTGACAGAATATACTTGTGCTTCTGCAAATATAGTAGGCTGCTCTTTTCAGTTTGTAGACCACTCATGCCATTGCAGGCTTTCAGACACCCTCACAGAACAGTATCAATGCAATGAGGCATGTTCAAATTTGAACTTCTATTGTTCCATACATTTTGGACCATTTTGTAGAGCACTCAGTACATAGATCATGTGATTCAAAGGAAAAAAGAAACAGATAAGGATGTCTAGATAAGTGAGAGAAGAGAAAGCCCACCTAAATTATAAAAAGGAAAGTCTGCTCTCCTGAGTTCTCTGTTAGTGTACTCTTGCTGTTCATTACCTACCTGAGGCACTAGGTCCAGCTCATGTCTGTATTAAACAAAATCATATTATGGGATTATGAATTATGGGTAGCCCTTGATGAGCCAGACTTTGATATTATCAGATTGAGGCTTCTACATATTTGTACTTTATATTTATTTAATTCAACCCCAATTTCAGCCTATTTTTTTGCTGTATATATATCCTTAATTTATCAGATTATATCCCCATTATAACTTTACTTATCTTATTTACATAGTCCAATCAGGGAAAGGTAACACAGGTCCCAAAAGGTGAAATGAGGAGTCCTTCCCTTGTAAAAGGCTAACAGCCCATAAGGAGGACACTGTCCCCCTTTATCCTTTACCATTTTACCACCCCCTCCTTCATTCTGGATCAAAACTTTAATATTTCAGAAGTATAAAAGCCACACTACAACCAAGAAGATAATAGGTTTGAAGAAGTAGGATTTTTGACCAAGCTATTTGAGTAACCAAACCAGTTTTAAATTGTCTGCAGAAGTTCTTGTTAGATAAGAACAAAAGTCTTCAATAGTATACATTTTCTTTCTAGCTAGATTTTTTGGATGAGACAAATGCAATCAAAATTCATTGGATTGTATACCTACCTACTCTTCAAGCTATTGAACTACTACTTCCTTAAACATCTGCTTATAATAATGACTTCAAGCTCTGAGATTGATACTGTATTTTGCTCTATGAAAAAAGGCTAAATTGTCTTACTAGGCTAAAGAAATATCTTTGTACAGGGGTTTCTATAGTTTGTACCTTAAATGTGTCCATTTGTTAATGTGTGAGATCCTACTTTGGTACTACTGAGAGATGGTAGCAACCTTTAGAGACAGAGTCTATTGGGAGGTTTTCTGGTCAGTGATAGAATGCCCTGATGAGGATTTTGGAATCTCAGTGTCTTCCCTTTCCTCTCTTTTCTTTCTGGAGTGAACTGGATTCCTTTAGCATGCCATGATGGGTTGCCTACCCAGAGACCTAAATCAACAGAGTCAATCATAGTGGATGGTTCCTCTAAAACCATGAGCTCAATATCAGGGGTTGCATTATTATTATAGGAAGCTGAATAACATAAGGACTGAAGAGAGTTATTTCCCCTTTGTCTCCAAGGCCCTGGGGTTCACCATTTGTAGCATCAAGAGCCTTCCTATATGCTCAGGAAAGCTGGGAGCCTTAACTTTGCTTAATCATGATGTGTCATATTCTTTTCACAAATTAAGCCTTCTCACCTAATGATATGCTCTATACATTTTCAGCATGTAACAGCAGCAGCATTTTATTTTCATCTGATAGTGAGGGGTCTATGTTCCATCCAGAGGTGAAGTCTGTATATAGGTTGATCATTCCTTTGCCAGTGTTTCTGTTATGAAACAGAGATGCTTTCTCCACCAAACACCCAGAGTCTAGACCTTCTAAATTTACGAGCATAACAAATGTAAGAACTTCAGGGGGCACTGAAACTTTCTTGTTAAATTATTAACCACAAAGAGTGATGGTGGTAGTAGGGAGTTATGATTAATATTTTAAACCCCACAATAGTGAACCACAGTACTTTGAGAGCAGTGTCATGTGGATGTGGCAAAAAGCACCCCTGTCAAACGGCTATCTGTTCCAGCTTCCTTATGATCAACAATGTAGCAATCTTCCGATCTCTACCTGATTACAGCTTCAATGCACACAAATTTCACATTAAATGAAAATGGTTATTAAAATCCATTCAGCCAATGTTGACTGGGCTTCTGCAGTCATACTCACTGGGAACTTTAAAATCTTTCATAATTTCTTCCTTTCATGACTCTTTGCTGCATTTCACCACTGTGAGCTTAAAAGCCATAAACTCATTTTAGTTTTCACATCTCTCATTTCTAAGCAAAACAAAACATGTTCCCTCTAAAAAGAAAAGGCATTGGGCACTTACCTACATCCAAACTATTCTCTCTCTCTTTCTTTTCTCTCTCTCTCTCTCTCTCTCTCTCTCTCTCTCTCTCTCTTTTACTGTGGTCACATACAAAGACATCCCATGAGAAGCAGATGACTTTGGGTGACATTGTCTCTATTTTCAGTTCCTTCTCTTATTTTTTTAAGCTCATTGATTTCATTAAGTCAAAATGAAAGCCTTGGAAGCAAGGCCTTTTTAATGATCAACAAGGCAGATTAACTGGAAACAGACTGACTTTTCTTACATTGCAAATCTTCATGAGTATAAGAAACGGAACACAAATCCCACATTTCAATAAGAAAGACAGCATTGTTGTCATACTCCAGGATGAATAAACTAGGATCTAGAAACACTATCATTTATGGCAAAATCTAGATAACATTGGATTGTTTGTTCCTTAAGAAAATTTGGCCCTACTCCTTTCTCCCTGTGCTCCCAATTGCTACCACAGCAATGCATTTTCATGCAACATTTGCTTCTCCCTTCAATTTTCCATGTAAGTTTAAACCCCACCTTTCCATCCACTTAGCTCTATGTTTGGACAGAATGTCATGTGTGTGTGTGTGTGTGTGAGAGAGAGAGAGAGAGAGAGAGAGAGAGAAAGAGAGAGAGAGAGAGAGAGAGAGAACATTCGATAATTTAGGAATCTGAATGTACATGTGTTTTCATAGAATGATCTATAAACATTTTAGTAATCTCCATGAATATTTTCCACTCCCCAATTCCCTCCAACATTTTTCCTCTCTGCCTTCTCTCACTGTGCAGCATCCTCCCCAGATGAATTGCCAGCCATCAGTTGCTATGTGGGCAGCAAATGAAAACTAATTTTAACCTTAGTTTAACCAAAGCACTATTCAAATTTTAAAACCTCAGAAAACAAGTTGCACAGAAGAGGCTAAAGGGAGGCAGGAATGGTGTGGGGAGAGAGCATAGGGCTGCCTGGCTTTGTGTTTGATCCAGTCCTTAATGCCTTCCTTCAGTGATGACTGAGAGTGAAGTTTATGGTCCTGAATATTTATTATTCCTAAAGCACATGTCAGACAGACAATATTTATCTGGGTCAGTGCGCTCAGTTGGTGTGGTGCTAATAAGGCCAAAAGCATGGCTCCTTCCCCATAGAAATCAGACAAAAAATCGCCTCAGAGAGAAAAGCAAACCTCTTCTACATTCAAAGTTGAGCTTGGAAACCTGGCCAGACATCCTGCAGATGCACGCCGTGGGTGACAAGTGAGGTTGGAAGAGTCCCTGGGAACCAATCCAATGCAAATGCTCAAGAGTTGTCTCCGCACTGTGGTCCTTCTGGAAACAAATGAGGATTGTGGCTGATTAGGATACTGAAATTCATGTGCTAGAGAAAGCAAGATATAGATGTCTACCATTGACGTGTTTATGGAAAATCTGCTGGATAATGTCATGTATGCTAAAGTAGATCTTGTTTGTTTTGAAGAATCATTTCTATCTCTCCCACTATTTTCTGGGTCCATCTCTAGCTCTTGGCCACTTAGGAAGACACTATATAAAAATGTCACTTTGAGTTTAAAGTGACTCAAGGTCAAATCCTTCCTTTGTCTCTTTTGCATAGCCACGTATAAGGAAGGAGCCTATATTCAGTAAACTAGCCTTCCTCACATGGCGAAGAGCAGATAGTAGCAAAGCTGCAGTGAGGATTCAGGGTCCTGGGCACAAGAAGTAGTTAGCTCAGTGCCAAGAAATAGAAAATACACCAAAGATTACTGTTTTAGTTAATATGTCATGGACTAGAAGAGGAAACATGATTGGCTGAAGGTTAAGCCCATACTATTTAACTGGTGAAAAGAAATTTCTGCTTCCTTCCCTAGATGACTAAGTCCCAGTGCTTTTCCACGGCTGTCACACTTTCTTTACTGCATCACATGTCCTCGGTCTTTGCAGGGCCTTTTGTGTTCTCAGCTCTGGACCTTCCTGGTTTGTGAGTTGACTGAACATCAGTGTGTTGATGGTTAAATGTGCTGTCGTATCCTCTGCCATTTGCTTTGGCATTGGCCTTGTGCTTCATCCTGAGACAGTCATGTTGTTTTGTAACTGCAGGGCTTTATTAACTGAGAACTTTATTCATCCATCCCCACAGGGGTATCTAAATGGCTGTGTTTGGGATAGCCTGGTGTCAAGTATACATTTGAAAAGTATTAGCTACTTAGTTGCCAGAAGATAAAAAAAAAAACATATTTCTCTGTAGATTTTTTTTTTTCTCATGGACTATTTTTAAGATACAGTGAGAGAGTGAGTACTTACTTCTTCCATTGCCTGGGGCATTAGGTGAATCAGGATAAAAACTTTCTGGGTTCCAGGATCTCACAGCTTGGCTAATTTAATCTTTAAATGTGTTGACTTACTTCTATGTAGATGTACTGACACCATTAGAATAATAAAACAAGGAGAATGCCTGTTTCTGGTAATTACAATTCTTCCATGGAATGCATCTTGTACAAACCAATGAACTTGAGCTACCCTTACTATCCAGTGTACTTCATGGCTCATTTGCTGTCATCTTGTCCCCCTTTTTTGTTGTTCTTATTAATCTATAAACCCAAATGCCTAAGACACCATTTTGAGAGCCATTTGGGGAGCTCTCAGACAGTACTTGAAGAAAACTTATTCTCAGCAACTAGAATCCATGTTTGCATCTCAGGCATTGCTCTTTATTTATGTATTAACAAACAGTGATTACATTCCTTGTACCCCAAATTGTCTTTGAAGTTGACAGCATCATGAAGATGTTCAATTTGTTAGGTTTTAGTCACTTTTAAGTGAAGTACAGTGGGCTTTATAAGCATAGAAGAAATTTGTTGTAATCTTTAGCTGTATTCTAACCTGTTATGCTTCTCAAAATTGAGTGTCTGAATTGGAAGAAGTAGAAAACAGGAAACAGGACAGGAGCTTACCAAAGAGGGCCTCTGAAAGACTACCTAGCAGTGCATAAAAGCAGATGCTGAGACTCATAGCCAAACTTTGGGCAGAGTGCAGGGAATCTTATGAAAGAAGAGGAAGATAGTAAGACCTGGAGAGGACAAGAGCTCCTCAAGGAGAGCAACAAAACCAAAATATCAGGGCACAGGGGTCTTTTCTGAGACTCATTCTTCAACCAAGAACCATTCATGGAGATAACCTAGAACCCCTGCTCAGATGTAGCCCACGGCAGCTCAGTGTCCAAATGGGTTTCCTAGTAAAGGGAACAGGGACTGTCTCTGACATGAACTCAGTGGCTCACTCTTTGACTACCCCCCCACCCACACTGAGGGGAAAGTATTCTTGTAAGGCCACAGAGGAGGACAATGCAGCCAGTCCTGATGAGACCTGATAAACTAGGGTCAGATGGAAAGGGAAGAGGACCTCCCCTATCAGTAGACTTGGAGAGGGGCATGGGAGGAGAAGAGGGAGGCAGGACGAGATTGGGAGGGAATAAGGGAGGAGACTACAGCTGGGATACAAAGTGAATAAATTGTAATTAATATAAAAACTAAAAATTTAATTAGAAATCGAGTGTCTGAAAAGAGATTCTCATACTTTCTATATTTCACTAATATAATTGGGGGGGGGGGAAGGCCTGATCTGTAGTGGGGTTTTTAATTTACCTTCCAAAGAAGAAGAAAAGAACACCCTTTTGTTTTCTTAACCTCAGCCTCAATGGGTTCCTTTTTAATATAAAAATACTAGTGCTTATGGGAAGACTCTCCAAATAGCCAGTTCAGGGACACCCTGTAAGATCTCTCCCCGATCAGCCAGCTCTGAGAGTGACGTGGTCTCCAGCCTTACCTATTCACATGCCCCTTCTTTTCCTTTTTCATGTGTCCAAATGGGATTTGATGACTTCTGCTTAGATGTCAACCACTGACCTCAGTTTGACTCCAACAGTAAATTTTCCACCCATTCTCTGTATCAACTTATCTTTTTAAAAAATATCTGCCCTCTGCTTGCACTTTATGTTAGTTTTGAAAAAAAAAAAAAACAGTGAGTAAGAGTTAGAAAGAGATAGTTGAGAGGGTACAGAGAAGAAGAAGGAGGAGGAAGATGGGTTAGCCTGGAGAAGAAACCACGTGAGGCCAGGAGGAAGGACTCCAATAATGGCGTGAAAAGGCCTAGATGAAGAATAAAATTCTGGAAGCATTACTACATTAAAATGCATTATTAAAAATGAACAGCCCTTTGAAATTAATATTTAAATTTGTAGAACAAAATACAAGAAATAAGGAAGCTAAATTGACAAAAGTCAAATATAAGGCAGAGTCTACAAAGAAGACCCCAATTCAGAAAGCCGCAATTAGCTTCTGTCTGGGACTGTGAAGGATTTCTGACTCTTCCCCAAGGTTCTGGAAAGACGTGGTTCAAATATCAACTGTCTCTTATTTTTACCTCAAATTGGCATACAACAAGTTGTATTCTTTAGATTCAATGCTGTGACTTTCCTTAAAATATAAGGAAAACATTGTAATTTGATTAAATATGAGCGATGTGGTCAATATTAGAAATAGTGAAGGGAAAATATTATGCAATTGTGGAAACATAAAAAAAAAAAGAAAGAAATAGGCGGACACAAGGATTTCAGCAAGAGTGTCCCCAGCTAAATGCATCAATTGACTGTTAACCACACACTTACCCCCATACTCAGAAAACTGAGGCTGCAGGATGTTGGCCAGGCTAGGATATAGGGAGAAATCCTGTCTGAAACTAAATAATCAAATGAGTAAAGTAATCGGATCGGTAACTAAATAAATGGCCACCTTTGAAAGTTCAGTCCCGGCAGGTGTTTTCAAACTGCGTTTTCCCCAAGTCACTATTGGATACATTAAACAGCTTTGGCCACAAAGTTCTTTTTTAACCTTTCCTCCGAGTGTTTCCCCAATAAAAGTGGTGCTCTCAGTGTTTGCTCCTCAGCTTCTAGAATTCCTAAGAACCTTGACCCGTTGCAACATTAGCTAATACTGATGAGAACTGGAAGTCTAATTGTTGTTCTAGAACTTGGGAAGAAATTCCCAGTATGTTTTTACTGCTCTGTGAATAGTGGGAAAAATGCTAGATTGAATTTATTAAATTTTTAAACTATTGCATATTAGGTGTTATAAATGATTAAACATAGAATATAATAAGATGAAAACAACACATCCTTACCTACAACCTAACAGAGAAAGACAGAAGCATCAACAAATAAGAGGCAGCTAATTTACAAAGAGTTGGCTAATTTTAAGAATTAGTTTTCTTGATGAGACCTGGCTAGGGTCAGATGGAAGGGGAGGAAGACCTCCCGTATCAGTGGACTTGGAGAGGGACATGGGAAGAGACGAGAGAGGGAGAGTGGGATTGGGAGGGAATGAGGAAGGGGGCTACAGCTGGGATATAAAGTGAATAAATTGTACTTAATATAAAAAATAAAAAAATTATATACACAGAAAAAAAAGAACTGTTTTGGGGTTTTGTTTTGTTTTGTTTTGTTTTGTTTTGTTTTGTTTTTACTGAGAATATACTTTGTTTTGGGCTGCTTCTGGACAGCAGACTGCATCCTTAGGCTGAGTCAAGATCCTGTGTCTCACTATTGTCTCTCTGCATTCTCTACCTATGCTGCAGTTCCTCAGACTCTTTTTGTTAGTTTATTTCATTCTCCTGTTAGGGTCCAGTCTCAATCAATCAGTTTCACCTGCTTTCCCAAGTAGTATTGAAAGATACTGGCCACGAGATCATTGAAAAATACAGAGTTAGGCCGTCGAACCATCTGGTAATGCCACTGCTTGAATTGCCAATTGTAAACAAAAGGTGAGCAGAGCGTACTTTTCAGTTACATACTCCCTTGAGAAAGGAGCTCAAATTCTGAAACTAAACATATCATTTAAGGTCTTCTTAATGGATTTTATCGTTGGCTTAGACTACCTGTAGGTGGTTACAGAATACCACGGATAAGGTACACGAACACCTAAGTGAGTATGTGTTAACCCGGTGACTCTACACAAATAGCGTCCTAACTAGTCAAACTGAACTGACAAATATCCATGCAACATCGCATGTATTCTCTCAAGGAGACTCTCAGGGCCTAGCGAGTCATTGTCTCTTCCTCTTCTTTATGTTGAGCGAACCCATTAGCAGTGGATTACCGTTACCAGAAGTGAACTATTTAACAGAGCTGACAATTGGTGTTCCTAATTGGGTTTCCAAATTACTGTATTGAAATGTATGTAAGTTACTGTTTCACTTTGTCTTGTTCTGATGGGTGGGATACCAACCAACAATGCATCACCAGAGGGAGGCCAGGAAGTACCTACAGGTTGAAGTGGGATACAACAGAAATATCACAGAAGGACATAAACTTTCAAAAGTCATGAATAGACTTTTAGCTTTTGAGAGTGTGTTGTCTCTCTACAGGTTGAAATTATTCTTTGCTCATAAACCAACTATGTTGGTTTGCATGTCTGTGTTTCTTCTTTTATCCTTTTCGTCACATTCATTACTGCATTTTTCACTTTTCCTTTAGCTTGCAGAGGAAATTGATTCTTCTAAGAATGACAACATAAAAGTGTTTTTAAATCTAGTGCTCATTCTATTTTCCAGATTCCAAATATTTTTCAGTCAATACCCTGGCTTTAGCACCAGCCTATAAAACAATAGAGTGGCTCTTTACCTAACCCTACTCAGACCAAAGAGAGATAGCTATGGAATAGGATCTTTATACTCTCTACTAAAGCATAATTGCAAGTGAAGCTTGCTTCTTATGTTATTACCCAATCTAATCCTTAAGTCAATTAACAGTCTTAAGAAAATTCAGCTGAAGACACTGCTTTGGTATTGTTATTGTGTGGATATATCGAGGGAGGTGTGGAGAATGGATTATTTGTCTCACAATTCCAGGTTATAGTCCATCATTTCAGAGAAGTTAAGATGGCAGAAACTTTAAGAAGCCAATTAAGTTTCAACCACAGTCAAAGAGCAGCCAGAGAATGAATGCATATCTGCTTATACTTTATTTGCTTTCTTCTCTCATACAGTTCTGAATCCCCTGCCTAGGGGATGGTGCTACCGCAGAGGGAGGGTACTCCCATCTAAATTAATGTAACCTGGCTAATCTCTTACAGATGTGTCTGCAGACCAATCTGTTCTAGAAATTCCTTCGATACTCTCTTTTCAGGTGATTCTAGATTGTGTCAAGCTGACAATTAAAAGTAACCATCATACACATTTGAATAATTTGGACTCTCTTTAAAAGTTGTGTATTTTTCTCATATACAAAATATCTTGTGAATGATCCTGTAATAAGGGCATGTATTGGTGAACCTTTTGAACATAAGACAGTGGCAGTAATAAACTATCTTTACCAAATTAAAAGTGTATTGTGAACTAAAATGACATTGTAGACATAATAATGTAATCATGTAAATAATGTAGTCATACAAAGCAACAGATCAAAAGGATTTCCATCAAACAAAATTTATCACAAATTCTACCCTTCTCAACACATCTTTTTTCACTCTATTTTATTATTATTATCATTTGGGAGTTTTATACATCCATATGATCTCCATTTCTCCTCCAATTTTTCACCTTTCAACTGCTTTTACTTCCTAACTCTTCTAGCTTCTTTTTTCTCTTTTATTATTTTTATTTTTTCCACAATGTATTCATTATATATCCTGATTGAAGCTCCCTCTCTCAACTCCTCCCAGTCCTACCCTCCATCTCTCTTCCCTCCTGTCCCCTTCCCCTACTCCCCTGAAAGGAGTTCTCCACGATTCTGCCCATGGCTTCTTTTTTAAATTATTTTTATTTTTTATATTAATTACAGTTTAATTACTTTGTATCTCAGCTGTAGCCCCTCCTTCATTCCCTCCCAATCCCACCTTCCCTACCTCATCTCCTCCCTGGCCCTGTCTAAGTCCACTGATAGGGGAGGTCCTCCTTCCCTTCCATCTGACCCTAGCTTATCAGGTCTCACCAGGACTGGCTGCAATGTCCTCCTCTGTGGCCTAGCTGGTTGTTCCTCCCAGAGAGGGTGAAGAGGTCAAAGAGGTAGCCACTGAGTTCATGTCAGAGACAGTCCCTGTTCCCCTTACTGGATACTGAGCTTCCATGGTCTACGTCCAAGCAGGGGTTCTAGGTTATATCCATGCATGATCCTTAGTTGAAGAATCACTCTCAGATAAGACCCTGTGCCCAGATATATTTGGTCCTTCCTGTCCTCTCCAGGTCTTACTAACTCCCCTTTTATTGTATGATTCCCTGCACTCTGCCCAAAATTTGGTTATGAGTCTCAGCATCTGCTGTGATACACTGCTAGGTAGAATCTTTCAGAGGCCCCCTATGGTAGGCTCCTGTCCTGTTTCTTGTTTTCTCCTACTTCCAATGTCCACCCCATTTGTCTTTCTGTTCATCTTACCCCAGGTCCTCCTTCTTGTTTAGCTTCTTTAGGTGTGCAGATTTTAGTAGGTTTATCTTTTCTTATAAGTCTAGTATGCATCTATAAGTAAGTATATATCATGTGTGTCTTTCTGCTTCTGGGATACCTCACTCAGGATGATCTTTTCTAATTCCCACCATTTGCCTGCAAATTTCATGGTTTCCTTGTTTTTAATTGCTGAGTAGTATTCCATTGTGTAAATGTACCAAAATTTCTGTATCCATTCCTCTGTTGAGGGACATCTGAGTTGTTACCAGGTTCTGGCTATTACAAATAAAGCTGCTACAAACATGGTTGAACAAATGTCCTTGTTGTGTACTTGAGGTTCTTTTGGATATATGCCTAGGAGTGGTATAGCTGCATCTTGAGGAAGCACTATTCCTAATTGTCTGAGAAAGCGCCAGATTGATTTCCAGAGTGGTTGTAGAAGTTTACATTCCCACCAGCAATGGAGGAAGGTTCCCCTTTCTCCACAAACTCTCTAGCATGTGTTGCCACTTGAGTTTTTGTGCCCATAGCTTCTTAGGTCTCATCAGGACTGCCACAATCCTCTTCCTCCGTGGCCTGGCAAAGCAACCTAGTTTGTGACAGAGGCAACTCCTGCTCCTCTCACTCGGAGATCCACATGGAGACTGTGCTACCAATTGGCCACGTCTGAGCAGGGGGTTTAGATCCTGTCCATGTATGGTCCTCAGTTGATGTATCTCTTCTAACTTCTTATGCTTCTTTTTATTATTATTATTATTATTATTCAACCAACTTTGTCTTTTTAATGTTGTTTGTATATAATATGATTCTAAGACCATCTGATGAAGAATGGTAGCCTCTCAGTGGCTGCATCTAGGGGGAAAAAAAGGATTGTTCTTCTCACAGCAGACATAAACTGATCAGTAGCTCCTCTGATACGGGTGGAAATGTATGAGACCCTTTCCCCATACATGCTGGCACTTAGTTGGCTTCATCTTCTACAGTTCTTGTACATATAGTGCCTCCACTGTGACTTTATGTGTACAAAGTTTAGCAAATACTGTTTCACTGTAAATGTCTTATAATCTTTTCATCCCCTCTTCTGAGATAATCCCTGTACATTATGGAGAAGGGATGTGTTATGTCTCCTTTATTGCTGAAAACTCCACAGTCTCTTTTTCTGTGCACTTTGACCAGCTATGGGTCTCTGTGCTGATTGCTATTTATTGCAAAAGGAAGCTTCTTCAAGGAGGGTTAAAAGATGAACTAATCTACGGGTGGAAAGATTAGACTTAGATCAGTTTATTATTGTGCTCATTGAATAGTTTATTATTACGTCAATTAAGCAGATCTTCCTCACAGCCACACACCCATTACCTAGCCACACACAGGTTTGGGCCTAGTTAATATTACAGGCATGATTTTCATAATGGGGAGTGGGCTTTAAATGCAGAAAAAAATTAAAAAGAAGAAAAGAAAAAGAAAAAAGAAAAGTGGTTGGTTACTTCCCTAGCATCTGTAACACTGTTGCACAGTGGCACATCCTGCCCATTCCAGAGTTCACTCTGAGACAAATAAGACCATGGATGACATTTCCCCCAACAATATTGGGCAGGAAACCTAGCACTATGCAAAACGGCCAGTAGCATGAAGCTTCCAGGTGAGTAAGAGCTTTATTTATCCATGTCCTACAACATGACATATGTATACATATGTAAAAATTTACATATACACATGTACATATATGTATGTATATATACATATATTATAATGTATATAATACATAATAAATATATATGACATATATACACATAATAAATATAGATGTCATATATATGTATTATTATGTATTATATATACATTTATTGTGTATTTTACATATACAGAAGAACTAGAACCGCTCACTACAACTTTTCTGGGTTGTAGAGAGTTAAACAAAAATGTCAGTTTGGTGAAAATGGGTTCATATCACCAACGCTGTGAAGGCAATGGGGCATGTAGCGTTGAAACATGAACCAGTATCTTCCACTTGATTTATATTTCTTGTTCCTGAGTCATTGGAGCTTGAGATTTTAGAATTATCCACAAAGAAAGGAACAAAATAATGCTATAGTGGCAGAGAAGCCTATATTCTAAAGAGTTGGGTGTGGGGGGAAATGAAAAATTAATTCAACCACAAAGAAGAGACTTCAAGCAAGCCTTGTCTGGAGAAGAAAGGGTGTTAGCAAAAGAACTGGAAAACAGCAGCAGTGCCATCAGGGAAGAGGTTGTGCTAGCAGCAGACACAGTCTCAGAGAGCACCCTCTGGCATTACCTATGTCATGATGATTCATTAAGGATGGAGTTCACAGACTGAGCAAGACACACAACTTATTTTTCCACCTATTAACATAGTAACATAGGTTTAGTTCATCTTTGTGCCTTAAATGTATGTATATATGCATAATATATACATACACCATTTACACACCACACACATATATAGATACACACACATGCAGGCATGTGGTGTACATTCAAATCTTGTTGCCACATTGTGATGGAAATGCTATTAATCCACCTAGTGAGGTCAGAGCTAGAAAGGCTGCTAAACATTATAAAATACACAGAGCATCCTGCCTCTTTTCATCCCATCAAGAAATTATCTAGTCCAAAATATCAGTATCATCAATGTTGAGAACTCTGCATTAATTCATTAATCTTCTTAATGGCTCTACTACTGTTATTGCTCTCATTTTACAGAAGAGAAAAGTGAGAGACAGAGAGGGTAACTATCCGGCTCATGGTTAGCCGGATAAGTAAGTAGCCAGGCTAGTATCCAAGACCAACGCATAACCTTCCGTCTCCTCAGTCTGCCTTTGTCTCACACTTAAATGCAGTTTATCTTTGCTACTTTGATGTCTCACCAAGGAAAGATGCTTCACTCATCTCATCTCCTCTGCTTTTGCCTCCATGCCAGAGTGCCCAAATACTGATGCTTTCCCCTGTGTTGCGTATCCCTTCTGCAGAGACTTGGCCATCCTACCTGAGTTTGCACATCACTTCCACAAAGACCCGGCCATCCCACCTGAGTTTGGTATGTTCAGGAAACAGAGTTTTCACATCCACTACCCCTGACACTGGACAACAGGTGCCAGCTCACAGAGCATGCTTAAACCTATTCTGAGACTTTTTTCATCTCTTTGTCTTCTTCTGGTCTTTCTACCGTGAGACAGTTTGAGAGATAATTTATACATGCTTTGAAGTGTGGGTAACAGATACTGAAATTTAAAATTGTGGCAACATAGCACCCCTGCAACAATTTGGAAAATTATGAATAAAATTGAATTTATCCCAATTATCTGTTCCTTAGAGTGTGAAGATGTTTTGGGCCCTTCTTACATTTACTAGTTAGTCCCTAGTCAAATACAAGTATAATTTTATAGTTGTAAAAATTGATATGGAATTGTATAATAAATGTTTTTTGACCAAAATTTTCTTTCAGAAGTGATGAGCCTTTTATCTCCCTGCATCCCTGAATGCAACTTTGCTTGAAAAATGCAGGACTTCCAAGCAAAATTTCAAACTCTTACATAAAAGAAATACACCAAGACCTAAAAGAAATACACCAAGGTGTAAAATTTGAAGAGCTATTTTAGAGTTTTCAAAATTCTTACTGCCTATCAAAAATGTGTAAGTAGGCAAGTCTGTTGTGAGTAAATAAGAGACAGGAAGCAATGGTCTCGCTTTTCTACATTTCTCCACAGCATGGAATTGTTGGTTCCATATGAATGTTGAAAAAAAAACCAAAACTTTTTGACAGTAATCTCTAGATGTGTCTGATGCCATGTGACAGATGGCCTGTGACTTGGCATTATCCAATGTGATATGCTGTAACTAAATGTAACTCCCCTTTCTTTAGAGCTTTCACTTCTGCGCAAACATTAGTGCCAGCCGTTGGCCTGTACACAGGTGCTGGAAAGAGAGAGAAAAAGGGGACAGTACCAGAGAGAAGAAAGAGACCAGTGCTTCAGCCCACCAGAAGGGAGCCCAGTAAAGGAAGATATGAAAGATCGGAGGGTAGAAGAAAAGCTAGGACAGTGTTGTCATCTGATACCCACAGGAAGACAGTGAACAACTGCATCAAGGTTATTTAGAACTTGTCACTTTGAACTTGGCTTTGAACTTGGCTCTACGGGAGCCATTGAAAATACCCAAGACATTGTCTTCCAGCCATTCTGCCATGGAGGGGACATCTCGGACTCTAGGGACTCTAGCAGAGAGGCTGTCATTCCTGGATGAGATAAGGCTTCTCTTTCCATCACTCTACATCCTATAGACAGTGCCAGAATTCTGCTTCTGGTGGCAGAGCTGGATGGTCAGACCTGAGTCATTTCAGTGGAGTCTTGAGGGTTGGATTGTGGAAAGCAGCTGTGAGGCAAGAAGCAAGAGGATGGAGTTACTGCAGACATACCTTTGGAAGATATTTTGCTATAAAGGGGAACAAATAAGGATGGGTTAGAGATTCATGTGGAATCAAGTGAGGTTTGTTTTGTAGTTTAGATTGGAGATGGTCCTGTTTGTTCATATGTTGGTAAATTTAACCTAAAACAAGAAAAGAGAAGGGTGGGTGAGGCAGAGAGAAGAGAACACAAGCTGGAGAAGAAGCACTGAGAACAGGAGAAGGAGTAGAATTTGGTGGATCTTGGACCTGGTAGCTTTAGGTTTGAGCAGGGACGTGAATAGTTCACCACACTTAACAGGAGACAAGAAATAAACGCATGGTAACAGGTTTGGGCACTTTTGAAGTTTTAAGTAATGTCAGGCCTGGTTTCCAAGGCATAGAGTAATAAATTACACCCACTTATGGTAACCCAGCTTCTCATCTTGATCTCTTGATACTCACGTCCTTGAATTAGCTTTATTATCAGGTATTGGAGATGAAATTAGATTCTGGATGGAAAAGAACAATAGTATGTGAAGTTGTTGCTTGTGTGAAATCTCAGTCTCTCTTTTTGTGACTCTTTTAGGTTCTGTGAACCTCAGCCTGTGTCTCTGGTATATCCCTGCTCATCTTAGACAATGAATTAGGAAATTTTCTTCATTATTTATCAGTTATGTAAGTTCATTTTTGTTGCTGTGATAAGATGCCATAATTAAAAGCAATTCACAGAAGAGTGTGTCTGGGCTTTGGGTTTCAGAGAGATAAAAGTCCACAATGGTGGGAACTATGTGCCAGCTGGACCAAGAAGCTGTCTGATCACATTCTGTCAGCACACTAGAGAAAAAAGAAAACCAGAAGGGCCCGCCCCTGCCTCAGCAAGGCTGTACTAAATGGTTACTGACCTCAGCAAGGCTGTATCTCTTAAATTTAACCTCCAACAAGGATAGTCCAAGTGTACAAATACCTGAAGCTATCAGAGAGATTTCTTATTCAAACCACTGTCCTTGGGATCAGGTTTAAAAATCAATCAATAAATAAATAAATTAAAGAGATCACAATGGAAAGAATTTAAGAAACCTGCCATATCCCTCTGAAGAAAACAAAGTTTTTCCTCATAAGAGCTCTCTGAGTCACACTGACAGCCAGTACCGGCTCCATGGAATAACAAGCCAAAATATGGAGACTGGGTTGGGATGACTTAGTAAGAACGACAGCATCAACATAATAAAGATAGGTGGCAGGCAGGGAGAGATATAAAGATGCAAAAGTGTTTTTATTCTTCTCCATTCTGATGGGTGTGAGGTGAAATCTTAGGGTCATTTTGATTTGCATTTCCCTGATGACTAAGGATGTTTAGAATTTCTTTAAGTGTTTCTCTGCCCATTAGAGCTATTCCTCTGGTTAGCTCTGGGAATTCTCTGTTTAGCTCTGTACCCCATTTTTTATTGGATTACTTGGTTTGTTAGTGTTTAACTTCTTGAATGCTTTATATATTCTGGATGTTAGCCTTCTGTCAGTTATAGGGTTTGTGAAGATCTTTTCCCAGTCTATAGGCTGTCGTTTTGTTCTGTTTATAGTGACCTTTGCTTTACAGAAGGTTTTCAGTTTCATGAGGTCCTACTTATTGATTGTTGACCTTAGAGCCAGTGCTGTTGGTGTTCTGTTCAGGATGCTGTCTCCTGTGCCAATGAGTTCAAGGCTCTTCCCCACTTTTTCTTCTAACAAATTGAGTGAGTCTGGTTTTATATTGAAGTCTTTTATCCACTTTGACTTTAGTTTTGTGCAGGATGATATATATGGATCTATTTGCATGTTTCTACATGTAGACATCCAATTAAACCAGCATCATTTGCTGAAGATGCTGTCTTTTTCCTTTGTATGGTCTTGGTTTCTTTGTCAAAAATCATGGATCCATAGGTATGTAGGTTTATTTCTGGGTCTTCTATTCAATTCCATTGTTTCACCAGTCTATTTCTATGCCATTACCATGCTGTTGCTCTATAGTAAATCCTGAGATCAAGGATGGAGATACCTCCAGAAGATCTTCTATGACTAAGATAAAAAACTCAAGTGACAATATGTGGTGGAGAGGTTATAGAGAAAGGGGAACTCTTCTTCATTGCTAATGGGGTTGTAAACTTGTACAACCACTTTGGAAATCAACCTGGTGCTTTCTCAGAAAATTAGCAATAGTGCTACCTCAAGATTGAGCTATAGCACTCCTAGGCATATATCCATAATATGCTTAACTATAGAACAACGATATTTGTTCAGCCACGTTAGTAGCAGCTTTATTTGTAATAGCCAGAATATGGAAGCAACTTAGATGCCCCTCAACTGAGGAATGAATACAGAAATTGTGGAATACTACACAGTGGAATACTATACAGCTATTAAAAACAAGGAAATCATGAAAATTGCAGGCAAATTCTCTCTTGAAAGATATATTCTTACCTATCATTGGTACATGAATTCCACCATTCATGCCCTGTCTTAGGTTGAATATACCTCAGAGAAATTTTACCCGTCTCTGACTACCAACCTCCACTAGGGTAGACACTGAAGTTTAATCTTACGCAGATCAGCTTTAACATTACAGAAGGCTTTGATGAAGGTTTTAATTATCCCTTGTAGGAGACAGTCCTAACATGAGTAATGAGCCGAGTCCTATAAAAGTGGCATAAAAAAGATGGCCGTGAGGACCATAATACCTGCAATAATTAATCCAACCATTCTTTTAGGTCTGCTTCTAGCATTCATAATCCCTTATTGTAATATCAAGCCTGAGAAACATTCACAGGAACCATAAGAGAAGGCTATCTAACAACCAGAACTTGCTGTCCATTTGAAAGTTAGAAATACAGTTTGTTAGTTTACATTAATGGCAAGAAACATTAAAGTTTGGTACTTGTATAAAAATGTTAGCATTCCAAACAATGAAGCATAAGTAAAATATACATAGGCCTTACAGGGCCTCCCAAGAGTTTCTGAAGCAAGCTTGTTTTGGTCTGGGGAGCATTTCCTGCAAATCACGCCAGCCTTTCTGTGATCCATCTGGCTCCTTCTGCGTCTTTCGGAAAAACACAGACATGCCCTCTTCTCCATATTAACACAGGGTTGGGGCCCTGCCATGTTCCAGTCCCCATAATATTGTTGCGGGGCCGGAGGCTAGCCCCTCCTCCAGTTTCTCTCCATTAAAGGGTTTCCTGCAGCATCTCTTTTAGACCTACATTTATTAGTCCAATGCTTTCCTCTTTTACATCTTGGGCATAGACCAGGTTTCTTCTGATTTCCTTCCTTCTTATTAGCATTATTAGGACAATTTTTTCTTTGATGTCCCACTTGCCAACAGACATAACAACTTCCAGATACTCCATTCATTGGACCTTTCTGTTGCTGAAATAATGCCTCTTTAATAGTCTTCCCTTGTAGGGTGGCAGCCATAGCTACTCCTTGAGTGTAAGATGGCCCGATGTCAGAACATAACCTAATATAATCAGAAATCTCTCCTTTCTTCCTAAAGCGTCTCAAAGCTGCTTGGTAGGCACTGCTAGCATTCTCATAAGCCAATTGTTTTACCAGTAATAATCCAGAATTTTCGTCACCTATAAGTCTGCTTGCTGCTTGCATTAATATTGCCACAAAATCTTGAAATAACTCACCAGGTCCCTGACAGGTTTCAGACAAATCCTACACCTGTCTACCTGTTTGCAGAAGTTTATTCCAGGCCTTTCAGGCAGCAGCATTCACTTGAGCATAAGCTGCCACCTCAAAATCCAGTTGCATTCCTGTTTCCCTATAGGTTCCTTCCCCAGCAAGCATGTCCTATGTTATAGGAACTCCTTGAGCTTGACTGAGTTCAGCTGTAACTTGACAGTGCTCTGCAAAATTGATTCTCACAATAAATAATTTCCTTCTAATAAACATGCTCCTGTTAATTGCTTCCAATCTCCTGGGCAGAAGGCCTCAGTAGACAAGGATTCTAACAGAGCTTGAGTAAAAGGAGTTGTAGGACCATATTGAGAGCATGAAGTTTTTAATTCTTTTAATTATTTAAAAGAGATAGGAGCACGGATCTTACCCTATTACCCTGACTTTCAGGTTGTTCTAGGAATGGAAAACCATAAAACTCAGTTATATCTTCTCCTTTCTGCATAGCTTGTTGTAAAGATGCTTGGATTGGGGATACAGTTGCTTGTGCAGTGGACAAAGGAAAAGGCCCACTCATGTTTTGAGCTATAGCAACTGTAGCCATCCCAGGAGGAGGGTCCAAGCCTGTCATCAATGAGGGAGTTGGAGTGGGGGATTGAGCCTCATTTCCCCTAATTGTTAATTCTTTAATTTTTCTGTTTATTTCCTCCAAGCCCCATTCCAACTTCTTAAATTCCTTTTGCCAAGGCTCAAGTTTTTTAACACTCATAGCCTGTACTGGAGGATGTCTCTTAGAATCTTCCAGCTCTGCAACTTCATCAGTATTTAAGTCATCCTTAGAGTCTTCTTCTAACAAAGAATTATCATCATCAGAAGAGACATAGAACTCTTAAGGAGGAGCTGATGGTTTAATCTTATTTTGTCTCGAACCCTCCTGTTTGTCTTTCTTCTTTCTCTCTAACCCTGAAAGTTTCACTTTCTTTATCTTGAACCACAGAAACAAATGGTCTCCAATTAAAGACTATGCAAAAAACATGACACTACTGCCTTGTTCCATTTTTACACTCAGTTTCACTCTCCGTGCCTCTTTATGATCGGAGCTAGACAACACTCCAGTGTCCTTCACTGCTTCCCCTTATCTCAGGTTCCTGTTTGGGCGCCATACTGCTGGAGCCCACCAGAAGAGTCAAACAGTGCCTGAGTGGGGAGTGAGGACAAGTCACATTTCACACAGTATCAGCTTGAGAGGGCTGTCAATCTGACTGAAGCAGCGCAGGTTTATTCCAGGGTTCATTATTTATAGGCAAGCAAGTAACATCAATACAAATAGAAAAAGGTGTGGAACCACCTAACCTTTTTTCAAAAACTACTTCCCCAGGTGAAAACATAACAAAGCAGCTTAACCTTAACACTGTGGTGTGAAGCAGCTCTTCACACCACAGTGTGAGTCCTGGTGATCCAACTCAGCTCATCAAGCTTGGCCACAGGTGTATTGCTTTAGCAAGAGGCCATTTGCATCCAGGTGCTGGAGTTACCTGGAACATTTGGGACTGTCTCTCAGGCTGGCTTTGTCTGTAGCTGTGTCCCATGGCTCTCCACAGAGGACTCAAGGAAAGATGCATAATCCTCATTCAGAAGGGCAAACAACATAAACATCAGAATTGGGAAAAGACAGGGAACAGGGCAGGAACCTACCACAAAGGGCCTCTGAAAGACTCTACCTAGCAGGGTATCAAAGCAGATGCTGAGACTCATAGCCAAACTTTGGCCAGAATACAGGAAATCTTATGAAAGAAGGGGAGACAGAAAGACCTGGAGGGAACAGGAGGTCCACAGAGACCAAAGGGGGGCCTGCAGAGACTGATGAGTCAACTAAGGGCCATGCATGGAGAGAACCCAGACCTCTTGCTCAGATGTAGCCCATAGGCAGCTCAGCCTCCACGTGGGTCCCATAGAAATGGGAGCAGGGGCATTCTCTGGCATGAATTCATTGCCTGTTCTTTGATATCTTTCCCCTGGTGGGGTGGCCTTACTAGGCCACAGAGAAAGAGGATCCAGACAGTCCTGATAGGCTAGGGCCAGATAGTAGGGGAGGAGGACCTCCCACATCAGTGGACTAGGGGAGGGGTATAAGGGGAAACACCATGGAGGGAACCTGGAAGAGATGAGGGAGGGGGCTACTGGTGACTGTAAGTAATAAATAGAAAGAGGCAAAAATGATACAGAGGAAAACTATGGGGTAGCAGATCACCTGACTTAGTTCTGCTCAATCAGGAAATTCTATTCTCTCTAAGCCACAGTGCTCCTAGTTTGAAACTAGAGACAATGTTACAGTACTGACTCACTACATTATAACATTCCTCCATTCACACCACACAAGTGTGACCTAAGGGGGAAGAGCCAAGCTCCAGAAGCAGGATAAACCTATCTTCTGTCTGCCTGACCTTCCTCATCTGTAAAGTGAGGAGAGCCATGTCTTCTGATTGTTTTGTGGATTAAACGTGTTGGCTCCTCCACATAATTGCACTCTTCTTTCCAACTCTGCACTAGACATGGGGAGTAGCAGAAGTTTGACAGTCTGCCCTTGCTCTTCTAAGACTCGCTGTATAATTACTGCATACACTGAAACCTTTATATGTATACTTTAAAAAAAAGCAATTCAGCAACATAATAAATGGGGGGGGCTCATAAATTAAGTTCTTTACAAATACAGGCATTATTATTTGAATTCTCCAAAACGCTAAGGAAGAAAACTGACTTTAATGATGTACATTAAGCTAAATAATGCAAAAGTTAATTAGTTTAAACTGTGGGATTCTGTATGAAAGATTCTTTAGGTGGGCGTCAGCATTGCTTTGGGGAAATAATGAGGCTGTTTCAGGGTATTAAATGAGTTCCCAATGCCTTCAAGAATGAATGTGCCCCCTGAAGAGCCCTCCTTAGGACCAACTTGGCACTACAGAAGGACTGGTGAGACGGAGACAAGCTTCACCCTCTCCTGTAAACCATCATTGGCAATGGTGGACTGGCCTGGCATCAAGCAAACTCTTATTTTTAAAATTAGCTTCCATGCCACTTCTTAATAGGTTTAACCCTTTCAATTTTTCTTTCCTTGAAAGTGTATTTTCTAGTGTCATTTCTTACAGAATTTTATCTAGACTTAAACACAGACTTTTTAAATTAAACTTGGGAATAGTATATTTTAGTCATTACCCCAAGTCTCTTTGGAACTTAAATGTTGATACAGATATTCTTCAGAACCTCATACTTTGTATCCAACACAATCACAAAGACTGTGGATGTACTCTAGACAAGTTCTTAAGGGAAGGGGGCATATGTCATTTTTAACATAACACTTTCTCAGCCATGAGGCCTCTTCTCTATTTCTAGAACTGATGAGGAAGAGACGACTGAACCCAGTTTACACTAGATTCTGCATACTACGCAGGTGCCACTCAGAAGTGGACAGCTGCATTATTGATCAGATTTTTTTTTTCTTGGAAGGAGAAATGACCTCAATGTTTAACTGTTCATTGACTCATAGTCTGTAGCCAATAGATTGGCTGGATGATCAGGGACTTGGAAGGACCCTAATAGGAAAGTCAGTGAGAATGACATTTGGGAAAGAAGGATATGGCAGATCACTCCAAATAGGCATAGGATGTGACCATACTTATGTGACATGTAGGCATACGTGTGCCCCACATAACTAATTATTAAAAGGTGACGCCACAGGTTTCATTTCCAAATGAGCCCATGTTGGCAGAGATAAATGTTATGTTATGATTGGGCTCAAGATTAACTCTCCACAGCTGCTGCTGAATGCCAGAAGAGCCATCAAAATAAGCTTTCAATCAAAGATCAATATATTAAAGCTTTCATCATTGGCGTGGTCTTCATAAAGACCCGCAAGTCAATAGAACCTTCTAATTCTCATTGCTGCAAAAATGAAGCAACTTAATTTGGGTGTTTCTGTACCTCGCTGAGTGATCTAATGGAAACAACAACAGAAGTTCCTTCTCATAGGCAAGTGCAGTAAACTACACGCCTGCATTACAGCATTCTGAGGAAGTCCTCATGCTTCTGAAACCAGAAGAAAAGCAATTAACTTAGAAGGCAGGTGAAACATAAATAAGCCGACAACCTGCTGAGTTTTTACTTAGTACTTGCAAGTGGGAGGAAAGTGTCTTCTTTTTTCACAACATAAACTAACCCTTGTGATAAAAATTAGCACATTAGCATATCCAAAATTTGGATTCCTCTCTGCAGGTTTTCTTTTACTTTCACCCATGTCTTCCTTCAGCACCCATACTTGGCCATGTGGTAATGGTAATTAATAGTAATAATTCTTGAAATTCTTCCAAGCTTTATTTGACACAGCCTCTGTTAAATGCCGACTCCCTCATGAGTTGCTAGTGATGTGAATGCCACACCACTGAAATCCATCCACTGTCTTCTAGACCGTGTGGGCGTTTAAATAAGCGTAAGATGTAGTCTTTGGTTTCAAGGTTTTACTGCAGTTGGAAAACTGTTCCTTAGGTTTCTTTATGAATAGCAAAACATTTTTTTAAAAGACCCAGTACCATAAACAAATGTATGCCTCCTAATGCTGCTGTATGAACTTACCACAAATTTGGTGAGCACAGGCGCTTCTTCTGTTTTGGGGTCATAAACCTGGCATCCAGCTGGGCATGGCAGTGCATGTTTGCCATCCCCCCACCTAGAAAACTTTTGTAATAGGATAAATTATGAGGCTATCACCTCATAATTTATATGAGGCTATCACCTCATAATTTATTACCATATAAACAAACAAACAAACAAGCCGGTATAAAATCTAGCTCTCCTTAGGGCTGTGCTCCCTTTAGAGACATGGGGATTTCTTCCTGACTTCCTGCAAATCCTGAGGACTTTCTCTAGCCTCTGTCTCATTTCCCACCATTCTCTTCCCTCTCTGTTCTGAATCTCCTCCCTGCCCATGTAACAACCCTTTATGAGTTCTCCTATGTGGATAGTTGTCACTGGACTGAGGTCCTGCCCCTGGAAAATTCAGGATATTTTTATCCCAAGATGCTTAATATGTGTAACAATTTCCAAGGCTCCTTCCAAATAAGGTAATATGTTACTTGCATTGAGACACAGATGTATCCTTTGGGAAACAACACAAATCAACTGACTCCAACAAAATAGCAGTTTATTTATTTGCAGTATAAAATTTTGGCAAATGGTCAAAGGATGACTCCCTACACTGTGTCTCTAATCCAGACTCCTATTATCTGTTTAGTTCACTAAAAGCAGCTTCTTTTCTGAGGACCATTTTATAATTAAAGATGGTTTTTCTAGTCACCACTGATTTTGAGCCAGATAGAAGGAGAAATACAGTAGAAGAGCCAGGTTCAAGAAAAGGATGGGTATCAGTTCCTGATAATGTATGCATGCATTTAATTAGTGTATCAATATTATATGTGCAGGGTATATACATATATATTAATGTATAATGTATTTTCCTGATGGTGTAGGCACGGACTTACGGGAATCACCAGGCAGACTCTTTGAGCTACAAGAGAAGTTGGAAATGTTCTCATTCTGGGAATCCATGTGCTTCAGCTGAAAGTCAAGGGTTTTATAAAATGGAGGAGGTCATCTGGCAGAGACTGCTGGCCAGCCAGCTGGCCCTTTCCTAGCCTTGGTTCTTGTCTACTTTAATGAAGGTTTTGATATTCATCCACTACGTCACCCACCCTTATCTTCAGGGTGGCTTTGCCATCCAGTTTAGACCAACAGAACTTGCATACAGGTCATTTTGGGCTTCTGAAAAAAACTGTTCAACATTTCTGATCAAAGTTGGGGTATGCCCTGTGCTTCAACTGAGGGAAATATTTTGCTAATAAAAACTGAGATTTTTACAGAAAAGCCAAAAAGATGCTTCCATGATGTCTTCTACTCTTTCTTCTTTAAGAAATACTAACTCTGAATTTAAACCCTTGGTGATTTAAACTAGCTTCCATGTACTTGCAGGAAATACACTCTTTTAAAAAATATTTAATGTACTTTTATTTATGCATGTATAAGGACATGTGCAAATGAGTACAGGCACCTACAGAAGCTGGAGGCATGGGGTCTCCCGGAACTGAAGTTGAAGGCAATCGTGAGCCCCCAGATATGGGTGCTGGAAACCTAATTTCAGACCTCTGCAAGAGCAGTTATGTAATCTTAGCCACCGAGACACTTCCAGCTTCACACAATGCATTAACAATTCTTAATTATACTTAAGGAACACTAGACTGTGAGATTAAAATTATCAAAAGACAGTAAGCCATCCAGAGTAGCCCACCAAAAGGCTCAGAGATGAGTTGGAAGAAGGAGTTATCTGTCCATCAAATGACTTTTTTTAAATGCTGGTTTCCATTTCATGTAATTATTAGTGAATTTTTGTCAGTGTTAAAGAAATGGATTTTTAATGACCTTAAAATTTAAGTAGTACTTCCTGACCTTTAAACTCCAACTTGGACTTTGTGTTTACATATTACCAGCAATTACTTAGCTTATCTGAAATTATTTAGCTTGCCCTTTAGAACTGGGAAGGTAGGGAAAGTAATTCTGCAGACCCATGTTACACCACTCACCTGTTAGAGTTTGTGAAAGGTTTTGGAGTTTAGATCGAAAAGGAGGACTAGAAGACTACTAGGATTTACCTAAGAGAGAAAGGCACCGTCAGAGGGACATAAAAACAGGTCTGGAAGATAACTGGTGAAATGAGGTCGTCAAAGGTTGAGGAAAACTGGAAAGACTTTGAGAAGGCTCCACCCCTCTGGCCCCACGTGTATCAGCATCCTTAGGAAACTCATCACATTGTTGAAGACTTGTTGGAACAGGGTTGACATTGCTCTTATGCTACACAACATCAGCACCAAGCCTCGGGCACAGAGAAGTTTCACATAGACAAGGATATGGAAAAAAATTGTTCCCCAAAACATATATTTAAAACTCCACATAATCTATACGGTCCAAGCTTATTTATGGTCACTCATGGCTATACTATGTTGAAGGCAGACAATTACTTTTAATAAAATCTGAGATCCCTGAGTATTGTGAAATGAGTTACCATAGAAAGATTCACGCTCACTATAATAGCAAAATGGTTGTCAGAAACACTTATATAAGGCAGTGAACGGACTACTTGCATGTTAGATTCAACAATATTTTGTTTTTTTATTTTATTTAAAGTACTTGGAAAAATATGTGCGCAGGCATCCTTAGTATTTTTCCATAAGTTATAACGCACCAGATTTTTCCACCTGAGCATAAAGAACCTGGTGTTTACTTGCTACACACTGCCATCTGGTGGCAGTTGCTCACAATTTCAGATACGGAGTCCCTGGGTTCCAGAGAACTCCTAAAGCCATGTATCTAAAGGTGTGGACCTGAGGTTAAAAAATTATTGTTATTAATGTACTGACTTATTTTAATAAAACCTGTTAGAACTGAAAAAAATAATTCTCTCTGCAATTTCTAACATGTAGTTAATCATACCAACTAAACATGAATTTCCTTATGAATCAGTTGATTTGTAGCATAAAACGTTTTTCAATTGTAACATTTGTAATTTATTATTTTCCACTTATTTTTAGATGAAAATATAAATTTTTATATAGTATATTCTGATTATAGTGTCTCTTCCCCCAGCCCTTCCTAAATCCTCCGCACATCCCACCCACTCAAACAGGCCTTTTCTTTCACTCATTAGAATACAAATATGCACCTAAAAAGGTGATAATTATAAAATAAGATAGAATAAATATAATCAAGCCAGAATAGGACAAAAACAGAAAAAGAGCCAAAGAAAAAGCACAAAAAAAAAAAAACCCCACACACATATAGACACTGAAAAAAAACACATCCACACAAAAAGAAAACCCATATAATCAAAATAGGGAACCATAACCTATGGTAAAAGATAATGAGGATTTTCTTTTAAATGCCCAGACAAAGCATTCTAAAAAAAAAAAAAAAAAAAAAAAAATCTCTAGGGTGCCATTGAGACTGTTTGGTGTTGCCCGTGTGGTGGGGGTAGAGTAAGCGTGGTTTGTAGTTCCAGTGAGACCTCCTTGGAAAGACTCTTCCCTTTTGAGGAATTACCCATTGTGATGGCTCTGGCTTAGGCACAGGGCTTCCTTTCCCTGTCCGGGCTGTGGTTCCGCCTGGCTGCGGCCTGTGCAGGCGCTGGCGTGCTGCCGCAGTCTCTGAGTTCAGCGGTGGATGAGCCCTGTGTGTATCTAGAAAGCCTTTGTCCTTGGTGTCATTCATCTTCTCTGGCTCTGGGGATTTTTCTGCCTCCTCTTCTTCAGAGTTCGCTGAGCCCTGAGAGGAGGGATTTTATGGAGACATCCCATTTTGGACTGTCTGCTTTGTCAACGTTTTCCTGTTGTGTGTCTCCGTGTTAGTTCCGTCTACTGCAGGAAGAGGCGTCTCTGATGGCGGCTGAACAAGGCACTGATCTATGAGTATAAGCGAAAAGTCATTAGGAGTCATTCTGCTGCTATATTTCCTTAGCAGAACGGTACAGTAAAACTTTTAATTTCTCCTTATTCCCCAATTTTCGAAGTCCACTCATATTCGTCCTGGAAGATGGGTGTTTTGCTATTCTCACAAGTGGAAACTGAGGCTCTCAGGTAAGGAAAATGAATCCTTCAAATTCCTAAGTTTAAATAAAAAATACTACTGAAGCAAATTGCGGGCTATTTCCAGTGTGTTCTCTTCCTATCTCCTTCTTCTGTGAGAATGAGGTAAGGTATTTTCCGCTCGCTCTAGACTGAAGACTTGTGCTCGGTAGCACTTGAGTAAAAGTGACAACACAAGCCTTCCGGTTCAGGGACATTGTATCATTTGTAATTTATTATTTTCCTATTATTTTAAAAGAAAAAAAAAATTCATAGAGTATATTCTTATTAGAGTTTCCCTTCCCCCACTCTTCAAAATTCTCCCCACATCCCCACCCACTCAAATCTACACCCTTTCTTTCACTCTCTCATTAGAATACAAACAGGTATCTAAAAAGATAATAATAATGAAAAAATATTTTGCTCTAGAAAGCTGCAGCAAAGCACGACGGGAAGTTCCGTGAATTCGTATAGCTCCCTGCACTGCCTTCGTTTCCCCTCCTGACTCCATGTTTGTTTTATTTAGCACTGTGCCTTTACCTTTGTTTTGCTCTACTTTATGCTTTGGGATTTAGTCTTAAAGTGCTACATTTCAACAAAAGCACACCCTACTTTTTAGTAGACCTTCAGAGGGGGTCCTCTCCCTCCTTCCAGTTGGTACATTTCTTTCAGAGTTAGCCATAGCGTGATATTTAAGGTGGCATCTTTGAGGGGGCATCTGGATGACTTATGCCATCTCTATCAATGAGACCTTTTCAACCATAATCTTTGATTAAGTGATCTATAGAGTATAGCCTGGAAACTTAATTATGGTGATGTTTCAGAGGCTGACGGACAGCTTCAAGAATCCCATTTTAACATCATTAGCCATCACCAAGTTGCAGTGCTATGGAAGATTGAAGAGCAGCCTACTGCTTGTCTCACCTTCATTGATCTGTGGGCAGAAGACTACATCGCTCAGGCTCTGCCCAAAGGCTTTTTAGTTTTTGCCTATGATAGTTCTCCTTATGTGAAGCTACTGAAAGGTAAAACCATTTTAAAGTCTATTAAAACAGTGGACACTGTTTACATGCTGCCAGTCCGTATTTTGGCTTTCATTGTATAGCTCCCACACTCAAAAACTTAGGGCAGTGAGTCCTAAAGCACTCCAGGACTTAAATTGACATTTATCTCTGTTGTATTTACCTAAACAGCCTTCTAGGCAGACAGAGTAAACATGCATTGTATAATTGTGAATCTCTATTGGGCCATCAAACCATTTAAAATATAGCACTTAAAAAGCTATCTGAAAATGCTTTGCCTTTTTATTTCCTACAAATATCAAAATACTACCCCCGTGCTCAAATGTCTTTTTCTGTTTCTTCCACCCCTCAACTTCAGCAATGAATATTTGGAATTAGAACTTAGGTAGCAATTTGAGGATGATGTATTAGTCTGTCTCCAGCTCTGTTCTCCTTTGCTTATCAATATAAATGGTCATTTGCTTGTAAACTAGAAATGTGAAGCACAGGAAAAGAATCGACACTTCATTTTCAGAGGCTCCTTCCAAACATCAGTGAACTGTGGTTGGGTAATGATCACAGTTGCTAAATCCAAGGGACAGAACCTAAAGTTACAGAAAATTCAGCAGTCCTCATCTCCTTTCAAGGTTACTCTTGAGGAGTTACTTATTTTGCTTGAAAAGCACCTTGTAAGAGTGCTAGAGAGTTAACACTCATAATGGATCCTGTGTAGATCTGACTAAGAAGTAAGAGAAAGCCTGTGGTGCCGATCAAGCCCTGAATCAGAAACTACTACTGCTGGGGAGGAAAAAAAAAAAAAAAACAATGAGGGGGCATAAATCAACTGAAGAAACTCTGAGGCAAAGACCTTCATTTTTTAAAGACACAGATTAAAATCACCAAGCTAATAAAATCTGCTCAGTAACCGAGAAATGTCATCCCAAAGTGTGGAAAATGTATCACTCAAGAATAATTTGTTCAGGTTGGTTTATAAATATTAGTTATCCACTGAAAACAGACTATTAAGCTAACTGTTTTGCTTAACGATGGTACTTGGTGAGAGTTCCTGAGATATATCTTTCTCGTGTACTGATGATTGTGTCATTAGAATAAGGAAGAAGAAAAATCACAGAATTTGTATTAGGTTTGTAAGCCTTTCATTACTTTTGGCATTTGTCTCTCTGATACCAATACTGTAATTTTGCAGTAATTTCTCCCTGATCTTAAGTGTTTGAAAGGTCCTCTATATATATCACTTCAGTCAACATTGTTATCATCTGATTGTCAGTGGCTCCCAAGAGGTTGAAAGTTTATTAATAAACAAAAGAATGCTGATTCTGTTTGCATGTATGAAACACAACTGTCCAATGGTACATATTTCAATAAAAGCCATTCTTTGTATTGAGGAAGTACACTCTATGTCCAAAGCTGTGCCTTAAAAGTTAGATGCTGGCTTTCAAATTTTCCCAATTAGATACAGTGCCTGTTGCGAACAAAAGGAATAATGCAGTTCTTCCCAGGGAGGTGGAGAAACTTTGGTGTATGCATTTTGTCCCTGTACTGAAAGTAATGAGTATTGACTAGGACTGGAATGCGCACCAACCTCAGAACTCCAAAGTCCTATTTGGTAAGAGACTAAATTCTCTTCCTAAACTTCATCCCTGAGAGTGATCCTTTAACTCCCCCATGTCCCTGTGATCACTGGGATTCATAGTCTTTAGTCTCTACTTTTTTTTTTCTCTCTCTCTCCTTGTTTTTCTTACCCTTTTCATCCATAAGAAAGACTAGTTACTTTACATATGTAACAAATCCTGGGTCTGTAGCCAAACAGCAGCTTCTCAGAATTCAGTCCTTATTTACTAAGAGCTTCAGAAAAGAACAGAAAACATGAATCATGTAGTGCTCCTTGCACTCTGCTTTTAGAAAAAAATATTCTCCAGCCTTACGTGTACTGAGGGCATAATGTGAGCATGACCTTAATCATTAAGGACAGCAGGCTAAGCTTGTGGGAATAAGGAGCCATTTTTGAAACCCTGCCCCCTACTTTGGGATTGCCCATAAAAACCTCTAAAAAAGAACAAAGGTGAAAATTGACACACTGCACTAATTTGTGTAAATGGCCAGGACAGCTGGTTAAGTATATGTAGTTGGGAAGGCGTCAATAAGAAAAAGAGACAATGATATTCCTTAGGAAGACGCATGGAGATGCTGGTGTGCAAACCCATCCCATTGTTCATAGTATAGCAGTGAAAACATACCTGTGCCCACATATGGGATGTACAGGTGACTTATAAAAACATGTATTAAATTATATTGCAAGTGTGATGGTTGTTATGAAAAAATGTCATTTCTCTTGAGAAGTTTAAGAGTTAATTTTTCCCTCATATGATTTTGTTTTGCATTCCAAAGAATCAGATTACACCCAGAAAAAAAAAAATGCCACTTAACGGGAAAAATAAAAGGAAACAAGAAAGGAATCCACAACAAAGCAGGCTTGACTGCATAATGAATGCTTTGCTGCCCATTGATAGACAACCCTTAAAACAAAGCGTTGTTGTGTGAAATGTTCTAGAGAAGGGAACTCAAGAGTTTATCAAATGAGTTATTGGAAAAGAATTTTTTAAATCTGCCAGAAATGTTCCAGGCCATTATTGCAACTTATAAATAATTTATTATTCTTAGATATGTCATAAAGTCCAACACAAATAAAGAAAAAATGCTGACAAGACAGAAACATCGTTGTGAATCCAGAGAGAGCTTCCTGAAGCCTCACAAAAAAGTTCCAAGAATCACTGCACCCTGCCCGCTTCATTTCCACCACTTACATTTTTTGCTTCTGTGTATTTTTAAGGTGTCAGCATTTCCTTTCCCAACCAGCTCACCCTTTTTCATTTTCCTTCACATGGCTAAGCCCAGGGATCACAACCCACAAGCTGGGTTTGAGCACATTTATATATGGGAGTTTATTGTGAAAATGTAAGCAAATGTACCAGAAAACTCCAATCATAAGTACATCTCTTGATGTCAGCACCTAGCTCAGAAGAGTCTACCACAGGCTGTTATACAGCATGGCGGCTTCAGCTTGCTCTGGAGCCTTATTTGAAAAACTGCAGCTCTCCTAGCCCTCCATTCTTATCAAATAGTAGACTGGTACAATACTACAGAGGTAGTTTTATCTTTAACGGTAGGAAGACATCAACTATTGGGCTATAAAATCTCTTTCTCTTTATTCACTTTTAAGAGTCTTGTACAAGTGAGCGTGGTTTTGAATAATGGGAAAATAAATCTCAAAGTTACCTGCTCAAAGGGAGACACATCTTTATCTTCTGCTTTATTCTTGGCTCAGATTCTTAAATCACAATTTTCTCCTTTAAGGCCTCCATAGTAAAAGGAAAGAAATAAACTCCAAATTCTTTTAGGACAAACATTTAAAATTATATACTTGGAGTCATCTACAACACTCCACCAATCGCTTTGCCAGACATAAATATCCCATGGATAGTCCTGGTGTGTGAGGAGTATGTGTTTGGAGAAGAGTAGGAAAATATTTCACTTTCTACCACTAGGTGCTTAGAAAATTCTAGAGCACCAAATCTCATAGAGCTCTATCTTCTGTGAGGGTGATTTATAGTGGTACCAGAGCTTTATTCTTTTTTATTTGTTTGAAAAACTACATAATCTAAGCGTGTATCATTTTATTTTTGTTTATAAGCAAAACAGACATAAAAAGCTAATCTGCCTCCTGCCAACTCCCAAAATTTTAAAGCATAAGATCTAAATAAATCCTTTTAAAAACATATTTCTCCAGAATGTGCTTTGATTGCGCTGGTAAGATGCAGCTGAGATAAACTTTAATCTAGATGATTCTAATTCTTGAAGCTGTGAGGAGGCGCTGTGCTGAGCGGAGCTGGAGAGCCACCCGAGGAAGGCTGTAGAGGCCAGGCTTACCTGTGGGTGTTGTGGAGCGTGAGCCGCAGTGTTAGCTCTGCATCTTCAACTCACCGTGTTAGCATCTTACAAGGAATTTCACATTAATGTACACTGGAAGGCAGGGGAAAGAGTACTGGGCTGTGTTCAGAAAGCCATGTTGTTGTACTCCTGGAGGCTCAGTCAGGAGTTTCCATTCTCAGCTGCTGCTTTCACCATTGTAAAATGAGAGCAGGAAGCTGGATGCATTTCTCTATCAGGTCTTATGTCTATGGAGCAAATCTTTGACTTGTCGTTTTTCCAAATCTCTATTTTCCGATATTCCACAGACACTTCCTGTTGTCCCTTACGAATATATCCCCATTTATTCTGCTCACCGACCTTGTTCAGATCGGTTTTTACATCAAAGGCTTTCCTGATGTTCTCAAACTCGTGTTGCTAGTAGGTAATTTATACTTTCTGTTTAATACCTTTACACCAGAACGTGCTGTGCACCCCTCCCCAGCTTCAGGACCTCCAAATAGAACCTCATTAGAGAAAACAGCTCATCTCCCTCTGCTGAAGCCTGTCCTTGGGTGGGGCACATCTGTTTCCATTCATTCTCCATTGGGAATTTGGCTACTAGTTGGCTTCTCGTGCTTTTATTCTGAGTGGAAAGTCTAAACACTTTGTGTTTTTGAATTCCAAACACAACCCTGATTGGCATAATCTTAAGACTGCTTCCTTTGCTGGCTCAGTTTACTCTAAATCTAATAGCACTGTCTTTTCTACTCATTTCTTTTAGTCATTCATATTGATTGTGCCATAATTATCAGGCAATATTATCTGTTTATCATCGTCTATGTAGCTTTGAGGAAAGTATATAATCTCCTAAATTCCCAGTTACTGTTAAATTTGAGTGACAAGTAAAGGTAGGCACAAGTGGTTTGGGTTCAGATCATGCCCAGAAGACACTTAGCCTCTGCTCAGCTGCCAGCAGTGGCTGTCGTTGTGCTTGGGAAACACAGAAATTGTTGTTTCTCACTATTAAGGGTGACTTTTAATCACAACAATATGCAAGCCTGGAAAAAAAGAATTCCAGAATTTTGAGCAGAAGTCTTTGTGGATCCAAACATACGAATATTCTCCCATTGAAGAAAGAAATGAGCAATCATTTGTGAACCTGGGGAGCATGAGAAATATATGACAGAAAGAAAATTTAGTAAAGACATCTTCATAGCGTAGTTCCAAAGGGTTTCTGACAGAAATTATGGCAGTGGATATAAAAAGGAGAGATACTCAATGGCTTATTACAACATGTTTCTTTATGAGAGAGAAGCATCCAAGTGAAATCTGAGATGCCCAAAACAACATTTAATGTAGCACAGATATACCGAGGTGAAGAAAGTAGAAAGGCAGAAGGTGAGTTCTTTTGGCAGCTGAGAGACACTCTGAAGGTCTGACCTAGTCAACTGTGTTCATACACAGCAGGCTGCTCATAGTGCCTTTTCCTCCAGACAGGAAGTCTGCTCTGAGACATGCAGTCAGTGAGCAGTGAGTCCTCTCACACCACAGGAACGCAGCTTCCCACCAGGAAAACAGATGCTGCCAAGAATGTATGCCTCCCCAGGAGATTGCCTATCACTTAGCAAGGAAACACACAAAGTCAATGGTCACTAAAGCAAAAGTTAAACTCAAGTCTCCCTGGCTTCAAAATTCTGAAATATTAAGCTTACAGAAAATATGTGTGATGTCATTGACTGAACAGGTGCACTGAATTCATTCTTCAAAAGTCTGATACTGTAATACATACAGCTGCAAAGATGACAGTGTTAATTTCTGGAAAAACAAAGGTAATGTTGGGAGACTTTAAGGACTGCACATACAACCTTAGGCGAAATGAAAATTAATTTTAAAGAACCATGTGTAATCAAATAATAATGCTGATACAATATGTGTTTTCTTGGGTATAAAAAACACTAACACTTTGGCGTTTAATACTTTTAATGCATCTGGCATAAACTTTAGAATATAATATGGCACAGACACTAAACTTTTTAAGTGCATTATTTTATTCATCGTAAATGTACCAAGAAAAACTTAAAAATAAAAGCAAATAGCATAAAAAATGCTGATTTTTTAAAAATAAGTGTTTCTGGACTCTTGTTGGTCCTGAATTTTGAGTGTCCCCCTCTTCACTTCCTGGGCTCTCTGGAAGCACAGCACTTTGCTGCACTCATTATAGTGCTATATCTTGAAAATGTACTTTTCTGCCAATTTTATAAGCTTCAGGAATAAATTGTTGCTCTCGGAGTCAGTGTTCTTGTGTATACTGAGAGGCTCAGCACGTCCAAGGAAGCTGGGACTCCATAAGCCTCCGATAGATGTGGGTTCATGTAAACCAGCAGAGAATTCATTAGAGCCTTTGTGTTATTTCCTGGTTTTGCCAAGAGTTTAAGTCAGAGTCATAATCAAACCAAAAGACAATTTGTAAATTGACCATTTCCATAAAAAGTGATGATAACTGTAAACTAAATTGTTGGTGTGTTTGGGTACGTGTTGTCCTTGATTTGCTTTGTTTTGTTATTGTTGTTAAAGCTTATACTTGTCAGTCATGACATCACACCATTTGCTCGTATTTCTGTTTTTCTCACTGCTGTTAGCTTATCTCTGCAACAGTTAAGGTTGTTTCTTTCAAATCATGAGGAAAATGATATTTATTATGTTTATAGATACAAAGTAATATTAAATAATGCACATTTTGTTAGAACTAATAATTGTATTTTAGTAGAACATTTATTCCTAGACTATTTTTAAAAATCCATCATCGATCCCCTGCCTAGAAGCCCAAATTGCTTTGACCTTAGACATCAATAGACGCTCTTCAAACATGAGTGTACCCACAGCTGAAAACTTTGACCCCACATTCAAATTATACTTAATGACAGCCTGTTTCGTTGAATTTGTGTGTTACGATGGTATTACAGGTTGTTCATCTGTAATTTCAAAACCAGCGAATAGTAGCCACACAAACAAACAAACATACAAAGCCATGGACCGCAAAGAGCAAACAATTGGGGGGAGAGACGGATGACAAAGGCGCCACGGCGATACACCACTTGAACTATCAAAGAAACTAACGGTGCAAGATAACAGTTGAGAAAGATTAAATATTTGCGCACAGCCATAGTGACTATGCAGACAGAGAATATAGTGCCGGGTCGGGTATAGCTCACGGCTAGAACACAAATTCAATTCCTTGCTCCACCAAAAATAATGCTGTTCAAGTGTGGTTGAGAACTAAATGATGACATTGTTGTTTTAGTATTCTGTTTGTTTCTCTCTTATCCCTGGCTGTCTTGGAACTCTTTGTAGACCAAGCTGGCCTTGAACTCAGAGATCTGCCTGCTTCTGCCCCCCCCACCCCAAATGCTGCCATTAAATGCATGCACCAACATTGCCTGGCTTCTAATGATCAGTCTTAATCATTAAAGTAAAGTGTGTGTGTGTGTGTGTGTGTGTGTTTGTGTGTGTGTGTGTGTATGTAGACAGACACAGAGAGAGAAAAACAGAGATTTAAAACAAATAAAGTGAAACCAACAAAACAATGATCTCAGAACAGGGCAAGATTCATATGTCTTCAGAAGACTTATAAATTTTATCTTATTAAAAAAGTTAAAATTGGAGTAAGGAAAATCATCAGGCTTACATTTTGCTCATTTGTTTTACACTAATCACCATATCATTAATATCAATTTGAGTATTAATTAGAACCAGGGAAAAAGGACAGATCTTGTACATCATTTGGAAGATTTTGCTTAAGATCACGGGGAAGCAAAGACAGAATGGCAAAGTCAACATGTGGACTTGACAGTTTAATTGATTGGAAGGTAGCACAGATGTTATAGTGAGCTAAAGCTACAATTCCTAGATCTACATTGAGTTTATAATTACGCAACATTGAGGAAACTAACTCCCAAACTTCAGCTGTCCTCTCAGATAGCTGACACAGTGCATGTGAAAGTACTCATCACCACTGCTGGTTAACTGTTAAGTAACATTTGTCCAGTAAAGAAACAAGGAAGGGGAAGGTGGGTCACAGATCACTCTTTTTCCTATCTGCATATGAAGTACACACACAAGTTAGATGATTTTTTTAAAAAGACTTGAAAAATATTTTTTCTCTCTTTCTCTAAAAACTTTCATCTTCCTCTTGTTCTGGTCCTAGTGTGTGTCCTATTCTGGCCCTCATGTATGTCCTGCCCAAGGCTAGGAACTGGAGTCTGCTTTTCATTGGCCCTTCTAGTCCGTTTTCCACCCACTCCATGATTGTGTAAGTTGATGCAATGTATCAGTGAGATCTGTTCCTCTTCAATTTCTTGTTGGGTTCAGCCAACAGGAGTGCCTAGAACTGTTAAGGAAGGCAATATGCACCAGAGGGTTTACTTTACAATCTGTAATGCTGTAAGCTGCTTTCATCCACAAGCATTGATCCCAGATTTCTGTCTAACACTTCTATTGGCTGTAGCTTGATTGTTACACTACGTGGTACTTCCCTCATTTTAATAAATATTTTCTCTAGTCAACAACAGCAACAACATCAAAAAAGCTGGACAATAAATTAGGGTTTAATGCAATTAAACATTCTGTCATAGGAAGTAATACAGAATACCACTTAAGTATTTAGACAAAGAGCCTGATTTAAGAATTTAACTGCAGATAATGAATTTGGCATTTCTGTATATTACTGAATAATTTAGGGGCATGCTTTTATCACTTAACCTCAGTTTCATTCAGAGTAAAAGGAAAATAACAGTAACATACCTCTTACTACTAAAAAGTGTCAATCATTGCTATTTTTGTATAATACAGCCCCCTCCCCCCCCCAAAAAAAAAAAAAACAAATCGAAGACTGGTGGGAAAATTGGAAGAAACATAAGCCAGAACATACATCTAAAATGTAATAGAAAGTAGAGCGTTAAAATATACTGATTAAAAACTGAATAGCAAATAAGAAAATTCTCCTGTATCATTACAAAGATCAAAATGAGTAGGAAAATTCATAAAACAAAAGTTCAAAGGGCATATAACATCACAGAGAAAATAACTTCAATATAGATTGATACTTAGACCTCTTGGGAAAAAATCCCACTACAATTTATTTAAATTGTGAAGTAAGTGTCTCTGAGGCTGCTTGCATGGGTCCACCACAGCGCTATTTGTAGGAGCAAAACACTACAGACAATTTCCACGTCCAACAAGAGCTGAGCGGTAATGCGTACACAATGTCTATACAGAATTCTATGTCTTCAGAGGTAATTAAATCACCAAGTCATTGAAACCCCCATGGAAGCACACTCAGCTGTGTGGACCTGTTTGTTTTATCACTTAGTTGTGTTATTTTTATGTTATCACTGTTTAAATTCTTTGACAGTATCATACTGATGGACTTGTACCACATCCACACCCCATGTAATCTTTCCTTGCCCTGTCTTCCTTATTCTTCTTTCCCAATTGTCCACTCTTACTCCCAACTGCCCCCTTTTTCTATCCCTTTCCTGCTCTTCCTTCATCCCTCCCTTGATTTCTCACTAATTCTTTCTGTTCCCTCCACCCCCAAAAAATGTGTCAAAGAAGGAGCCTCTGAGCATAGCTTTGTCTTGCAGTAAGTAAATCACTTATCTACCAAAACAGCATTTAAGTCCCGGTAGTCTTGATACTGTTACTTTTAATATTTCTAACAAATGTTCCTCCAAGAACAGTCTTTAGGACCTAGACTTGAAGATGCAATGGCTATAGTAACAGACTTGATGTTAAATCTGCACTATTTGGGGGCCCTCCTGTCCCCCCTCACTGGTCACTGTCAGAGCCCTACTGGGACTGGACAGATCCTAGTCAGCTGTGCTGCCCTGCAGGTTCCCTGTTGTCTTCTTGCTTTTGAGATTCCAGGATTTCAGGAGGTGAAATTTCTATTGACCTAGATTGAAGAATCTCATCTTCATTATCCAGAATTACAGTCTATTCACTTAAAGAATGTGTCAAAGGATCTTAATACAACAGGCAGCGGAGAGTTTCTCATTAATAGAAGAATGCATTAAGTATTGATCAGATCAATGTAAATGATGGTTTGTGCCAGAGTTAAGATGGCAAGATTTTTGACACATTAAGAATTAATAAAGAAAATGGATCTTAAATCCCTTTTACATAAGCCAATATTATTAAAACTCATATTATAAGTATACATAATTGTTCATATATAATATGTCATCTTTATTAAATAATAACAAATATAATCAAAGAAAAAGAGGTTATCAATTTGAAAGTGAGGAGGGAGAGCTGAGAAGGGCTAGAGGAGGAAAAGGAAAGAGGTAGTGATGTAATTATATTTTAATTATAATGAGTTAAAATGAATACACTTTTTCTTTTCTCAACAGAGTTTTATTCTTTGGTTTCTTCATTCCAAGCCTGACCACATTCCATTTCATCACCCATATGATAATAATCCATCTGAGGATACTTACCATAAATATGTCTGGTTTCCAGTCACTTCCTTCCTTCTAGAAGCAAGCACTCTTTTCAGCTGAGTCTTTACCCTCCTCCAGCCAGGTGACCAGTCTGCTGACCAGTCTGGGTTTCTCTGGGGCCGAGAGGTATATATCCCAGGACACACAGTTTCCAGTACTAATGCAGAGAAAGTTCTAGAGAAGCAGGGATAGCTGATCATACTACCAGACACAGATTATATTTTCCTGCATACACACACAATTGTGTGTAAATGATTAGTTCTGTTGTTTTCTTTTTCATTCATTTAAAATCGTTTTTCCTCATATAATATATCCTGATTATAGTTTTCTCTCCCTCTACTGCTCCCACTACCCTCTCCCCTCCCCTCCTAACTACCCCCTTTCTGTCTTTCATTCAAAAACAGACTTCTAAGGGATAATAATAAATAACAAAAATTAACACATCAGACTATGACAATACAAACAAATAGAAGGAAAAGAGCCCAAGAAATGGCACAAGAAACAGATATAGATTCAGAATCCCATAAAAACACAAAACTGGAAGTCATAACATGTATGCAAAGGACCTGTAGGATAAAAATTTAAATTTAAAAAGGTTTTGAAAAGCCCAGACAAGGTATTATGAGGTGAGGATTCTCCAAGCATTCCAGTGAGTTCATTTGCTGTTGGCCGTCTACTGCTGGGCATGCAGCCTACCTTTAAGAGTAGTTTGTTTCCCCAGGGAGACTCCCCCGGAGAAAATGAAATTTTCATTAGAACCATGCAGACCCTGTACATGCTGCTTCAGTCTCTGTGAGCACATAAGAACTTTGATCTTGTTTGATTTAGCAGGCCTTGTTTCCTTGGCGTCCTCCATCCCCTTTGGCTCTTATATTCTTTCCACTTTCTCTTCTGCAAGGATCCCTGAGCCCTGAGGGAGAAGGATTTGATGGAGACATCCTGCTTAGGGGTGAGTGTTTCAAGATCTCTTACTCTCTGGATATTGTCTGTCTCTGGGTCCATGTGTTTGTTCCCATCTGCTGCAGGAGGCAGCTTCTCTGAATACGGCTGAGATAATGACTGATTAATGAGTATAGCAGAATGTCGTAAGGAGTAATTTATTGCTATGTTCTTTTAGTAGACCGGTATATTTGGTTTTGCCCTAGGTCCCTGGGTTATGTAGTCCCTGGTTCTTAGTCACCCAAGCACTGTTGCGTATGGGTTCTATCTCGTCGTGGAGTGAGCATTAAGTCAAATATATAGTTCGTTACTCCCACAAGCTTTGTGCCAACATTGCACTAGCATATCTTTCAGGCAAGACACCATTGTAGGTCAAAGGGTTTGTAACTGGGTTGGTTTTTGATGTCATAAAGACAGGGGTGTAGAACCTTCACTAAATCTTTGAGGTGTCCTGTTAGCACTGTCTTGGCAACAGATGACAAGGAACTCTGCAGTTCAGATTTATAGTGTGAAAGAAGACCAACACATACAAAATATCATTATGTCATCTGAGAGTTCAAATCTAAGAGATTATTTTAAATAATTTTTTCTAGCTACATGTCATATTTTATTTTGCTTTGTTCCAGTTGAGCATAATAGCCCTCGGGGATTTCTTTTCAATAGGCCTGCCTTTTAAATTTTTTTTTAATTTATTACAATTTATTCACTTTGTATCCCAGCTGTAGCCCCTTCCCTCATCCTCTCTCAGTCGCACCCTCCCTCCCTCTTCTCCTCCCATGCCCCTTTCACAGTCCACATAGGTTAATCATACTAAAATCTGTACACCTAAAGTTGCTAAGCAAGAAGGAGGACCCTGGGTAAGATGATCAATCCTCATTCAGAAAGGCAAACGGGTTAGACCTCAAGAGATGGAGAAAACAGGGAGCAGGACAGGAGGCTACCACAGAGGGCCTCTGAAAGACTCTACCCAGCAGGGTATTAAAGAAGATGCTGAAACTCATAGCCAAACTTTGGGCAGAGTGCAGGGAATATTATGAAAGAAAGGTTCGATAAAAGAATCTAGAGGGGACAGGAGCAGAACAAGGAGAGCAACAGAACCAAAAATTCTGGGCCCAGGGGTCTTTTCTAAGGTGGTTCTGCCAACCAAGGACCATTCGTGGATATTTTAAAGATTTTTATTGTTTAGACAAGTGTTTATTTTCAGGCTCCTTGCTCTACCTCTTTCTTTCTTATCTTGTATTTATGATTATGAATTTAGGAGGAAATTTGGAGCTACCTCAAGTCAGTCTACCTATGAATCTAGTGGTGGGGGATGGGGGTGTGCAACATTGCCCCTGATGAATCCAGATAAATGGGGATTTTTTGTAATGATCCTAATTTTATTAATATTCATTTAAAAAATAAGCTCACTGTCTATTTTGGCTCTTTTCTCAGATAGAATCACTTCTGACCTTTCTGTCAGATAATATAAGATCATAGTTATAGGTACTAGCTTTGAACCTTTAATTTTTCAGCCATGAATCAACAACTACAATCAATTACTACATAGCATACATTTTTCCTTTATAAGTCAGGATATTAACAATAATGATATATATATATGTAAATAAGAAATTGTTGCTGACAGCAGAAACTAAATCAAACAACCTTAAGCTTTTCTGTCTTTGATCTCACAATATTTATATGGGTTAGACTTTCCCGGTACCTTCTGTACCAAGCTTTGATGACGCCAATCTGGCCGTGTAATAATAGTATTGATCAAAACGGCATACCACCTGCTCTTCTTTTTCTATGCCCTTATCTTTGGGGCCCTGTTCTGATTTGGAGTGACTGACTTGACTGACTCGCCAGTATGGATTATGAAAGCCTTGAGCTGTCTATCCATCACCTGGACCCTGCAGGCCACCTACACCTGTCACATCAGCTGATTTCCCTTTGCAAGTGGCTGCATCCAATAACTTAGAATAATCAAGAAAAATGGCAGTACCTGTTTTTATTTTATTTGGCCTAATTATGGACCTTCCATGTCCCCAACTTGCCATACATCTTTCTAGCTGATGAGGAAATTTTGTAGCTGAAATCTCCGGGCGAATATAAAACATGAGACAAGTCAGAAGCCTTGAGTCTGAGCTCCATTGGAGGATGTGAGCATATTTATGCAATTTGGACCTGCATATTCATCTAATGAATCCTGCTTGGAAATTTGGCTCCCACTTTACTTCCTAAAAGAGGTAGAATGCCAACAGGCAAGCAGCTGCGGGGGTGGGACAAAAAGCTGGTGAGTGGGCGAGACTGATTGGTCTTGACACATAACACAGATTAGATTATGTCTGCTAGAACACAGAGGGGGAAGGAGAGCAAACCAAGGGTGACATGAAGACATACAAAGCAAAGCTTACCCACAAAACCAGGTGCAGGGATAGGAGCCCAAGCATCTTGACAAGAAAACAGGAAAAGCTAAGAGCAAGACAATTTAAAAGAGGGGTGCAGTGTTTTGCCCTTGCATACATAGGGGATAGAGAAGCAGAAGAGCCCAGGTGGGACTTAAAAAATAGCTTAATAACTGACTCAGATCAGGAAAGGGCTTTACTTATTTATCTGATCTCAAGATTTCAAGAGAGATGGCTACATTTTTAAGGTTTGGGGAGTATCCTAACTGCAACCGAAGATTGGCTTTTCAAGAAATTAGAAGGTAATATTTTTATACGAGTAATTTGTATGACTACCAATGATTGAATAAGAATATGACTGCTAATTACCTTACAAGTTTGAGTTGGGGTGACTATTCTAATCCCCCTTGCTCAGTGCTTTGGAACCATAAGGTACGTTTTTTGAGACAGCTCTCTACAAACCACACTCCCAGAGCTGGTCTCAGCTCGCCAGCCTTTGCTGTCTGTATAGAAGGTGTTCCCACACATTGGGTAGGTGAAAAACTTTCTCAAAGAAGCCCACACAGTCATCCGCTATTTGTCTTCATCCTACCACATTTCTTCCCTTGTATTTATTTGTCTTTTCTTTTCTCTTTTTTGCTTTTCTTTTCCTTTTTTTTTTTCTTGACACTGAATCTCTTTTCAGCAAGTTTCAGGTCTTTTAAAATATTAAAAACAGTGAATTTATTCATCAACAATGCCACAGTTTAGAATTATAACATACGGTAGAAAAAGTAACAGACAAATTTCTTGGTGTTTTCAAATTCCTGACACATCACTCCAAGATTTAGGGACAATAAATCTGTATTCCCAGGAATTCTCAAAATTATGACATTTTAAGCATCCTTCTAACAATGTTCACACTCTGTAATTTGAATGCCTAAAATTCTTGTTTAAAGGATAATAAGCTTAATCTTACCTATAAAAAACTACTTCCTAGAGAATCAACCAAAAAATATAATTTAAAATTCAGTTCTCCCAGTCAGATAATAGCTCTCCATGGAATCACATGTAGATGGTGTCCATTTACGGGATTAGTTTGCATTGAGAATGTGTCATATCTAGAAGGAGCACCCAAAGCACCCACAAAACTACTCCTCATGTGTGATAGCGTCTGTAAACCTGTCTCCTTTTATTATTTTCTTTCTTTCCTCTTTAGATGATATACTATACCTACATGTGTGTTTGTTTACCTATATTCACATATACATTATCGGGTAGAATCTGCGTATGAGGAGGAGTATGTAAGCTTTTCTTTCTGAGATTGGGGAGCCTCAATTAATATTTTACATTGTATGTACATTAATCTATAGTTCCTGCAAATTTTGTGATTTCACATTTCTTTGTAATTAGGAGATATTTCTTTTTCCCCATGGACCAGATTTTCACTATCCACTCATCTGTTGTTGGACAGCTATGATTGTTCTATCTCCTTGCTATAGTTATACAGCAGCAATAAACACAGGATTCTTATCTTTATAATATGGCATGGAGTTCTCTGGTTATATTCCCAGGAGTGAAATAGCTGAACTAAGTTGATGCCATGTAAAAACAAAACAAAAACAGCAACAACAACAAAAACAGGGAAGAACTGACTCATGATTAAAAGGTCCCTTATAGTATGTGTAAGTCTTTTCAACATAATCTTTTTCTATAGACACTGGAACTTGAGTCAAACAGTTATTTCCCACTGGTCATTATCCCTATTGTCCCTGGCCAGGAGCCACAGTTAAATAATTCCCCTTGGGTTTTACTTCACATATCACAGCAGACATCCTAAATGCCCTTCATCATTAAACACAGCTGTAAGCTAACAAATGTACCAAAATAAACTTTTCTCTCCTTTTTACTTTTGAGAAAACACATAGCATGGTCATAGCTTCCTACAAAAAACCTGAACTGATACTGTAGCTTTAGCTAATAACCCATGGATGAAAGTAGGAAATTAAGATTTAATTGGAGGATCTGGTATGTCATATGACATTTTGTCAAAGCACAATTTTTCCTTATTTAGAGGGTTCCTTCGTGTTGCCTTTACTCAATAAATCTTCCTAACCTTTTCTTTCTTTCTTTCTTTCTTTCTTTCTTTCTTTCTTTCTTTCTTTCTTAATCACTTTCAATTGCCGAATATTCACATTCTGTGAAATTGCAATCAGTGGTATTTCTAAAATGGCTACTACCAGACCTTATGTTGCACCTTTCACATTCAAATTCACCCCAGAAACTGCAGTCAGGTGAGCGCAGTTACAGCCCAATTACTGTGAAGGTAAATGCTTTTGCAGCAGGATCATCAGAAGTGGATGACCAAAGAGCTCAAACAAGAACATACTTCCCTAAAAGAAAGGATAGTGATAGGAAGGCCCAGCAAGGGACCTGCCGACTTTGCCATGAGGACATGAGGGACTAATTCTTGTTTCTAACCATACATGCATACATTTAATCAGAAACATTGATGAGGTGGCAGTTGGAGGGAAGATGGCAGTGGCAGAGGGCAGAGAAAGGAGGGAAGATGAGGGTGAGGTGTATCCCTTTGGAGAATATACAGTGGTAAAGAAGTAGGGCAAGAGAAGGAATCATAGAGCTTTGGAATAGTAAAGAGATCTCAGCTTTACAACCCATTACAGAAAACTTCTGAAAGTGTCATAATAAAGATAATCCTCTTTATTTTCCTCACAATTGCATTAGTTTTTGTAGACACTGTTGTGAATCACTGGTTATTGAGGTTGTGAGGTTTCCTTGGAGATCTAAATTTAGAAGTCCCTCTCTCTCTCATACACACTCTCTCTTGCTCGCTCTCTCTCTCACACACACAAGTACTGCATGGCCGTGGTGTCCACCATGTTGTGGATTTTCATCATGTTCTCTGACCAATGGAAATAATTACAGTACAAATTACTTGATGAATTTCCCAACTGAAAGGCTGGACATAATTTGTCTAAGTTTTAAATTTCCAGACTGGCAATGTGTAATTATGTATAATCCTGAATGTACCAGGGTTAAAGGGATATGCAATAGGGGAATCTCAGGGAAGTTATAGAATGAAAATATGAAAGAAAATTCACATCCATTGTTTTGTGACCTTTAAATTAATGACTGAAATTTTATTTCCTTTTTGAGAAATGGGTCACAAAATCAAACTTCATACTTTACAAATTATTAAGTTCTGAAATTTTTTTTTATTTACAGCCATATAGTTTTACAAGCTATAACAAAAGACAGGAAAATATTAGAAGAGGGTCAGTTGTTGCCTTGCATATTATGTTTCTTCATAATTTTACATGACACTGAACTTTTTTCTAATTAAGATGCCAATTGTCATTTTTAAAGATTTATTTATTCTTATGGGCATCTGTGTTTTGCATTATAAGTCTGTGTGAGGGTGCAGGTCGCCTGGAACTGGAGTTACAAACTGTTGTCAGCTGCCATGTGGGTGTTGGAAATTGAACCTGGGTCTTCGGGAAGATCTGCCAGTGCTCTTAACCACTAAGCCATCTCTTCAGCCCTTCAGTTGTCATTTTTGTAAACTTTCAATCACTAAATGGATTATTGTCTCACTAAATCAACGAGGCAACATGATTTTTAGATTAGAGAGTTTGTGAAAGTAAAGTAATAATAATAATAACAATAATAATTAACAGCAAAATAATTAAAATCGATATTTTATTTGCAAGTATCAATCAGCACTCCCCTCTCTTGGAATCCATAGTAGTCTTAAATTCACTGGAAAACGCTTTTGAAAATGAATGTACGTGAACTTGTCGCTAATTTACATGATGCATGCTTCTACAGAGAAAATGCTCACATTTTATAGCTAATAAGAAAACAACAAAGAACAGTTCAGGCAAAAGGAAGAAATTTTGGCTGGAGCTGAGATTTTCTCCATGTAGCCCAGTGTTTGAGGAGGTGGCTCTGAGGATAAAGTCCTTGATCCCTAGCATGAGGAACAGAGGGCGGATCCCCAGCTTCTGCTTGGACATGGGTGCAGCAGCCTGACCACAGTCTCCATGCTCAGGAGACAAAGACTGATCCACAGGGAAAGCCAGCAAAGTGAGTAACCTGCTTGGTGAGCTCCAGATTGAGAGAGTCCCTGACTCAGCAAATACCACGGAAAAAAACTGATAAAAGCACCCAGAGTCAACCTCTGGCTTCCACAAGCACATAACACGTGAACCTGAATACATGTCCACACACACGTGAATACACATACACACAGGCAAAAATATTTGGAAAGCACAAACACTGACTGTGATATTGAACAAACTGAATGTGAGAATTTTGATGACCATCCTACTAATATTTAAATAAACAGTTTAAGTTTGGAAGAAAACCAACACCTACAATGGAATATGTTTCTGAGGTTCTGACTCTAATGCAGTGTTTTTCATTTATTCTTAAGGATGATGCTGTAGATATGTTCTGGAAAAAAAAAACATACTAGCAAGTCACAATTACTTCACAGGCTACTGAAAAATGGCCTAACAATGATGGCATTTCTGTCTTGACACAAATTTTAGCATAATTTTTCAAAAGCAAATGAAGGCTAACCTGGAAAGGAGAAGAATCTAAGAAATAATAAAAGTTGTTTTCTGATGAGACATGATGCCATGGGAAGGAGATGCTAGAGGTGATTCTCATGGTGCCCCAAAGAATATATTTGGGATCAAGGACAGGCTTTCTAAAGTTTGCTTTCAACCAAAATAAAGACGCAACACTTTATATTTAAACCTTCAAAAGGACAAAAAAAAATGTCATGCTTGTATTTTTTTTCCTTTGGTTTGGTTTGGTCTTTGTATTTTGGAGACAGGTTTTGCTTTGTAGTTCAGGCTTACCTTGAACTCGTGATCCTCAGTGCGAGGATCATACTTGAACACTTCCAGGCATCAACATGTGTGTTGCTAACATTGCAGTGTGAAGACCTCTGAAGGAAGTAACTGGCAGGATTCCCAGAAAAGTCATTCATATCCTATTGGCAACACTTGACCTAACTTAATTAGCATTTTAGGAGAGAAGGGAGATCTCCCTTGCTCTTGCATTCTCCAGAATATCCTATTGACCTAACTGAATTATCATTTTAGGAGAGAGGGGAGATTTCCCTCGCTCTTGCATTCTCCCGAAGACATCTCCCATCCACAGATGGAAATGCATGCTGGAAACTTAGTGGGAAGCAGCCCAGGAGGTAACTCTAAGCTGGTGCTGGATTTACAAATCTGGTCACAGATCTTTTCAGTGCAGCCAGCCTAGTCCACCTGACATTGTCCTCTAAAACATTCATACTCAAGAATGTTTTGAGTTACAAAATGATCACCAAAACTTTCTCATAATATTTAAATAAAGTTTCTTTTTTTTTTTTTTTGGACTATATTCATAGCTATCTCACCTACAGGAAGGCAAATGTATCTCCCATGGCCTCAGGTTGGATATGTAGACTAACACAATGATTCTTCTGTAAAGGCCAAATAATCAAATACAGTTTTCAGAACCATTTTTTCTTTTACCATTAACTTTTGTTTTATTTACAAACAAGGTTTCTCTGTTTAGCCCTGCCTGGTCCTGAAACTCACTCTGTAGACCAGGCTGGACTCAAAATTTGAGGTCTGCCTGCCTCTGCCTCCTGAGTGCTGGGATTAAAGGTGTGCGCCTTCACTACCTGACTACCATTAACTTTTAGTACAACTTTACCTGAGCATTCCAAAATAGAACTCAAGGCTGCTACTATTGGATATGAAGGAGAGACTGAACTTCTGGTGCCTGGCAAGGCAGCTCCTCTGGCCCAATGTGTCAATCAGAAGCAAAGGCCACAGAGATAGAAATCACAGCAGTGAACTATTGCACCTGCTCTGAATATCTGATACTTTCATCTCATCTCTTTGGAGATTGAAAAAATAATAAATGAAACACATTAAAAACTGATTCACTGTGGTTCTAGTTCCAGGTAAGATGGAGTGCAAATGTTGCACTGCCCCTCCCAGTGACTAAAAGTCATGGGCAGAATGCATGGTTAGCAAATAGATTCTTGTAAGCAAACAGCAGCAAGAAGAAAAGAGGTGGACAGAATTCCAAATGTCACTGAATCACCAGTGGATTTCACCATTTTTCCCTCTGTTATCGCCAGACTTGTAATGTGCTGCAGCCCCAAAGTAAAAACTAGAGATTCTCAAAGTCAGGCAAAAATTTGGAACAAAGCCTTGGGTTCTGTCCAGGAAGGTGTGAGAGGTCTTCTCATGCTCAGACAATGGCAGAAATCTCTTAGCCGTCAACCTTTTTTCTCCTTTCTCCTTCCTCTCTGCTCTTCCACTTTCATCTTCATCCTCAAGTCAACCCAGTATTGGTCATAATGACAGTGGCTACAAAAGCAGCAATGGCGAAGGCACCCACAGGAGCCAAGAGCATGGAAGAATAGCCTTTTCTTCCAATCAGAGGGGCTTTAACTTTTTGGGTAAGCTGTTTCTGTGTTTACTTTCTTATTTTCTTACTGCACTTTGACTCAGCAAATAGGAAGAGTTGCAAAAAATAGTGCATAGAAGAACCTAGAGTTCCAGCTTCCTGTATGAACTAAAGAGTGGAGCTAGAGGCCACCAAAAAGGCCAGGAAGATGACAGAAAAGAAGCAGTCAGAAGAGGGACAAGAGTCACCACGAACTGCAAAAGGCACGTATATAGCATTAAGGACGAAGCATAATATCAGTTTTGAAAATGACATCATCACTGCTACCCAGAAGTCATGATGCCATGACACGCAAACACAGAATAGAGCCAGTTAACACTAGAAAGCTAGAAAGAAAGTAACTTGAGACCACCTATCTCTATCAGCTGTGTCAGAGTTGCAACCTGTAGCCAGTGAGGTCAGTTGACCACTGGACTGGAAGCATGGATAACTCTACAGATGTAAAACAAGGAAGCCACAGAGAATTGTAGTATAATATGCACAACACCAGTCTCCTGTCCAAACCCGCATGGCATGTGAAGCAACAGGAAGATACTCATTTGTGTAGAAAACAATAAACAGATGCCCATGCTGAGGGAGCACAAAGGTTGGAGTATTTAACCAAAACTTTAAAGCAACTTTTAAAAGAATTACCTGAAAAGCTAAATATAATGAATGAAAGAAACCTCATCAAAATAAAAGGCAGAAATAAACAGCAAAGAATTTCAGAAATTAAAAATATTTGTATTCAAAATTAGACACTTGTACGGTCTCAACAGAAAAAAAAATGGAATTGACAAGCAAGAAGTATTGAACTTGGAGCTTAAAGATGGATTCCTTAGAGTCATCTGAATGAGAAGAAACATCTAAAGAATTGGAGTCTCAAGGATGTGAAATACAATGCAAAAAGTTTTAAGATTTGTGTCAATAGATAGATATACAATAACAGTAAAATGCATTGTTTCTGAAAAACACTTGAAAATAAAACGTGAAGTGTCCTGAAATATGTTACAAGACATAGATTTATATATTCAAATAAACCAAGTAGCCTTTGCCTATCAAGAAGTTGACATAAAAATTTAAAACCTTCCAAACCAGAAACTTTCCCATCCTGCTGATTTCTCTGGAGAAGTCTACCAAACATTTGAAGAGAAAGCAGTAGACGTTTCATCCACCCTCTAACAGAAAACGGAAGCAAATAGAACATTTCTCAGTTCCTTTTGTGAGGTTGCCATTCCCTTGGTAAAATTAAGTGATGGTAACACAAGAAAGGAAGGCCATAAACCAGTTTCTCTCACTAGCATAGAAATGAAAGTCTTCTTCAAAGCATAAACAAAATACAGAAATACTTAAATACACAAAATAGACTAAACCCAGGACAGCAAAGGTATAGACAAAGCCTAGAAGAACAAAACTATTTTATCAGGAAAAAAACAAAACAAAATAAAAAAAAAAACAACATTACTCTGAAGAAAAAACATGAGCACAGATTAAGAAAACACATTTGACAGCATTTCAAGTTTTTCTCGGAAAGTTAGGAATCAAGGGAACTTTTATGACCTATGATGGGCACAAGGCATACTGTTACACTTTCTGCTGCTTTCACCCCAAAAGGAGAGAGTGAAGAAAGAGTTTTCCTGCTTCCAGTCACTTCATTAAAACAAAAGCCCTGGTTAGTGCAATAAGAAAGGAAAAAAAAAAAAAAAACAAAAAACTAAAGGATGTTTTAAAGACATAAAATTTATTTGCATTCAATCTGATTGTAGAGATAGAAACAGATTGTAGAAAATGAGAAAAAAGCACAATACTCAATTTTCAGACTTATAATAAAAACTCAGTAATTAAGAGGATAATACCCATGTCAGTGGAACCAGAAGGACCCGCACACACATAATCAGTTAATTACAAAGGAAATCTGTTGATGATACAGTAGTCTTTTCAACAAGAGTGACTGAAAGAGGTCCATGTCAAAGGAAAAATAAATGGGTTTGAAGCTCAACCTTATATGAAAACAAAGATAAAGTAGATCACAGATGTAAATGGCAAACATAAAGTGTAGGCTTAGATTTTTCACAAACCCTACTTTATTTAGGGTTCTTTTACCTCCCTCCCAACCCACTGACCAGAGGTGGGAGAAAAAGAAGGTTATTAGGAAAATGGAGTTGTGGACCCTTTAAGACATAATTCCTTGGAGCTATTCCACTCTTCATTTTCAGAATACCAACAGTTCAGTCAAACAGCAAACACCAAACGGTAACACAAATCAACAGCATCTACACAGTTCAGCAGAAACAGCAAGCCTCTTCTGAATCAGCAGGAATCAGCAAAAGTGGCAAAATTGAGCCGGAGTGCCAGAAGTAGTGAATTGTAGAAAAAACGAAGACAAGAGAAGAGATGTGAAATGTTGCAAAGCGTAGCGATGCGAAAGCATTGTCTCTGTCCATGGGCTTCTATTTATATTCTCTGAGTCCACACAATGATGTTTTTCAGCTGGCAAAAACCATGCCCCTCTCACAAGACAGCTTCCAACAAAATATCACATGCCTCACACCAGTCTATTTTTGGCTAACAAAGATCACTGAGTTTGTCTTCTGCAGTGGAACAATACTCCCACATCCCACATTTTGGACCAAAAAAATTAATTCACATGACACAATTGAGTCTTCAAAGAAACCAGAAACTTCCACTTCATAAAAGTATTCTTATTCTTATTTATTATTTTTAACTCGAAAGCTGGGGAGGTAGGCTTTGGCATTGGTTCTGGAAACCAAACTCTTGATGTTTTGGCTTTAAACCTTCAGTTGAGCTATCTCTCCAGCCAACTGAAAATACTTTTAGAAAAAAAAAAAAAAGTCCTATGCTTGGTTAAACAAACGTTCTTAATCTGGTAGCAAAAATATAAATAGTCCAAGAGAAAAACTAATGAACAAACTTCATCAAGTTGCAAAACACTTAATTCAATAATAATTTTGAGAGCATTAAAAGAAGCTACAGACTATTAAAAAGTCGTAAGTTGCCTAAGGGGGAAATCATTTGTATTCTGAATATGCAAGCCACCAAAATATAAACAACAAGAACAACAACAAACCACTAAGTTTTGTAAATGGTTACAAGAGGTGACTCAAGGGTTTCAGAAAGATAAATTAAAGTCTGTTCCCCATACCGAACACCCTAAAGCAAAGCTGTGCTGAAATGTGACCACACATCTCTTAGGCTGCTAGAACAAAAACACCATCAGCAAAAGCTGGTGAGAACAGGGAGAAGTTAGAACTGTATAAAGTGCTTTTAAGGTTTAAAAATATTATAACCACTCTGTAAAGCAATCTGGTGCTCTCTTAAGATTTCTAGAGAGCCCAGACATTTCATTTTCAAATGTATATCATGGAAAACTTATAGCCATTTGTGAGTTTGTACAAAGGTGTTTGTATGCTCACCATGCAAAGAGAGCTCAAATTGGAAACAGACAAAATATCCTTCACCCAGTGAATGGAATAATAGATAACAAGACATTCATATAATGGTATAGTTCTGATAAAGAGGAGCGAATTCTCAAGACACACTTCCTGGATACCAGCTACGTTATTCTAGATAAGCAGTTTAACAGGCTACATCGTATGTCAACCAATTTTTATAGCCATCTTAGAAAAAGCAAATTATAATTCTGGATGATGTTTGACCATCTCTGTGGTTTTGATGCAATTTGGGCCCAAAGAGTCATGAGGCTGGAGGGTTGGTCTCCCTTGTGGCAATACTGAAGGGTACTGGGTAGAAACCTTAAGACACGGGACCTCCTGGGAGTGATTAATTCATGCATGTACCACTCTTTGGAAGAAAACAGTGCTTTCCTGAAAGTATTTTTATGCCAGGATGAGACTGGTGCTCCCAAGGATTATGGCAAACAAGCGTGTTTTCTCCCCTGAACACCCTTACAGAATCACGTCCCTCTGAAAGCCCTCATATGATGGCACACTGTCTGTCTTATGACAGGGTGGGAAACCCTTACCTGATGTGGTTTCCTCAGCATGGGTGTTGTCAGCCAAAATAAACCTTTGCTCTACAGAACACCCAGGGTCAGTTACTTTGTCCCTACACCACAAAATAGGCCAACAACTACGTGAAATTAGCATGGGTGCATTTTCTGAAGTACAGACACTATCTGCATTCTTATTTGGGTAACAGACACATGAATCAATACCTTGTTAAAATTCATAGACCTCTACACTTAGTAGACCCATTATTTTGTACAATTAATATGTGCTGATAAAATGTTTCATTGTATTGAAAACTTTAGTGATATTTTTTCAAAATATATACCTCATGGTGGAAAAATTAAATTAAGATGTAAAAGGAACTTTTATTTGAAATTTCTTTATTCTAAAGCAGCATACAAGACTCATCCATTAAGAAAATTTATTCTTAATTGTTTTACTTATCACTCTACGAAGTAAATATAATATGCAGCCAAAGTCTCTTCATGGCAGAGGCCTTAAACGTTTTTCATGTTTTCCATTTTCATATTAAAAAATATTAAGAAGTCCACAAAATGTTAATGTATAGGCTATCCTTTTCAGTACTTAAAATAGCAGAAATTAACATTGAGTTGGTATATTATATAACTCACTTTGACAATAAGAAGCTGTTACATGGTAACAAAATGTCATTTAAGTACAAATACTATTCTAAATCAAGTAGTGAGAGATATAGAATTATCTTAATAGTTTCAAGTCTTCTGTGACAGCTGGCTGAGTCCACCTGCTTCTGTTCTCTGGGATGCCTGAAACCTGAATACAACTATGCCTTCAGGGGCTATGAGGGTACAAAACAAACAAACAAACAACAAACAAACAAACAAAAAGCCTAAGATGCATGACATTGCCTCTATCAGCAAATGTTTATATACTAAGCACAAATGTGTTTGAAATATTTGCTAAACATCCATAAATATCTGAAAACCATTCCCTTCTATGTGCAGTCTTCCCTCTCTCCAGACCCAGTACTCCTACATTACCTCACTCAGCCTGTAAATGCCTTGCTAGAGACAATACCATCATTTTCCCTCTTTAACCCTCTGGATAGTATTACAAGGCATACTACACACTTCCTGAAACATCTGATATTCTTTTCACTCTAAAATTGTTGTTTTCATTTAGTTTGGGTTTTTTTTTCTCCATTTTCTTAATTTTCCCTGAATAAAGTCTTCCAAAATATTGTCTCAATTTTTCTGAATAACAACAGCTGTTCATTCCCAGGTTGGCTGTGACCCCAAAGCAGCGATAGCACCAAGCCAATGTTCTCTCCTTGACAGCATCAAGAAAAATTAACATTTTCCGTATCCTGTTCCCTGACAGATCCATTTTATGTCTGAACCCACAGGAGATAAGGGCAGGAGTGATGCTAAATGGAAATAACATACTTTCTGGACTTTTCATTTCAGACTTATGCTAAGGTCATTAATAAAGAATCTAGATTTGAGTATATTTTCATAGGGAATCTGAAACACTTGCAGGTTCCTACCGTATTACCCATCCTTTAAGGGGGAAGAAATTGATATGAGACTTAATTCAAAGTTTTCCAGACACTTCCCATGGAAATAAAGGGAAAGAAACTTCACAGACTTCCTATTTTGGGGGTGAACTTTTGATGCACAATGAACCATCACCTCAGCATGGTTTCATTCAGCCTGTGAGTCTGGAAATCAGTCACACATGCTCTGTTTAACTATCTGATTCAACCAGGTCCAAGTCTACAGTGAGCTGACATTGTTCTCGTCTGACCTGCCCACGTTTTGATTAGTCAGAATTCAGAACCACTGTAGGTAAGATGCTATTGAGGCCAAAAATGGGAACTTTCAAAGGATCTATTCTGTCACATTTACAGGCCATAGGAAGCCCAAGGCCAGCCCAAATTCAGTGTATAGGGGTGTGGAGTCCATCTCTGGTGGGAGAAATTCTGAATTGTGGTGACAGTATTTCAACAAGAAGGAGACTAAAAGTCAGATTTTTTTAACAGTCTGCCTACCATCATATTTTATAATAAGCTTCAGAGAGCTACCCAGAGTCCATTTTCGCCACTATAAAGGATTCCTAGAAATTCAGAAGTGGAAAAAGAGAGTATTATATGTGGTAAAGTATCAAAATATTCAAGGAAGGGTCCTTCTGTTGATGATGCCTGGGAGAGATGAAAAACACTGAGTGTGAGGAATAAAGAGCATTGTGGCCTCTATTGTGTGGCCAGCTAGGATTTAACTAGGGGTAATTGAGAGTGAAACTAAGAGAAAAAGAAAATTTGGCAAAACTCCACAAAAGTTGTTAAGAGTAGAAAAAGTAATGTGTTGCACATTGCTTAAGCATTTGGGAAAGGCCTGGAAACATACGCGCGCGCGCGCGCACACACACACACACACACACACACACCATGCGTGCACACACACTCCTACAAAGACAAAATGTGCCCTTAAACATTTTGAGGCTAGATCTTCTGATATTTATCTAACGCTATCTCTAATTTTCAAAGTCTGATATCCTTCTCCCTCCATTTATCAGTCATTGGTCTGGCCCTAATTGGTGTGTTACAAAGGCATCACAGTGGGCATAGTATTGTGTTGTTTCTCCCATTTATGTAATTCTAAGAAAAGAACAGTAAACGTATCAACGTGGACTTTCTTGTCCTTAAACAGTCACTGTTTTAGCTAGATTCTCAGAGTATGAGCCAATCACCATTTATTAAGTGTCTGTCGTATGCTAGTGCTGCATGTAAGTTACTATGTCATTTAAAATATCATCCAACTGCATCGATTCTCTTCTGTCTTCTGTCTTTAACTTTATCTAGTAATGTTTAGGTCTTTGTAGGCTGATAAGCACATGTTTCCTCACTTTTTGTAGCCATACATGGGAGTAACTGAGCCATGTAACAAGCTAGTTGACCACCTAGTGGTCTAAGATTTAAAAAAAAAAAAAAAAAAAGAGGCTTTTGTTGAACAAATTCCCAAAAGACAAGAAACAAAGGTTCCAGGTCATTCCAGGATGCTTGTTCTCTTTCATCTAGGAATTCACACACTGGTAAAACAACCAACCAACCAAAACAAAACAATTCTAAGACTACCGTGAACAAAGACAGGAAGTTTGTTCCTAAGAAATACCGCTCAGCTTGATATGGTGATATTAAGCTATAATGCCAGTACTTGAAATGAGGGGCCAGGAGAAGTGTGAGTTCAGGGCTAGCCTGGGCTACATCATGAGAAGTATATTAAAGTAAAACCAACCAGGAATAGAAACAAGGCTGGGTGATTAAAGACACCTGCTGCCAAGGTTGAATGCTTGAGTCTGATCCCAGGTCCCACTTGATGGAAGGAGATAACTGACTTTGATAGGCTCTTCCTCTCAATTCTACAATCGGGGCCTATCACACACACACACACACACACACAGACACACACAGGAAATAAATTTAATTCAAGAAAAAGCCCAACCAACAAATAAACAACAAAAACTACCACTTTTCATATAAGACACACTGGGCAAAAAAACTGAGAGGTTTTAAATGCCTTCAGAAATGGAATATTGTTTATTTTGAAATGTAAACAACAAATAAAAAAGACACACTGTAGCCAGTGGCAGTTCAGTCTCCAAATGAGCTCCATAGTAAGGGGAACAGGGACTGTCCCTGACATGAACTCAGTGGCTGGCTCATTGATCACCTCCCCCTGAGAGAGGAGCAGCCTTACCAGGTCACAGAGGAAGACTATGCAGGCAGTCCTGATGAGACCTGATAGGCTGGGTCAGAGGGAAGGGGAGGAGGACCTCCACTACCAGTGGACTGGGGGAGGGGCATGGGAGGAGATGAGGAAGGGAGGGTGAGATTGTGAGGGGATGAAGGTGGGGCTAGAGCTGGGATACAAAGTGAATAAACTGTAATAAATAAAAATTATTAAAAAAGAAAAAAGACAAAAAAGATACACTGCTTGCATCTGCATTTTTCGTAAATTTACATAAATCTTTTACTGTGGAATTTATTTCAAAACAAACAAATATAATTAGTGTTCCTTAAAATTTCTGTGTGTTTTAAGCTGCTGATTTCAAATAGTGAAATAATGGGATGAGGATTTAGCTTAGAGGCAAAAGTGCTTGTGGAAAATATATGATGCCATGTTTCAAACCCCAGTAGTGAAAGACAAATCCAGATGAGAGCTCAACTTCCCTTCACTCAAAAGCTATAATCTCTATAAATATAGACCATTTCCATGGATAATGTGTTTTTCTCTCTCTTGACTTTCTTCTCTATACAAATTAATTTTCAGCTTTTACCTTCTCCAGGGAATTTTCTGAGACAAGTTTAGGTTCCAAATATGCTTTAGCTTTTTATTACATTTTTTTACAATATCATCTTAGATTTTATACAACAATTGCTTGTTTCTGTACCAATTTTTTTAATCCTGATAAAAGCTATGTCATGATTCCAGGAAGGAGAGAGATTTCTCAGGTTCACAGCTACTAGAAAGGCCATTGTTATGGCAGCTCTCATCCCTTGAGTTTCTCTGGATGTTACTATAGCTGCCCGATATTCTGTAAATACATTTTCTTGATACACACTCTCTACCTGCCTCCCTATGTCTGTCTTTGTTTGAAGTGCTCCAAACCTCAGATTCATATATTAAAGTCACAACCCACAAAGTTTAACTATATTAAGAGATAAGGTATTTTTTTAATTTTGGCCACTTTTTTCATTTTATTTTACATCTTGAACACAGCTGTCCCTCCCTTCCTCCCGGCACCCCACCCCCTTCCTCAACCATCCCTTTCCCCTCAGGAAAGGGCAGACCTCCCTGGACAGCAGCCAGCAGTGGCCTATCAAGCTGAAGGCAGGCACCTCCTCTATTAAGGCTACACAGTTAACCCAGCAGGAGGAAAGGAACCTAAAGGCAGGCAACTTAGCCAGACAGCTCCTGCTCCCTCTGCTAGGAGTCCCACAGGAAGACCAAGCTACACATCTGCAACATGTACAGAGGGCCTAGGTCAGTCCCATGTAGGATCCCCGGTTGGTGGTTCAGTCGCTGTGGGCCTACAGGTTCGTTGAATCTGTAGGTTTTCTTGTGGTGTCCTTGACCTCTCTGGCTCCTACAATTCTACCTCCCCCTCTTCTGCAGGATTCCCCAAGCTCCACCTAATGTCTGCCTCTGTGGGTCTGCATCTGTTTTCATCAGTTGCTGGGTGAAATCTCTCTGATGACAATTGGGCTAAGCACCAATCTATGAACATCCAGAATATCATTAGGAATCATGATCTTTTTGTGTTTTGTTTTTTTTTCTTTTTAAAATATTATTATTATTATTATTATTATTATTATTATTACAATTTATTCACTTTGTTGCCTGGCTGTGGCCCCCTCCCTCATTCTCCTCCCAATCCCACCTTCCTCCCTCTTCTTTCCCTATTCCCTTCCCCTAGTCCACTGGTGGGAGGGGATGTCTTCCTCCCTTTCTGTCTGACCCTAGCCTATCAGGTCTTATCAGGATTGGCTGCATTGTTTTCCTCTGTGGCCTGGCAAGGCTGCACCCTGCAGGGAGAGGTGATCAGAAAGCCTGCTACTGAGTTCATGCCAAAGACAGCCCCTGCTCCCCTTACTAGAGACTCAGTCTCACTTGGAGACTGAGTCTATGGGCTATATCTGAGCAGGGGTTTAGGTCCTCTCCATGCATGGTCATTGGTATCAGTCTCTGCAGGTCCCACAAATGTGATAGACATCAGAAACAGGAAAAGATAGGAAACAGGACAGGAGCCTACCACAGAGGACTCTGAAAGACTCTACTGATCGAGGTATCAAAGCAGAGGTTAAGACTCATGGCCAAACTTTGGGCAGAGGACGTGGAATTTCATGAAAGAAGGGGGAGATAAAAAGACCTGGAGGGGACAGGAGCTCCATAAGGAGACCAACAGAGTTTTCTGTTTTTTCTTACCAATCATGTTTGGCAACAAAAACTCACAAGAATCTATGAGGATGACTATAAGGAAGACTCCTAGCAATGAGGGATATGGTACCCATCTCCTGCAACTAGGGCAGACTTCCAATGGGGGGACTGGGACACAAACCCAGCCACAAAACCTTCTGCCCAGACCTATAATTTGTTCTACCTACAATATCTGCTGGTGGCTCAAAATTGTCAGAGTAGCCAGCCAATGACTGGTCCAGCCTGAGACCTATACCAGGAGATGAGGCTACCCCTGACACTGCCTGGTGGACCAGGAACCAGAGGCTGGATAACCCAGAGAGATAGGATGGAGATAAAATATTTTAAAGATATAAGAGCACTAAAATAAAGGTATTAAGATTGAGAGAGACATAAGCATTAAGGCTAATATTCTGAGAGATAGATAGATAGGTAGATAGATAGACCAGGAATACACACACACACACACACACACACACACACACACACACACACACAAAGGGCCACAAGGTGGCTCACAGAGATGAGCCAAGGAGGTAAGGTCTGAAGAAATCATAGCTGCTAGTACCTTGATTTGGTGATTATGACCTTTAGATGGCATAGCTTGTTGTTGCTTCAGTCGCTCAGTTTGTAAAAGTGCATCATAGCAGACCCAGAAAGTTCCATGTACCGTGAGCTCTGCTCTGTAGGCGTTCTTCCAATATCGTTATGCCACCTTTGGAGTGGGCCTATTCTCATTTCCTGGTAGGTTTTGTTTCAATATAAAAGTTTCAATATTCTAGCAGAATCTTCAGCAATCAGAAGCAAAGCACATATGAGCCTCAGCCATATCAATCTTTTTTTTTTTTTGAAATTTATCCACCTATGATCTCTTCACTAAAACACAGTCAAATTTCCAGGTAAGGAAATGGAAAAAAAAAGAGGAAATTTGATCAGGCAAGTGTTATTTCACATCACATCTCTGTCACTTTAGGTTCTCGGCCAGCCACGATAAAAATCTAAGGAATCTTTGCAATATTTAAATTCTTATCGGGAACTAGAGATGTTCAGGCAGAGTGCCACATACGCTGTGTGGCCACAATAATAATACGTGCTACAAAAACAGAATTTCTACCTTCCGGGCCACGTTTTTCACTCTGAAAGCGCTCTCTCCCACCAGTGGGTCAGTTCCCCAACTTAGAAACAACAAGAAGCTACACAGCAAAGTGCTCAGCCATGCATGACGCTCAAGTCAGGATTCCTGTTGTCTGCCACAATCCTTACTGTGTCTTGACCACTTCTGAAGCACAGAATAGACCCTTTCTTCCAGGCTGTGGGAGACAGGGTCACTCCCCTGAGAAGAACGAGTTCTTGAAATACAGAGAACGGATGAGACACGGCATAATGGTTCTTACCCTATCAAAGGTTTAGAAGGGAAATAAGTCAAGTCAATGCACACACACCTGCCAGACAGGAGTCAACTGATGTGCCAAATAGTCGACAGAATGCTGATGGATGATCTATGGGAACATTTAGAAAACATCTCTTAAAAATACTTTATTCTGAGAGCTGTCTAGCACACAAACAAAGCACAGTGAGATGGATTTGAGACACCGCTTACAAAAAAGATATCATATAGCTTATCACACATATTCATACAGGTAGTTAGAGGCAAGGCAAATTGTTTATAAGAGCCTCTGATTGGCCTGGGTGACCTTCTAGTCCACTGTGAGCCCCACCCGAGGCTAAAGGCAGATCAGAAAACTATAAAAGGCAGGAATTGGTTGCAGTACTGCATCTACTGTAGTGATCACTGGAATTCACTCCCTCTGTGGGAACTGGACAAACTAAATTCCACACCTCCCCACCCCACCCCTGACCCCACCCCCAGCTTCAACAATGAACTACTCAGGTGGCAACATCCAAACAGAACAAAGACCAGAACAAGAATTGGACTTCAGAATCAAATCTCAGTTCTTCCCCAAACACCAAAACTGCTTCTAAGAATTGGGTAGAGGACGTGGGGTTACAGTGTCCTTCCACCTAAGACATCTTTAATAAAACATTCTTCCTGAAAATGTCCCCAAGTATATCCTTTCCTCTGCTAGGTTACTGCTGAGCCCAAAAATGAGTAAACTCTAGTCAGCTGAACCCACCCTTCTGCTCTCATCTGCCGGTGGAAGGTGACAGAGAAGAGCACTAAGCTGACTCAGGAGTTGAACTCTTATCTACCCAGCAGCCTCGCTGCTCTGCATACCTCACTGATGTGGAGAAGACCACATTTAGAGGCAGGATTACGTTCTGATAGGGAGAGAAGTGCAGAGTTGCCCTCTCTGCCTTAGAGCTTCACGGTGCACATAAATAATTCAAAATGTGTGTTATTAATTTGCTCATAAAGTTAACTTTTGCTAGAAATTCACCATCCCACTATATAAGGAAAAATTAAAAAATATTTTCTGAAAGATAATTGGAAAACTGTGTGCAGTAGTGAGAGTCATTCTTTTTTTCTTCCATAAGTTTTTTTTATTATTAATTATACTTTATTCACTTTGTATCCCCCCATAAGCCCCTCCCTCCTCCCCTCCTGATCCCACCCTCCCACCCTCTTCTTCACGCATACTCCTCCCTGCATGCTCCTCCCCAAGTCCACTGATAGGGGCGGTCCTCCTCTCCTTAAATACTCAATCCCCATCCCAAAAGGCAAAGAGGAAGGACATCAGAAGAATAAGAAAACAGGAAACAAGCTAGAAACCAGCAGGGAGGGCCTCTGAAAGGCTCTGCCCTGCAGACTGTCAAAGCAGATGCTGAGACTTATGGCCAACTGTTGGACAGTGTGCATGGAATCTTATGTAAGAAGTGGGAAATAGTAAGATCTGGAGAGGACAGGAACCCCACAAGGAGAGCAACAGAACCAGAAATTTGAACACAGGGGTCTTTCCTGAGACTCATACTCTAACCAAGTACCAGGCATGGAGATAACCCAGAACCCCTTCACAGATGTAGCCCATGGCAGCTTAGTGTCCAAGTGGGTTACATAGTAATGGGATGAGGGACTGCCTCTGACATAATCTGATTGGCCTGCTCTTTGATCACCTCCCCCTGAGGAGAGAGCAGCCTTACCAGGCCACAATAAAGGACAATGCAGCCACTTCTGATGAGAACTGATAGTCTAAGATCAGAAGGAAGGAGAGTCATTCTTAAAAAGAAATTGTTAAATCTTTGAGGTATTTCTATTATAATGATAATAATAGGATTGTCTGGATTTTATTTCTTTTCAGAAGTTACATATCATGGCTTAAACATTTAATGTGTACATGAACTAAATAAAGCACTACAGTGAACCACTGATATATAATTTTATTCATCAATTAGATATACTTAATAGTAACGTAGTTTAAAAAATGTGGAAACCTAAGCCCTTAGAGACAGATGTGAACGAATACATGTCAAACTTTCTCCTTCCTACATGCATCTTCCTCTGAAGAGTAATGTAATCATACAGCAGAAGGTAAGTGGTCACTCCAACAATTTCTTGTGCACGTTTCTAAAAGCAGGCTCTAAAGGCCTATTTCATCGTGTTTAGACACCACATACTATGTTGCAATATTGATTGTAGTACAGTTTATTCACAATCTCTAATGATGGAAATTTAATATTTTCTGAATTTCTGGCTTTAAAAGAACACACACTTTTACATCCAAACATATATATGCATATACATTGATGGTTGAAAGGGTATTAGCAATTAAAATAATCATATATGTTGACAGTTTATATTGGGTTAATATATAACCCAAACAGTGCATTTAAGTCCCAACTGTTTCACTCATACTAGTTAATGGCATTTTAACTCTTACCAAAAGGGTTGGGAAAAAATACAACTCTTAGCCATTTAATTTTTGGTTAATGAAAGTGAACACATTTTATTTGGGAGTGAATATTTGTGAGTTGTGTGCCTTTTTTTTAAAAAGATGTTTCTTCTCTGTCCTTTATCATATTTGTGTGTAAGTCACCCTATTACTGGAGGCTATTGTTACCTTCTTTTCTGCGGTACATGTTGTGAATAGGCTTGTTGATAATATTTTGAGTGTTCTTCTTGGTATAGAAGTTGTAAATACTCACGTAGTGTTCTAATACTGTGGCATATTTACAAAATGGAATTCTATTCAGCCTTAAAAGAACAGAAATTTTGTCATTTACCACAGCATGAAGGACATTAAAAAAGTGAAGCACAGAAAGACAAATACATGTAATCTCACCCATCGGTGAAATATGAAACCTTTGAACTCATAGAAGACACGTTTATATTAGTTGTTTCCAGAATAGGCAAAAGGACAATGGAGATACTAAAGGAGAAAAAAGTTCAAGAGAACCATTTTATGACTTTGATGATTCCAGTTAATGACAATGTATTGTGATTTTGAAAATTACTAAGAAAGATTTTAAATATTATAAAATAATACATTCCCATCACAGTTTAGAAAGTGGTTTATCCTTTATATGACTTAGGTTTTTAGGAAAAGGTATTTCCAAAGACAGGATTTTTATATTATCAGTGAATTTACCCCAAACCATTTGTGGTTGCATTTAAAAAATATTTAAATTTTTACCTGGAATCCATTATGTTAAATGACTATCAGTTGTTGAGCAATAATCATTTCCACAGTGTCTGATATTCTGTCTGTATCTTATAGTAAATAACAATAATTTTTAACATGCTTATTGGTTATTCTGCATCATTGGAATATCTCCCCTTTTACTCTTTTTAAAAATTAATTTATTTTTTATTAATTACAATTTATTCAATTTTTATCCCAACTGTAGCCCCCTTCCTCGTCCCCTCCCAGTTCCACCCTCCTCCCTTTTCCCCTCCCATGCCCCTCCCTTGATAGGGGAGGTCATCCTCCCCCTTCTGTCTGACCCTAGTCTATCAGGTCTCATCAGGAATGACTGCACCCGCCTCAGGGGGAGGTGATCAAAGAGCCAGCCACTGAGTTCATGTCAGAAACAGTCCCTGTTCCCACTACTGGGGAACCCACTTTGACACTGAGCTGCCATGGGCTACATCTGTGCAGGGATTCTAGGTTATCTCCATGCATGGTCCTTGATTGGAGTATCAGTCTCAGAAAAGACCCCTGGGCCCAGATTTTTTCCTTCCTTGTGGCACTCCTGTCCCCTCCAGGTCTTTTATCTCCCTATTCTTTCATAAGATTCCCTGCACTCTGCCCAAAGTTTGGCTATGAGTCTCAGCTTCTGCTTTGATACCCTGCAGGTTAGAGTCTTTCAGAGGCCCTCTGTGCCAGGCTCCTGTCCTATTCCCTGTTTTCTCCCTCTTCTGATGTCCATCCTGTTTGCCTTTCTGAATGAGAATTGATCATCTTCCCCAGGGTCCTCCTTCTTGATTAGCTTCTTCTTAAAAAAGAAAATGATTTTATGTGTATGAGTGTTTACGTGTATACATATACCATATGAGTGAAGTGCTCATAAAACCCAGTAGAGGATGCTGAATCCCTGGAACTGGAGTTACTGTCACCAGCTTCCATGTCAGTGCTTGGAATATAAATGGGTCCTCTGAAAGAGCAACTTTTAGCTGATGAGCCATCTCTCTGCCCCTATCTATCTTCCTTCTGTTACCATGTTATTCTAACGACTGTAGATTCATAAAAAATTATTTAAATTTTGAAGTGGATATTTTCTTCTGATTATTCTCTCTTTTAAGCATTTTTCCTCAACAAAGTCTTTTAGAAAAATGTTTTGATTCATATGGGGATTTCACCTACTGTAGTAATATTTAGAAATGTATACAATGACAATATTAGGACTTCTGATACACTACTGGTTGTTTTCTCCACTTAAACACTATTTCTTTGTAAGTCTGTCTTGTTTTATTAACTACTTTTCTGCTCACTTTGCCTAAATACCAAGAAGCATCCTAAGAGAGGAAGGTTTTATTTTGACTTGTGGTTTCAGGATATAGTCCTCCATGATGGAGAAGGTGTGGATTGACTGTGGTCTGCTGCCTGTGGCATCAAGAACACCAGGATCTCTGCATCTCTAATATTTGGAATACTGCCACATATAGAAGAGCTTCAGGCAATCAATGGCTCATAAGAGAGCGGGAATCAGTCTCTCCCAGAAATGAGCCCCTAATTTGTTATTCAATACTAAGTGAACTCAGCAGGTTGTATTTCCATATTTATTTGCATATGAAACAATAATAATTAATGAAAAAGAGGTCTGAGTATGAGGAGTGAGGGAGGACATGGGATGTGGAAGGAGTTTTGAGGGTGAGAAGGAGGGGAGAGTATCTACACAGAGTACACAGACTTAAAAACTTGAAAAATATTGTGAATAAAATTAAAAAGGTAGTACTGACTGTCACTTGGTTGACTTCCTTCCTTTCCTCTTTTTAGTCCATCTACAGTCACAGTGCATGGGTCAGTGCTAGCCACATTTGAAGCAGCATTTCCTCTTTAGATAACTCTCTCCAGAAACCAAAGGTTCCCTCAGTAATTCCCAATCCAATAAAACTGACAGTGGAAGTTAATTATACTCATTCCCCTGAAAAAAAAAAAAAGGTGTTTCATATTTATTAATCAAAAAATTCTGAGTGAGGCTTTTAACTTTCTTTCATTAAAATATTTTTAACACAATTTTTACCAATTGATTGTTAACATCAATATAAGTGAACACTAATACCCAACCAAGTTAGAGAAGGGCAGCTGCCGCTCCGTCGTGGGTATATCTCCTTCCAGGCAGGTATCCATAACACTATCTGCATTTAACCCATTTGAGTATAAACACTGGGAGTATAGCCAAGTTATCCTCCTGTCCCGGCAGCTCAAAAAATATGGCCTTCGAAGGTTCTCAGTCTATGCCATGAGACAAGCGATAAAGTCCTGGCATCTCAACCAATACAGCCCACATTTCATTAGTCCTGAATATTTCTCCAGAAATAAGGAATCTATGCTGTATTTACAGCTTTGAGCATTATGCCTTCAATATCTCCCTCTTCACCATACAACTTTTAATTAAAATACATAATTTTTATGTAAATGAAACTTCCATCCCTTCTTATTTTTAAAGATGTTTTCTTCTTGAATCAGCAATGGGTAATTAAATTTTTCAAATGTCACATCAACATATGTTGAAGACATCATTTGTTTTTTCCTCCTTTGACTTATTAATATGCTAGATATTATTAATGCATTTTGAAATATTGAATCAGTTTCTGGATCCCGGATGGAATCCCATTTGGCCATAGTGAATTATTCTTCTAGTGTTCTGCTGACTTCTGAGTTTGAATGTTTTATTTAGGATGTGCATCTCTATTTCTAAGTGAGACTGGTCTTCAGTTACTTTTGTGGATCAAAATTACCAGCTCCAGACAAAAGAGCAGGAGTTTTACTTTCCTGTGTTACAGAACATGGCAAGAAATAATGCTTGGGAGAAATTTCTTTCCCTATTTGTACCAAATTTTAATTCCATTACATATTTCTCCTTCCTGGGCACCAAATGTTTATTTTTATAAGTCCTGTTGGTACAAACATATGGTGCATATCATTAAAGATGGTGCTCAAATTACTATGTGATTTCTCTACTTGAAACATTTAAAGACATGTTCCCTAATGACTGTTTTTTATATGACTTTACTACATATACTGTAATTTCTTTGAAAGTTTGTCAGTTACTGTTGGAGAGAGCAGTGTAAGGTTAAAACCTGAAGAAAGCTTAAGGGCTGATACTAAGTTACTGAAAACTCTGGCATGTGCCACTTTCTTGGTGCACTGGCTATCATTCACAGCAGTACAGATTCAGGAACTTGATTTTATCTGGAAATAATCAGTGTGATTCAACATCAGCTGCTGGTACATAATTTAAAATTTACATTTTATTAACTTATACTTTAGGCCAATTCAAAACCTTTGGTGGCTATGAAATTAAATTGAGTAAAGGTGGGTGTTTAACACATCAAAGCCTTTGTTCAGGACAGGCTACTTTACTTTAAGTCTTTGGTTGGGTACAAATACTACAGCCTTAACAGAGCAATCATAAGTTGCGCTATTGCATTATTCCAAGAAACTAAAGTTCTGGCAAATACAATAGTATTTTGTCACTGTAATACAATATTTTTTGTAAAAATCTGGGATCTAGATAATTTCTACCCTAAATGCCTCCATAGATTTATATGAAACAATTAATTATAAGTTTATCAAAACATATTCCTTCAAAAGCATCATTTATGCATTGAACCAGTTTTAGTATTTCTATTCTTATTCTAGTAGGATGTCACAAATGAGATCAAACAAATTATGCACATACATACACACATCTAAATAATATTTCAAAAATATTAAAAGAAAATACATTTAGCTTTCCTTAGTGGTGTTTGTTTGTTTATATTGAGCCTAGCTACATCACTCAAATTAACCTTAAGCTCATGATCTCCTTGCTTAATTTCTTGAGTTCTTTATGTATTTTATATAGTAGCCCTCTGTCAGATACAGGATTGGTAAAGTTCTTTTTTCCAATCTGTAGATTGTTATTTCATTCTGTTGACAGTGTCCTTTGACTTACATAAGCTTTTCAGTTTCAAGAGGTCCCATTTATTAACTGTTGATGGTAGAGCCTGAGCTGTTGGTGTTCTGTTCAGGACACAATGGAATACTACTTAGCTATTAAAAAACAAAGAAATCATGAAATTTTGAGGCAAATGGATGAAACTGGAAAAGGTCATCCTGAGTGAGGTAACTCAGAGCCAGAAAGACACACATGTGTTCACTTATAAGTGGATTTTAGCCATATAGTACAGGATAAGCATCCTATGAGGCACAGACCCTGAGATGGTAAGTAAGTAACATAGAGGATCCAAAGGAGGATGCAGAAGTCTCACTCTGAAGGAGAGACAGAAGAGACAGACCAGATGTGAACCTAGCTATATTGTTCAAATTAAACTTAAACTCGTGGTCTCCTTGCCTCCATCTGCTGAAGGCTGGTCTTTTACACATATCTAAACCCATCTACCCGGTATGATTTTTATTTTTCCTCAGAGTCAACTTGGATCCATTCTACATTTGGAAGAGGCTAGGCGGATTAAAAGAAAACTTGGAGTGATAACTGAGGAGTACAGGGGAGGGTAAAATAGATGCTTCTGTCTTGAACAGGGAAGTTGGTGAACCCTTTCTTGTCATCAGGGGAAAAAAATCAAGCTTAAACAGACACTTTAGTTTTAGCCCCATCCTTATCTTCACAGCATAAGAGAAGGACTAGAGCTTAAGTTTATCACCAGTGGGTTGGTAGCCACATTTATGGCTGAAAGTGTGCTTTATATTATAATATTATAAGGATAGATCTTTCCCTCTGACACTTTTGGTCCTTAACCTATGGACCTTTTGAGCCATCTGGATGTCTACTGTAAACCTTCTCTGTGAGTTCTGCTTCCTGCTAGAGTAAGTCACCAACCCTGAAGAGGAGATTATGGAGACCTGTATTTACAGCCAAGGAATCTGATTCAGTGGGTAGCCTGAGACTTATCATTTATCTCTAAAGTTGAGGGAAAGTCTTATGTGACTCCTTCTTTTTGAATTGCAGATTCTCCATGAACTTTGGCTAATTAATATCAGAGTTTTGTTGCATTGTTGTCAAATAATGTGTGATAGACAGTTGAAGAAATACCCATATACTTACTGACAGGAGGGAACATACTTTTCAGGTACTCATTTATTATTTCCCCCCAAAACCACAAAATGTAATATAATTTAGTAGAATATAGGTTACATGAGATAATTTCATAGCACCCCCTGTACCAAAAGTTTATGATAGAGCAATGGATTTAGTTCAAGGCAGAGTACATACAAGATCAGGTTTTGATCTCCAACAGAGAGAGATAGGGTTAAAAAAGGAAAAGGGATGTGGGCAGAGATATTGAGATGACAGAGACACACAAAGAGAGAGATTAATAAGAGTCTATAGCCCCAAATCAAACAACAATAATTATAATCATACAAAAATATGATTTTCTGTATACAATATTTTACACAAAACAGCAATCTTTTTCTCTTTCATCAGTATATAGTTGGTTCTGTTCCCAGCAATAAGAATATAATGTTTTTATTTAGTTTATCAATTTCACAATCAGAGGTCAGGCATATTTGGATGTGTATATTGAAGCAAATCACATTTGTAGACTGTAAGATTCCAGACTATTATTCGAGGAAAGGTAAGGAGAATGCAAGCCAACATAAACTTCAAGAAAAATAAATACGCCACTATTTGCATTGCAGTTATGGTGTGGATTTCAGTTTATCAGTGATGTTATTTCGTTGAGAGCCTGAATGTCTTTCTGTAGTGAAATGCATGAACAGCCCACACTGAGTCAAAAGGTAATCTATCAAGAAACTTGGAGAATTTTATCTTGCAACAGTGTGTTGAGAGATTTTTCTACATGCTTCCATTGGTGTGCACAAGTATAATAGATGCTATGTTAAATAAGTATATATTAAAATAATATAAATATGTACTGCAAACATGAGCATCACATATTTGCTTCTTCTCAATGCAAACAAACATTTAGAGGCAAATATTATTCTCTGATGGTTTTTGATAAAGAATCCATGGAACATGCCTTGGTTCCTCTATCTTTGGAGAAAAGTTTGTCAGTTTTTATCTATAATAACATTTTCCTTAATGGCATTCCTGCAACATAATTTTAGAATAAAAAGAAGTACTTTAATCTTAGTATTTCCTAACTGACAATGAATGATTTTATATAATGCAAACATGCAAAATGAATATCTTGTTTATCATGATTTTTATGAACATGCAAAAATTTTAAATTAAATTTGTTTCAGCCCTACTCAGTGTGTTGACAAATGCTTTCTACAGGGGAAGTTAATTATGTACTTAGAAATAGAACTCTTTATTAAGTAAGACTTTAAATTAGCCAGACTGTTTCCACTTGTGCTTTTAGCCAACAGCTTACAAACAACAAACATTATTCAAAGGAAGTGAACATATCTGAGTAGGGGAAATGTGTTATTTAATGGTGGATCTACATTGCAGGAGAAATGAGTTACTGATAGGACTTTCTTAATAAATGATAAACTAGCTTTCTAATCATCAGCATCTTGCCTCCTCCCCTGCTCTATATTGCAAATATGTACATTAAACGGAATGCCAGAAATTTGTAAACACATAAGAAGGTGTTGCTGTTAAAATTAGAGCAAGAAAAAAATTCAAAGGTCATCTCAAATACAACACATGTGTTTTATCAGTGACGTGTGTGTTTGTATGTGGGTATTTGAGGAGGAGGAGTCATGGAAATTTGACTTATAATTGCATTGTTCATATCTACAAAAATTAATCACGATGGATATTCATATATGGAATTGGACACAATGACTTCAGGTGAAAAGGAAAATAGACTAGTGAGAGTCTTCGAAGGCATATCATATGTATGTGTGTGTGTACACATGCATAAGAAAAAGAACAAAAGGCAAAAATAGAAGACATGTTTTAAAGGTAATTATCTTTCAATAGTAAGTTCCGTTGTCCTACCTATACAGAGAAGTGGATCAAACTCTCTGAAGTTATTAATTTAATGAATTCAAGACAAACCATAGGCTATTGGGTATGTGCTCAAATGCTTGTAGAGGGCAGTGGAACTCTGGATATATGAAAGACCATGCCTGCTTTTAGGACTCTTTCCCTCCTATTGAGTTGCCTTGTCCAGCTTTGATAGGAAGGCTTTTGCCTTTCATATTGCATCTTGTTTTGTTGTGTTTGATTGTTTTCTCTTGGAGGTCTTCTCCCTTCTGAAGTAAAACAGGGTGAGGGGAAGTGGATCTTGGGAGTGGGGATGTCAAGGGGGAGCTGGGAGAGGTGAGACTGGTTGGGATGTATTGTTTGAGAGAAGAACCTCCTTCCAATAACATAAAAGTACAGACTAATCCTAATATGGAACTCAAGTTGATTTTAATTATTTAGTATGAAATATAGATGTCAAACTGGAATGTATTTTTCTGTAGATGCACATTAATATGATATAATTAGTATACTATAATAGCATAATGTTGCCATATTCATGTGTATGAGTGTTTTGCCTGCATTTGCTTATGGGTGCCATATGCATGCCAGGTGCCTGTGGAGGTCTGAATAGGGTGTCACGTACCCTGGTACTGGAGTTCTGGATGGTTGTGAGCTATGTGGGTGTTAGAAGCTGAACCCAGGTCCTCTGATAGATAAACAAATGTTCTTAAACACTGAGCAATCTCTCTAGTCCTAGACTTTTTATAAAAATTACATTTATTCTGGCATTCTTTTTCATATAAATGCTTGGTCATGCCTGGGTACTGCACAGGCTACTCTAAACATCTGTGGATAAGGTGAATCCTATTTTGAAATGCCTGTGTAAACACAAGGAGAAATTCTACATGCTTTCATTAGTTTTCTTTTTTTTTTCTTTCATTAGTTTTCATGAAGAAAATTAACAGTATTTAAACATAGAAGAAGGACGTCATTTGTTTTCCTCTGAGCATTTAATACAAGTTGGGAAAAAAAATACCCAAGCATTTGGATGGTCCAGCATCCACAGAAGACAGCTTTTTTTTAATTTTTGACCTACAGTCTTTCCACTGATACCAGAACTGGCTGCTGTTCAGAAACATGGAAAATTGAGCCGGAGTGAATGAGGTTTTATGAAGATCTCTACTCCAGACACAGTGTGACGTTAGCAAAAGGACTCTACCGTGTGTGACTGCAGGCACCCTGCTCAGTTAAGCTGCTGGGGTTTTGTCTCATGCAAAATGAGCACAAAGAAAAGAAAAGAAAGAACCCCCATCTTTCCAATATACACCTACTAAGTTTGGGAATGCCCCCTCCCCCATCCATGCCAGTCACCAAATCTCCAAGTGTTAGTTGTTTATCAGTCATGTTTAAATGGCTTTTGTTTCTAATGCTGTTGGTGTTACAGCTCTAGAACCTTCTCAGAATCCTTTGCTTTTTTTCCGGGAAGGAAAGGAATAAGATGAATACAGCCAGGCAAAGAACTGAAAGCAAGCTTGAGCCACTAGTATTTGTTTCCTTGCATTAAATTTATGAACAGCCCCATAACAGCCCCCATCGACACTTATTCATATTTTCTAAAGTATTATTTTCCCCACCAGATGACCTCTGTTTGAAGCAGGAGGTTTCTCAATTACATGGTAAGGATTGTCTTTAGATGAAACAGGCAGTATGATTCCTGGTACCGAAATCCAGAAGACACAAGCGAGTCAGTGGGAAGAGATCAGAGGTTCCTCACAGGGTGAAGGGAGCCATAGGAGCTGTGGCAACAGCAAACTGCATCCCGAAGAAGGCTGTCACAACAGATTTTGGAAAAGATGATCTGAGCCATCAAGAAATAGTTAGCCAGTGGAAAGGAGAATACATTTCCCAGCCATGAAGCTGTCTAACATTTAGTTCTGTGGAATGAAAAGTTTATACGGGGAATTCTTTGCCTTTCCTGGAAAAAAAAATCCCTACAGATGCCTGCTCAACCCTTATCTTAAACCACTGACTCGTGGGACAGTAATGATTTTCATTGCTTTTATAAGGAGTTGTCTCTTTTTCTCAAGTTTTGAGTATGTGAATTATTTATTTACTACAACTAAGTAGAGAAATAGCCACAGATATTCTTTAACAAGTAGTTCTGTATTTTGGAGTCAGCATGAAATTATGGAGAAATATAACATTGTTAACTTGAAAATAATTTTTTCTATATGGGTCTTGGGGTTTTTTTTATTAATTACACTTTATTCACTTTGTATCCCTAACCCCCGCCCCGTGAACATCTCTCTCCTCCCCTCCCAGCCCCACTCACCCTCCCCCTTCTCTACACATGTGAACTGATTGTCCTGCTCTTTGATCACCTCCCCCTGAGCGGGGAGCAGCCTTACCAGGCCACAGAGGAAGACAATGCAGCCAGTCCTGATGAGACCTGATAGGCTAGTATCAGAAGGAAGCAGAGGAAGACCTCCCGTACCAGTGGAATTGGGGAGGGCCATGCATAGAAAATAATTTTTATACCCTAAGCATAAACATGCCTATACTAGGTACCTCATTGGGTACCTTACATTAGTGTGGGGAATACGTAGAGGTTCCTGTTCAATAGAAGATCCCCATTTCTGAAGTCATTTAACGCTAATCACGTGTCGTTTCCATATTAAACATAGCACTAGGCGATAATAAAATAGAAGTGATCAAGAATATTTCTTCTAAAATGTATTGTCATATAATTACTATCTTTTTAATGAGATAAAAGGAAATAACTTATTATAAACAGATAATTATCAAGGTCTTAATATGTCTCAGAAACCATAACTAGTTGCTAAAAATTTAAGAGTAGATAATAAAGAGATTACAGCCCTCCCATAATACTGTTCAGTAAGAGAAAGTTGAGTAATAACAACTGCATGAAACATGGTCAGTTCTAAAGGAGCAGTATAGGGGGAAATGGCAAATTTGTTCTCTGACCAGGGACGCTAATCTGCATTTAAACATTGTTGCTCTGATCCCAAAGATCACTGACTAAAGCGAAAGGTGGCCACCCTTGAGAAAAGTCCATGTGTATCATAATAAACAAACAGTCTCTACTTCTGCTACAAAGGGACATGAAAACATTTGCTAGAGGAAGCTCGTTTTGAAGATTCCTGGATAAGGAGGTGTAACTAAGGCTTATAATCACAGAGTGCCTTTAAACATGGATTGTGAGCCCATGTTAGGATCGTGTAACTGAATGCGAGGGCTTGTGAAATATTTAGCAACAATAAAATGTCCTGAAAGTTCAATGAACAAAAATTAATTCAAAATTAAACACATAATTTACCTGAGGTATTTCTGGAAGTCCCTGCCCACATTGTATGGCATCCCATACTGCAAGCCTCGGCTCTGGCACCACCTTTGTGCCGTGCATGCCATCACAACACACCAGTCAACCAATTCTCCTCTCTCAACTCAGATTTGACAGTGCTGCATGTTTGCAGTGTTTAACAAAATTCTTCTGTTCTCACAGAAGCACAGTGGTTTAATTATGAAAAACAAAGACTTTTAATATTCCCTTACATCATTTCTTATTGAATATCAGGTTGATACAGATTTGTATTGAACTGGGATAGAATGTTTCATTTTAAAAAATTGCTAAAAACTTGAGTAGCTGACTTGACTTTCACTAAACCATCATTCCACGAATTTTGGCTGAGGACTATAATGCTAGCTCCAAAATTTCCTGAAATGGTCTTAAATATACTTCTGCCATTTTGTAGTACATATTTATGTGAAAAGGCATTCTTAGCATTGATGATTATAAAATCGAAGTGCCAAGCAACTCTGGAAAATGTTAGATATTCCTCATTTTGCACTATCAAGCATTTAGCCAAGACTCATCTCTTTATGTAAAAATGAATAAGCACATCTAACTTGTTAGAATTCATATTTGCTTCAGCCTTTAAAAAGAGTAATGTGTTACCTTTTACAGCCTGTAAAAAGAGTAATATATAGTTGCTTCAAAATAAAGTTATAAATTTATATCGGTAAATGTTTCATCTGTATGCCTATTTGTATATCTATATGCTCAGGATTGTTTAAGAGTTAAAATATAATCCAGAGTGAAGAAAAAGTTAAAAACCTTAGGTAGATAGCTCAAATTTCCATATACTGCCTGTGAGGTTAAGGAAGCCTACAGATAAAGATCACAGACATGCTCAGAGAAGAAATAGTGTGGAGATCTGCAGCAGTTTACAGATCACAGAGATTACTTCTCTAATCTGTACACTCAGAAGCATAGTGAGAAACAAGTGGAAAAAAAAAAGAGAGAGAGAAAACACCAACTACAAGAGAAAGAAGATGCCTTAGACCCCACCAAAGTCATTAAGTAAAAACAAAAACATACTTGCAGTGGGATGTCAGAGATCAATGCCCACTTCAAATATCATGAGTGAAGCAGGGTAGGTAGTGGTTTGGATCATAATTTGGTCATGTTCACCAATTTTCACCTGAAAACTAAGTGGTGGACAATGGCAGGCCGTCAACTGCTGAACAGTTAGATCAGTGGTGGTCTTGAAGCCAAACGTAGCTGTTGAGAAGCGTGGGAAACACAAGCATGGCTTTGGAAACATGTGCCTCTTAAGCAGGTAAGCATGATTTTTGCTCTTTCATGAAAAAGGTTCTGAAGTGTTCTGCAGACACCTGGCATGGGCAGGAGTATACACTTTGCCTCGGGGATATGAGTAGTTGCTTTCTGTCATTTAACCAACTTTACACTAACATTGAGAGGTATGATATTTACTATTTCACTTTCTATTTTGGAGACAGCACGTACAATTCATACTTTTCACCAACCTATTTATCAAGGCACATGAATCTGGGGCAAAGGGGGTCCTGAAGAAGACAGACTACAATTCCATCAACACGACTATCTGGGAAAAAGGCTCAGAGGACTCCACGTTATTCAAAATGTGTCCTTTCCTGTCTCTATCTTAATTCAGGTGCACCAGATGAGGAGGTCTTACAGAAGCCTCCAGCTCAGATGTAGCCCATGGCAGCTCAGTAGCCATGTGTGTGTCTGAGTAAGGGGAGCAGGGACTGTCTCTGACATGAACTCTGTTGCCTGCTGCTCTATCACTTCCCCCTGGTGGGGCTGCCTTGCCAGGCCACAGAGGAAGGGGGTAAAGCTAGTCCTGATGAGACTTGATAGATTGGGGTTAGTTGATAGGAGAGAAGGGCTCCCAATTTCTAAAGACTAGGAGAGTGGGATAGGGGTAGGAGGAGTGAGGGCAGCACCAAGATGAGACAAGGGAGGGGCTACATTTGGAATGCATAAACATATAAATGAATAAATTTTTAAAAAGTAAAAAAATAAGATCCAAATCACTCTGGATCCTTTTTAACTCTTAGAGAACCCTGACTATATAGGTATACACATAAGTATACAAATATGTATACAAATCAAACATTTACTGATACAAATTTACAACTTTACTTTGAAATAAGCATTATATAAATAGGGTCATATTTGCAGTCAGGAGAATGAAGTGATTATTCCATCATTTAGCTTCAAATATTATTTCATATATTATTCATGCATGTACCTCTCACAAGCATGTAAAATAAAGAATCATTGTTTTCTAGCATGGTAGCATATGTCTGCTATACCACCACTTGGAAGACTGAAGGTGGAGGGTCATAATTTGGGTGAGTTCCAGGCCATTTGGGGCTTCTAGAGCAACAGCAGGGGTGGAGGCATCTCAGTGAATGAGGTGCCCATTGTGCAAGCCAGGAGAGCTGTTTTCAGACCCCCAGCATTCACAGAGAGACAAGGGCAGAAGTGTGAGTCTGTGACCCTGAGACTGGGGGCAGGCAGAGGTAAAGGGTCAAGGCGGTATTGCTGGTCACATGGTCAGTTGGGCTAAGCTGGTGCTCCAGGTTCATTGAGAGACTGTTTCAAGAAATTAGGCTGGAGAGCAACAAAGGAAGACATTTGACATTATCTTTTCATTTCCATCGATGCACACCTAAGCCAGTGTATTAGCACACACAGGTGCACATTACTATGTAATTCACATACACATAATTTTATGGTAATATTTACTTTAAAATGCCAATGTTTTAAAATGGAAAATCAGATTTTCAGTAAGGAAAAAAAATGGAGTTTGTCAACGACATAGCACCAACTTTTTTTTCTTTTTTCTTTATTATTTTTTAATATTAATTACAGTTTATTTACTTTGTATCCCAGCTGTAGCCCCTTCCCCCATTCCTTCCCAATCTCACCCTCCCTCCCTCATCTCCTTCCTGCCCCTCTCTAAGTCTGCTGATGGGGGAGGTCCTTTTCCCCTTCCATTTGATCCTAGCTTATCAGAGCTCTTCAGGGCTGCTACAATGTCCTCTGCTCTGGCTTAGCAAGGGTCCTCCTACCTCAGCACCAACTTTTAAAGACTCCAGATGCACAAGTGAGGAGATTAAGTGTTCAAATACATATTAGCTTCCACATGTGTCTATATGATTACTAGTATTTTTACATTTTGGCTAAGTGAAACATGCAGGATTTTTAAAGTTAATGTAATACTCCAAAAAGAAAAAATCAAAGGTGTAAGCCTGTGTATTTGTGTATAGTCATCAAAACAAAAGCAAGAGTTTGCATTTTATATAATGTAATTGCAAGTTTTGATTTAGTTAATGAAAATAACATGACAATGTAAAATAAATTTACTATAGTAAAACATTGAATCCCTGTACTGTAAAATATCAGAAAGGCTTCTTTAGTCACATCATGTATTGCCCTATAGACACATAAATATATATATATATATACACGCATATACATGCACACAGCAGCATTAATCCATATGCCATTCAATAGTTGATATTTTCTTTTCTGTTGTTTATTTGTATGTTTGTTTTCTGAGATGTGGTGTCAGTTTATAATCAAAGTTGGCCCTAACCTACCTCTCCTCCTGCCTTAGCTTACTGTTACAGCACGAGCTGCCATATCCAGCAAGAGCGTATCTTTAGTCAGAGACTCAAAGCTGCCTTTGATGTGACACTGGACCTCTGCAACTGTGACTGGAGTGTACCCTTAGATATCTGGTGCTGCTGCTCAGCGGTGGCCAGTTTAAGAGACTTTCAAAGTTCAAATCACAAATTCAAATTTTACACGTTGTCTAGCTTGCTCACGAGAATGCATTAGCGTTATCAGGAAACACGCTTCCAAGCACACATTAGGCATTTATCATTTTCTAAGAGCTGGACGTGGGGAAATCAAGAAAGGATCAAAACTAGTGATTTCTTTTCCTGTATCATTCTTGTAAAGTCACAGCAGTTAACAAACGTGTAGGAATCCAGACATGGCCCTGAGCCAGTGAGGACGTTCTTGCCATCTCACAGAGACGTAAAACCCTGAGCATCTTAACTTCACATGCTGTGTCTTCCTCAGAGTGTGATCATGAAACGTAATGGAGTCAGCATCAGTGAAATGAGACTAGAGCTCAAAAATGTGATGTGGTCACTTTTGTAACCAGTAAATATTAATATTGATATGTAATAAGACACCTTAAAATTGAATCATTTTCTATTCATGAGATATAGAACATTTACTCTATGGCTACATTATTTTTTAGGTTTAGGCAATGCTAAGTCCTTCATATTATAGTACCATGTTACATGTTAAATCTAGAAGAAATGGATGTTTTTCTTCCAAAGGAAAATTTTAGAAATAATTTATGAATTGCATAATTTCCATACTTGTACAATGCATTAGTGAGTAGTGGATATAAACATCTTTCATGAAATAATCCAACTACAAAGCTGTTTTAAGATAAACATCTTTTGTTCTGGTTCTAATGACATTTTTATGATGTTTGTATATATATCTATATATATATAATCAAATCCAATATCTGTGCTTTGCTATTCTTAGAAACCACATCAGCTGAAATTACATTGATATCACCTAATACACTGGAAAAACACCAAAACGCTGCACCATTCTAAAGTGTTTTTACATGACCATGTAGTGGTATGAAAAACTAGCAAAATTTGCTTAGATGTGTATGCCTTCTCTTAAAATGTCCCTAATAAATACTACTAGTTTTGAAATCTCTATTACTTCTACAGATTTTTAAAGGTCTTTATTATTATTATAATCATTATTATTAATTACAATTTATTCACTTTTTATCCTGGCTGTGGCCCCCTCCCTTGTCTCTTCCCAATCCTACCCACCTTCCCTCTTCTCCTCCCATGCCTCTCCCCTAGTCCATTGATAGTGGAGGTCCTCCTCCCCGTCAATCTGACCCTAGTCTATCAGTTTGCATCAGGACTCTCTGCATTGTCTTCCTCTGTGGTTTGGCAAGGCTGCACCTCCCAGGGGAAGGTGATCAGAGAGCTGGCCATTGAGTTCATGTCAGAGACAGTCCCTGCTCCCCTTACTAGGGACCCCAGTTGGAGAGTGAGTCTATGGGCTCCATCTGAGCAGAGGGTTTAGGCCCTTTCTGTATATGGTACTTGATGGGCAGAATGCATGGGATTTTATGAAAGAAGAGGGAGGTAGAAAGACCTGGAGGGGACAGGAGTTCTCTGGTGGAATTTTTGGAATCACTTATGTATGCTAACATATTATCTATGAATAGTGATACTTCTTCCTTTCCAGTTTGTATCCCTTTGATGTCCTTTTGTTGTCTTATTGCTATAGTTAAACTTCTAGTACTATATCGAAGAGATATGAAAAGAGTGGGTAACCTTGTCTTGTCCCTGATTCTAACCTAAAGTTTTCCTTTCTAGAACCCCTTCAGTTTGTGTTTTATTTATGGATTCTATTTCCATTTTTGTGTCTTGACAAGCACTGTTTGTGTTTTCCTGGATTTCTTTAAAGGATTTATTCATTTCCTCCATTCATTTGTGTGTTCCTGCATTTTTAAAGAGATTCATTCATTCATTCATTTTCTCTTTAAGAATTTCCATCAGCTTCATATAGTCAGTCTTAAGGTCATTTTCTTGTGTCTCCTCTATGTTGGTATATTCAGTGCCTGCTGTGTTAGGACATCTGGGCTCTAGTGGAAACACATTGCTCTTGCTGTTGCTGATTGTGTTTTTATGTTGGTGTCTAGGCATTTGGATTTGGGATGCTTATAGGTCTGGATTTGTCTTTGCTGGGTAGGTGTTTTGTTCCTTGGTTTTTGTTTCCTCTCTTGATTTTCAAGGTGGTGACTGTGTGTTGCCTGAGAAGAGATTTTCTTTGGACTTGGTAGTTGTGGCCATGGGGTTCCAACTAAAATGTTTCTGGGTATTGGGAGATGACACTTAAGAATAGAAATAGGCCAAGGGTCAGAAGGGGCTCACAGGAGGAAAGCAGATTTTGCAACCAGAATATACTCATTTTGACTCCTTAAAATGAGGTGGGGGAGACACTGAAGAAAGGTCACCTCAGATCGTCTGCTATTGGTCTGGGGATGAGACTGGGGTTCTAAAGGAACAGAGGAGAGGTAAGATCTACAGACAACCTACCTCCTTCTTTGGCAGGAGTGGTCTGGGTTAGCAGGAGTGCCTGCTGGAGTTGGATAAAGCAATAAGTGAGGAGAGGGTGTCTAGGAGGGAAAGGTCTGTAGGATCCACAGGAGATGTGTAGGAGGGTTGGGGGAGGAAGACTGCATCACGTGTTCTGTAGCAGAGGTAGGGATGTGACTGGGAGATTAGATTTCAAGAAAGCAAGAAAAGGTGAAGATGTTCAGTTATTTTTCCTTTTTTTTCTTGTCTGCTTAGCTGATGTGGTTAAAAGGAAGGCCTGCTGATGTTGTAGGCTTGGACATTGGAATGAAAGGAAGATTGGAGGAGAGGACTTTGTGATCTGTCAGCTATGTGGTCAGATAAGAAAGGAGGGGCAGCGGAGACTGATACACCAAACAAGGATCATGTATGGAGAGGACCTAGGCCCTCTGCTCAGATGTAGCCCATGGCATCTCAGTCTCCATGTGGGTACCCTCCTAAGGGGAACAGGATGCTGTCTCTGAAATGAACTTGGTTGCCTGTTCTTTGATCACAAGTTTGCTCCCTTTTGGGTGACCTTGCCAGCCCACAGAGGAAGAGGATCCAGGCAGACCTGATGAGACTTGATAGGCTAGGGTCAGATAGTAGGGGAGGAGAACTCCCTCTTTCAGTGGACTAGGAGAGGAATAGGAGAAAGGAGGCAGGGAGTGTGGGACTGGGAGGAGATGAGGGAGGAGGCTACCATTGGGATATAAAGTGATAAATTGTAAAAAATAAAGTAAAATATAAAAAAGAATGAGAGAGAGAGAGAGAGAGACCACAACAGGTGTTGTGCTACAGAACTGGAAATTACAGAACTGGAAATGAGACTGGTGGGATTGAAACTGGAGGTGTGGATCCACCTTCAGCCCACTTATTGCCTTGGAAGAAGAAGCCCTTGGGTTAGTAGGTGGGATAGTATAATTTAAAATTATCCCACACAATTGCATCTATATTGATTATTATGAAGACCTTGCCTTGATTTTAAATCAAAGAAGCTATAAAAATGAGAAATCGTATTTAATATATACATTGTACATTTACAGAATTATAAATTCTATTTTGATATTTAGATGGGAGTGAATATTCTTTGAAAACTACAATACTTTATAAGACTAAAGTACTGTTCAAAACAGGAAATGAGTTTTAAAAGGCATAGTCTGAAAAATAGTCAACAAAAACTGCCTTAATTTGTCATGCTTATAATTTTATGGTCTTTTGGAGCCTGAGGAGATGGTTCGATCCTAAAGTAAGAATCTCCTAAAATGCTGCGTGCTGCTGTGCACATTTCTAACCCCAGCACTGAGGAGGCCGAAACATGTGAATCTTCAGGCTCAGCCTACTTGGTGAACTCCATGTTAGGAGGAGATCTTGAACCAAACAAACAAAACACTCCAATCTGGATTGTTCCTGAGGAATGACACCTATGTTTGAACTGTGGCTTCCCCATGAACACATTCACATACACACACACACATACACACACACACACACACACACACACGAACAAGCATGCATACAGAAACACAAAGTGTTTGGGAAAAGTTTTATTGTTTGACAATCACTAGATTTTTTTATAAAACCCTCATTCTTTTTTGTCACTGATTTAAAGTAGAAACAAACAAAAACACATACATAACAATAATATAACTTTAGTTCAGTTGTGTTTTCTTTACTTCAGCAAAACTGCACTGTTCTAATCTTCGTCATTATATATTCAATTAAATACTTTCCTTAGAAAAAGTATCACATTAGAAAATATTGGTTGGATACATTATTTAGAAGACACTACATGTGAACACCTAGAAATGACTTTGTGTTCCTCCGTGAACAGTTAACTGTGATATGAAATTTCCTAACAGTTTCCCCTTTGTAAATACAAAGCTTGCGCATTGAAGCAGAATATTTCACGCTTTTTTTTGTCTCCAGTAAAGAAGCTAAAGTGCATAGTCAGTGCACAGTGACTTGGAGCTGGGTCCTTTTAACTAGGGGGAATGACAGGATTCCAGGCTACCTTTTATTTTTAGCCACCATATTTCTAGTTATTTATTTTTGCTGTTGGAAACGTGCATTAGGATATGATGTGTTTGGCCTGCTGTAAAGAATGCTGCTACATTCTAATTATACACAGGCTCTTGTGAGTCAGGTAAATTTTGCAAATAGAGCCATCGCACTCCAACCATAGCACAACACTGCCAATTACTCACCATGCCCCAGAAGGAAGTGATCTTTGGTAGATGCTGCTAAATAGAGACGTTTCATTATCATCGCAGCCTCCTTTCCAATACATTCCTTGCACTGGGGTCTTTCAAATTCCTTCAGATTCAATTAAAATACTATTTGAAGACTGAATTTAGTAGAATCTTGGCTCTCTCTCTGTTGGAATATAAAAATCTCAATATGTCTTTACAAGGAATAAGCCAGTCAGGTAAAGCTATGGATGAGCAGGCGGTGACACTAATGAAGGCAAAATGTGCATAGTGAAGAGCAGAGGCTTCGGGGGAAGCCAGCCTCAATCCCAAGTGCACTATGGTTTTGTAAGTTAATCACAATCGCCTCATCCCTTCTAATGTGATGATAAGAGCCCAGCCCCTAGGATGTGCAAAGCAACAGTGAGAGACATAAACCTTTCAGCACATTCATTATAGTCCATAAATTCTCCAGGAATGGCGTCAGCTATGCAAATTATCTGCTAATTTTACATATACTTTGTTTTGATGTGATTAGGTCATTCTGAAATTAATGATCCACTATAATAAGAATATTGATATTATACAGGCTGGATTGATGAAAGTTTCTAGTGACCAACTAAAATAAAATGAAATTCTAAACACTCTGTTAAAATAATAAAATAATTCTGTTAAATAAAATAATTCTATTAAATAAAATGATTCTCTAAGAATAAAAGCATTTTGTTTTGACACGATGTTACAAGCACCATCTGGCAAAATGAGAAAATCATTCTGAAATTTTATCTTCCAGGTGACCTTGGACTGGCACCGCTTTAGGCAGCACGTGAGAGGGCAGAGGGCCGACATCTGAGAGGAGGCTGTGCACACAGCAAGAAGTCAGCTACCGGTTCCTGTGGTCTGAGTTGAAGGCACCTAGCTTCCTGTACCATGGCTGTAGGGTCTGAGGCAGAATTCCATTTCTTGATTGATTGTTTATATGATCTTGCTGAACAAGTCAATCTAGCTTTACATAATTTATATGACTGGTTTCTGTACCTAGAAGAGTTTTAAAATGGTGCTGAAAGAACTCTGCAAGACTAGACATAGGCCTCTGTTTGCACCACAAATGCTACATGAGTGGCAAAACATGATTTTATCTACATTTACATGAACGCATGTCTGACATTGAAATCTCAGTTGATTAATTTATAATTAATGCCTATAATAAAACTAAAATGCAAATCACTAATGATTATTGCCTTGATCATTTATTGCTCTTACATCCCCCTTCAATTAAATGTTCTAGGTGGCACATTTTTATCTCTGGTCATGAATTCATTTTAAAATTTGTTTTTATTATTTCTAGCCATGAACATTATGTATGTTGTCTGTGTGTGGATATGTACACGTGAGTTTGTGTACTCACAGAAGCCAGAGGTGTGGGATCCCCTGGAACTGGAGTCACAGGTGGTTGTGAGTCACCTGATATGAGTGCTGAAGTCACATCTGGGTCCTATGAAAGAGCAGGACGTGTTCTTAGCCACTAGCCATTACCTGGCCTTTGAGTTCATGTTTCCTTTTTTCACTAGGTTCACTCTATGGGTTTATTTAATACGTTACTTTGATAGTTTGTTATGATTCCCAAATGTTCCATTCTTCAAGTCCTCTTTGTTTTGATGCTTCTTTATTATTTCATCATGTAGCCTAGGCTGACCTTGAACTTGTGGCAGTCCTCTTGCTTCAGGTTCTCTGATGCTAGATCATAGATGAGCCACCACAAACCACTTTGTTCTTTAATTTTGTTAATGTCTTGACCTATGAATACCTATAAATACTATGCCATAATTGATTCCTTTTCTGTAATTTTATCCTCCATAATCTCATAAAATCCAATAGCTTAAAATTTATCTTTATGTAAAATTCCCAAATTTATACATACAACTAGAGTTGTAAACATGCAATTTTTATGGTAATTATGTTCTCTAGTGTCTTGTAGGCATCTACATCTGAGTTTTATTCCCCAAAGTTAGTTAATCCCCAGAAACCTTGCACATGCCATGTCAGCACATCTACCGATTGATGGAAGAGCCACGCTTTAGCACCAACACTTGAGCCAAATGAGTCAAAAGAACCCTTCTCAGTGCCTCTTTTCTTTAATTAAATTTTTATTTTTTAAACTAATTACATTTTATTCGCTTTGCATCCCAGCTATAGCACCCTCCCTCCCAATTCCACCCTTCCTCTGTCATCTCCTCCCATGACCCTCTCCAAGGGGAGGTCCACCTCCCCTTCCATCCAACCCTAGCTTATCAGGTGTCATCAGGACTGGCTGCAATGTTCTCCTCTGTGTTCCAGCAAAGCTGCTCCTCTCTCGGGGATGGGAGGGGTCAAAGAGCCAGCCACTGAGTTTATGTCACAGTCCCTATTCCCCTTACAAGAAACCCACTTGGAGACTGAGCTGCCATGGGCTACATCTGAGCAGTGGTTCTAGGTTATATCTATGAATGTACCTTGGTTGGAGTATCAGTCTCAGAAAATACCCCTGAGCCCAGATATTTTGGTTCTGTTGCTCTCCTTGAGGAGCTCCTGTCCTCTCCAGGTCTTACTAACTGCCTTTTCTTTCATATGATTCCCTGCACTCTGCTGCAGGTTTGGTTATGAATCTCAGCATCTGCTTTGATACACTGCTAGGTGGAGGCTTTCAGAGGCCCTCAGTGGTAGGCTCCTGTCCTGTTTCTTGTTTTCTCCTTCTTCCAATATCCTTCCCCTTTGTCTTTCTAAGTGGAGATTGATCCTCTTATCAGGGTCCTCCTTCTTGTTTAGCTTCTTTAGGTGTACAGATTTTAATATGTTTTTCCTATTTTATAGGTCTAGTGTCCACTTATAAGTAAGTATATGCCACAAGTGTCTTTCTGCTTCTGGGATACCTCACCCATTAGATCCCACCATTTGCCTGCAAATTTTATGATTTCCTTGTTTTTAATTGCTGAATAATATTCCATTATGTAAATATACCACAATTTCTGTATCCATTCCTCAGTTGAGGGACATCTGGGTTGTTTCCAGGTTCTGGCTATAACAAATAAAGGTGCTATGAACAACAGCACAGGCTCTGAGATCAACAATCAACAAATGGGACCTCATGAATCTGAAAAGCTTATGTAAAGTAAAAGACACTATCGTTAGAACATATCGAAAGCCTACAGACTGGGAAAGGATCTTCACCAACCCCATATCTGACAGTGGGCTAATATCCAGAATATATAAAGAAGTAAAGAAATTAAAAAACAAAAAATCAAGTAATACAATTTAAAAATGGGGTAAAGAGCTAAACAGAGAATTCCCTGTAGAGGAATATCCAATGGCAGAGAAACACTTAAAGAAATGGTCAACATCCTTAGTCATCAGGGAGATGCAAATCAAAACAACCCTGAGATTTCACCTTACACCCATCAGAATGGCTAAGATCAAGTGACAATACATGCTGGAGAGGATGTGGAGAAAAGGGAACTCTCTTCCATTGCTGGTAGGAATGTAAACTTGTACTTGTACAACCACTTTGGAAATCAACCTGGCACTTTCTCAGACAATTAGGAATAACGCTTCCTCAAGATCCAGCTATACCTCTCCTAGGTATATATCCAAAATATGCCTAGGTATATATCCAAAACAAGGGCATTTGTTCAGTGCCCCTTTTCTAATACTTACTCTAATTGGTCAGCAAGCCACGCAGCTTCAAACTTGAACACACCTCCCTCGTCTGACTCATTAGCATCACAGTAGGCTTGTAGATCTTAAATGTATCCATTCGCCATTGCCCTCCCCAGGCTCTGCTGTGTCCACTTAATATGCTATACTTTGTTTTTTCTTCTTTCCAAACCAAATCTCCAAACACCAACCCAAGTGATCTTTCAAATCAGATGCCATATCATGGCCAACCTTCAGGCAGGCACTTCCTGTCAGTCTCCATTCATTCAAATTAAAAATCAAAGCCTAAAACATAGCTTGTAGGTTATTGCACAGTTTACCTAGTGATTCTGTGTTTGACCACATCTCTCCCTTTTTCTCAATGTGTTTCATCTTCTTCCTAGTCTTCCCCAGTCTTCAAAGCCAGCTCTTGCCTCAAGGACTTTGCTTGTGGCATTTTCCATGTTTGCTTTCTGCTATTAGCCTGGTTTGCTCTTTCCTCATTCTACTGGTCTCAAATCAAAATACCACTTCCTCAGAGAGAATGAATTTTAATGTGATCAGTTATGTAAAATAACAGACCTTGACATAAACTCAAAGGCAGGCTCTTTGATTTCCACCCCCACATACACACATGCACACACACTGAGGGAGAAGCAGCCTTGCCAGGCCACAGAAGAGGACATTGCAGCCACTCTTTTTTTTTTTTTTTTTTGCGTGTTTATATGCATGTGCACAATAGGTAAGATTATTTTAGCTTTTGAAATATGTCTATTTTTATTTATTTATTTATTTTTATTAGTTACATTTTATTAACCCTGTATCCCAGCTATATCCCGCTCCCTCATTCCCTCCCAATCCCACCCTCCCTCCTTTATCTCCTTCCTGCCCCTTTCCAAGTCCACTGATTGGGGAGGACCTCCTCCCCTTTCATCCGACCCTGTTTTATCAGGTATCTTCAGGACTGGCTGCAAAGTCCTCCTCTGTGGCCTGGCAGGACTGCTCCTCCCTTGGGGAGTGGGGAGGTCAAAGAGCCTGCCATTGAGTTCCTGTCAGAAATAGTCCCTGTTCCCCTTACTATGGGAAAACAATTGGTTACTGAGCTACCACGGGCTACATCTGAGCAGAGGTTTTAGGTTATGTCCATACACGGTCCTTGGTGGTGTGTCAGTCTCAGAAAAGACCCCTGTGCCTAGATATATTTGGTCCTTGTGGTGCTCCTATACTTTCCACGTCATACTAACTCTCCCTTCTTTCATATGATTCTCTGCACTCTGCTGAGGGTTTGGTTATGAGTCTTGGTATCTGCTTTGATATACTGCTAGGTAGAGTCTTTCAGAGGCCATCTGTGATAGGCTCCTGTCCTGTTACTTGTTTTCGTCCAATGCACATCCCATTTGTCTTTCTAAGTGAGGGTTGATCATCTTACTCCATGTCTTGATAAGACCTGATAAGTTAGGGTCAGATAGAAGGGGAGGAGGGCCTCCCCTATCAGTGGACTTGGAGAGGGGCAAGGGAGGAGATGAGGGAAGGAGGGTGGGATTGGGAGGAAATGGGGGAGGGGCTACAACTGGGATACAAAGTGAATAAACTTGTAATTAATATAAAAATGAAATTTTAATTAAAAAATAACAGACCTTTATTTTGCTATTTTTTTTGTCAAACACTTCATCATGTGATACATTTGCTTACACTGTTTTTAAAAATGTCTCTCTTCCACACTAGAATGTCAACTCTGATATCAGGTATATGTTTTTATCATTTAATGTCATATTTCTTGTGTTAAAGAATTTCTGCTACATGGTTGGAAACTTAATAAATATTTACAGAACAAATGAACACTTAGATCAGTTATGTTAGGACTCCTCACGTCTTACCCTGTCAACAGCTTAAGTAACAAGCCTGCAATTTATAGCCTTTCTCTAGGGTCAAGCCTTCTCTCAAAATGGTTGGCACTTCAGACATTATTCTGCTTTTGTGGTACACAGATTCCCATACTACTCTGAAATTTGTGGCAATCTGTTCCTCTAAACAATTACTTTTGACATAACTCACATTACAAAATACCTGACAGAAGCAAGTTTAAAGGAGAAGGGATGCAGTTTTCTCAGGGTTTCAGAAATACTTCAACTTGTTATGATAAGAAAGGCATGGTGGTGAGAGTGTTTCTATGGTGCTAGGGGAGTATTGTTTATGTGTCTTCATATGACATGGGCCAGGACATAGAAAACCTAGGCTTGAACTAGAAGTGGATCTAACCATAGGGCACTAACTACCCTACAGAAGCTTCCATCCACCAGACACAATCCCTTGAGAGCTCAACAGCCCCCTAAACATATTACCATCTTGGGAAACAAGTATTTATACATATGAATGCCCAATCCATAACAAATAACCTGTATATTCAATTAAGCAACATTTTTGCCTAGGTGGCTTAGGGATCATTTGGTCTTTAAAATGATTTTACCCAATGTCATGATCCATTTAGATTTCACCTTAACCATAAAGACTAATCTAACTTCCCCTTACCCAATCTGTTCATGACACTCATTATTCTCCTTTTATCTAAATGTCTTGCATGTCTTTTCTGAGTTCCATTAACTCTCTCATGCATCACTAACATTTAGATACTAGCCCTTGTTTCACAGCAGTTCTAACTCAGAATTTTGTTAGTTTTTGGTGACTACCATCTGATGAGAATATTGGTTTTCATCTTTAAAGTTCCCCAAAAGAAAAGGGTCAATACATGCTTATGTTTAAGAGTCAGTTTATTTTAAAGAATATGGAACAAATGCTTATATGTAATTTTGATATCACTTATGCCAATCACCATACTCCATATAAAACATAGTCATGTTAAAGTTTTGAACATGAGTAAAAATTTCATTTTTATACAAGAGGAGATAGAATCTTGGTGAAAATAAATAACATTTTGCCAAATCCATTCAAACAAGACCATAAAGAAATGACTTTTCCATATTATCAAATCCAGGTACATCAAACTCTAAACATTTTTTTCCACCAGAGACAGAAATGTAACCATGTTCTCCAAAATGCTTGGCAAGCACTATCTCTAAGCTACTGCTACGGCCTCATAAACCTCTCCTGCTGTCTAGCTTTACTTTCTCCCATTTACTGAGGATACATCAATCCTGAGGTGTGTGTTTGTGTGTGTGTGTGTGTGTGTGTGTGAGAGAGAGAGAGAGAGAGAGAGAGAGAAACAGACCGAAAGAGAGAGAAAGAGAGATCTCCAAAATGCTAAACAGATATTATTGATGCAAAGTTGTTCTCTTGCATGAGGTGACAAGAAATGAATAATTGATTCCTATTGTGTAACAGTGCCATCCACTTCACATTCTAAATCAACCAAATTGTGGCACACAATAAGCCCTGTATGTTTAATTTTAACCTATTTCTGATAGTTGTTGGGAGGAATTAATGCTAGCAATATTCTTTATTGGGTATAATTTGTTTCACTCCCTAGAGGGTATGGGCCAATGTTTGGGAACATTTTGGGGGTGTCAAACTATGGAATACCATCTCTTAGTAGTACCACAAGTGTCTTAATTAAAAACAAAATGGACACTGAAAACCCTGCAATGAACACAACAAATTTACACCCACAAAATTATCTAGCCAGAAATGTCACCAGGCTAAATGTGAGAAACCCTGGGCTAGGGCAACATGGTTACTCAGAAAGCCGAGTATAATAAGAGATATTTAACCTTCATGCTCATATTTACTATTCTTCCAAATCAACCATAATGTAACCACAAAATGGGGGTAACACACGTTTGATAACATGGCAACTTCTCAACACATGCTGCTATTATTCTCTCTTCCAAAACCCTTCTTCATACCTCACCATCTCTGTCTTTTACATGTACCCACAAAGTACTGTGAGGATTAAATAAGACAAAGTTATGAAAAACCCTTAGCCCACTTTCTGACATGGCAAATACTACGTACAAATTTGTTATTACTACTGTTAAGAGTCTATTGTTTTTCCTTTCCCCAGAAAGCCTCCATTTTACCTTGACGAATATGCCTTAGTCTTCTGTTGAAAAAAGAAGAAAACCTGCTTCCTCAGCCTGAGGAAAGGAGGAATTTTGGTAGGACTGGTAGGAGTGTTCTTTCTTCTTTCATACCACACCATGTCTGCTCTGAAAATTGAGCATCTGTGATCACTTTACACTTTTTTTATCCTTTCTGTGAGAGAGCAGATTGATTTTTAAGCTAATCCTGTTGACATTTTCAGTTCTTAGGAAGTAAGACATTTGTTTTGCTCTAAGCTTTGCCCTTGTGGATAACTCCATCCCGGTGGCACCCATCCTTTTGGGATTTCAATGATCCCCCAAATAAACCCAAGTCCATCTGGTAAAAGATCTAAAAGGAGTCAAAAGTGATTAAAGAAAATTGAGACTTTTGGTGTCATGATTCTCTCCGGATTTTACTTTTATTTGATTTTCACAGTACTCTGAATATGCCAGGGAAGAAATTCTACTTCCTGAGAGAGGGTGTGTATGTTCTCGGTAGTTGAGAAACTGGAGGGGAAAATGTTGAACAAAAGAGGTGATGATAATGAAGGCAAGAGGATGAACTACCATGGCTGAGCAGCTCACACAGATGGATCCTACATCATGTGCTACAGCGAGAATCATGTTTCCCATGTGGCAAAGTTTGATGGTAGAGGGAAAGTTTTTATCCAGTCAGGAACCCTGTTATATCTCCTGTGGTTCAGTCTTCGTCTGACTGTGCCTCAGCTACTTTCTTCATTCATATCAAAAGAATGTTCACAAGAAAATTTCAATAATTGAAGACTCCTACCTGCTAAGACTTGATAATAATTATTCAATACATACCATTGTTATTGTACTTTTAACTGTCTTCTTTGGTGCTGACTGTCTCTATCACTTTCTGGGAAGAATGACATGTGCATTAACAATCAGATTTTTTTTTTCAAAATATATTTTTAATGTTGAGATAATTATAGGTTCATAAATCATAGTTTTACAAATTTGTAGTGTAATGTTATCCAACAGAAATACTATCAAGTTTCCTGCAATGGTGGCTTCATGCAAAACTATAATATGACATCACAGCTATAATAATGGCATTGAGGCAGTCATCATACAGCGCATCACTGCAAGGCCCCTTTGTTTGGCTCTCTGATGGTTAGTCTCACAGCCTTCCCATCCATCCCCTCCTTAATCCCTACAATCACTAATCTAGTATCCATGTCTCTCCACAAATAGAATCAATACTGTGTACCTGGTTTGGGGTTATATCAATAGTTTGCCCATTGTGAGTGCTGAGTGACACTTCACTGTATGATTATGCCACAGTTTCTGTAAACTATTCACTCTTTGGTTATATAATGTTTGGGCTAGTAATAGTGTAGCTACTAAAATCATTCTTAGTAGTAAGAAAGCTAATATGAGTATTTTCTGCTCATTTCCTAGAAAACTATGAATAACTTTTTCAGGTTGGATGTGCCATCATATCTTTCCACCAGCACTATTGAAGTAATCCGTTTGTTCTCATCCCTCATTTCTTGTCAGCATTTTATATTGTTGCTTTAGTCAAGTATAATTGACATAAAATACCTGTAGGTTCAAAAATACAATGTCTCTCTCTCTTACACACACATACACACACACACACACACACACACACACACACTGAAATACCTCCATGTTCTAGCTAACCCTTCATCATGTTGTACCGTTACCACGTGTGCCGAGAATATCTAAGCTGTACCTTCTTAGTCAGTTTCAAGTATGCACACATTACCCCCCACTGCAGATCACTGCTTTGCTCTTCTCTGTTTCTGAGATCAGCTTTTATGACTCCATGTTTAAGTAAGATTAGTCTAAGTTCTGTTTGTCTGTGGTCATCATTTTTTTTTACCTAGTACAATGTCCCACGGGATAATTAACATTATAAATGACAGAATCTTCTTATGACTGAATATTTTACATAATGATATGAAGTACATGTGTGTGTATGCATTTCAAGTTGCATACTCACTTTTATTTGTCAATGGCTATTGGACAATGCTGTAATGAACACAGTAGCGTGTGTAACTTTTTGAGACTTTGGTCTCAATTCTGTTTAACACATACCAAGTGTTAGGCTCTCTGGGTCTCAGGATGGTTTTAGCTTTAGTCTTCAAAGCAGCTTCATGCTGTATTCTGTAGGAACTACATCAATTAACAGTCATGCAAACAATATGCTGGTATTCTCTTTTCTCGGAATACCAGCCAGCATTTACTGTTTTGGCTTTGCTGACAGTTATCTGAAAGCTACAAGGCACTAGCTCCTTGCCAGCACAGATTTTATTGAAAAATTCTAGGAACTTAAAAGCTTACTAAATTCTTTTTTCTTTTGGGGAGGGGTGTCAATTTTTCTTTAATTATTTATTTTTATTTATTACAATTTACTCACTTTGTATCCCAACTGAAGCCCCCTTCCTCAGCCCCTCCCAGTCCTGCCCTCCCTCTCTCTTCTCCTCCCTTACCCCTCCCCAAGTCCACTGATAAATGAGGTCCTCCTCCCCTTCCCTCTGACCCTAGCCTACTAGATTTCATCAGGACTGACTTCATTGTCTTCCTCCGTGTCCTGGTAAGACTGCTTCCCCCTCAGGGAGAGGTGATCAAGTCAGCCACAGAGTTCATGTCAGAGACAGCCCCACTTCCCCTTTCTAGGGAACCTGCTTTGAGACTGAGCTGCCATTAGATACATCTATAATTTTTTTCAATTTTTTATATTTTATTCTATTTTTTAGTTCTTAATTTTTATTATTAGTTACATTTTATTAACTCTGTATCCTAGCTATATCCTGCTCTCTCATTCCCTCCCAATTCCACCCTCCCTCTCTCATCTCCTCCCTGCCCATTTCCAAGTCCACTGATAGGTGAGGTCCTCCTCTCCTTTCATCTGACCCTGTTTAATCAGGTATCTTCAGGACTGGCTCTGTGGTCTAGCAGGGCTGCTCCTCCTTTGGGGAGTGGGAAGGTCAAAGAGCCAGCCACTGAGTTCATGTCAGAAATAGTCCCTGTTCCCCTTACTAGGGAAACTCACTTGGTTACTTTTTAAACTCTTATTTTCTGGAGTTTCACCTTTTATTGTACATATCTGATGCAAAGTAGAGTAAGTTAGAGCGTGACTTTTAAACTACCGTTTTTTACAAATGAAATCTGTTCACTTTAGATTCTTTATGCTCAACCCAAAAATTCTACACTTTCCTTAGTAAAAACAAAAAAACAAAAACATGTTGACTTCCACAGGGCTCTGTAAACTACACTCTTTGGTTGAAGTACAAGGAAATTATATAATATTTACTTACATGTGTGTAATTATTAATGTGTAAGTATAATTAATATGAAATCATTGCTCTTAACTTAAAAATAACTTATGGACTAAAAATTGAACAAGAACCCAGAAATTACAAGCTGTGTGCCTCCTATATTAAACTAAGTCACGGTTGACTCTTGAGGGACAGCCAAGTCCAGAGCAGAATATGTAGTCTTAATAGAAAACTGGCATACTTGGTGTCACAGTGAAAAGCGGATAAAGCAGAATTCTGTGTGTGGCGGAGTGAACACAGCTTAGTAGCTCAGCCTAGGACTCAATCTCCCCATAGCCAAAATGCAAGGTCCTTGTTTGCTCAAAGATCATCTATATTTTGTTACCATTGCTAGTTCAGATTTGGAACTAGATGAAACACAGAAAAATGTAGGTACAGGAAAAACCAACTTATCTACTTAAAAAAAGAAGGAAAGAGAAAGGAAGATAACAGGAGCCATTAAAACCAAAACATATATTCAAATAATGGGGAAATTGAGAAATGAAGAGTATAATAATTAGATTTAAAACACATAATCATCAAAGCAATAGTATTTTATAGATTAATAGCAGTGCACTGCTGTGGATGGTTTTACATTTCCTTCGAAGAAAGTGACCATAATAGAGTAAAGACTTCCTACCTTAATAGCAAGTTCTGAAAACAACATTTTCCCAGAAAGTGAAAAAGTAAGTCAGTGTTAATTGCCAAATAAAAGCAACTCAAAGGGGGGAGGGGGAACCCACAAAAACGTGATAGTTTTTAAAACCTAATATCACTTTGTTGAAAAGATCACCTGGATGGTTTTACAGAATTGTTTTACTAATGATGAAATCCTGCCTTTCATAGGATGTTTCACAGGACCCAGTTAGCGAATACTAAGGAGCCAGTTACTGCAAAATGCCTGACAAAGAGTCTAAGAAACTAGAGTTACAATATCATGTAATAGCTTTCATACAAAGTCTTAAATATTTTTCCTTTATATTTAGTTTTTGTTGTTTGAATTTCATGGATGCCTATAATAGATTTTAGTCATTTCACCACCGTTACCCTGTCTTATCATGCCTTCTACTCATTCTGACTCTCTTCCCCTTCCTTACTAGTCTCCCTCTCCTTTCTACCCACCTCCATCCTTTGTCTGTCTCGTTGTGTTTAAATTAGGGTTGCTTTCATGCACATAGGTGTTTTCCTTTGCTTCAGAGCTGGGAATCAAATAACAAGCCAAGCAAGCATTCTACCACAAAGCTAAGCCACCAGTCTTCTGAATATGATTTCTCTGAGTCTAATGCTTTTCTTTGAATCAGAAAATGCTAATGATTATTATAGCAACAAAAATTAGAATGGCTTCTAGATACAGCTAGTGGTAGCCTGCTTATCCAGCGTATACAAGATCTTTCTGAATGCAAATGATTGCATTGATAGGAAACTATAAGACAGGAAAGGCTTATGTTGGCTTGCTATAGATGTTTTAGTAAGAGTGTTCAACAGCCAAAACTAAGTGCTTTAAACCAGCAGAAGTTTATTGTCTCATAGGTCTGGAAACCCTGACTTTGAAATCAAGGTGTGCTCAGGGCCACACTTCCTCACAGTCCTCAGAAGGATCCTTCTTCAGCTCTTCCAGTTTCTCATAGCACAAACTATTTCTGAACTTGTGAATTCACTCTCCATTAGGCTTCCATCTTGGCATGATATTTGTCTTGTGTCTGTGCCTGACCATAGGAGCATGGTCTTCTAATGAAGACACTTGTCATTTAAGAATAGGAGCTAGCTGCTACAGTAGGACTTCATCCTGACTAATTACATCTGTAATAACCCTCTTTCCAAGTAGGACTTCACCATGTTTTGGAGAAATGCCATTTTACCTGCATTGAGTGACCCCAAATTGTAATAAATTAAAGTCATAGAAGGCCTGTGTCACTGCTCAAAATTCAAAGACCTGAGGAGCCAACTTATCAGATAGAATTAAACAATTATAAAGTGATATACTAGTCAGCCAGAAAAACGCAATGTCACAAAACATGGTGGATGGCCTCAGTAAGAAGAAAATATGTGTAAAGTTGTTTGTTGTTGTTGTTGTTGTTTTAATCTTTATTACCCTGTGTACATGATGAGTACCTGCTTTGAGGCACATGTGGTGGTCAGAGCACCTCATTATGACTAGGGACTCTTCTACTTTTATGTGAGTTCCAAGGATTGACCTCAGGTGGTCAGGCACGTACAGCATTGTACCCACAAAGCTGTCTTGCTGGTCCTATGAGAGGCTTTTGATTACGACTGAGGTTGTGTTATTCTGTTGATACTTAAAGAAGGAGGGTTTGATGAGTAGATGATCTTAGAAAAAAAAGTGACTGGTTGAGGAGTGAGCCTCATTTAAGAACTTAATGTAATGTAAAATTTATGAAGACAAGTGTAGGACTAATCATGAAAGGACAAGGAAACAATAGTCAGAATCTTAGCTGGAAAGGAGAATGATTCATTACCAGCTGACAGTAATTAAAGTATCTTTTCTTTAGCCTCAAAAACAAAATGATAACACAAAGATATTCCTTAATGAACACTCTTTATAAAGAATGAAGACCAGGTAAGAACTATGACAAATCCTAAAAGGTGTGCTGCTTGCTAAAGGAATTAACTTTTTCGAAAAGACAAAAGCTTCATCTGGGCAACTGACTCAGACTCCAACTCTTAGCTAAGTGATAATGCATTCTGGTGTGCTTGAAGCAGTGCTGGCTTAGACCAATTGTCCCAGCTACCAATAAGGTCAGTATCTATCCCAGACTTCTCACCTTACCAGAGTATTAATTTTAATAGCTGCATTAAAAATAAGCCAGATTTAGATGCCATCCACCATGTCTTCCCAACGTTGGTCGTGTCTCATGTGCACATGTTTGCACATTGAAGCTCACTGAACAGAAAAGGCAGAAAATCTAACCTCAGTCGTCCATCTTTGTTTTCGCAACACTTTTTGTTGGGGCTGGCTGTTTTTTCAAGACAGGGTTTCTCTGTGTAACCTTGGCTGCCCTGGACTCACTTTGAAGACCAGGATGGTCTCAGAATCACAGAGATCTACATGTCTTTGCCTCCGTGAGTGCTGGGAGTACCATGCCCAGCTCACGATACTTTTCTTATCATACACAAAATGACACCTTCCTTGTGAGGTTGGCATGAAGAGCAGTCACTAATTAAATGAAGTACATGCCAACAACTCCGGAAAGCCTGCTTCTCCTGGCATCTGGTTAGGAGCAGGGAGAGCTGTGTTTGCTGCTGCTGTTCCCCCTGGGGTATGAGCCTTGTCTTTGTTAGCGAGATACACTGAGATTCCAGAATTAATGAAATTTCTGAGAGAAGCAGAAAATATGAGCACTTGCAAATTATCTGTGGTTGAACATGGATGGGAGCGAGGGCTGAGTAGGCAGCCATAATGCATAGTCAGAATGTTCTTACATAGTGGTTTATAATTATTACCTATTTTCTCACATTGTTGTACCCTTCTCCAGCCTGTTATTGAATTATTTGTATCATTATAGGCTTACGAAGATTTTGCCCCTTTGGGTTAAAATCATGTGCTATTATTAGACTTCAGTGTTTTATTCCCACTTCGTGTATTTATAACTCTTTAGAAACTGAGAAACCTAGCTTTCATCCCCTGCAGTGTATTAACTTCTCTGTTTAAGCCTAGATCCGTGTAGTGTAGCTGCAGAATTAGGAAATCATGCTGTGTTTGGTAACTGTTAGTTTTGTTTTATTCAGCTACAACAACATATCTGATATAAACTTCTTCAACTTTAATCTTATTTTTATTTATTTATTTATTTAATATAATTTATAATTTATACAATTTATTTATAATTTATACAATTTATTTATAATGTATATAATTTATTTATAATTTATATGATTTATTCATTGTATATCCTGACTGAAGCCCCCTCCCTCAACTGCTCCCAATCCTACCCTTCCCCCCACTTCCCCCGTTATCCACTTGCCCTAGTCCACTGAAAGGGGGCATTCTCCTCTGTCCATAGCTTTTCAAGTCTCATCAGGACTGCCTGGATCCTCTTCCTCTCTGGCCTGGCAAGATCACATCACCAGGAGCAAGTGACCAAAGAGCAGGCAATCGAGTTCGTGACTGAGGCAGCCCCTGCTCCCCTTACTTGGGCACCCACATGGAGACTGAATTGCCAATCAGCTACATCTGAACAGGGGTTCTAGGTCATCTCCATGCATGGTTCTTGAGAAAACCCCACTGATACAAACTTCTTTAAAGGAAGCAAATTTATTTTGGTTTTTTAACTTTGATGATTTATTTCAGTGGCTGGCTGACTGGCTCCATCCTTTTTGGGCCCAAGACAAGGCAGAATGTCATGGTTGAGAAAGCATGGTGGGATAGAGCTGCTCATATCATGGAATTGAAGAAGCAGAGAAGGACACAGGAAGGTGCCAGTGATATAACCATTAGTGTTCTTCAGTTCCCAACAATGACATCAAGGCATAAATACAGCAATAGACTAATCCACTGACTAATCATGAACGAATCACTTCTTAATAATAAACTCTACTATCTGGAAACCAAGACTTTCAGGATACTTTACACACAAACCATAAAAATATCCTTTTAAATTCTGAAGGAATAGTATTTCATATTTATGAAGTCTATTAATACAATTGATAAGATGCCTTTAGGGCTGGCAGGATATTAGCAAGTAAAAATACCCGCCAAAAAGACTGAAGACCTGAGTCTGGTTGTTCATGTTATGATGGAAGATTTATTTCTGGAGTTCTGTGGAATATGCTGTCTGGCAGCAACACTGTGATTAAATTTCCGGTACTTAACTAGCTATATTTTATACTGATTGGATATCCATCACTACATTGAAACACCCGAAACAATTAATTTATAAAGAGCAAAGTCTGTTTTGACTTGGAAGGGTAAGTCTGAGCACAGGAATCCTCACTGCTCTGGGCCTCACTGGAATGCTGACCACATGGTGGGAGCCTCTACTCACCAGAACCACTAGACCAGAGGAAAAGCCCAACTTGGGTAAGGCTTACAATCTCCTCCTAGCTCCTTCCCCCCTTAGGTCCAGAGAACCTCCCTAGATATTACCCTGGGAAACTCATGCAAACTGCAGCAATACATTCAATATGTGGTTATATATGGGATGGCACAACAGCTCTGTTTATCAGGGCGATTCACACCACACCTGGTGACCTCTCTGGGACCTACACGGTAGGAAGAGAGAGCCAAACCTTACAAGTTTTCCTTTGCCCACCACCATCACCCCCACATTCTACACAAAATGTCCGAAAAATAAATAATGAATTTCTATTTCTTTAAGAATGGGCTATAAATGGAGGTTAAATTAAAATCTAAAACTATTTGAATTAAAATACTTACATATATTAGTACACAAAATAAATTGCAACCAAAACTGTTCTTTATTTGACAAAATTTTCTCTGAGTTCACCATCATCTTCTGCAGGCACATACACAAAACAACTGTTTTTTCAGTTCACTAAAATGTAACTCAAAAAATGTAGTAAATAGAAAAATGAGTGTTGGGCTATATAATGTTTATTTTTGCCCTATGATTATCACAGCAGTATTAGCTAACTCACTATCACAAATAATAACGCACAGACACTTGTCAGATTTTATAATTGCCTTATTTACCTTGGGCTGGGCAGATATTTTGCTTACACTGTCTCAACAACCTCACCATCCCACCCATCTCCCAGCCCCTATTCAATGTCATCTCCCTTAATCCTCCTCATCTGGTTTACCTTCCATCCATAATCCCATGGTACTTGCTTGTATTCTTCATCTGGGTCTTTTCACGCCATTACTGGAGTTCTTCCTTTAGACCGAAATGGTGTTTTCTTCACACTAATCCATTGTGGCATCCTCCTTCCCCCTCTCTTCCCATCTATCTTCCATGATTCTCCTGTCCTCTTTAAACCCAGAAACCTTTGTCATGCTTATGCTATTCTGTCCTGCCCAGGTATAAGCCCTTTAATCAACCAATCAGGTACGTCTTAGGCAGGTTTACAAAACAAGGATAGGTGTAACCAGATCTTCAGGGCCAGTAACACAAATCAGACCAACCTCCAACACAAAAATATTAGCAAATTTATGGAAAAATAATCTTTCAGAGAAATATAGAAAATTAAGGAGTTATATTTAGGAAGGCAACTGTGTTAATCACTAGACAACACCAGTTGACAGTGGACAAAGAAAATTTCACCAGGTCCCACCTCTAGATGAAGAGATACATGTGGTCAATGGCTGCTGAGAGAGGGAAAAGAAGACCGTCCTGGGCACATATGGACAATATTAAATGGGCTTATTCGGTTATATATACATAAGTATATGTGCATATATATGTGTTTATAAATAGCAATAATAATTAGAGATCATGAATCAGGGGACAGGAGAGGAGTTAGAAGAAAGGAAGAGTAGGAGTAATATAAACATAGTGCTCATGTATGAAATTCTTATTTTAAAGAAAAACACAACGTTTTAAAGAGCCATAGCTAGAGAATAATGCTCAGTTCCTTGTATTCTTGCCTACTTGCCTCACATGTATGAGGTCCTGGGTTCAGTTGTTTGTGCTAAATAACTGGGGGGATAGCTTAGTAATGTGTTAAAGTACATGATTTCAAAATGTGACGTTCTCTCTCTCACACACACTTACACATTTTGTCTTTGTAATTGCTTATATCAAAGACTTTTTATCAACCAGGCTAGAATTCAAGATTAGACAATATTTTCTTATGTAAGCCTCAACATAACACGCAATTACTGATGTACTCACAGATATCTACTATAAGGATCACCTAACACCTAATCACGACAGATGCACAAAATGAAATTATGTTTTTGTGTTTCTGTGAATCTAGCAGTCAACCCTGTGGCAATTAAGTTACCAGGGACCTTGTCAACTGGATTGGCAGTGTCTGAAGTGCTCTAGCACTATTCACAATGACATGGAAAGCCTTGAAAACTGCATATAAATTCTGTATTAAGCCATTAGGATCCATTAATACCTTGTAGCCACTGAACTGAGCCAATTAGCAAATCTAAGGCAGGGCAAAGGAGGAGGGAAAGAAAATGTGTCTTTCTTATGCGAGAAGAGCTATTGTGAAGGAAGTTGGGAGGTGTTCGTTCTCCAGAGTGTGGGTGCTTGCTTGAAGCTACACTGGAAATCCTTTGTAAAAAATGATGTAACAGAAGACAACAACGCAGTATGGATTGAGAACTGAAACTCCATCCCCGAATTGGGGCTCAGACATTAAGCGGCAGGCTAATTTCTTCCCCTTCTCACCTTCAACATCTGCTTGTATCATGAGGGTCTTGGACATGATACCTATGTCAGCTGTTCGTTTCTATAGACTCCTCAAGGATTTGATTTCATAGGCTTTGATGTTGCTTTACTTTTAGCTGTAAAGGAATGAGGCTCACACAGAGACATACTTTTATCAAATTTAAGAGTCTCAGCTGCCAGTGATGACCACAACACACTTTTCAGACAGTTTTGCATTGTAACAAGGCATCTTGATATATAATGAAAGTTTTCAAACACTAAATATATAAAAGGATGTTGTCCTTATAAACATATTTCATTTGTTAAAAAAATCCCAAAACATGTTTGTCATGTAACTGGAGTTTTCATTTCCACACTAACCACTGTCTTATCATTGAAACTATGCAACTTACAATCCTTTAGCCTTTAATACACATGTTGTCAAAACGTAGAACAATTTAGTTGATAGACCTCTTCCTTTTACATCCTTTATAATTTTTGTGGATTATGAACAACTATCAAGTTTTAAGAGTTTCAAAAATACTTACCAACCAACTATAAAAATAGTTACTTTTCTGATAGCTTCACCTTCTCCTGTTTGGAGTCAGAGACTTTCTTGCAGGAATAATACTTAGGGTATCAAACATGCATTATTAGTATTAGTATTATCATTATTATTATTATTATTATTATTATTATTATTATTTTGGTTTTTCAGGACTGGTTTCTCTGTGTAGTCCTCTCTGTCCTAGTTTCACTTTGTAGACTAGGCTGGTCTCTGACTCAGAGAGATCTGCCTACCTCTGTCTCCCTGAAAACTGTGCACCACCTCATCTAGCCAATCATGCTTTTAAATTTGTCTTTTAAGTTAGACAAAACTATAATTTATGTACAAGGAGAAAGTAGAACTAGGACCCTGAGACAGTGTGTTTTGGCAGTATGCTTGACTGCTGACATTCATATTTACAATACGCATCAAAAGCATTCAGTTTGAAATGACACAGCTTAACTTTTAAGCATATTTTTTGTTTTAATAAGTAGAGTCTTCACTAACTAGAATTATTTAGTAAGCATGAAGAAGTAATAAAAGGGAAAGAAAAGGATTAAAAAGGAATAAAGAAAAGAGAAAAAAGGAAAATCCACGGGCCAGGATTCCCTGTTTAAGAAGACAAGGAAAGTCTACCTGTAGTGGTTTGAATAAAAATGTCTACCCCATAGGTTCACAGGAAGTGGCACTATTAGGAGGTATGACCTCATTGGAGGAAATGTGTCACTGTGGCCGGACTTTAAGGTCTCAAGTATTCAATTCAGGCCCGATGTTACTCTCTCTCTTTTTGCCTGTTGATCAGGATGTAGAACTCTCAACTGCCTCTCCAACACCATGTCTGCCTGCATGTTTTAACATGAAAATAATGGATTAAACCTCTGAAACTGTAAACCAGCCCCAACTAAATGATTTCTTTTATGAGAGTAGCCATGGTCATGGTATCTTTTCACAGCAATAGAAACCCAACTAAGACCTTACCTATATTGATAAAACAAATGCATATTTGAAGGCATATGTTAGGGAAAAGATATTGTTAAGACTGCAAAACAAATAAATCACCAGAATCATCTCACCAACATCAAGAATTTCAATCAAGAAGCCACACTGCAGCCGTCAGCCTCACGACCACTAGAACGTGATGTGTCTGTGAGCCTGTGCTCACTCTCTGTCCCCCCACAGCAACTCTCCAAGCCGATCTCAGTGAAGCTATAATAGAGCCTCAATAGTTTGTGATTGTTATTATTTCACTGTTAGGAAAATACATGTTTAACAATGTGGAAAGCAAAGAAAACATGCAGACACTTCCCAGGAAATGTTAGGAACAAGTTCATTTGTTATTTTTCTAATTCCAATATGAAATTTATTTATCTTGAAATTTAAGGAATTATTTCAGAAAGAGCCAGCAGGCTTGAAAGCATCCGGCTGAAGCCAGAACATTTGTTAAAAATTTTTAACAAATCTATTTGCACTTTATTTAAAATTTCTTTTTCTTTGGATGTGGGGGGAATATTTTAATTTCTTTGTGCTCTTTCAATTAGAATACCCCTCAACCAATCTGTTTTTGATTATTCATACAGAAAAGTTTGGGGATGATAAAATTCCATAACTCTTCCATAGTTTTAGAAATGTTAGTTTCTAAAGCAGAACTGGGTAGTTTTTATTTAAGAAGAAAAGTTCTTATCAAAATATATCTGAAACTTTATTTATAATGATTTTCTTGAATAATAAAAATCTAAGAAAGAAAAATAACACCCAAAGTTCTTCAGTTTCTACAAATAGCTATCTAAGCAATAAAAAGAAAAGTAAGTTCCTATAAATGGATGCTAGATGTTTTCAGCATTTTGGTGGTCTGTGTAAGAAAATTAACAAAATAAATTTGAAGCATCTAGAAATGACTACACTCTCTGGATAGTTTTATGATGATATTATACACAATAACAACAATACTAAACTCCAGTGAAGCCGTAGAACTATCTCTTGTTCCCTAAGATAAGGGAGAACTCAGATTGTCTACATCCTCATAGAAATTGGCACAGTCTGCTTCCTGGACGTCAATGTAGAGGACAGCCCCTCGTGCTCCCACAGGTGGATGGAACTCCCACAGGTAGATGAGTAGCTAGTGCGCTACAGGATAATGCTCACAGGTGTGATACATTCACAAGTTCCAGATGGAATGACTAGGAAACTGGTATGCTCTCCACACATTCTTCCCATCATTTAGAGCTCTAAAGAAAGCTGCAATAGCTTTAAAGGATGAAATGGAATAGATAGGCCTGAACCCTGTGTGGTTGCTTGGCTCAGAGCAACCACACTGGGTGATGAAACAAGCCACATATTATCTTAAGACAGAAGGATGTTTAGGATTAAAAGAAATAACCTTTTATTATAAATGAACAACAATAACAAAAAAACCGTGACATATTCACAACAATCCACTCCAGCAGATCAAGCCGCAATAGGACTGAGCTCATCCTCATTCACTCAGGCCAGGCAGCCTGTTCAGCAGATATGATCGAAAAACAGACAACAGAGTTTCCGATAGCAACTGCTCAACTCACTAGAGGATCCACAGGAAGATCGAATTTCCCGTCAGTTATGTATGTGTAGGGGCTTAGGTCGAGTCCATGCATGCTCGTTGGTTGGTGCTTCCCTTTCTGTATGCCCCATGAGCCTAAGTTAGTTGCTTTATTGGTCTTCTCGTGGCATTCTTGTCCTCTTTGGGTCCTTCTATCCTTCATTTCTTCCACAGGGCTCTCGGTGCTCTGCCTAAAGTGCGGCTGTGAATATTAGCATATGATTCGATCAGCTGCTGGGGTTGCCTCTCAGAGAACGGTTAAGTTAGGATCCTGTCTATAAACATATCAAACAGTATCATTAATGAATTCAGGGGTTGGATCTCTCCCATGGGGTGGGTATCATGTTGGGCCAGGTATTGGCTGGACAATCCTTCAGCCTTAACTTTATATTTCTACACATCTTCTATGCAGGGTAAATTTTGGGTAGATGGTTTTGTAGGTGGGTTGGTGTTCCCGTCCTACCACTATAAGTCCTCCAAAAGGTGGCCTCCTCACTCTCCACGTCCCCCAGTGCTAGAAGGCTCAGCTAGAGACATCTCCCTCTCTGTAGCATACCCTGTCTCAGGTCTCCAGCTTGTCTCAGTGATGCTCCTGTTCTTGGTTTCCCTTTTCTCTCCATGTCCTCTCCCCTGCCCTCACCACTCTCCCCACGTCTGATCCCACCTCCTTGTTTCCCTCCCAACACCCTCTCCTATCCAGTTCCCTCTCTATATCCATTTCTGCTGTCTATTCTATTTCCCCATCTGAGTGATATTCAAAGAGGGATTCTCTTGAGCCACCTTATTACTTAGCATCTTTAGGTCTATGAATTGTAGTATGGTTATCGTGTAATATATAGCTATACCTGCTTATCAGTGAGTGTATATTATGTGTGTCCTTATGGGTTCTTATGGGTCACTCAGGATGATCCTTTCTACTTCCATCTATTTGCCTGCAAATTTCATGATTTCTTGTTTTTAATAGATGAATATATTTCATTGTATAAATGTACCATATTTTCTTTATCCATTCTTCAGTTGAGGGACATCTAGGTTGTTTCCAGTTACTGACTATTATGAATAAAACTGCTATGAACATAGTTGAGCAAATGTCCTTGCGGTATGGTGGTACATCCTTTGGATATATGCCCAGAAGTGGTGTAGTTGGGTATTGGGGTAGCTCTAGTTCTAATTTTCTGAAAAAGCATCAGATTGATTTCTGAAGTGGTTGCGATCCCACCAGCAATGGAGGATTGTTCTCCTTTCTCCACATCCTCACCAGCATGTGCTGTCAGTTGAGTTTTTTATCTTAGCCATTCTGACAGGTATAAGATGGAATCCCAGAGTAATTTTCATTTGCGTTTCTATGATGACTAAGGCATACTGAGCTTTTATTTAAGTGCTTCTCAGCCGATAAAGATTTCTCTGTTAAGAATTCTTGTTTAGCACTGTACCCCAGTTTTTTAATTAGATTATTTGGTTTGTTAGAGTTTAATTTCTTGAGTTCTTTATATATTTTGGATATTAACCCTCTGTTGGATGGAGGGATAGTGAAGATCTTTTCCCAGGCTGTAGGCTGTCATTTTGTTCTATTGACAGTGTCCTTTGCTTTACAGAAGCTTTTCAGTTTCATGTGGTCCCATCTATTAATTGTTGATCTTAGAGCCTGAGCTGTTGGTGTTCTGTTCAGGAACTTGTCTACTGTGCCAATGAGTTCAAGACTAATACCCACTTTTTCTTCTAACAGATTTAGAGTATCTGGTTTTATGTCGAGGTCTTTGATCCACTTGGACTTTAGTTTTGTGCAGGGTGATAAATATGGGTCTATTTGCATTTTTCTACATGTAGACATCCAGTTGGACCAGCACCATTTGTTGAGGATGCTCTTTTTTTCCATTGTATGATCTTGGCTTTGTTGTTGAAAATCAACATATGTGGGCTTATTTCTGAGTCTCCAATTTGGTTCCTTGATCAATCAATTTGTTTCTATGTCAATAGCATGTGATTTTTATTGCTATTGCTCTGTAGTACAGATTGAAGTCAGAAATGGAGATACCTCCAGAAGTTCTTTTATTATTTTATCTATTCTGTATTTTTGTTGTTTGTTTGTTTTTCCATATGAAGCTGAGAATTGTTCTTTCAATTTTGTAAGGAATTTTGGTGGTATTTTGATGGGAATTGCATTGAATTTATAGATTCCTTTCAATAAGATGGCCGTTTTTACTATGTTAATTCTACTGATCCATGAACATGGCAGATTTTTCCATCTTCTGATATCTTCTTCAATTTCTTTCTTCAGAGATGTGAAGTTCTTGTCATATAGGCCTTTCACTTGATTGGTTAGTTTCCCCATGATACTTTATATTGTTTGTGGCTATTGTGATTGGTGTTGTTTCCCTAATTTCTTTTCTGTCTCTTTATCTTTTGTATACAAGAGAGCTACTTTTTTCTTTTAAGTTAATTTTGTATCCATCCACTTTGCTGAAGGTATTTACCAGGTGTAGAAGTTCCCGGATAGAATTTTTGGGTCAGTTATGAATACCATCATCATTCACAAATAGTGATATTTTGACTTCCTCCTTTCGAATTTGAATCTATTGGATCCGTTTAGTTGTCTTATTGCTCCAGCTAAGACTTTAAGCACTGTATGAAAGAGATACAGAGAGAGTGTACAGCTTTGTCTTGTCCCTGATTTCAGTGTAATTACTTTAAGTTTCTGTTTATTTTGATGTTGGATATAGGCTTGCTGTATATTGTCTTTATTGTGTTTAGGTATGAGACTTGTATTCATGATCTTTCCAACACTTTTAACATGAATCAGTATTAGTCTTTGTCAACAAGTTTTTTCAGCATCTAATGAGTTGATCATATGGGATTTTTTCTTTCAATTAGTTTAGATGGTTTAGTATATTGACTGGTTTCTGTACATTGAAATACCCCTGCATGCCTGGGATGAAGCCTACTTGGTCATGGTGGATGATATTTTTGATGTGTTCTTGGATTTGGTTTGTGATTTTTTACTGAGTATATTTATATGTCAATGTTCATAAGGAAAATTGATCGAAATTCTATTTCTTTATTGGGTTTTTGTATGGTTTAAGAATCAGGGTGACTGTAGCTTCTTAGAATGTGTTTGGCAATGTTCCTTCATTTCTATTTTGTGGAAAAGTTTGAGGAATATTGGTATTAGGTCTTCTTTAAAGATCTGGTAGAATTATGCTCTAAAGCCATCTGACCCTGGGCTTCTCTCTCTCTCTCTCTCTCTCTCTCTCTCTCTCTCTCTCTCTCTCTCTCTCTGATCTGATTAGGAGACTTTTAATGACTGCTTCTATTTCCTTAGGGGTTATAGGACTATTTAAATTGTCTACCTGATCTTGATTCAACCTTGGTAAGTGGAATCGATCAAGAAAATTGTCCATTTCATTTAGATTTTCCAATTTTGTTGCATACAGACTTTTGAAGACCTAATGATTCTTTTAATTTACTCAGTGTCTGCCGTTATGTCCCCTTTTTCTTTTCTGATTTTGTTAATTTGGATATCATCGCTCTGCCTTTTAGTTAGTTCGGCTAAGGGTCTGTCAATCTTGTTGATTTTCTCAAAGAACCAGCTCTTAGTTTTGTTGATTTTTTGTATTGTTTTATTTGTTTCTAATTTATTGATTTCAACCCTGAGTTTGATTATTTCCAGCAATCTACTTTGTTGAGTGTGTTTGCTTTTTTTATTCCCCTAGGGCTTAACTTACACTGTTAAGTTGCTAGTGTAAAATCTATCTAGTTTCTTTATGAAGACACTTAGTGCTATGAACTTTCCTCTTAGCGCTGCTTTCATTACATCCCATATGTTTGGTTATGTTGCACCTTCATTTTCTTTGAATTTTAGAAAGTCTTTAATTTCTTTATTTCTTTCCTGGCCCAGTGGTCATTGAGTAGAGACATGAGTTTGTAGACTTTCTGTTGTTTCTGTTGTTGAAGTCCAGCTTTACTTCATGGTGATCTGATTAAATACAATGGTTATTTCAGTTTTCTTGTACTGATTGAGACTTGGTTTCTGACTGGCTATGTGATCAGTTTTGGAGAAGGATGTATGAGGCAGTGAGAAGAATGTATCTCTTTTGTGTTTGGGTGAAAAGTTTGGTAGATATCTGTTAGGTCCATTTGATTAATGACATCTGTGAGCTTCACTATTTCTCTGTTTAGTTTCTGTATCAATGACCTATCCTTTGGTGAGAGTGGGGTGTTGAAGTCTTCCATTATTAATAGGTAGAGATCAATATGTGAGTTAAGATTTAGTAATTTTTTTCAAATGTGAAAAAGAAAAGGAATAATTCTTTTACACAAGAATTTTTTGAGTTATGATCCATATTTCAGGTTCACAGAAACTTAACCTTCAATTGTTCTAATAGCTGAATTAAGAAACTAGAGGGTTTTTAAAGAAAATATAAAAATATAAAAATGAAAATTATAAAAATATAAAATTAAGATGTAAAATATTATAAAAGATGAAAGAAATAAAATCTTGGCCTTGAGAGTACCACTTTCTCCTTAATGAGCTCTTCTTTAGTTGGCTTAGATCTTTTAAAGATCATAGCGCTCCAGCCAGAGCAGCGCTTTAGAATTTAGCTGGGTCACAAGGACTTTCTCAGCACTCTGTTCTAATTTGCAGTTCTGCCATAATAAAAGCCATAAATATATTGCTACTGTCTAGACGTTTTATCTGAAACAAGTGTCCTTTGTAGTCTCAAAGGACTTTTCCATTTTATTTCCAGTAAATCAAAGTATGTGAAGAGCTTCAGTTCTTATTAAGACATACCCTTCACAGTCCAGTGACTGCCAACTGTGGCAAGCCATTGACAGTTCATTTGCATATAAGTGATGACTCCCATCAGGTAGTTGGCTCCAAAACACAATGGACATTTAGGACAGATCCAATATTTCTTCTTCTTTGATGAGCATCAAGTGCCAATTTTTATATAGAATCTGACTATTGAAAAGTGAGGGTTTCTTTCCCTGACCTTACACTGTCTTCCACAGTTTGAAGTGACATATTGTCAGTGGATTTAATGTAGGCCCACACTTATTAAAGACACTTAGTAGTCCAACTTTAGTTTGTTAAAAACCAATGAGAGTCAAAAGTAGGAGACAGAGACATGAGAGATCACTTTTAAAAGCATATTATGCCCCTAATATTATATTCATATCTAAATTTTATTTTATTTTTATAAAGTACCATTGACATGATTTGATATTAATTACTTTCTATACATATCATTGCCATGTATTTACTAATGAGATTGTGTAACTCTTATTGGGAGATCTTGTTATTCAGGTGCTTAAGAACCTTTAATAATGACTGTATTTTTTCTTTCTCCCAATATTTTGGAGTAGCAGGGGTCTGAATACAGCCAATCAGTTATCTATCACTCCTGTAATCAGAAGCAAGCTGATGATCTCTTGTCATACTGAGATTTAAGTCATGCTTACATGAATTTGTTTGATTGTACATTTTTCTTTTTAGCACATAAACAATGAAAAATTTTCTCATCAAAGTAAACTTCATTGCAACTGTCAGTAAGAATATGTTTTCATTTCAGACATAAGCTATGTTTTAGCTTATGTTTTCTTTCCTGTTTTGTTTATTTTCTTTCCTGTCAGATAGAAGAGCTATCACTATCTGGTTAGACCTACTCATGGCTTGTAGGCCACCTTATCTCTGGTTTTAGTGAGGTACAGATTTTCATAGTTAATTTCCACATGTAATCTTACAATAAACTGTATAATGAAAGTGGTCTGAGAGATCCCAGGGGATGTTACAGAAGAAACAGATCAATGTTGAGGGTGGTGACACTACAGTGCCTGCCACAGTCACTGCTCAGGTCTACACGTGTAGACCAGCACGTGGAGTGCTGCATGTAGACCATGCCCCACTGCTGTGCCCACCCTGCCTCTTCATCTCATTAAGCTGAGCAAAACCTAAGAATGGACAAACTAAGTTCAGATGTGTAAGGAAGTGATAACTGGTGGTGCAGCCACTGCACTGCAAACTTTTGGAGCAAAACGGGCAAGTAAGCTCATACACAATGCATATTGATGTCAGCTCTTACCTTTAGAACAAACAGTGAAGGAAGAGAAAGAATATTAAGCACAGAAAAGTGGTTAGACTTATTTAGACATATTTTCAGAAACAATTAAAAAACCTGAAGTCATGAGATACATTCTGAAAAACAAAGAAACTATGTGAAATGTTTCATTTCAGCAAAATATCACACTCATAGAATTTTTAAGGAATAAAAATGATGAATTAAAAATTTAAAGTATCAGAACTTGAAATTTTGAAACTAAGAATTCTAAAGTTTGCAATCTTTATTGGCAGGGGAGCAAAGCAGATTTCAGCCCAATGAAAGCAGTGACACGGCTTCATCTCATCATGCTCAGTAGATGTTTAATGAAGAAGATAAAGAGTGCTCACCCAAACATACAAATACATGATGAACTGACTTGTCAAAGTTTCCCTTATGCATATGCAAAGTTTCCCTTATGTATATGCACAGATGTTTGTCTTTTATCTTGTTGATAGCAAGTCATTCTGTGGTTGTTACTAATACGCATTTCTGAGGAGGTAAGTTCAGCTTGTTAAGGAAGCACTGCGTTGCAAACTTAATTCGGTTCTTATGACTTATAAACTTGCCTCATTTTCCTTTCTCTTATGGATCTTGCCACCAACTTGCCAACAGTCCGGATGTTAGCTCTCTTGAGTATTGGATGTCCATTTACTATAATACAAAATATATGATTATATTAATAAATGCCCAATCATTTAATACAATGGAAATACATTATAGTTTTTAAAATCTTGATACATTATAGGAAATTAATTTTGGTTGTGCTACAACATGCCAAAAAATTGAATTTGGCACATTTCCCTCTTTTTTATACGTTGCCAACTGACTTTCCAAACTCCTTCTTGGAGCAAAGAGAAGGTGAGAGAAGGTGCTGAGTCAATGGTTAAGAACACTGCTGCTCTTCCAGAGGACCTAAGCTCATTTCCCGGCATGCAAGTCAGGTAACTCAAAGTCTGTGGTAACTCCAGCATCCAGGAAAACTGGCCTCTCTAGGGTCTCTCAAACATGTGGCATACACTCACAGATACACACATAAACAGAAATAAAAATAAAATTTTTCGAAAAAGAAGATATAAATAACATAACTAAATTCCCTTGTTTCATAGAATACTTGAAATTAGATGTAATATTTGCCCAATCACAAGAACATAGTTGTTAAAACTGATAGTATACTAATTTATAAAGTTAATACAAGTCACTGCTATATACAGTGCCTGTATTTGGTCCATATTTATCAGTAAAGTCATTCTGAAAGATTTGAGTCATGTATTTGCCAAAGCCACCATTACACATAACACCAAGTTCACAGATAGGTTTATGCAGCCTTGTTGTTCAGGTACTATATTTATTGTTAAACAAACCACAAACCACTGCCAGAAACCATTAATTCTGAGGACATTCTCTGTTGCATACAGTCTATGAACAACTTGACATGTAGACTTGCAAAGGTCAAGATTTACACAAGCAAAACTAAATGAAGCCCTGGAAGCAAAGAATCTGAATAGGTGTCACTTCAAAGGAGAGAGAGAGAAAGAGAGAAAGAAGCGGATTGCAGGTATGTTCAAAGATGGTCAGTGTCACTGATCATCCGAGATGAGAAGCAAAGCTACAGGATCACTGTTGAAACAGCTAGTATCAAAAAGACTAAAAGAGATAAATGTTGGTGAGGGTGTGGAGAAAGGACAATTTGCAGCCACCGTGCAAAACAAAACAGTGGTCTCCAAAGGCACTAAAAAGAAAACTACCTTAAGATACAAAACTCCCTCTTCCGTGCACGTAATCAGTGAGTGGGATTTACCACATTGTTTCAGTCTATCTGCAGCTTTTTGTTCACTGCAGAATCATTCAAAATGGGAAGGTGTAGACAGAGATGTCCAGCCAGCAGATAATGGACTCTAGACAATGAGATGTTAGATATTTGACAAGGAGACGCTGATATTTGCCACGTCACGCTATAAGAAATAAGCCAGAAACTGGAAGACATTATACTATATAAAATAACCTTACTTATATGTAGTTTTTTAAGTTCAAAAATACGGAAATAGAAAGTAAGTTTGGACACAGACAGTATGAGCATGGGAAAGAGAAGAGTATACAAACTGGTTACAAACTGCAGAAACAAACATTGAAGAAGTGGGAGGAGATCACATGTAGCATGAACGCGGTAATTAATAAAGTTGAACTGCATTGGGTATTCCTGCCAAATGAGTACATTTTAGCTGCTTTTGTCAAAAACAAAAAGTAAGTGAAAAATGTGGTAGTCTATGAGATGATGCGCATATTAATTTGCTCTGCCCTAATCACCATTTTACTCTTTATATATATATCCCACAACAGTGTGTTGTATACCTTAAACATGCAGAATAAAATTTATTCTAAAAATAAACAAGCTACAGCACGTTAGGAGAGTTTACAAAATACTAAGGCTTGGTGGTCACTCCCACTGTGGCCGTAGGAAGACGACTACCTCCGTTAGGGTCCTGATCTAATACACTGATCCAAGACACGCATGTCTTTCAGATGTGATCTTAAGAAGGTATTTTCTATTATAATATTTAACAATGTGGACTGTCAAACATGCATCTCATCAACTGAATTTGGGACATTGTACTTTTCACTTAATATTTCTATCAATCAAATGATGTCTGCAGTGTAATTAATTTAAGAAAGATAGGACTCACACTTAAGTATTCAAAATACAGTGTGAGCATTATTGTCTATATTGGGATATTATAATACAGGCTTTTAAAAGAAATTTCACTGATAGTTGGTTAATTGGCTGTTCATAAACATTTTAAGTAAGCAAAGCACCACTTCCCTGTACTGAAGATACAAATATAAATGCACATGCCATTGTTTTAATCTTTCAAAGTAAATATTCTTGACATTCATTCATGTCATTTCCTAGAAGAGATTCACAAAATAATCTTTTTTATTAAAAACTGTCAAGTCGTGGATACAATATTAAGTGCATTTTAACTTTGTTGCTAGGCTGGAAGATAGGGAAGACAATGCAGCCAAAACCAAAGTGAAATTGGTAGCGCTAGTGTGTGTTTCAGGGGTAAGGCTGGTTGCTAGCTCAGGATTTCTGGTAAACTCTGGGTGTCTGAATTAAGGTATGTGTGAGGAACATGGACGGCTGGACACCACAGAGGAGCAGCTCAGAAGGTCATATCATCTGATACCTCAAATTAAAACCTGGCTCTAAGAAGAAATTAAGAAAGCAATTACAACCAAGCCTACTGAAATATATCATGGAGGCATAATTCATTAAATATCAGAGGAGTCACTAGATTTGCAAAGGAGAAAGCAGGTTACATGGCAGTATTTACAAGACAGCATCTGTTTTTAAAAAGTCACATACACAGCAAAATGTAAAATATTAACATCAATAAACTTTGTATAAGAATTTAGCTTAATATTTTTCTTTGTGTGTATACTTACTAAAATATTATATTAATTGTGTGGAAATAAGAATTTTAGATAATCTTAAGAATCTAGACTAGAACAAATGAAATTATTTCCACTGTAAATAATTGAGAAATGATCAGAAATCATATATTTTGTTTATACTTAAATACGTAAAGGATTGCAGGTTGTGAAATGTTTAAATAGAATAAATAGTATTGCAATAGGTATTATTTTAAGTTGCATTTTCAGAAATGTAATGTTAAATTTTCTTTCTCAAGAATTAAAAGTTACTCTGCCTTCTGTTTTTTAGACCATCTACAAATTAGAAAATCACAATTCTGCCTTTATGGTGCAAATTCCTTGACTTGTCCATTATTCTACAGCATTGAATACTTGCTTTTACTACACTAAATATATTTATCAAGTGACTTGGAAAGAAAACAAAAAACAAAACAGAGCTTGTGTTCCAAAATGCATGTGTATGTCATGGACTATCTGTTGATTTAGCTAAAACAAATGAAAGTAGTTCGTAATGAAACAATGTGGTCTTCCCATTAGAAGATGATCAGAGACAATAAATAACAAAATCAATTTCTAGAACATAAAGATGCATTTAAATCTAAATTGTGCTAGATTAAAAAAAAGAGATGCAGATCCAAGATGGCAGCACGAACCACAAAGGTTATCTGAATAGCAGCTTAGCAGTGAGAATAGGGTGACCAGCAGGCCATCCTGAGGATCCCAAAACCCCGAAATTCCATGTTTCTCAGATGAAAGGAGAATCTACAGGAACGCTCTTCAAGTCACCTGGCTTTCTCAGGCTTCTGCTTGGCACTGTCAAAGCCCTCTGCCACCTGGTCAAACCCACCATCTGTAGATACCTTCCTGGGAGAAGCCCCTGGAGGCTCAGACCTTGGGCGCTCACTCTCACTGCCTGTGGAGTGAATACCTTCCTGTACTGAGGGTGAGGCTCAAACCCTCCAGGGCCCACTCTCAAAGTCCTGTGGCTACCTTCTGGGTACTAGCAGCTCCTGGTTCCAAACCTGGGAAAGAACCCTCAACATCCCGTAGACACCTTTCAGGTCTCGGCAGCTAGCGGCACACACTCTCACCACCCTGTGGAGAGGATATCGTCTGGTCATGTGGGGAAGGCACTGCTCCACTCTGCCTACTCCCCTCCTGCCTGGTTCATCCAGGTCAGAATCAGCCAGCACAGCACAGACAGTGAACACAGTAGAGCTAAGCTAGGGATCAGACCCAGGTTCCATTCTCCACCATCTGAAAGACGCCTGTGGGGCACTGGAACAGTTCTAGGCACAGAGATATATCCATAGGCACCGTAGAAGCCTGGCTCACTTAGGCCAGAAACAACGAGCTCAGCACAGACAGAGAACCCAGTGGAGCTGAGCTAGGCACCTGACCCAAGTTCTATTGTCCTCCTCCCCAAAGAGGCCTGTGGGTCACTAGAGCAGCTGTAGGCTAGACGATCTCTCTGCCTGCTCCCCCCTGGGTAGGAAAAAATGAGGCCAGCACAGCCAGTGAGCCCAGGGGAGCTGAGCCAGGCATGAGACCCAAATCCCATCCTCCATTGACTTAAGGAAGCCTGTGGGACACTGGAGCAGCTATAGGCTCAGAGATCTTTTCACCTGTGCCCCAGTTACCTGGCATACCTGGGTCACAAGCAGTGAGCCAGCAGAGAGAGTGAATCAAGGGGAGACTCCAGAGACAGGGGGACCCAGTCTGTGGTCCAGGCTCCACCACCAGTCAACCAACTAGATGGCTAGAGGCCTGCATATGAATACAGGCAACAAAAACCAGGACATCATAGTTTCACCAGAATGTTGAAAAATAAATGGATATTCTAATGCAGCTGAAACACAGGAGAATGTTCTTAAATCTATAATTATGCAGTTATTTGAGGCACATAAAGAGAAAATAAACAAAAAAAAATAGAGGCACATAAGGAGACAATGAACCAAAAAAAAAAAAAAATAGAGGCCATGATGAACAGACAGGAACCCACAAACAGACAAAGGAAATGGTGCAAGACATGAAAACAGAATTAGAATCGATAAAGAAAACACAAACAGAGAAAACCCTAGAGTTGGAGAACTTAGAGACAAGATCAGGAACCACAAACGTAAGCATCACCAATAGAATACAAGAGATAGAAGAGAGACTCTCAAGCACTGAAGGTAGAATTGCAGGAACCCATACATATCTCAAAGAAACAAACAAACAAAACAACAAACCAGAAAAGTTCCAGACACAAAACATCCAAGAAATCAAGGGCACCATGAAAAGACAAAACCTAAAAATAATAGAAATAGACTAAAAAGAAGATTCCAGGCTCGAAGCCCCAGAAAATATTTTCAAGAAAATCATAGATGAAAATTTCCCCTACCTTAACAAAGAGATGTCTTTAAATATACAAGAGGCTTACAGAACACCAAATAGACTAGACCAGAAAAGAAACTCCTTCAGACACATAATAATCAAAACACAAAATCTACAAAACAAAGAAAAAATATTAAAAACAGCAAAGGTAAAAGGCGTAACATATAAAGTCAGACCTATCAGAATCACACCAGACTTCTCAACAGAGATGATGACAGCCAGAAGCGCCTGGGCAGACATTACACAAACACGAAGAGACCACAGATGCCAACCCAAACTACTCTACCCAGAAAAACTTTCAATCAATATAGATGGAGAAAACAAAATATTCCATGGCATAACTAACTTTAAACAAACAATATATATGCAACAATCCAACCCTGCAGAAGATACTAGAAGGAAAACTCTAACTCATTGAGATCAACCACACCCAAGAAACACAGGATAAAAACACCATCACAACAAAAAAAGTAAAAGAAAACAAGAACACAAACACACAATCACCACCAACTCCACAATAAAAGGAAGTAACAATCATTGGTTACTAATAGCTATTAACATCAATGGTCTCAATTCTCCAATAAAAAGCCAGATATTAACAGAATGGTTGCAGAAACAGGAGCCAACATTCTGCTGCACACCTCTGCAACAAAGATAGACACTACCGCAGAGTAAAGGGCTGGAAAAAGGTTTTCTAAGCAAATGGATCCAAGAAGCAAGCTGGAGTAGCCACCCTAATCTCAAATAAAATAGACTTTCAACCAAAATTAATCAAAAGATATTGGGAGGGACAATTCATTCTGATCAAAGGAAAATACACCAGGAGGACTTCACAATCCTGAACACCTATACACCAAACACAGGGCTCCTGCATTTGTCAAAGAAATACTATTAAAGCTTAAATCACACATCGCTCCCAACATCTTAATAGTGAGAGACTTCCAATACCTTACTTTTGCCATGGGACATATCATTGAGACAGAAGCTAAATAGAGAAATATCGACACTTACAGAGTCCTAAATCAAATAGATGTAATAGATGTCTAGAGAACTTTTCACCCAAACACAAAAGAGTATACATTTTTCTCAGCACCTCATGGAACCTTCTCCAAAACTGACCATATAGTTGGACACAAAGCAAGCGTCAACAGATACAAGATTGAAATAATCCCTTGTATCATATGAGACCACAGCAGTCTAAAACTACACCTCAACAATAATAGAAATAGCAAAAAGGCTACATAACCATGGAAATGGAACAATAACAATCGGGTCAGAGAAGAAACAAAGAAAATTAAAGACTTCCTAGAATTCAAAGAAAATGAAGGTACAACTTACAATGAACTTATTGGACACAATGAAAGTAGTGCTAAGAGGAAAGTTCATAGCAACATGTGTCTCCGTAAAGAAATTCGAAGCATCCCAAACAAGCAACTTAATGGCACACCTGAAAGCACTAGGGAAAAAACAAAGAAGCAGACACACACAAAAGGAATAGATGTTTGGAAATAATCAAACTCAGGACTGAAATAAATAAATTAGAAACAAAGAGAACAATTCAAAGAATCAATGAAACCAAGAGCTGGTTCTTTGAGAAAATCCACAAGATAGATAAACCCTTAGCCAAAGTAACTAAAAGGCAGAGAGAAAGTATCCAAATCAGCAAAATCAGAAATGAAAAGGGGTACATAATAATGACAGACACTGAGGAAACCTAAAGAATCATTAGGTCCTACTTCAAAAGTCTATATGCAACAAAATTTGAAAAAGTAAATGAAATAGACAATTTTCTTGATAGATTCCATTTACCAAAGCTGAATCAAGATTAGGTAAATAAATTGAATAGTTTTATAACCCCGAAGGAAATAGAAGCTATCATCAGAAGTTGCCCACCAAAAAAAGCTCAGGGCCAGATGATTTCAGCACTGAATTCTACCAGACCTTCAAAGAAGAACTAACTCAAATACTCTTCAAACTAATCCACAAAATAGGAGCAGAAGGAACATAACCAACTTCATTCTAGGAGGCTACAGCCACCTTGATACAAATGCCACACAAAGACCTAACAAAGAAAGAGAATTTCAGACCAATTGCTTTTATAAACATTAACCCAAAAATACTCAATAAAATACTTACAAACAGAATCCACGAATACATCAAAGTTTTTATCCACCATTACCAAGTAGGCCTCATCCCAGGTATGCAGGGTTGGCACAGTTCCTGAACTAACATCCACAGCACAGGTTCTAAAATCAACAATCAATAAATGGACTTCATGAAACTGAAAAGCTTCTGTAAGGCAAAGGATATGGTCAACAGAACAAAATGACAGCCTACAGACTGGGAAAAGATCTTCACCAACCCAACATCTGACAGAGGACTAATATACACAATATATAATGAACTGAAGAAATTAAAAAGCAACAAAATAATTAATCCAATAAAAATGGGGTACACAACTAAAAAGAGCAGATAAACACTTAAAGAAATGCTCCCCATCCTTATTCATCAGGAAAATGCAAACCAAAACAACCCTGAGTTCCACCTACACCCATCAGAATGGCTAGGATCAAAAACTTAAGCAATGACATGCTGGAGAGGTTGTGGAGAAAGGGGCACCCTCCTCCATTTCTGGTAGGAATGTAACCTTGTACAACTACTTTGGAAATCAATCTGGCACTTTCAAAGAAAATTAGCAATAGTGCTACCTCAAGATCCAGTTATATCATTCCAGGGCACATATCCTAAAGATGCTCAAACATACAAAAAGGACATTTGTTCAGCTATGTTCACAGCAGCTTTATTCATAATAGTCAGAATCTGTAAACAACCTAGATGTCCCTCAACTGAAGATTCAATACAGAAATTGTGGTACGGTCACAAAACGGAATACTACTCACAAACAATTAAGAACAAGGAAATCATCAAATTTGCAGGCAAATGGATGGAACTAGAAAAGATCATCCCGAGTGAGGTAACCCAGAAGGAGAAAGACACATATGGTATATACTCACTTATAAGTGGATATTAAACATATAATATAATATAAACATGCTAAAATCTATATTCCTAAAGAAGCTAAACAACAAGGAGGAGCCTAGGGAAGAGGCTGAAACCAATTCAGAAGGGCAAACAGGATAGACATTGAAAGTAGCACAAGACAAGGAACAGGACAGGAGCCTTCCAAAGAGGACCTCTGAAAGACTCTACCCTTCAGGGTATCAAAGGAGATACTGAGACACATAGTCAAACTTTCAGCAGAGTGCAGGGAACCTTATGGAAGAATGAGAGATAGAAATACCTGGAGGGCACAGGGCCTCCACAAGGAGACCAACAGAGCTAAAAATCCAGGGCCCAGGGGACCCTGTGGAGACTGATACTCCAAACAAGGACCATGCATGGAGAGGATCTAGACTACCTACTCAGATGTAACCCATAGACTTAGTCTCCAAGTGGGTTCCCTAGTAAGGGGAGCAGGGGCTCTTTCTTACATGAGCTCAATGGTGGGCTCTTTGATCTCCTCTTCCTGGGGTATGCAGCCTTGCCAGATCACAGAGAAAGATGATGCAGCCAGTCCTGATGAGACCTGATAGGCTAGGGTCAGATAGAAGGGGAGGAGGTCCTCCCTGTCAGTGGACTAAGGGAGGGGGCATACTGGGTTAAAAGAGAGGGGTTGTGGACTGGGAGGAGATGGGGGGTGTACAGCCAGGATATAAAGAAAATAAATGGTAATAAATAATTATTAATTAATTAATTATAAAGAAAAAACAAACAAAAGAAATACCACATATCTGACTTGAACTTAGTTGAATATGTCACTGGGTTTCAGGAAAAGGGATGCTTTTTTTGAAGGTGATGGAGCAGATCATCAAGGGATATAACTCCAAATGCCAGGAAACCTCTTTGGGCAGATAAAACATACAGTCCAAAGGGAATAGTGATCCAAGTAGTCCAGCTCTAATTCTCCAAGACAAAACTTGGTAGTTAGGGCACTTATGCACTCTGGATCATTTCTCGGTATGCCTTTATTCATCCTCTCTCCCACGGTTATCACGATCAGGGCACTATATCATGGAAGGCAGGCTTCAGTGGGAAAAGTGACAGAGCTGGAAGACCATTGTCCTGCAAGATGTCACAGGAGACGAGCACATCAGTGACCTGGATGGAAGTAACAGTGGTGCAAGGTCAGGAGAGGCGGTTCTTCCTTCACTGGGTTGACTTTAGTCCATGTGAGCCACCAGAGCATGACCTTGGCAGGTGAAAGTGGTAACAGAGGCAGCAGGAAAACCTTCACCAGGCCTCCCAAGCTGCAGCATCACATCCAGGACACAGGGTTGGGAGGGAGAATACAGAGAACCTGGAGCACTTTGTGGCAGTCTGGAGTGACGCACATGTGAAATGGGAGGCCTAAGAGGAGCCACAAACATCGCTGAGGTTGCTTGAACTGCTTCTAAAGACCAGACACATGCTCCTGAATGTATTTTCACTTGCGAATATGGGTGAACATGTGAGTGTGTATTATTGTGTAATATTAAAAGTTTGCCTCCTGCTTCTTGTTGCTACCAATTCCTGATTTTGCTACTTAGTAAATAGCAATAGCTTCCTGAGGATGACTGAATAGAAGTAACCTGATTTGTATGTTTACCAATTTTAACAAAGACAAATCAGAAGCAGCTATTACATATTTTAATATTGAGGTTTTAAATTTGCAAAACTGAAAACCATAAAGCTATTTAATAAACTTTAATTCATCTTTTGAAATGAGGTGAATAATGCAGTGACATTCATATACTTCGTTCAAGCAGAAAATTCCAAGAACAAAGACAAGCACATTTCAAGAAGGAAGTTTTAAAAAACAAAGGGGAAAAAAAACTCATAAAAGTAAGCTTTCCACTTGGAAGGGTATAGCTTCATTCAGAAGGAGTGGCATTTGGGGATCTAAGAAGTGAGAGTCTGGAGAACTTAGCACATGAGTCCATATGGTGAGGAAGATCTTGTGAAGACATGAGAACCTGTCCAACTTAAAGGAAACAAGAACTGAAGAACAATGATGAAGAAAAAAGACCTCTGAGAGTGGGCCAGCCTCCTTCTCCCCTTGTTCCTTGGCCTGGGGAAACGAAACGAAAGAAAAGTGAAACTCCAATGACATAAAGTGTATGCATATCATTAGGATGATCTAAGAGTAGGGAAGTTTTATTGCTAAAATTTAGAAAAGCCAGGCTGAGGGCAATATCCTGACAGGCTTCTGCAGTATTACAGAACAAACTGATCCCCACATGACAAGAGGAAATCTAGTGTGGCTGGGAAATCTCAGAAGGAAGCCTGGGCATTTTGAGAGGGCAAGCTGACTGGGATGGACTCAAGTTAGAAACAGGTGAAAATAGCAATGAAAGCACTCAACTCCAGGGAACTTGGCAGATGTTGCAACTATGGGTCATTGAATGGCCACAAAGTCCAGATATCACAGACTGCAGAACAGAGCAGGGTAGCACAGGAAGAGGCAGAACCGAAGCACTCTCAGCAGGTGAGTGGGAGTGAGGTGGTGGGCCTCTTATGGAGGACTGTCAGCAAAGAGGGCAGAATGATGCATTGGTAGCAGGAGCAGTATACAAGCACAAAAGCTGACAAGATACTGAGCGAAGACCACCTACCAACAAAACACATGTTATTCATTGAAGACCTCTTCACACTTCCTTCATTCAAAGTGAAAGCAATTCAACAGAAAGTATGAGAAAAAATCCAACCGATGCCAACCCAACCCAAGACCCACCCCAGGAGAGAAAACCAACCCTTTATATTATTAACCATATTCTGCTATGCTGCAGATAGGAGTCAAGCATAGCTGTCCTCTAAGAGGCTCCACCCAGCAGCACCTCAAAACATGCTGAGACTCACAACCAAACACTGGTGAGGCATAGGGAGCCTTGTGGAAATGTTGGGGCAGGAGGAGAAGAAAGGATTTGGTGGTGATAGGAGTGTCACAGGAAGACCAACAGAGCCAACTAACCAAGGCCAAGGAGTGCCTGCTGAAACTGATGCACCAAGGACCTTGCATGGACTGGACCTATGCCCCCTACAAAGACGTAGCTGATGGGCAGATGTGGGCCCACTAATAAGGAGAGTGGGGTTGTCTCTGACGTGGATTCTCTTGCCAGCTTTTCAGTTACTTCCCCCTGGAGGGACTGCCTTGCCAGGCCACAGGGAAAGAGGACTTGCTCAGCTCCTATAAGACTTGATGAGCTGGGGAGGATGGGAAGCAAGACTCCCTTTGCAGAAGAATAGAGGAGGGAGATGGGGAAGAGGGAAGGAGGGATGGACTGGGAGGTGAGTAGGGATGGGTCTAAGACCAGGATGAAAAGTGAACAAATAAATAAATTAATTAAAAAGAAGCATGAAGAAAAGACACTGCAGAAAACATTTGATAGAAAATTGGAGATAAAAGTAAAATTATAATGGATAAATATTACAGATACATTTAGAGATGGAGAGAAAGAAGAGAGAGAGAATCTACTAACTGACATTTTGTCAATAATCAGATATTGACTTCTAAATATCATTTACACTAAAATGACATGTGGTCCTGGGAGAAATGGGCCATTCTAAGGTTAGGACAAGGCTACCACCAAATAAGCCTGCCAAAAACTGTGGTGCCAGAAGGTAATGGAGTGTTCAAATTCCAGAAATAAAAGATGTCAAGGAGATGAAGGAACTTAACTTTTAAAAAATAGTAAGAAAAATGAATGTGTAATGATGTAAATAAATGTTTGAGTAAATAAAATGGGAACCATTGCACAACATCTCTTAGTTACTTGCGATATAGTCCATCTCTAGAAGGAAATTGTATTACTCCACCCATCTCTTCCTCAGATATAGAAGAGACTGTGTTTTGTAACTTGTTTTTATTTTTAGTATGATACTCTTTTCTTGTGATGTATGTCTGACACGGTGCACACATGAAGGAAAACTTGCAGAAGTCAGTTCTCCCAATTTACCATATGTGTCCCAAGAACTGAGCTCCGGGTGTCAGCATGGACAAGGAGCTGCTTTGGCTGCTGAGCCATCTTTCGGGGCCTGCTTTGTGATTTCCAACTATAAACTTCAGAAAAAGCAGGCACACCTTTAGAGGAGCTTCGTTGGCTGAGTAACCCAAGTTAATGCCATCATCTAAGTCACACTGAGAGCAGGTTCTAAAACTCTGTTACTTAATCCCAGCATCTGTTTTCCGGTCTCACATAGTTCGGTCTTCTGTAACAGCACCGAAAATCTATTTTCTGATAAAATATGTAATATCAAAAGAAGTAAACCAAAACAATCAAACAGAGGTTCAAAGATGCATTTAAAAATGGCTTTATAAGCAGGTCATGAAACAAAATATTCCTTATAAAGTCCTTCCATTATTTTTCCTGTATGTTTAAGTGTATGCTTTCAACAATGCAACATTAGAAAGAAAATATAAAATCAGCTCATAAACACTTAAAATACTTGTATATTTTGTCAATCACAAAACAGAATTAGAATAAGTGTACAAATGACAATGAGAATAATTCATGTCACATGAAATCTGTGTTCTGTGCCAGGCACTGTGGTAAGTGCTGACTTCAGTCATCCCTACATTTCTTTATACGGCGTGAGTTCTCATCACAGGTTATGGAAGTCACCATCCGCTGGGCTGTTCACAAGGCTTTGTTCACGAGTGGATTCCAGAAATCTACCAGTAATTCATGGAAAAGACAGCATCAGCTAAGCTACCCTGCATCAAAATCTTTGTTTTTGTTGTGTTTATATTGTATCTTGCAGGCATCAGTAATTCACAGATGTCTCACAGTTAAGTGAGTGTTCAATAAATAGTGTGATGATCCTTCTTTTTCTTTTCTTTAACCTCTCCCGTGTGCCCCCTCTCTTCTTCTCTAATTCGTGGTGTTTTTATGATTATTATTGTTGCGTACATTTACATGCACAAATATGCAAAAAAAACCCAGGGAGTTTGGTGAGTGCTGCCTCTACACACAAGACTTTCAGGCTGACCACTTAGCGCTGAGTAACCTGGTCCTTCGGGAGCTCATTCCTGACTGACTCTCAGCAGTTGGCGGCCTGGAGCTGTTTGTCTAGGGTGAGGCCCTGTGAAAATCTCCCCTTTCCTGTTAGCACGTCTGTTCAAGTTGTCACTGTCCAAGTCTTACTCAGGAAGCTACATTCTTATAATGGAGGTGCTTGACAATTTACATGACAATAAACATTTATAAAATATCACATAGTCATTGCTGTAAGACAATATTTGCTTTTTCAGGCCCATGTTTTAAAGGTCTAAACCAGGCTGGGCAAGGTGACTCACAGCTGGAACCTCAGTGCGAGGAGGCTGAAGTAGAAGGATTACCATGACATTTTCGGTCTACCTAGAGGACATAAGAAGGTCTGAGACAATTCTGTATTCATGCCTCCTCCCTGGTACCCCCCCCAACTCTGTTAACTAGAGTATATAAGAAGGTCTGAGACAGAGTGAAATCCTGTGATCATGCCTCCTCCCTGGCACCACCCCAACTCTGTAAACTAGAGGCTAAAGGTGGTTGGATCAGGAGGTTACACATGAATATAGAGTTTACTGTCTTTCTTCCTACAATTTTAAACTTCCACAAATGAGCTATCACTCTTTGTCTTGTTTGTTCTGTCTTCCTGCCTTTTCTGCCTTTCTTTCTGTCAGTCTGTATCTCTCTCATTTGTATCACTCTGTCTTGTTTGTTCTCTCAATGTTTTTGTCTTTCTTTCTGTCTCTCTGTTTCTCTCTCTTGTTCTCTTTCTCTCTCATGTCCCTACTCTAAGAAGGCCTTTTGCTCTCCCTCTCCTCTAATAAACCTCTTACATTAAAAAAATGAACTATCTTTAAAATAAAAATGCTAATCTATTTTTTAATTTAAAAATAGAAATAAAGAAATGGCATAGAATGAGTAATTTCCATTCTTCAAAAAGAAAACCTTGGAAGTTCCCTAAGCCAAACAGTATATCTCTTTTCTATTACTTTGTTGCATATAAATATTCTGTAGTATGAATGGACCATATTTCCTTCCTATACATTAATATTTACCTTACCTAGGTGTTCCAGCAAGAAATAATGCTGAAATGATCATGTTTGCTCTTCATTTTATGGAGTTGCAAGATTAAGTTAAGATGCAAAAAATATTTTGTATCCAGCATATATAAAGAATTCAAGAAGTTAAAAAGCAACAAATCAAGTAATCCAATTAAAAAATGGAGTACAGAGCTAAACAGAGAATTCTCAATAGAGGAATATCGAATGGCAGAGAAACACTTAAAGAAATGTTCAACATCCTTAGTCATAAGGGAAATGCAAATCAAAACGACCCTAAGATTTCACCTTACACCCATCAGAATCGCTAAGATAAAAAACTCAAGTGACAACACATGCTGGAGAGGTTGTGGAGAAAGGGGAACCCTCCTCCACTGCTGGTGGGAATGTAAACTTGTACAATCACTCTGGAAAGCAATCTGGTGCTTCCTCAGACAACTAGGAATAGCGCTTCCTCAAGACCCAGCCATACCACTCTTTTGGCATATACCCAAAAGAGCTCAAGTACACAATAAGGACATTTGCTCAACCATGTTTGTAGCAGCCTTATTTGTAATAGCCAGAAGCTGGAAACAGCCCAGATGCCCCTCAGTGGAGGAATGGCTACAGAAATTGTGGTACATCTACACAATAAAAAACTCAGCAATAAAAACAAGGAAATCATGAAATTTGCAGGTAAATGGTGGGATCTGGAAAAGATCATCCTGAGTGAGCTATCCCAGAAGCAGAAAGACACACATGGTATATACTCACTCATATAGACATATAATATAGGATAAACCTACTAAAATCTGTACATCTAAAGAAACTAATCAAGAGGGAGGACTCTAGCTAAAATGCTCAATCCCTATCCAGAAAAGCAAAGAGGATGGACACCAGAAGAAGGAGAAAAGTGGGAACAAGTCAGGAGCCTGACACAGAGGACCCCTGAAAGGCTCTGCCCTGCAGACTATCAATGCAGATGCTGAGACTTACGGGCAACCTTTGGGCAGAGTGCAGGGAATCTTAGGAAAGAAGTGGGAAACAGTAAGAGCTGGAGAGGACAGGAACTCTACAAGGAGAGCAACAGAACCAAAAAATCGAAGCACAGGGGTCTTTCCAGAGACTGATACTCTAACCAAGGACTATGCATGGAGATAACCTAAGACCCCTGCACAGATGTAACCCATGGCAGTTCAGTATCCAAGTAGGTTCCATTGTAATAGGAACAGGAACTGTCTCTGACATGAACTGATTGGCCTGCTCTTTAATTACCTTCCCCTGAGGGGGAAGCAGCATTACCAGGCCACAGAAGAAGACACTGCAGCCACTCCTGATGAGACCTAATTGACTAGAATCAGAAGGAAGGAAAAGAAGACCTCCCCTATCAGTGGACTGGGGGAGGGCATGCATTCAGAGGGTGGAGGAAGGGAGGGATTGGGATGGGAGGAGGGAGGGAACCACAGGGGAGATACAAAGTGAATAAAGTGTAATTAATAAAGAATTAAAAATAATAAATAAATCTCTCTAAAACACACACATACAGACAAAATAAATAAAAAAGAGGCAAAAATATGTATACATATTTAACTTTAAAGAATTTTGCTAACTGGCTTTCTAAAGTTATATGTGATGTGTAGTCTTATAGCATATGGACAGAACCTTATTCATATCCTGACATTGCAGCTATAGTGTTCTTTCCCTTTATTTTAAGTTGACTGCTCTGGAAACTCTTTATGTCACTGTGTTCACTACTCTGTTACAGGTTGTGAACTCCTCAGCACGAATGTGAAAATGACAGCGATTTTATTCTGTGAATTATTTCTCTACACATTTGACCTAGTTTGTGATTAGAATATCCAAACATTTTCTGTTCTACCTCACTCACTGCATTAAACTTCTGCTTTTAAAACTAAAATTCTCCTTCAAATCCAATATTAATGATTCATGTTATATTTCAGTAGAAAAATTTACATAGCCTGTCATGTCTTCTAATTTATCTATTCTTCTTATTATCTGTCTTGCTCCTGTGGTAAATATATAGCTCTCTAGAATGATGTTCACAATTATTACTTTTCATCTTCTTATTTAGACTGGTTCAATTTTATCAATTGTTTTCCATAGTAATTGGTAATATTATATGTGTTCATTAAATGCGTTGACATAATAAAGTATGGGACAGAAATATGGTATTTTTCGTATCCCTAGAACAGGATAGCATGGCCTTAGTATACCCTTTAATAGAAACCCGATTCTAGATTTTATCTTTTCTTCATTCAATAATTTTTACTATTAAGGTCAAGAATTTCCTACCAATAGCATGTTGGCAAAATTTTCTTTGGACCCTTCAAGTAAAATTATAAGAAATCTCCTCTCTGAGAGATCTTGAGCAAGGTTTATCCAAGCAGCCTACCATTTCCATTAGCTGGAACTTCCTCTCTGCCGTGGCTGAGTGGGGAAGCTCTAAGCAAGAACAAGAGAGGTGATGATACAGATTTAAAGCCCCCAATTTCATATGATTTTTAGCATATTTCTTCTTTTGAAGCTTTTAAATAGGATGACAAGAAAATGCAAAGCCAGAAAAAAATTGAAGACTTAGAGTCAGTGTAAAGGATAAATTTTTCTGAGATCAGGTAAGTCATATGATATGTCATAAAACTAGTCTTATCCAGTCTCCCATCAATGAACACTAAAATTGATTCTTACACACAGACAAGTGAAATATATAATAATCTACTCATATTAATTTTCAAGACATAAATCAACTGAAACCTAAGGAGTACAAGCTTCCATTTTTTTTTATCCCGTTTTGATAATTTGGTTTATCTGTTGGGCATGTCTCTAGGTCCACAAGCTTCTAGCTCAGTCTCCCTGTTGTTACTGTCACAGCTTTCCTTGTTATGGGAATACTGAATATGAGACTCAGTCTGGCAGAGGATCTCAAATTTCTTCCTTCCAGACTTTGGAGTTAGTCAGTGAAAGCTTCCAAGTAAGCACCCATGGTAGAATCTCTTTAAAATTAGATCATTGACAGGAGCTCCAAAAGGAGACCAACAGAGCCAAAAAAAAAAAAAAAAAAAAACAAACCCTGAGCCCTAAGGGCCTGTAGAGAATGATACCCCAACCAAGGACCAGGCATGGAGAGGACCTAAAACCCTGGCTCAGATGAAGCCCATAGACTCAATCTCCAAGTGAGTTCCCTAGTAAGGGGAGCAGGGGCTGTCTCTGGCATGAATTCTGTGACAGGCTCTCTGATCTCCCCCTGGGGGTTGCAGCCTTACCAGTTTCAAGGAAGACAATGCAGCTAGTCCTGATGAGACCTGATATGCTAGGGTCAGATGGAAGGGGAGGAGGACTTCTGCTTTCAGTGGACTAGGGGAGAGGCATAGGGGGAGAAAATGAAGGGAGGGTGGGATTGGGAGGAGATGAGGGAGGTGGCCACAGCCAGAATACAGATTGAATAAATTGTAATAAATGATAATAACAATAATAATAATAATAATAAAAGAAAAAAGAAGAAAAAACTAGATCATAATTGATAGAAAACTTAGGTAGGTATATTCATAGGGTAAGCATTACACTCACAGTTGTAAATTACTCCTATATGTTATTCCACTGGCACATGCAATCCAATGTGAGATCAGTTCCTACCACTAAAATGTTCTGACAGTTGTCCCACGCCTGAGAAAGTAACTAACGCTAACATTAACTGCGCCTATGACCCTCTGACATGTTGTGGGGGGGTGGACATAAAAACCAACCAATAAAGAACATCAAAAAAGAAAGAAGACTCTCCGTGAGTTTGGTGTGGACAGGAGAACCTGCACATCATTACCAATGTGAACTTTACTTAATGGGCGCTCTCTTCCAGAGGTGAAGGCAGAGCTTCAGTGCTTTTCAGTCCTGACCTCCTTCCTGCTTCTCAATGGGTTATTCTTTGACTCTGACAGACAAATCACAAAGTCATTTTTTTCCTGTCTCCAAGACGCACAGAAATGAACGAACAGATCGCAGCAATGATCTTATAGTGACTGACTCTATCTTGAAACGCAGTAGTGGAACTGTGCTCGTGAATTTACTTCTGTTCTCAGTCTGATATTGACAGCTAGTATCGTGTGCATCTGAAAAGGACTGTCCTTAGAACTCTAGGGACATTCCACTACCATAAAGTTCCCCCTGCCTCCTGTATAAGTCTGATGAATTCCTCAAGCTGTCAAAAATTATTGTAATTAGTCAGAACCAATGAAGAGTTAAAAACAATGCTAACAAAAGTGTCACTTAATTATAAGTTCTACAGTGGACATATTCCAATATTAGAAGTCCAAATTTTTCTGACTTAGATATTATCTAAACAAAAGTATTTATACCCTTCACTGTGAGTTCAAAAATGATTATTTGATTATTTAAATGGTATTTATCTAAATTTACTCAGTTTAGTGAATTTATTTCATTTATTTTGATGTTGTACATATTTATTTCTTTTTCTGGCATATCTTGTCTTAAGCAGGTCATTTTGAATAAAACTGCAAATTATTATTCCAAAATTAGAGGCACACTGTCACTTAGTTTCATGACATTATTCAAAAAGCCAACAACTTCAGTATAGTTCATGCTCCTTGTGATGGTTAGCTTTGTTTGTACTTGAACAATCTAGAATCATCTGAGAAGAGTGTCTTAGTGAAGATTTGTCAAGAGTAGCTTGGCTTGTGCGCATGCCCATAAGGCTCTTCTTTTTTTTTTTTTTTACTTTAATTTTTATAATTTATTCAGTTTACATTCCAACTGAAGCCCCTTCACTTGTCTCCTCCTGGTCCCACCCACTCCATCTCATTCCCTATTTCACAAAAGGGCAAGCTCTTCTCCTCTCCTATCTGATCCCAGGCTGTCAAGTCTCACTAGGACTGCTTGGTCTTTCTTGGTAGCCTGGCAATACCCTCCTCCCACCAGAGGGAAGTGATCAAAGAGCAGGTAACAGGATCCATGTCAGAGAGAGCCCCTGCTCCCCTTACTAGGAAACTCACATGAAAACTGAGCTGCCTATCAGATATATCTGAGCAGGAGGTCTAGGTCCTCTTCATGTATGTACCTTGGTTGGTGCATCAGTTTCTACAGACCCCATGTGTCCAGATTTGCTGGCTCTGGGTCTTCCTATGGGACTCCTGTCTGCTCTGGGTCATTCTATTCCCTCACTCTTTCCTAGGACTCCCTGCACTCTGCCCCAAACTTCTCTATGAGTCATAGCATATGCTTCTATCCCCTGTTGGGTGGAGTCTCTTCAGAGGACATTATGGTAGGCTCCCATCCTGTTCCCTCTCTTCAACCACTTCTGGTGTCTATTCTAATTGCCTTTGAATGTGAATTAAGCATCCTCCCTAGGGTGCTCCTTACTCAGCTTCTATAGATTTGTGCATTGTAGTATGGTTGTCCTGTATTATAGGGCTAATTTCAACTTATAAGTGAGTATAGTCCATGTGTGTCTTTCTGGTTCTGGGTTACCTCATTCAGGATGATCTAGTTCCATTCATTTGCATGCAAATTTCATGAGTTCCTTGTTTTTAATTGCTGAGTAGTATTTTATTGTGTAAATATACCATAATTTCTTTATTCAACCTTCAGTTGAGGGACATCTAGGTTGTTTCAAGATTGTGACTATTATGAATAAAGCTGCTGTGAACATAGCTGAGCAAGTCTCGTTGTTTTATGGTGGAGCATATTTTGGGTATATACCCAGAAGTGGTATAGCTGGGTCTTGAGGAAGCACTGTTTGAGAAAGCATCAGATTGATTTGCAAAGTGGTTGTACAAGTTTGCACTCTCACCAGCAATGGAGGAGGGTTCCTCTTCCTCCAATCCTCCATGGTATGTGCTGTAACTTGAGATTTTGATCTTAGCCATTCTGATGTGTGTAAAGATGGAATCTCAGAGTCATTTTTGATTTGCATTTCCCTGATGACTAAGGATGTTGCACTTTTCCTTAAATGTTTCTCCACCATTTGATATTCCTCTGATGAGAAGTCTCTGTTTAGTTCTGAACCCCAATTTTTAACTGAATTATTTGGTTTGTTGGAGTTTAATTTCTTGAGTTCCTTATATAATTTGGTTATTAGCCCTTTGTCAGCAGTAGGGTTGGTGAAGATCTTTTCCTAGTTTGTAGGCTGTCGTTTTGTCCTGTTGACAGTGTTCTTTGCTTTATAGAAGCTTTTCAGTTTCATGAGATTCCATTTATTTACTGTTGATCTTAGAGAGTGAACTCTTGGTGTTCTGTTCAGGAAGTTATCTCCTGTGCCAATGAGTTCAAGGATCTTCCCCAATTTTTCTTCCAACAAATTTTGAAAGATCTCCCATCCTCATGGATTAGTAGGATCATCATAGTAAAAATGGCTCTCTTAGCAAAGGCAAGCTACAGATTTAATGTAATACTCATCAAAATACCAAGACAATTCTTTACAGACCTTAAAAAGACAATCTGCAACTTCATATGGAAAAATAAAAACCCAGAATAGCTAAAACAATCCTTTACAACAACAGATCATCTGGAGGTATCTCTATCCCTGATCCCAAGCTGTACTACAGAGCAACAGTAATAAAAACTGCATGGCACTGGCATAGAAACAGAATGGTGGATCAATGGAATAACATTGAAGACCTAGAAATAAACCCAGACACCTACAGACACTTGATTTTTGACAAAGGAGCCAAAACCATGCACTGGAAAAAAGGTAGCATCATCAATAAACAGTGCTGGTCTAACTGGATGTCTACATGTAAAACATGCAAATAGATCTATGTTCATCAACCTGTACTAAAGTCCAAGTGGGTCAAAGACCTCTACATGAAACCAGATACACTAAATATGTTAGAAGAGCAAGTGGGGAAGAGCCTTGAACTCATTGGCACAGGAGCTTCTTAGTATGGTTGATAACTGAAGGGGAGATCAACCCTGAATGTGGGTTGCACCATTTCAAGGCCCAGCCCAGAACTGAATGAAGACAGAAAACTGAGTGGCATATATTCATAAGTTCCTTCCTTCCTATTTCCATTCCTTTTATACTGTGGGTGCAATGTGGCCAGCTATGTGCAGCACCTGCCACCATGACTTCCGTGCAGTAATGGAGCATGAGACTATGAGCTAAAAACAAAACAAAACAACCACCAAACACCCTTTATCCACTAATTTGTTTTTTTTTTCATTAATTTATTTACTTATTCACTTTACATCAGAATCACAGCCCCCCCTTCAATCCTCTCAACCACCTCTGCTTTCCTACCTTCCCTTTCTCCTCAGAATAGGACAACCCCCCCCAATCAACCCATCCCAGCACATCAAATAGGATTAGTACTAAGTGTGTCATCTTCCACTGAGGCCAGATAAAGCAGCCCAGTGAGAGGAAAGTGATCCAAAAACAGGCAACAGAGTCCATGTCAAAGATAGCCCCTGCTGCAATTGTGAGGGGGCCAGGGGGCCCTCATAGAGACCAAGCTGCCCATCAGCCACAAATGTCTAGGGGACCTAGGTCCAGACAATGCTTGTCCTTTGGTTGGTGGTTCAGTCTCGGTAACTAAACACCTAAGTTGCTTTTGTTGTAGTATTTTATACAGCACCAGAAGCAGAACTAAGATACTCCTCTTTATAACCCCATCAGAAAAAGAAAGAAAGAAAGAAAGAAAGAAAGAAAGAAAGAAAGAAAGAAAGAAAGAAAGAAAGAAAGAAAGAAAGAAAAAAGAAAAAGACTCAAAATAAAGGAATTTGATCCTGAGTTCATCAAGTTAAATAAAAAGAGATTCATGGTCATAGTTCTCACAATGTACCCAAATATACATTAAGGATTCATGTGATATCTTCTGGCGTAGGAGAGGTTAATGATGAATAATACTAATTTTTACTCAGTTCTAAGGTAATGATAAATAATTCAAACATACACATAACTGCTAAAAGTTATTTTTAAATTCATCTTAAGGAATCATGTTGATGCTCAATATTTTTACACTTCTTTGAAACTCTCTGAAAACATTCTCCATTTATTTCTCACTCCCCAGCCCTGCACAACATGAAGTCCATGAATCTGTCATTTTTCTCCAGTTCATCCACATATGCCACCTGCTAAAAACCAAATGCCAAAATGTGTCTCCATTGTCATCTTCTCCTATTCTCTGATGTTTTGAAAAACGTGAACACCCTGAGCCCTTTTCTCCCTGACACTTTCATACAAGTTTCGGAAAGACATTTTCATCTTTCATGATTAACTTTAGGTACACGTCAGCGTACTCCCACATCCTGTAGTTTGAGAGGTTAAAAATTACCAACTTTGTAACTACTCACGCTTGATGGTTTCATTATACAGATAAGGAAACTCGGGTTTAGAAGAACCACTGGGTGACAGATCCAACAAATGCCAATCAAACTATTTTTGAACACTACTTATATTTTCAGATAAATATGTTTTGATTATTTGGAAGTTTGGTTGTGTTTATCTATCTCTTGCCTCAGTTTCTATGTAGGTAAGGTGGAGAAAATAAGTATATTTCAACCTACAGTTAAAATGATTGAATACATATAAATGTATGTGGTTCTTAATGTAGATATAGTCTAATGAACGAATATTTAGCTAATTGCATCCTTCTGGAAACATCACAGAGTGGACTTACACAAGTCTAGATAGAGGACAAACAGCCCCTGTATCCTCTTGATACAATAAGAAGATTCTGTAAACTATACACATACATTTATGTATATGGCTGGTGCTGATATAACAGAGAATACAGATACAGTAACTCATTTCACAAGTAGGAATACACTCCAAGATGATAAAAATATAGTACCATAACTGCATAAACCAGTAATTAAGGATGATTTTCTGTATGCTACTCTGCGACATATTTTAATATGCATGCAAGTAGGTTTTTTACATCAGTATCCTAGGAAATATGTTTTATGTTATAATGTCATTAGACTTTTTAAACTCTTTCAGCATCCTATGGAACCACCATTATTCCTGGTCCACTGTGATCTGAAAATTCATGCGTTACACAACCACATACACAGTGCACATTCACTAACTGCTACTCAGTTGTTTAATTATTGAACATTATATTGCATTGCCTTTCAATTAAAATAATTCTTAAAATAAAGTTGGTTTTCTTTGAGACTTTGTCATCTAAGGTAAGTACCAAATATGAACACGGAGGCATCTTTTCTGTGGACCCCTGCATACCATCTTTACCACTGTTGGTTAGTTGGCCTCTCCTGCAGAGTATGAAATAAGGTCAGATGGTTAATGATCACAGCTACCATCCTCACAATAGCTAACCTTTATTAAGACTTATTATGTGCCACTCACTGCCATCCTCTTTCCTGAGAGCACTTTTCCTCCCTACTCACAAGTGAGGGAGCAGAAAGTATCTTATTATACTAAATATCATTAATATTTTCAGATATTTTTCTATCTGTTGATTTTGTATTATGTTTTATGACCTTAAATGTGCTATTGATTACAGACTCATAGATTGTTAGTTGAAAGTTTCATAATGGTTTAAAATAAACTATGACCTGAATTTTATAATAAAACAAACTACGTATTTGTTTGTTAATCTTTTGACCATGCAGGTATGTATACATTAATTATAAATTCTTAAAATTTTTAGAAGGCAATCTCATAATAGAATATAAAACTTGTAGAACAAAAAAAAAAACTTGTAGAACAGCTTATTGACATGTTAGGGTCACCCACACATTAAGTAGTATAAGTAAAAGATATCAATGAAAGTTGGCTTCTAGTAAAGTAGGTATTTTCTCTTAATTTTGCCACTTGCCACTTTAATTTTTCTTCTCTTAACAACCCAACTTAATAAAACCAATCTGTAATCAAATTGTCACTTAGTTTTCCTAAATTAATTATAATTCTCTGAAGTTCTTTGGAAGATGATTTGGAACTGAATGAATATGTACCAGAGCTCCAACTCTATCAATAGATTAAATGCATGGATGAAGCCAAAGTTTGGTGGCATTATTGGGAGAGGTGGAGACAGGTGTTAGGTTTGAGTTGGAGGAGGTAGGTAACTGAGCCTCAGAAGGAAATACCTTCTCCTTGACCCCAGTTGCTCTCTCTTTCTCTAAGTCTTCACACTCATGACATTAGTGTTCACTATTCTGAGTCATTCCTAGAATCCAAAGAATTCAACTCAACCAGCCCTGCAACCCAGGTTTAAGTGATTCAAATATCTAATGTCTCCTCAATGTTTTAATGTGTTCTACTTCCTTACCAGAAAATGACTGATAATACATTTGTCATATGAATTGGATCACTGCTTCCTGGTCAAAGTTCTAGTGACGGATCAGACTGCGGTGCTGTTGGATGTGGTTACTAGTTTTGTTTCTTCATATATTTCAGTTTTCTAGGGTTTCTGAAAGTCATGTGGGAGTTTGTGCTGATATCAGGAGGGAGACCTTCATGGGGAGATTAGATCATGAAGGCCGCATCTTCACGAATATACTAATGCCAATAACAAGGCAACAAAATGGCTTTTCCTCTCTCCTCTTTTCTCTCTTCCCTCTGTCTATTTCACCACTCTGTTTCTAGATAATCTATTTTCAGCAAGATTTATCCTACAAGTAGCCACTAAGGTAGTTTCAAATCTATTCAGTTAAAGAAGTCAGTAACTTCAGGGCAAAGAATGAACATCAGTGCCTGTTAACCTTGCTGCTTGTGCTCCGCGGTACTGAAGTAAATACCATACATATTTATACATGATGATTTGAGGAAGAATATCATAAGGGTAAACAACATTTGGGAAAACCAACAGCCATTTGTTTCTTTGTACCTGACCAAAAATACATTCAGCTGGTATTTGTGCTACTACATAGCTGGGCGCCTACAGACATCTGATGCTTCTGCTTTCATCCTCTTCCCTGCAAAAGGGGGGAGGAAGCAGAGAGACTGCAAACTCTATACAAGTTTCCACCACAGCCAGACAACAGGAGTCTAAAACAGAAGACTCACCAGAAGAAAGTCTGCATCAATGCAAGTCGCGTTTGCACCTATGGGAGCGGGGATTAGAGGGAGTTTTGTAAAATTAAAAAGTAAAGCTAAGAGAACTTGAGATGTTAATTTATTATTTCTATGGAAAGAAGATCAGGTGCTATTTGCTCCTTAGTTTCTTTCCAGACCTTTTCACAAACATTAATATATTTCCACTATTGCATCCCTGGTATGGGTTGTGGTTTTCCACACATTTTGATTTAACTTATTGATTCCTCTCCAAAGTTCATGTTTCCTCAAATTCAGATTGAAAGTAGAGCATTTTCTCAAAAAATAAAAAAAGCAGAGTTTAATGCCATGACATTATTGAAATGTTAAGGGAAGTTTCTCAGTATTCCCTGATATGGCCAGCATGGAAATATCTAAGCATTTGTGTTCTCAATGATTTATTATGGAGTTTTTAAATGTAGTAAAAGCATGAATGAAATCTTAGGTTCTACAATTAAGACTTTATTTGATTATTAGCAGGCATGTCTCCATTCACTTGTCTTATTTAAAGCTATTATTACCACTTTATAAGAAGAATCATCTAAACCACATTAGAAAGAGCAGGATTTAATACAAACTTGCCCACTCCACCTTCTATAATATTGACATAAATTTAAAATGTCCTCACCCTATGTAAAAAATAAAAATTGTTGTAAAGTTTGGAAAATGTTTGAAGTGAACCCTGGGATAATAATTTCTATTTCATTATTTTCTGCAAATTTCCACACATTTTCAATAAAGTGCAGTTTGTAGAGTAGTGAAGGATAAAGGGTTATCACTGAGCATCAGATTAATATATTAAGCTCCGTCTCTCTGCCCCCAATTTTGAAATAATGGGATTTTATAAAAAGGCTGAATAAAGGACTCTAAAGTGATAAACTACAAAGAGATACAAGATGCGAGTGCCAAAAACCAGATAGTATTCAATTATCTTCTTTTAAGGCATTCTGATCGCATCTCCTCGTAATATCAGCTTTCTCCACCAACAATGGCCTGCTGCAATATAGCCAGGGCTGCCCAGCTGAGATGACAATGCGCAGTGACAGATGACAGGCACCGCCCGAAGCTCTTGGTGCTCTTGCAAATGGCACCCACTGGCCCTTCAGTACTTACGAGTACTCTGACTCAGACATGAAGCCAGATTAATATTTATGTAGCAAAAGGATACAAAATACATTTTCTGGAATAAAATACAACCAAAAATATTCTAAGAACTCTCTCCAGTTACTTTTCTATAATATAACCTGCTATGCACAGAAATAAAAAAAGAAACAGATATTTATGCTATTTAAAAGGCTCTAAGTCTTACGTTTATTCAAGGTCTTCATTTAAAATCCCAAACTGTATTTACTTTCAACAAAGTAAAAACAGAAAGTTTAAAAAAAATAAAAAAGGAATCTCTGCAATTTAATATAAAAATGACACCATTCATACTAGTTTATTTCAGCCTCTGCTTTTTAAACACACAAATAAATCACATTAAGCTTCTGGGTCTAATTAAAGTTTATGATAATATTTTATAATCTCTTCTTTCCTCGGAATACATTAAATTTTACATTACAGCAAAAACAAATCATTGCTTTAATTATCTTAGCAAAACTTCCTTTTAACATATGCTTTGGCACATTGGCCAAGGTGATAAGATTAAATCAATTGACCTTCAAAAAGAAATGAAATTTTATTCATATGTTAGAACTAAAGATGAATTAAGAATTTCACATCAAGATAATATCTCTAACTGGAAACAGAAGGCTCTCAGTTATGATAATCAGAAATCAACTGAACTTTGTCAATGAGGTCCTGAAATGACCTGCCTGGCACGGCTCATTCCTGTCTCTCCAGTCTCACCTGGAATGATAATCAGAGGATTCCAGCCAAATCACGCCCTGTATCCTCCCTTTTCTGAACCGGTTCTCTGCAGACTTTGAAGGTTTCTTACCTCTGGACTGTAATTATAGTCTCGGATGATTAGAGGGAACAGATGTATTTTCACTGCTTGCTTGCTGACCTCATATAGTCAGGTCTCTTTTAAAATCATGACTTTATTCTAGGCAGGGTGGTTTATACTTGTAATCCCATCACTGGAAAGCTGATGTAGGATTCTAGATAGCAATGAGACCAGCCTGAACTTCATAGAAAGTGGGGATAATTTTGGCTACTTACAGCCTGATTGAGTCCATTTTCAAGTGCATATCAAATTTATGTGTCTATATAATATAGAATAAACATATTAAAATCTACACACCTAAAGAAGCTAAGCAAGAAGGAGGACCCTGGGTAAGATGATCAGTCCTCACTCAGAAAGGCAAATGGGACAGACATCAGAAGAAGGAGAAAACAGGGAAGAAGAGGGCTTCTGAAAGACTCTACCCAGAAGAGTATCAAAGCAGATGCTGAGACTCACAGCCAAATTTTGGGCAGAGTGTAGGGAATCTTATGAAAGAAAGGGAAAGATAGAAAGACCTGGAGGGGACAGGAGCTCCACAAGAAGGGCAATAGAACCAAAAAATCTGGGTATAAGGGTCTCTTCTGAGACTTATACTCCAACCAAGGACCATGCATGGAGATAACCTAGAACCCCTGCACAAATGTAGCCCATGGCAGCTCAGTGTCTAAGTGGGTTCCCTAGTAATGTAAACAGGGACTGTCTCTGACATGAACTCAGTGGACTGCTCTTTGATCATCTTCCCCTGAGAGGGGAGCAGCTTTACCAGGCCACAGAAGATGACAATGCAGCCAGTCCTGATGAGACATGATAGGCTAGGGTCAGATGGAAGGGGAGGAGGACTTCTCCTATCAATGGACTTGAAGAGGGGCATGGGAGGAGAAGGAGGAGGGGGTGGGATTATGAAGGGATGAGAGAGGGGCTACAGGTGGGATACAAGGTGAATTAACTGTAATTAATAAAAAAATTATGTGTTTAATTTATATATAGCCTCATTATAACTATATTTTGTGGGAAAGGAAGCTTTAAGATCTACTGCGTTTTTTATTTTGTTTTGTTTTGCTTTGCTTTGTTTTATTCTCTATTGATCTCCTTTGGAGATCCTGACTCTTCCAGGTCTTTCTGTCTCCCTCTTTCATAAGATTCCCTGAATTCTGCCCAAAGTTTGGCTATGAGTCTCAGCTTCTGCTTCAATACCTCCATCAGTAGAGTCTTTCAGAGTCATTCTGTGGTAGGCTCCTGTCCTGTTCCCTGTCTTCTGTTTCTGATGTCTATCATGTTTGTCCTTCTGAATGAGAATTGAGCATCTTCCCTAGGGTCTTATTCTGGGGGTCCTGAAGAGAATGATACTCCAACCAAGAACAATGCATGGAAAGGACCTAAAACCCTTGCTCTCATGTAACCCATAGACTCAGTCTCCAAGTGGGTTCCCTAGTAAGGGAAGCAGGGGCTGTCTTTGACATGAACTCAGTGGCAGGTTCTCTGATCACCTCCCACTGGGTGGTGCAGCCTTGCCAGGCCACAGAAGAAAACAATGTAGACAGTCCTGATGAGACCTGATAAGCTAGGGTCAAATAGAAAGGGAGGAGGACCTCCCCTATCAGTGTACTAGGGCAGGGACATAGGGAGAGAAGAGGGAGGGAGAGTGGGATTGGGAGGAAGTGAGAGAGTGGGCCACAGCTGAGATACAAATTGAATAAATTGCAATAAGTGATAATAACAATAATAAAAGATCTACTGTGTACTAGAAAAATGAAGATCATACCAGTGGTATACCATGTTCATCAAAGAGATTTTGATGAACCACCACATCACTCAATAAATTACTATACATTCCTAAATTTTGGAAGAGAAATCTACACAGATGCAGAATCTAAATAGAACAAAGCCAAGCAAAGAGTTGGCAACATTCCAAGAAACTAGGACAGTGGCAGCAAATAGATTGTGTAATTCAGCCATTTCCCCAACTGCACCCAAAAAGGATTTTTATCATATGAATCCGCTCATTCATTTTTCTCAAGGATTTATTGAGAATTTACTACATGACATTCTTCTTCTAAAAACAGGAGGAACATTGTGATCTAAATAGACCCAAATCCTTGCCTGTGTTTTTTGTTTTGTTTTGTTTTGCTTTGCTTTGCTTTATTCTCAAAAACTCTAATTTTGTTATAGTAACAGAAATCTGACTAATATACCATTCCATTAAGTTGAAGCACAGTGTATCTTCAGGACATCTACCTGTCTTCTGGCACATTCCTTCCCAACATAGTATTTTAAACCAGGCATTTCTATTACTTTTTATTATAAATAAATGTATTTATAAATGTATTTTTGGCACCACCACAGCTCTGGTCTTCACCTCCTCCCCTTGCATTTATTTTCTATACAACAATCAGTGACAATTATACCTCTTTTTCCTTTTAATTTTTTTTCTTTATGCAGAGACTTGCTGTGTAGCCCAGGTTGGTCTAGAATGCAGTCCTCATGCCTCAACCTCACAAGTACTGGGACTGTAGTCCAGCTGGTGACACTCTTTGGGATCAGCACTACACTAAGCTTCCCATTTCCTTTTCCTAAACACTAAAATTGTTAAACTATCCCTATACACACACACACACACACACACACACACACACACACACAGTGACCTCTCAACTTTATCAATAACCCTTGACCAACTCATTTATATTTTCTAACTACACAGGCTCCCCTGCTGTTCCTAAAACACTCCAGACAAGCTCTGCTAAAGATTTTTGTTTTTGTTCTTCAGTCTTAGAATTTCTCAATCATCAGTTTATCTTTCTCCAGTATACTTCAAGTATTTGTGTCCTTCGCCCCTTACCTATTTCGTTGCCTTCTTCCTTCTCCTTCTCTTCTACACTCTCCTCCTCCTCCTCCATTTCTCTTCTAATTTCTGTGCTAGGATTTGAACCCAGGGCCTGGTGTATGCTCAAACAAGCACTCTACCATTGAACTACATACCCTAATGCTCAAATGTCATCTCTTGAATGCAGTATTTCTGGTTTGGACAAGTGACCACCAAAGAACATACTTACAACCTCAGTCTCCAGAATGAAGTTATAGGGAAGTCAGACTTTCAGATGTGCCTAGTGGAAATCCCTGTGTTTTCAGGAGTGTGCACTTGAAGGAGACTGTTGGACCTACATCACCTTTCTTCTTTTGCTTCTAGGTTCAATGAAGTAAGTTTTGTTTTATTATATAAAATATTAGAGTTCCAAAACATTCAGTCACTTGACCTTGGACTGGAACCTCTAAGAATGTAAACCAAACAAATCTTTACTCTTTAAAAGGTGTGCTTAGATGTTTTGTTATAGTAACAGAAATCTGACTAACATTAAGTTGAAACACGGTGTATCTTCAGGACACCTACCTGTCTTCTGGTACATTCCCTCCCAACATAGTATTTTGAACCAGGCATTACTATTACTTTTTATTATAAATAAATGCATATGTGTGTTTACAAGAGTATAAATTAATTGCTGGCAAGGATTTGGGTCTATTTAGATCACAATGTTCCTTCTGTTTTTAGAAGAAGAATGTCATGTAGTAGATTCTCAATAAATCCTTGAGAAAAATGAATGAGTGGATTCATTTTGGATTTTTGGATACCCAAAAATGATAAAAATCCTTTTTGGGTGCAGTTGGGGAAATGGCTGAATTACACAATCTATTTGCTGCCACTGTCCTAGTTTCTTGGAATGTTGCCAACTCTTTGCTTGGCTTTGTTCTATTTAGATTCTGCATCTGTGTAGATTTCTCTTCCAAAATTTAGGAATGTATAGTAATTTATTGAGTGAAAGAGTTGTTTCCATAGATTCTGTAAACCAATTATAGTGAAATTGGCACCCTCTCCCCATTTTAATATGACACTGGGGCATATTATAATTCTAATTTACACCCTGAAGTCTTTCTAGTTGTAGAATGGGTACTTTCCCAGGTCATTTCCCCCTACAGAACTTAGATAAAAAGCTCATGTTGTATTTGGCATCTGATAGCTCATAGTTATCTTCTTGGATGAAAACACAATGTCAGAGAGAAGAAAAAAGAAGCCTCCTGCTGAATAGAAGGGGATAATCTCTTCTAAAACGGCCTCTGGGTGCTAATGAAGCAACAATAAAGGCCCTATTATGTGACTGTTTTCAGGGATATTGTTCACATTAAGTTTCAGTGATACCAAAAGCAGAATCACCCTCAAGGCTTCAATACATCAGCATAATAACAGATTTAAATTCAACTGTTTTGTTAATGGTTGGTGCATCTAGTTTAGAGCAGTCATGTAAAAACTGCAACTTACGTTTTATTTTTAGTCTTATTTTGACATTACTGATCACATCCCTGAGCAGAAAGAAAGAAAGAAGACATTTTTACTGAAGCTTCAATACTCTGGAACACATAAATACATCCTAACAGCATAAAAAGTAGATGGAATCCCTCACCTGTCCTAGGGCTGATAGACGTACTTAACATGTTTTTCTTGATCCCTTTGGGTTATGCCCTAGTAAACAGAAGTCTGGTTACATCAGCAATTACTTTCTTTCCTATATGAAGGAGCTATGAATAATGATATCACAATAATGAACCGGGACAAAGTGGTTAGTCAATACACTTTGACTTGCTCATAAATCTAGAAATTTTAGAACATACCTGGTCATTAACTAATGCTTGCTACTGTACTTGATCTTAGCCAAAAGAAAAAAAATCCAGCAAGTGATAATTAAGGAAGGTTTGAAGTCACATGTGAATAATGGCTCTCCCAGGATATGATCGATTCAGGGACACTGGAATTTTAATTCATACAAAGTGATGAGATTACCATATATATAATATTCTGTATATTCAAAAAACCACATTTGACACAAGCATGCTTATTAAATCTACCACAGAGATTTTGGTATTATCGAATATTCAGCTACAAGACTGAATATTAATACAAGACTGAATGCTAAGTTTGAAAGAAGGACTGACCTCTCTAAATTCATGATTATAATCACTAACACTAAACATGCTTTGAAAGATTGACTCCATTGATGGAATACTGAAGAGAGGCTCAATTCCTAAGTTCTCACACTGTCTCACCTTTCAAACATAAGAAAGAAGAAGTGTTCTCCTCTCTCCAGGACATGATCCATTACCAGTTAGGTCAAGACCACTCATTAAAGACTTTCTCTGAGTCAAGTATAGATCTGGTGTTTCCACAGCTCTTAAATTTGTCAACTTACTTAAACAAATTGCTTATGCATTTTTAATATGTTTTTCAGTACACACTTTGAGTTCAACTTTCTCAGTTTAAAGAATGAAATGAAGGCAGGAGAACTGAAAACCTGGATTTACCATTACTGTTTTTCCCACAGAAGTTTGGGAAAAACATGAGGAGAGCTGAGGATTGTGGCACTAGCTATATTTCTGGGCTTAGTTCTAAAATGGTCTTTTTCTGATTCTTGAATTATCCTTCAACGTATATCTGCAATTAAATTCCTACAAGTGTCAGAGTCTGACTAACTAGAATAAGTGAGCACGCTCATCCTCAAAGGCCTCGTGGAAAAACCACCAGCAGCTGAAAACCATGTGAGAATAATGAAAAGGTGATGGTCAGTACTCACTTGTGCCAGAATGACAGGGAGAAAGGAACAAACCAACTGGGTGAGTCAGAAAAACAAAAACAAACGAACAACACTAAAACAAAAACCCCACAAATAGGGACAACAAAGTTCCAAGTCAAAAACACTCAGAAGCCAAGACTTCCCTAGCAAAGTTCAGAGTCAATGGATTGATAAATTTGTCAAGCCTGCCATATTCAAAATCTATCTGATGATTTTTTATATAAATTTGGTCTTTTTCACTGTAAATATTTTATCCCATATTTCTAGTTGGAAATACAAGTTAAATTTGACCATTCTCAAGTTCTTTCCTTTTAATTTTACCCTTGTAATATCTTTCATATAAATCCAGGTTTTTTTTCCATTTTCTCCATGACAGCTCTGGTTCAAACAATGATCAGCCAACTGTTGCATTATTGTAGCACTTAGATTCATGCCTGAGCCCTTAGAACATAGTAAGTGTTCAATGGATACATTTGAATACATAAACTATAGACTGAAGCATGTTACCTGCATCCCATCTGCTTATCATCTGATAACTAACTCAGGCTCCTGGGAAAGTGTGAACTCTCTCGAGAGAGAGGTCTCAGCTATGAGTGCCTCTTACTAAAAACACTGCACTCGCTCCTCATCACTTTAGAAGAATAATTAATAAGACTTGTAAGGTCCTGCATGAATGGGTTGGTTAATGTTCTTATACAAAGTAAGATGAGAAATGTGACTCTGTTCATTTCTAATTATCACTATGATGACACCTCCACGTTGAATAATTGGGAACTCTAAATGTTCCATACTTCAGTGGGTACAAGAAGAGACAGAAGAAAAATGAAAATGGGGAGCGCTCACAGGTCCACACCTTTAATAGTAGTTGAATTATAAACTTCTAGAAGCAAAAGAGGGAAACTTTATATTCTATATTCCATATATTCCTCATACAGATTTCACTAATAGCAATATTTTGCCTTTTTTTTCTGAAGTGCTTTACAAATCATCCTGAACCTCATGTTACCCATGTCGGCCTGAGGTAATAGCCCTTTAAAATATGTCTGTTGGGCTCTGAAACTGGTTCAGTGAGTAAGAGCACTCGCTGCACAAGCATGGGAGCCTGAGTTCAAATCCCCATGGCCTCCGTGTAGAAAGCTGGGCATGGTTGGATGTGACCATAACTCTTGTTTTCTGTGGTGGAGGCAGATGGCTCCTAGGAGCCAGCTTAGCTGGAAGTATGAGCTTCCACTCAGCAAGGAATGTTGTCTTTAAATGTAGAGAAAGACATTGATAATTCTTCTCCATCCACAGAACCAGGCTGTTCATGCAACACACACAAAACCAGACACTAATAAAATAAAATAACAAATAAAATATTCATGCACTTCAAATATCATCATATATAACAAAGTAGTGAATGTCCCTTGATGTTATCTTATGCCAAAGTCATACTTTATTTTTTGTAATTATCTGAATTTTTTATGTGTTTTATAAATGAAGATCTAAGTTGCTAGAGAGATTTTTCAGTGGCTAAGAGTTCAACATTTTTTAGTCATCGGGGAAATGCAAATCAAAATGACTTAGAGATTGCATCTTACACCTGTCAGAATGCTAAGATGAATGACACAAGTGACAGCTCACGATGGTGAGGATGTGGGGAAAGGGGAACATTCCTCTTTTGCTGGTAGCAGTACAAACTTGTACAGCCACTTTGGAAATCAATATGGCAGTTTCTCAGAAACTTGGGAATCCATCTACGTCAAGACCCAGCTATACCACTCCTGGGCACATATCCAAGAAATGCTCCACCATGCCACAAGAACACTTGCTCAACTATTTTGCTCAACTATGTCCACAGCAGTTTTAATCATAATAGCTAGAAATTGGAAACAACCTAGATGTCCCTCACCAAAGAATGGATAAGGAACATGTGGTGTGCTTACATAATGGAGCATCACTCAGCGGTAAGAAACAATGACATCGTGAAATTTGTAAGCAAATGAATAGAACCAGAAAATGTCACCCTGAGCGAGGTAACTCAAACTTGGAAAAATCTGGTATGTGCTCTTACAGGTAAGTGTTAGATGTAAAGTAAGGAGTAATCACCCTGCAGCCCACAGACCCAGAGAAGCTAAGTAATAAGGGGGCTCAATGTGGGACACACGAATCTCCCTGGGAAAAGGAAATAAAATAAACATCTCAGGTGGACTGGGGGCAGGTGGGAATGATAACCGAAGGGATCAGGCAGGGGAAGATGAAGGGAGAAAGTTCTAGGGAAGACAACTGGAATTGGGGCCATCTGGGAAGCAAGGTAGAAACTTAGTGCAATGGACACCCCCAGGAATCTCCAAGGGTGACCCTAGCTAAGATTTCTAGTAATGGGGGATGGAGAACCTGAACAAGTCATCCTCCATAACCAGGAGATTTCTAGTGGAAAGACTGGGCCAGCAAGCCAGCCACAAAACCTTTAACCTACAATTTATCCTGCAAGATGTGCTGGGGGAAAGGTGACACAGAAATTGAGAGGGGCCAATGAATGACTGGTCTCGTTTGAGACCCACGCCATGAGATAAAGCCCACCCTGACACTGCCTGAAGGGCCAGGACTCAGGTGCTGTATAGAAACCTACGATGGAACCAAAGACAACTGGAAAAAAAAATTCAATGAAATGATTCACATGAAATTTTGCTAATCTCATAGATTGATGCCTCTTCCAATTGTCATCAGAGAAATGTAATCCAGAAACTGGTGGAATCAGATGCAGAAGCCCATGGCCAAACAATAGGTAGAGCTCAGGAATCCTGTGGAAGAGGGGAGAAAAGGATCGTAGGAGTCAGAGGGGTCAAGGATATCGCAAGAACATGGACTAGAGAACCAACTGACCTGGGCTCATGGGGACGCATAGAGACTGAACCAACAATCAGGGAGTCTGCATAGGTCTGACCTAGGACCTTTGCATATGTTATGTTTGTGTAACTTTGACTTCTTGTTTGACTTCTAACAGTAGAAGTGAGGATGTCTCTGACTCTTTGGGCTTTTCCTCCTCCTGGGTTGCCTCTGCCACTGTGATATGAGGGGAGATGCCTAGTCTTCCTGCAGTCTGATATGACATGTTTGGTAGATATTCTGGAGGCCTGCCCTTTTCTAAAGAAAAATGGAGGAGGAATGGATTGATGGGAGAAGAAAGTTGTAAGAAAAGATTGGGAGGATAGGAGGAAGGACAAACCGCAGTTAGGATGCAATATATGAGAGAATAAATAAATAATTAAAAAAAAACCTGACGCTCTTGTAGAAGACCAGATTGGTTCTCAGCACCCATGTGGTGAGCACTGTAATACCAGCTCCAGGGTTCTGCTGCCTTGTCCTGACTCTGTGGACACACCTACACCCATAATCCCAGCAGACAAATATATGCCTGCAGGTACACAAGTGTGCATACAAAGTAGTAAAAATTAAAAATAAAACCTTAAAAAAAAGAATTAGGATTACTTAGGTTGTTAACCTAGTCTTGATTTAACTTTGGTAAGTGGAATCTATCAAGAAAAATAATCCAATTTCATTTAGGTTTTCCCATTTTGTGGAGCTCAGGCTAATAGCCATATAGTACAGGGTAACCATGACATAATCCAGAAACCCAAAGAAACTAAGTAACAATGAGGGCCCAAAGGAGGATACTTGAATCCTACTCAGAAGGGGAGATAAAATAGACTTTGGAAGTAGATGAAGAGAGGGAATTGAGTAGGAGATGGTGTGGTAAGGGAAACAAGGCTAGGGATCAGATGTGAGGAGAGCAGGGGAGGAGAGAGGGCTGGGAGAGATCAGGGAAAGAGGTGAGGTGTCTCTCAGACAAGGTGGAGACTGGAGACAGGGTAGACTCCTAGGAGTATGCAGGGGTAACTCTAGCTGAGACTCCTAGGAGCAGGGCATATGGAGACTGACATGGCCATATTCTAGCCAGATAGGACTTCTAGTGGAGGGAGGAAAACACAAACCCACCCACAAAACCTTGAACCCGGAATTTACCCTGCCTACAAGAAGTGCAATCTATGGAGCATAGATTGAGGGAATGTCCCCGCAACAACTGGTCCAATCTGAAACCAACCCCACAGGAGAGAGCTAACCCTTGACGCTATTAATGATACTCTGCTATGCTTGTAGACAGGAGCCTAGCATAACTGTGTTCTGAGAGGCTCCACCCAGCAGCAGATAAAAAGTGTATCTTCCGAGACTGACAGTCAAACAGGCGAAGTTTGGGGAGTCTTATGAAAGACTTGGGGGAGGCAGGAAATATAGGACTTAGAGGGGACACGAACTCCACAAGAAGAGCAACAAAGTCAACTAACCTAGGCCAATGTGGCTCACAGAGATTGAAGCACCAACCAAAAAGCATGCATGGTCTGGACTTAGGAACCCTACACATAGGTAACCAGTGGCAGCTTGGTCTTCATGTGGGTTCCCTAGCAAGTGAAGGAGAGGCTGTGACCTGAACTATGTTGCCTGCTTTTGGATGACTTTACCCTAACTAGGCTGCCTTGTCTGACCTCAGTAGAACAGGATGTACTTAGTCCTGATGTGACTTGATGTGTTGGGGAGGATTAAAATGGGAGAGGGGCTCCCCTTTTCTGAGAAGGGGAGGGAAAAGGGAAAAGATGGTGGGCCAGGAGGAGAGAAGGGAGGACGCTGCGTTCAGGATGTAAAGTGAGTAAACAAATACGCTACATATATTATATATATGGTCCAGTTAAAGTCCACTCCTTACATGTGCTATGTATTAAGACTCTCCTTGTAAGCTCCTCCCCGCCTTTCAGACAGTTCATCCGCTGATGGAATGAGGCTAGCCATAGTGGAGAATGGCCTAGATGCAGATTTTGTTTTAAAATGCTGTTGTGGCCTCGTTTAACCTGTTTAGCCCGCACACACATTGCTACCTGCAAAACCTTAAATAGTTTCAGGCTGAACATCCTTTTCTGTAATTCTAGGAGTGCCAAGAAGATGCTGTATAGGAAGTGAAACATGGTGCTCTTTGGTATACTCCTGCTAATACTGAAAGAGATGTTGGTTTGGGTGGGGTCTCAGCCTGTTCATGTGTTTTGGCAGAATGCAGTGGACTATGTTGCTTATAAACAAAAGAAATTCCTCCATTCTAGAGTCTGGGAAGTCTACAGTCATGATACCAGTGGACTCTGGAGAGGCCTGACGCCAGTTCCTCAACAGCTTCTTCTCCCCAAGTCCTCATATGATCATGTTCCCTTGGAAATAATCCCATTCATCAGAATGCATGTTCATGACCCAGTCACTTTCCAAAAGTCCCCAATTCTTCATGAAATCATCTTCAGCTTAGGATTTCAGCACACAAATTTTGAGCAATACAAACATTCAGAACATAGTATGTGGTAACAAATGAGTTCTTCTACTATGAAATAACCAGTCTTTTGCCTTCTAGGTTCATTCATTTTTAGTACCTAAAAAAGATTTCTTTTTTTATTGTCTTATTTATTATAATTTATTCACTCTGTATTCCAGCTGTGGCCCCTTTCCCTCATCTCCTCCCAACCCCTCCCTTCTTCCTTGCCTCTTCTCCTATGCCCCTGCCATAGTCCACTGATAGGGGAGGCCTTCCTCCCCTTCTGTCTGACCTTAGACTATCAGGTCTCATCAGGAGTGGCTGCATTGTCTTCCTCTGTGGCCTGGTAAGGCTGCACCCCCCAGTGGGAGGTGATCAGAGAGCCTGCCACTGAGTTCATACCAGAGACAGCCCCTGTTCCCCTTACTAGGGAACACTTTGAGACTGAGTCTATGGGCTACATCTGAGCTTGGTTTTAGGTCTTCTCCATGCATGGTCCGTGGCTGGGGTAGCATTCTCTTCAGGGCTCCAAGGGTTCAGGTGTTTTGTTTTGTTTTGGCTCTGTTAGTCTCCTTTTGGACCTTCTGTCTTCTCCAGGTCTTTATATCTCCCCCTTCTTTCATAAAATTCCAAGCATTCTTCCCAAAGTTTGGCTATAAATTTCAGCCTCTGCTCCAATACACTACTGGGTAGAGTCTTTCAGAGGCCCTCTGTAGTAGGCTCCTGTCCTGTTCCCTGTCTTCTCCTGCTTCCAATGTCTATCCCGTTTGTCCTTCTGAATGAGGATTCAGCATCTTCCCTAGGGTCCTCCTTGTTGTTTAACTTCTTCAGGACTATAGACTTTAGTATGTTTATCCTATATTATATGTCTAATAATGACTTAAAAGTGAGTGTATACCATTTTAAAAAATTCTCTTTTGACTGAATACATTTTTAAGGGTTACAAGATTTTTAAGGGTTATTTTCTATTTATTTGCTGAAATTCTTTGTAAAAATGTACCTTTATTATCTAAGACTTTTTTGGTTACCTTAAAATCTTGATCATAAAAAATAAGAATATTTTGTTCATTATTTTATTAAGTAACATACAAATTAAGGAGTTTTATCATGGCACTCCATACACATTTTTAAATTTTATTTATTTATTTGTTTATGTTTATTTGTTTATTTATTTATGTTTGTTTATTTGTTACAGTTTATTCAATTTGTATCCCAGCTGTAGCTCCCTCCCTCATCCCCTCCCAATCTCACCCTCCCTCATCTAATCCCACGCCCCTCGCCAAGTCCATACCCATTTTTGTTTATTCTCCTCCTACTGCCCTATCCCCATTCACCTTCCCCAATCCTGCCATGACATATGTATTGTGAAACAATCTTATTTTCTGCCTCCTAAGTGTTTCCTTATGAGCCACCTCTTATCTTGTAGTTTCATGACCTATGTATACGCCTATTGTCTTAATGTAAAATGCTCATTTATCTAAAAGTTGGTGCTGCTGGAGGAGAGTGGAGCTTGTTAGAAGAAGCAAATCACTGAGGGTTGGCTTTGAGGCTTTATAACTTGGCTAACTTTAAGTCTTCTAGTTTGTTTCCATACATTGTTGACAGCATTCTCTTATTAACTGCTGGTTTCTGTAAGGGCTATGATAATGGTCCCTCATTCAATCCAGAATCTTAACTCTGCACCCAATTCTTCATTTCATTCTTGCTATATTTCTAGCTTTCATTAATATGTTCAAAGAACAGAGGGATTTTGTTTTGTTTTTCTATTTTTATTTTATTCATTTCTCTAGTGTTTATGTAACATCACTTCTTCTTGCTTTGTATAGAGTTTTCCCCTTAATAGAAATTTAATTTAATTATTTATTTACTTTAAAAAAGGGGTGTGGCTTTGTTGGATGAGGTGTGTCAGTGACATGGTTTCGGGGGTCAAACCATTACCAGTTAACATGCTCTCTCCCTCTCTGTCTCTCTCCCTCTCCTTTATCCCCTCCCCCTCTGGCTTCTCCTCAGTCTCTCTCTCCTTCTCCTCTCCCTCCTTCTGCTTCTCCCCTCTCTTTGTCCCTCTCCCTTAGCTCTTCTTCATGTTTTGGATTAAGACATAGATGCTCATCTAGAACTAGAGTACCACCCACACCTGCCTTTCAAATTATAAATCACAAAATAAATATTTATTTTTTTTAAATTCTTTCTAAAGTTGACTTGGTCAAGATATTTTAATATGGCAATGGAAAGGCAACTAAGATGGCCTCTAAGAATAATTTGCACATATGTTTTATTATAATATCGAATTTAATGTGGAAGGGAAGAAAAGAAGTTAAAAAAACACATATTATGAATGTATATGAATGTATTTCTATGAAAGGGAAAAAACAACATAATATCATATCTGCTATAAACTCAACATAAGGCAGAACCACAACTCCCCACATCCACAAGTATCTTCACTGAATAGCCATAACCATAGTGTAGTTCTTACCCCAAGGACATAGATTAATATTTATGGTTCTAGAAATGCTGTAATATAAATGTATTGCTGTTCCATTAAAAAAAAGAGAGAAACCTCACACCCCAGAAAATCCACAAACATATTTTCTGAGTATTTTACAAACTCAAAATTTGCAACATATACAATGTTCCAGGAAACATGTAGCCATCAGTGCGAGCATCATGATATCTTCAGGAGTTAGACTTGCAAGAAGTATCATTTTAAATGATGTACTAATATGAAACTTAAGTAAACCTTAAAGAAACACAATAGGTTTAAGACATGAAAATATAATAAGATTCTACTAAAATATCAAGTGTAAAAGATACAGACTTCCTAGACATTAGAAATGAATATAAGCTTTTGCTTAAAAGCAGCTTACTGTTGAAGAATAACTAAAATATAAGAAGTAGGTAAAAAAATAAAAATATGAAATAAAATATAGAATATAAATTATGAGCTATGAGAAGAATGCACATTCCCTATATAACCTAACAGGAACTTTAAAAAAGAAGAGCCACTATGCATGCATAATTATCAGGACCTAAAGTCCATTCCCAGAATCCATGCAAAAGAGCCAGGTATGGTTGTACATGATTGTAATCCCAGCACTGGAAAGACAGAGGCAGATGGATTGCTGGGGATTGCTGGCCAGACAGCCTAGCCAAATCAGCAGCTTCCAGTGAGAAAGATATTTCAAAAGAAAAAATGTATAACGACATCTAAGATTGACTGCTAGCTTCCACATGAATGTATGCATGCATGCACACACATACAAACACACGAACCAACAGGGCCAGAAACCTACATATGCATATATACCCCACCTCCTGATGCAAACATAAAGGGAAAATAAAACAGGTTTTCAAGCTGTACTACAGAGCTACGTAATTTACATGTTATTGGCATAAAAAGATACACTGATCAATTGAATCAGATTGAAGACCCAACACAAATCCACATGCCTCATTCTGATTAGTGGCCACAATAGAAAAAAAGAAAGTATCTTCAGGTACTGGTGCTGGTCTACTGTATGTCTGTATGAAGAAGAATGCAAACAGATCCATATTTATCATTCTGTACAAAATTCAAGTACAAGTGGATGAAAGATCTCAATATAAAATCAGACATACTTCAGATAGAAGAGAAAGTGGGAAAAGCCTGGGATGCATCAGTACAGGAGACAACTTCCTAAACAGAACACCAATAGTGCAGGAACTAAGATTAACAATTAATGAATGGGACCTCATGAAACTGAAAATCTTCTGTGAGGCAAAGGACAAAATGTCAGCCTAAAGAATGGGAAAATATTTCACTGACTCCACCTCTGATAGAAGGTTAATTTTCAAACCATATAAAGAACTCAAGAAAATAGACATGAACAAACCAAATAATCCAAATTAAAATGGATTACTGAGCTAAACAGAGTTCTCATTACAGAAATCCCAAATGGCTGAAAAACACTTAAATAAAACATTCAACATCTTTAGTCATCAGGAAAATTCAATTCATAACCACTTTGAGATTTCATCTTACACCTGTTCAAATGGCTAAGACCAATAACACAGATGACAGATCGTGCTGGTGAGAATGTGGAACAAAGGGAACACTCCTCTATTGCTGGTGGGAGTGGAAAGCTGTAAAGTCACAATGAAAATCAATATGGTGGTTCTCAGAAAACTGGGAGTCACTTTACCTCATGATTCAGGATACAGTTATAGCACTCCCAGGCATATACCCCAAACACACCCTATCCTACCACAAAGATGCTTTCTCAGCTATGCTCTTAGTAGCTTTATTCAAAGTAGCCAGAGCCTGGAAATAACCTAGTTATCCACAACCAAAGGATGGATATAGAAAATGTGCTATGTTTACACAGTGGAGTATTACTCAGCTATTAGAAAAAAAATGACATGAAATTTGGAGTCAAATGGATGGAACTATAAAAAATCATGCAGAGCAAGGCAACCCAGCACCAAAAAGACAAACATGGTATTACTCACTTATAAGTAGATATTAGATATCAAGAATAATCACACTACAATTCATAGATCCAAAGATGTTTGATAAAGAGGAAGGGCCTAAGTGGTACGCATGGTTCTCCCCAGGGGAATAGATTTTGTGGGTGGACTCTGGGAAGATGGGGATGGGAACAGGAGTGACTGGGTGGGAGAGGGAAGCTCATGGCAAAAGATGCCTGGAAAAGGTGGCAACTTAAAAACCTAATTCAACAGAAACTTCAGGATCCTGTTTGGGTGACCCTACTGAGACTCCTAGTAATGGAGGACACGAAGCCTGAACTGGGCATCTTCTATACCCAGGCTAGGCTCCCAGTGGTGAAACTGGGGCACCAACCTGGGCATGAAACCTGTCCTACCTGCAAGATGCACTTGAATAATGGTGGCTCAGAGCTTGGAGTGGCCAGCCAATGACTGGTCTAAATTAAGGCCCAACCCACAAGGGAGAGCCCATGCCTGACACTGCCTGGATGGACAGGAACCAGAAGCTGGATAGCTCATACACCTAGGATAAAAACAAACAAGGCTCTCAAAAACAACAGAAAAAAAGTCAATGAAATTATCCCTAATGATATTTTTATATTCGTAGATCAGAACCTACCCCAGTCATCATCAGAGGGGTCTCCTCCAGCAGCTGATGGGTAGAGATTCAGAGATCCACAGGTAGATATTAAGCGGAGCTTGGGGAACCAAAGGGAACAGAAGAGGGTGAGGCCAGCCAGGACCCAGAGTGGTTGAGGACAGCAGGAAAACATGGCCCACAGAATCAAGTAAGCAGGCCTCACAGAGGATCATAGAGACGGAAGCAGCAAGCCTGCATGAGTCTGCGCTAGGTCCTCTGCACACATGCTGTGGTTGTGTACTTGGGGTTTTGGCTGGACTCCTAACAGTGGGAGTGGGGCTGTCTCTGACTCTTTGCCTGCTTGTGGGACACTTTCCCTCCAAACGGTGTTGCATCCACCAACTTTGATATGAGGGTTTACGGCTAGTCTTATTTCATGTGTGTTTGGCTTATATTCATGAGGCCTTTAGTCATTATGTCGTATGCATATAGTCACTGTAGCACGCCTATAGTCGTTTCTGTTTCAGGCCTAAGAGCTACATCATCTCAGTTTTTTGCTGATTTAAAGGAAAGCTCTGTGCAAGGTCAGGTTGACCGAAAACTGTTCATGGTTAGCATATTCTGTGTCCTTGCTACTCACAGAAATTCTCCAACCACAAACATAGCTAGCCCCAACTGCCAGGCATGCTTTTAAGGTCAGCTAGAACTGCTTTGTCTAGCAAAAACAACTCGAGTCAGAGATGACTTCTCTGTTCCACAGTGTCCCCAACACACACACCCCACGTGAGCTAACTGAGATTTTTGCCTTTATATGCTAACTTTGAAAAACAATCAATGTCTCAGTTTGGCTCACGAGTCCACTGTGTCCCTGACCATGGTCACTGGTTAGTCTGTGTTGTGCTCATGAAAACATCCATATCTAACTGAGAAGAGTGTCTGAGTGGTTTTGTGTAGCCTCCTCTGGACCCTGACAAGGAGAGGCTGGGAGTTAGGGAGGTTTCTAGATGGACAATGAAGTTGGGATGTATTATATGAGATAAGAATAAAGAAGAAAAATGGGTGAAAAAGATGTTTCAGGATATTTGATTCCATTGTGAACCCTAAAACCCTGTTTCTTATTTGGTGTGGTTGAGCCCTATCACACACTGATTTTACAAGAACTTTCCATTTATTGTAAGCAAGAGGTTGTGGTATGGTTCAGCCATCCCTAGCATTAACCTTGAATCTAAGAGCTTTCTGTACACAGGATTTAATAAAGTTAGCCCTAGGTCAAGAAGCAGAGCAAGAAATCAGCTGACAGGGATTAAAGAGTAAAAGGGACTTTGGGTTGGGGGTATTGAAGACTCTGTAGAAATAGAAGGGGCTTTTCGCTCTTCAGCTGCTTAGCTTTAGTTTTCTAGCTTTTGAGTTTTAGCTCTGTATTTTCAGTTTTGAGCTAGCAAGCCTTTGGCCTCCGGTTTTTTGGCCTTTTCCTCCTGGGTTGTCAGCTGAGCTAGTGAGCCTTTTGGACTTTTTCCATGGGGACGTGAGCTGAGAAGGAAGGTCAGCTGAGTGCTTTCTCTGCCTCTCTGCACTAGCAGAAGCATCTGGCTTCTGAGTCTTTATTGGTAAAATAGAATGGTTGGGATTTTCAGTCTTTTATAACAACAAAAAGATAAAAACAGGATCTAAAGAAAAATTTAGAAATATGCAAATACAGAAACTCAAGACTTTGGAGTATAAAAAAAGCAGATGCATATTTGAGTAACTATCATCCAAGACAAAAGTAAGATAATCTTAAAGGAAGAAGAATGTCTTCCATCAATGGTCCTGTACTACAACACTTTCTAAAGGATATACTTCTGAAAAAAGATCACTCCCTGGTAAAAAGTCTGAGATACAAGTAGAACTGGCAAAAGTAGAAAAGGAGGAGGAGGAGGACACTTACAACATTTTAAACAAAAAGGGCCAGTAATTCTTTTTGCCTCTATTGTACCATTGCACATGCCCTATCATGCTGATTGTTATTGTAGCTGGCAGGATTCGAAGCTGGGCAAGGCTGACAATTACTTTTCTCCTCTAGTAGCATATATAGAACCTTCCAGCTCTATAAAAGCTGTAGAGTACCTGTTATCCCATTCTTAACCCTAATTTATCTCTTTCTATTCCATTTTCCCCTTTAACCATTCATACCTCTGAATTGTATCTCCCTCCCTTGAAGGTCCCCTATGGCCCCTTACTAATTTTCTGACCCGTGTGCCAGTGGTGAGTGAATGCAGCGAGGACAAATGTAACCATGCTAGTCAGTGGTTTCCAAGCCAGGAGGGAGCTGTGTATAGTCAGCTGTGTATATTCAATCTATATTCCTACTGTGTTCTCAAAGTATGTATTGCTTTCAGTATGCCCAATAAAAACTTTGTTGAAATTTACTTAAACGCAACCTCTCTGTGTGTTTGACTTTCTCTTTGTAAGGTTTTCAGATGGTTTAAGTGGTGCAATAATTTGAGGGGTGCATGACTTCCCTTATTTCGATGAGCAGGGCTTGTACTGCAAATGCTTATGTGTTTTGTTATTTTGCTTTGTTTTTCTTTTGGTAGTATTCTTTACTTTGTTTGCTGTGTCCTCTTAGTTATATAATCTCATTCTTCAGATTATTAGTATTATTAGTGTATGGATCTCCACTTTTGTGTCTTGCTTTTGGTTCAGAGATTCTTATTCTGCAAACATTTTGAGTGTTTGTTACCCTGGTGGTTTCTAAGCCACGTCTAGTTCTCTGTTGCACTGGGCCTGGTGCATATGGCTTCTCACATTTGCTCAGTCACCATTCCTTCTGGGAACTTGGACCTATCGAGATCTCGTTCTTGAATATTCTCTCATTTGCTGTCTTGGTCTCCCATAAGTTAAGAGTCAGGTTCAATACCTCCAAGGTCACTGCCAAGGTGGGAGTCCCCACAGATGGATGTCAGGTTCCGCCAAGCCCAACTCCACAACCTTGAGAACTGACACAATGCTCATTTGGGCTGTCTTCTACAGTAGTACTTATACCTCACATTCTGAAGAGTTAATCTGATAGAATGATTATAAACAATTTCTCTAACCCCATTTTTAAATGTACTGATTTGAATACCTAGTTACTATATCTGAGGAATTGCATTTTCTAGAGGATTGTCTTGACTATGCAGTACAGTTATACTGCCTAAAGGCCCACATCACTGAGCACAAGCTAAATAATTTTATTTGAGTTAGCTTGTAATCTTACTGAGACAGATAACATTTTGGAAGGAAACGCTACTGACTAAACCTAGCTAAAGGAAACAGAAAGAGCACATGTCCACAAATAGATATTTAACAGTGTTCCACTAAAATCTGAAAACTCGAAAGAGGCCAATTCAAATGGGGAAAGATGTCACCAAGTGAAGCATATAAACAGATCTATAGCTAGCATGTTTTCATCGCACATTCTTGCCAGGAACACATGGCAACTAGGAAGAAAATCCCGTTTCCACTGCCAGCACAAAAGGGCTAACCTGCCTCCCAATCCAGAGCATTAGGGTGGTATAAATCCAGAGTATTAGAGGTGCCTGCATATACAGAAACCTAGAGGTGTTGAATGTTTTTTTAAGCTGAGCCAGAGCCACCTCACACGCACAGAGATTCACTTTTGCAATCATGGTTACTCTGCTGCAGAAATATAATCTTCCAAATATGGCTTTTAGGAAAAAAAAAAGGAGAATTAACCAACTTGAGGTTTAATTAAGTACTTTTCTTCTGAGAATGGTTATGTATGAACATCCTGGACTTAAAGCTTTCCTTAAGCATAGTTAGTTTTGTATAACAAAGAATAGGAAATGCACAAACTGAAAGGGATCGCAAAGGGTTATATATCACTTTTCTTTAACCCCTGGGGAATTATACAACCTACCTGTCATGGGGTTGTCTGTTCTCTGCCAAAGAATGAGAGTGAACATTAAATTATTCTAAGTAGTTCATTTCAATTACCTCCAGCCATATCTACCAGGAGACAGGAGAGTATTTTGGGAACAATAAAGCACTATGCAAATGCAAGTTGTTATAATTAGTATTAAGACCTGTTCTCTATTCCCAGCAGAGGAAAATGGCTAGACATGTTGCATCTTTTAAAACTCATGATGACTCTAAAAAAAACTAACATTTTTTTCAGTCTTCTCCACACACATCAAACTTAAACTTTAATTTTCCAAATTGGCCTTCTCAATCTGATTTCATCCTTCCAACAGAACAAGCTACCATGCCAAATTACCATGTGTGAATTTAAAACATGTAGGCAGTTCTTTGAAAATTCTGACTTTTGGTGCATTTTTTTTATATTATTAGTAATTTTGAAGCCCAGCAAAGTGACTTATGCCTACAATCCCAGGCCTTACAAGGCTAAAACAAGAGAATTGGCATAAGTTCTAGGCTCATGTGGGCTACGTGTTGAGTACTGGATTAGTGCCAGAGACAATGTGAGACTCAGGATCAATACATAAGAAAAAAGGAAATGATAGAGGCATAGGTAGAAAAAAGTGAGTAATATTTTGCTATGTATAATTATATTTTGAAATTTCAAATTTTGAAATTATGAATTTATTTGAAATATTAAAATACCATAACAAATTCCTAAATAACTGCATGGTCAATTTGTTTTAACAGTTACTGGCTTAATTAAATTGCTATGACAATCCCTAAAGTCCTAAAATCTGTGGGATTATTGTTATGGGTTTCTAATTTATCTTCTATTAAAATACAAATACACACATACTTATACATCATATTTCACAGAGTATATATATTGCATATTCTAATATATATTATATTTTATGTTCCATGAAAGAAACATGATTGGAAGGGAGCATAAAAGGAGACAGGGAGTATAAAATGCTAATTAAATTCATAAGAAAATATTGATTGCAATTCTTTAAATAAGTGCCCAGTAGTAGGATTATTGAATCACTTAAATTATGACTTACTATTCTTTGTATATCTGCTTCTAAGGATAATTTTCATCTTTTAATATTGTGGTAAGAACATTTCCCACGGAGCTAATCCTCTGAACAAAATTCCAACTATGTATTTTGCTCTTATTGACTGAACGTACATTGCACCCTCTCCAGAGGTTAGACTTTTCACGAGGTCACCCTTAGGCCGACTTGTTGACAAGGACCCATCACTCAGTTCCTTCTTCCGCATAGGAAGCCACTATTCCAAGTTTTTTGTTCTGCAAACTTAACTATTTTCAATATTAACATGTGAACTCATGGGATATTTATTTCTCTGTTATATGACACTTAGCATCATGTTATTGTTACATACATGTTGTACCATGTGCAGAGTTTATTTTTTGTTCTGGCTGAATCCTCTCCAACTGTTTGTACACATATTTTCTGGACCCATTCATGCCGAGATGGACCTTTAAGTTGTTTCCACATCTTGGCTCTTGTGAGCAGTGCAGTGATGAACATAGAAGTGCTAATATTTTCATTCCTAGGGGAATACTGATTGCAGCGATGCTGGATAAATACACAGTGGCGGAACTGATGGATCGTAAAGTAACTCTAATTATTTTTTGAAATTTCCATATTGATTCTAAATGGATTTTTTAAGAATGAGAGAGAAGAGAATCACTGACTCAGAAACACTTATTCATGTTCAGTAAGTAGGTAGGTAATGGTCCTTTGCAGCATGATACAATCCCATGGACACCAATATAACATAAACTAAGTCTAATAATTGTCTAATAAAGCATTACTCTATATAAAAAATTATAAGTAAATCTACATTACTTAGATAATTATTATTTTTCTCTGTCAGAAATATTCCATGCCATATGATTATTTTAAAGAAACAATAAAATAGGGTTAAAAGACCTGTTTTAATGTACTGGCTTATTCCTTTGCTGGGCACATTAATAAAGTCTTTCAAGTCTATTTCATATTATTTCCATTTCAATACAGTATTTGTATTTTATTACACAAAGTACTGGGTTTTTAATTATATTTCACTTATTAAATACCTTATAATCCTCATATGCCACTTTTACTTGAAAACATACTGAAAATATATCCATTAAACATTTTAAGTGAGTGGAATATTTTGATTATCTTAAGCAGTTTATTTCTTTTGACTGAATTTAGTTAGTTGTTCAATTCTCCCAAAGAATATATTTATAGATTAAAACTACCTTTTCAGACATCTGGTTTTTTTCCAAATAAAATTTCTTTTTAGTTTTCTCCCCTCTGGCACAAGTTTCTGCATGTAACAGCAGGAATACAAATTATTTCCAAAGCACTTACGTCACTGACAGAAGTATCTTCTCTTCTGTTGTAAATTTATCAAACATTTTTCAAAAAAAAAAATGAGTCTCTGAAAACAAGGACTAAATTTGTTAGCATCATCATCGTTAAACCATTTATAATGTTTTAGTTAAAAGGATCTTCAGTTATCTACTATAAATATTCTAAATTTGAGAACAATAACAATTGGCCATGGGTTGAACTGGAAGTCTAACTTTAAGCCTCAGCAAATCTAAATTTTTTCTTCAAAGTTCAGTCCAATTTTTCCTCTGGGAAATGAGTTGCTAATTAGCAATCAGTTGCTGCATGAATCTCTTCACTTTCACTCATCTTATGAAATAATACGTCACTGCTGATAGTTAGCACCGTTTTCTAAACTGGAGCAAAGTGGGAATGATGGAGGAAAACTAAGAACTATGAGGAGGTAGTAGTTAAAAAACCCAATGCAGGAAACTTCATTCATAATGTCCTCACATGTGTGAATTCAATTAGTAGTACAATATTGATTAGTTACTTGATGTCAGAGATAATTTATTAGAGAAAAGCATTAAACATTTGCAGTTTTTCAATTTTAGATAGCCACAACATTAAGGAAGAACTAAAGATGAGTAAGGAGATAAATGGTGCTGACAAAGGGGAGGGATTTGAGTATGGACAAACAGCCAAGTGGGTATTTATTTCAATTATCAAATATTCTGAACACATTTATGAAGTGGTTAAAACTTGCTAGACACTTCCTCAAGCAAATTTGAAAGAAATATGAGAGAGGAAACCACAGAGATGATAATCTATGGAATGGAAATCATTATATAGACAAGAGGTTGCCTAACTTATCCAGTCTTCCAATAAAAGTTTACTGAAATTCTACTTCTTTCTTTTCCCCTCTACCTTGGTATCAGCATTCAGCTATCATGCCACAAGCCTGCTGTCCATGTTCAAGGAGACTAAAAAGCCATTCAATAAGTATAATCAACACCATTCAATGCATGTTCTCATTCATACCGTACACTGCTCCAGACAGTTTATAGAAAGCAAATCATTGTGGAATATCAATACCTAAAGAGGGAAATAGTATTTTCCACAGATTTGGTACAGTGACACCTACCAGGATAAATGATGAACTTACAAGACCAGACACCACTGTCACCAATGACAAACTACTGAGATATTAGATAAAATTTCTGGAAGCTGCTCCCAGGCAGTTCTACAGTGCCACCCATACCTAACAGGATGGCAGAGGCTTCCTTGACCTTCAGACGGTTTTCCTTTCTTAAAAAAGAAGTGTCTCACTTAGAAACCAAGCAGTTTTAACGAAAAGCATGGACAGTAACTCAATCCCTGCGCTCTGAAACAGGAAGTTTCTAAAAGGCAATTCCTATTCTTGACGAAATTGTTCACGCTGAGGTTTCACTGTACTCTAAGCACTCTGAGAATTCTCGTAGGCGTTGTTTACGCCTGTGCATGGGGGTGCATGAACGTGCATGGCTGCGCACATTGACAATCATGTTACTAAAATAAATCTCTGAAAATTTTCTATCTTTAAATATTAAGTGTTTCAGATAATGGCTTCTTAAATTAACATATACATTGTACTTTAAGAGAAAAATGTCCCCTAGTGAATGTTCTCATGCTAAACATTACCTAATCTGAAAGAAAGGCAGGTAGGACCAAAACTACTTAGGGAAACTAGGTAGTTCGAATTTTAGCCATTTAAAGAAAGCCTTGCCTTGCTCCAACTTAGCTGCTTAACACTTGCATATACAGTACAATCTTAGATTTTTTTTCACAGTGACTTCTAATTTCTAAATGAGATGCAATCATATAGTGGTCAGTCACTTTCCAGGATGCTACTATGAATGGTAGAAGCACTGTCCCATGTCATTATTGAAAGCAAGGATAGGTACACACACAGGTAAAGCCTGTGGGCCACTAGGAATGCTCCAATAGGTGAGAAGCCAGTTGTGAATGCATTTATCAAGAAGATACACATTATCGATCAAGAATAGCATTTGGAAGGGCATTATAAATGACTCTTGGAAGAGTCCAAGAAGACATGTGGATTTTAGGTTGAAGTCTTTGATCCACTTGGACTTTAATTTTGTACAGGGTGATAAGTATGGATCTATTTGCATTTTTCTACATGTAGATATCCAATTGGACCAGCACCATTTGTTGAAGATGCTATCTTTTTTCCATTGTCTCGTTTTGGCATCTTTGTAAAAAATCAGGTGTCTATAAGTACGTGGGGTGGGTTTATTTCTGGGTCTTCTATTCAATTCCATTGATCCACCATTACCATGTAGTTTTTATTGCTGTTGTTCTATAATACAGCTTGAGATTAGTGATGGAGATACCTCCAGAAGATCTTTTAATGTAGAGGATTGTTTTAGTGATACTGGGTTCCTTGGTATTCCATATGAAGTTGAGAATTTTTCTTTCAAGGTCTGTAAAGAATTGTGTTGGTAATTTGATGAGAATTGCATTGAATCTTGCAGATTGCTTTTGGCAGGATAGCCATTTTTACAATGTTATTCCTATCCATGAGCATGGGAGATCTTTCCATCATCTGAAATCTTCTTCCATTTCTTTCTTAAAGACTGAGACTGACATTCAACCAAGGACCATGTATGGATATAACCTAGAACCTCCACTCAGATGTAGCCTGTGGTAGCTCAGTAACCAATTGGTTTCCCAAAGTGAGGGGAACAGGGACTATTTCTAACAGGAACTCAATGACTGGCTCTTTGGTCTCCCCACCCCTGAAGGGAGGAGCAGTCCTGTTAGGCCACAGAGGAGGGCTTTGCAGCCAGTCCTGAAGATACCTGATAAAACAGGATCAGATGAATGGGGAGGAGGTCCCCCATCAGTGGACTTGGAAAGGGGCATGGTGGAGATGAGGGAGGGAGGGAGAGAGGGACTGGGAGGGAATGAGGGATCGGGACATGGCTGGGATACAGAGTTAATAAAATGTAACTGATAAAAAAAATAAAATAAAAAAAAAAGAAAAAAAAAAGATAAAAAAAAAGAGTAAACTTTCACCCCTTTACTTACAGGCATCTGCAAGCCTTAAGCCAAAATGAAGAAAACTAAATATTTAATAAAAAAATGGATTTTTCTAAAAAAAAAAGACTAGAAGTTTTTTTCATACAAGTATTTGACTTGCTTGGTTAAAGTTATACCAAGGTACTTTATGTTATTAATGGCTATTGTGAAGGGTGTTATAGAAAAAGTGGGGAAGAGCCTTGAACTCATTGGCACAGGAGAGAACTTCCTGAACAGAAAACCAACAGCACAGGCTCTAAGATCAACAATCACTAAATGGGACCTCATGAAACTGAAAAGCTTCTGTAAGGCAAAGGACACTGCTGTTAGCATCTTTATCTTATATTATATATCTAATATCCACTGTACACCTAAAGAAGCTAAGCACAGGACAGGACACTACCACAGAGGGCCTTGAAAGGTATTAAAGCAGATGATGATACTCATAGCCAAACTTTTGACAGAGTGCAGGAACCCTTATGAAAGAAGGGGGAGATAAAAAGACCTGGAGGGGACAGGAGTTCTACAAGGAGAACAACAGAACCAAAAAATCTGGGCACTGGGGTCTTTTCTGAGACTGATACTCCAACCAAGGTCCATTCATGGATATAACCTAGAACCCCTGCACAGATGTAGCCCATGGCAGCTATGTTTCCAAGTGGGTTCCCTCGTGATGGAAACAGGGACTGTCTCTGACATGAACTCAGTGGCTGGTTCTTTGATCACCTCCCCCTGAGGGGGGGAGCAGCCTTACCAGGCCACAGAGAGAGACAATGAATCCAGTCCTGATGAGACCTGATAGGCTAGGATCAGAGGGAGAGGAGCACCTCGCCTATCCGTGGACTTGGGAAGGAGCATGCAAAGAGATGAGGGATACAATGTGGGGTTGGGAAGGGATAAGGGAGGGGCTACAGCTGGTAAAGTGAATAAACTGTAATTAATACAAAATTTAAATTAAAAAGCAAAACAAAGGACATTGTCACCAGAACAAAATGACAGCCTACATATTGGGAAAGAATCTTTACCAACCCTATGTCTGACAGAGGGTTATAAATATATAAAGAACTAAAATATATAAAAAATATATCCAGAATATATAAAGAACTAAAGAAGTTAAACAACAACAAATCAAGTAATCCAATTAAAAAATGGGGTACAGAGCTAAGAAGAGAATTCTTAATAGAGGAATATCAAGTCACAGAGAAACACTTAAATGCTCAATGTCCTTAGTCATCAGGGAAATGGAATTCAAAACAACTCTGAGATTTCACATTACACCCATTAGAATGGCTAAGATCAAAAACTCCAAGTGACAATTTATGCTGGAGAGGATGCAGAGAAAGGGGAAGCCTCCTCCATTGCGGTGGGAATGTAGACTTGTACAACCACTTTGGAAATCAATCTGGTGCTTTCTCAGACAATTAGGAATAGTGCTTCTTCAAGATCCAGCTATATCACTCCTGGGCATATATCCAAAGTATGCTCAAGTATACAAAAAGGACATTTGCTCAACCATGTTCATAGCAGCTTTATTCTTTATTCATAACAGCCAGAGTCTGGAAACAACCCAGATGTCCCTCAATTGAAGAATGGATATAGAAATTGTGGTACATTTATACAATAGAATACTACTCAGCAATTAAAAAAACAAGGAAATCAAGAAATTTGTAGGCAAATGCTGGTAACTAGAAAAAGATCATCCTGAATGAGGTACCTCAAAAGCAGGAAGACAAACATGGTATATACTCCCTTATAAGTGGATATTAGATATGTCAGCTAGGATAATCATACTAAAATCTGTACACCTAAAGAAGCTAAGCAGGAAGGGGGACCCTGGGTAAGATGATCAATCCTCATTCACAAAGGCAAACAGGATAGACATCGGGAGAGGGTGAAAACCAGGAACAAGACAGGAGCCTAACACAGAGGGCCTCTGTAAGACTCTACCCAGCACGGTATTGAAGCAGATGCTGAGACTCAAAGCCAAACTTTGGGCAGAGTGCAGGGAATCCTATAAAAGAAGGGGGAAATAGTAAGGCCTAGAGAGGACAGGAACTTCACACAAAGGGTAACAGAACCCCCCAAAAAAATCTGGGCCCAGGGGTCTTTCCTGAGACTGATAATCCAACCAAGGACCATGCATGGAGATAACCTAGAACCCCTGCACAGATGTAGCCCATGGCAGCTCAGTCTCCAAGTGGTTTTCCTAGTAATGGGAAGAGGGACTGTCTCTGACCTGAACTCAGTGGACTGCTCTTTGATCATCTTCCCCTCAGCAGCACCAGAGGAGAACAATGTATCCAGTCCTGATGAGAGCTGATAGACTAGGGTCAGAGGGAATGGGAGGAGGATCTCCTGTATCAGTGAACCTGGGGAGGGTCATAGGAGGGGATGAAGGAGAAAGGGTGGGATTGGGAGGGGACAAGGGATGGGGCTACCACTGGTATATAAAGGGAATAAATAGTAATTAATAAAAAAGAAGAAGAAAACTATGGGAATGAGGGAGTGAAAGGCTGGCCTTCAGTCCAATCAGACCAGATCCCACCAACCCATGGCTCATGACACTGTGGTCACCTGTCATGCATTGTGGCTCTGCGGCTGCCTGCTGGGTCATAGGATGGGGCAAATGGTCCAGCAATTTTCATTCTTGCATTTCACAAGATAAAAGTCATGGAGTTGCTTTTGTTATATTTTGTGAGGGCCAACATGGTTTTAAAAAAAAAATAGCATGAGAGTTTTTTTCTTCTTTAATGTATTCATCAATGCCCTCTTTGAAATCCACTAGAAAATGTCTGTGGGGGAAAAGAGTGCAACTCCTGTAGTAACAAAAGTAGAAAGGCAGTGTGCAGAAAGGCCTGTAGACAGACTGAATCCTAAAAACGCAGGGCGCTGAAGCTCCCAGTCCTCCTGCAGTCTAGCCCTTCTTACTATGACTCTTCAAGCTTCTCAAGCATAGAGGCACTGTCTTCTGTGAGCAGCAGAGGCGGGCAGGGAGAAGCTGTTAGCTCCACTTTCCTGTTGCCTGGCCCTCTTTACCGCTCATCCTGTGGCACACTAGGACCTCCAGCATGGACAGCTGCAATAGTTTAAGGGCACCCCACTGTTCCTTTTTGCAGCTTGACATCCCTTTAAATTACAATTAACTATTATTATTTATAAATTCTTCGTAGGAGCTTGTTCTGTAAAAGAAATATACACCTATCTATACATATTATTCATGTATATGTTATATGTGTATATACTTCACATTATGTTTTATTTAGAGATGGTATTTTCATTCTAGAATATGTAATCCATCAATTTGTAAAGGAAAAAAAATGTAATTTTAGGTACTGGAATCCAGGACCAAAGATATTAACAATGGCAATCACACTGTCATTTTCTTTTTAGTAGGCAAATTGCTCATGTAACTTTACCTTAAGGAGAGCTATTTTCAATGACATTTAGGATAAAATTAGTGAAAAGTCAGGCTTCTATCTTTGTCTAATAATGTCTGATGCAGACAAAATGTTATGGCTTCAACTGATTGTCTTAAGGAAACTGTCTTATCTCTGGCCAATAGTTAATGTAACCCAAGAACCTCTTTTCCAACCTTTAACAGAGTAGATTTTTCTCTTAACTAGATTTTAATTTTTGCCTTAGAGCTTTGTGAAATACATTTGAGAACAAATGAGCAAAGGTCTTGTTTTTGTTGCTCTGAATTATGTGTGGGGAAAAGAAGTAAAATGTAATTAATTTTCTTAGTATGTTTCCAAATGCTAAAAGTAGTCTTCTCTGTTGCCAAGGATACAGGCATCTTGTTTACAATAATGGTCCTGTCAAAGAAACTGAAGTTCATTAGACTCACCAGCAACAGAGTAGAACTATTGCGATATCCCACTAAATTTATAATGTTTATGCATTCCAAATATTTCACTTTCAATATTCTTTAATAGTTTTTCCTGCAATATGTTTTTAAAATGTCAGTTTAAAATGATTAATATTTAAGAGTATTTTAAAACAAAATACAGATTTGTCTTCATTACAATTCTGTTGGAGAAAACATAATTGTTTAATAGTTCAAAATATGTTTGTATTTTACACATACTGTGGTCATGGATAAATGTTGAAAATCTGTCAGTGTAAAAAGCCAATTACACCTAAATGTTTTTTGATAGTTCACCATGTATCAAGCCTTTTTAGGTACATTTCATATTGACTGACTTGTATGTGTTGATACATATTTATTTGGAAGTTTTTAAAGAAGCTGAAAGAAGTGATCTCATTTTGAAACATGACAGAACAAAAATTAAATGTTTTATGTGGAGAAAGTTACAAAAAATAAAGGAATCTTCTAATCCTGTTACCTCAGTTACTGTGACTAGTTTACCTGATAATCAAAGTTATTAGGTTATTAGGTTTCCCCTGGGAGACCACCAGGGGAACCAAGAGAAATTGAGGAAGGAGGGTGGAGTGCCAAAAACCATGTGAAGGAAAATAGGAAGTTGTTTACAGAGGATGAGGAGGTACAAAGGAGGAAGAAGAATGTGGAAGAAGTAGAGAAGAGAAACAATAAAAATAAAATTTTCAATAATAATACAATAAGCAATACTAATTCTTTATTAGTTAACAAAAATTTAAATCTTCTTAAAATGCTTTATTTGATATATAGTGATATAGCTTCTATATTTAAAAACTCTGAAATATAATGCTTTGACATAGTTTGGCTACAGCACCCTTACCCAGAAAACAAATTAAAAAAAGAAAAAAAAATTTCTGAGTGAATCAAGCTGATAAGTCCTCAGCGACTAGTTCTATATGCTTCTTGTTACACTGATGCTCAGCGACAGTTTCAATACAGCTTGACTTTCAAAACACATTTGAGGAACATAAAAGGAATAAGGCATTTTTTAGATCCTTTTGCAATGAAATTTTTATTCAAAATAGTAGTATTTTATAAGAAACAAAATCACGTGGATAGCTAATAACCGATGGGCCTTCCCCTCCCCCCGCTTTGTCAAGGTAAGGTCTCACTGTATTATCAGGGCTGTCCTAGAACTCCTAGGATCTGGATCAGCAGCCAGGACTGCAGGCGCCTGCCATCCCGCCTGTCACCTACTCCATGCGCATTAACCAGGTCCTACACTGTGCCACTGGGACATCTTACATTAGGACATTTACGTTCCCTTTTTAAAAATTTTCATTTTAAAGGATTCAAGAGCCATGATGCCAAAGAAAAAGAATATGTCTAAGACTAGGACAGGTGCCGATTAGTGACAGCTGGTGCTAAGTCCAGACTGCTCTGTTATTCTACTCCAGAACTGACCGTCTGACTCACTATACAGTAGTGAAGAACTCTACTCTTCTTCACAGCTTTACTTTCCATTATTTTACTTGTTAATCATTGTCCAAAAACAATGGAAAATTCAAGGAATGACCTTTAAATTCCATACTGTTCTGAGTAATATGATAAAAGACCATTTAAACCCTCCATCTAGGCTCCATCTAGGTCATGAATTGTTCTTTTGTCTGAGGATCCTTGATGAATATTCCGCCCACTCCCTGGTCACTGAGAAGCAGCAGTTGTGAGACTCAGATAGTCCTGCATATATGGTTCATTGCTGTCTGCAACTTCAGGAGTCTACTGTGTATTTTGGAATTTATCTTCCAGAGAAGGAAGGGAGCTGTCTTATTAAACTCTATCCTCTTATTTTATAGGCATATTTATATATTTTAGATATCTTAATACAAATTTAATTTAATGAGCTCATGGGCAGCTAAGATTCTTCACTGTCCTGCCCTGAATCTTGCAGAAAACATGAGAGTGGCCGTAGGGTGCACATGAAGGTCAGATGCTTGCGTGTTTGAGCTCTGCAGGAAGAAAGAAATGACAGCTCAGGTCAATTTGAGTCCAAAAATTCTTCAGAACTTAAAAATAGGCTAATAAGGGTGTCTTCCAACTAAAGTAGCAGTATATAGTATGTTTAAACAGTTTTTGACCATAGAAAAGACAACTAGTCTTTATCTAGGCATCTTGCCATAAGCACCTACATTTTACATTTATGTTCTAATTACTTTATTCTTTTTTTGCAACATTTTATAATTTTATTTTTATTATTATTATTTTATCAGTTACATTTTATTAACTCTGTATCCCAGCCGTGTCCCGATCCCTCATTCCCTCCCAGTCCCTCCCTCCCTCCCTCATCTCCACCGTGCCCCTTTCCAAGTCCACTGATGGGGGGACCTCCTCCCCATTCATCTGATCCTGTTTTATCAGGTATCTTTAGGACTGGCTGCAAAGCCCTCCTCTGTGGCCTAACAGGACTGCTCTTCCCTTCGGGGGTAGGGAGACCAAAAAGCCAGTCATTGAGTTCCTGTTAGAAATAGTCCTTGTTCCCCTCACTTTGGGAAACCAATTGGTTACTGAGCTACCACAGGCTACATCTGAGTGGAGGTTCTAGGTTATAACCATACATGGTCCTTGGTTGAATGTCAGTCTCAGAAAAGACCCTTTGCCCAGATATATTTGGTCCTTGTGGAGCTCCTATCCTTTCCCCAATAGACTAACTCCCCTTCTTTCTTATGATTCCCTGTACTCTGCCAAAGGTTTGGTCATGAGTCTTTGCTTTGAAAACACTGCTAGTTAGAGTCTTTCAGATGCGCTCAGTAGACTCCTGTCATACGTTCAATGCACATCCCATCTGTCTTTCTAAACGAGGATTGATCATCTTACCCCATGTCCGCTCAATTGATTATCTTTTTTAGGTGTATAGATTTCATTATGTTTATCATATCTTATAGGTCTATATAAGTGAGTATATCCCGTGTTTGTCTTTCTCCTTCTGGGATATTTCACTCAGAATGATCTTTTCTAGGTCCCACCATTTGCCTGCAAATTTCATGATTTCCTCCTTTTTGATTGCTGAGTAGTATTCCATTGTGTAAAAATAAATAAATCCACACACCTATGAATACTAGATATTTGACAAAGAAGCCAAATCCATTCAATGGAAAAAAGACAGCATCTTCAACAAATGGTGCTGGACCAACTGGATGTCTACATGCAGAAAAATGAAAATAGATCCATATTTATCACCCTGCACAAAACTAAAGTCAAAGTGGATCAAGGACCTCAACATAAAACCAGATACTCTAAATCAATTGGAAAAAAAAGTGGGGAACAGCCTAGAACTCATTGACACAGGAGACAACTTCCTGAACAGAACACCAACAGCACAGGCTCTAAGAGCAACAATCAATAAATGGGACCTCATGAAACTGAAAAGTTTCTGTAAAGCAAAGGATACCGTCATCAAAACAAAACGACTGCCTACAGATTGGGAAAGAATCTTCACTAACCCTTTATCTGACAGAGGACTAATATCCAGAATATACAAAGAACTAAAGAAGCTAATACTTTATTCTTGAGTCCATGCACTCAAATCCAACTTAAACCCACATATTCATTTACATTAGTAAACTGCACCAGTCTAGGGTTTTATTCACTTATCTGTTGGTATAATATTCTTTTGAAAAGTATACACCTTACCCTTGTTCATTCAAATGCTGATTTCTCTCCCCCACTCTCTGGTTTCAATCCAGACATTGCATTGTGATACTTATTCTAAGCATCACCTGTCTCAACTTTGTGTAAACATGCCAAAATAAAACAACTACCCACAATGTTGAGCAATGGAGAGGAAGGAGTAGGAGAGAGAAGGGAAGAGCCAGAGGAGAGGAAGGAATGGGAGGCAGAGGAGGAAGAGAAGCGGCAGGAGAGAAGCTGGGAGAGCAGAGGCTGGAGGAGAGGTCTTGGAATGGTGTGGAGAAATGAACCTGACCTAAGACATCACTAAAAGCAAGCATAATGTGGGAAATCTGAATGGTAGGAAACTATGCAGACTTGGAGGTTTAGGGTGGAGTAACTATTGCCCAGCATTGCGTTCTAGGTTAACTAAATAAATCCTAGTCTCTGTGTGGTGATTTGGTTAAACAGCTGTTTAGGATTAACTGCAGCACTACTAAAAGATATATAAAAAGTAAATAATAATACCATATAATACCAAAAAGTAAACACCATAATAAACTACAACACTTATCAAAAATATTTACTGAATACCGTGATGAATTACCAGTGTGTGAGGTACTGAAGACATAAAGATTAATAAGAAATAGGTCCCATATTCCCATATTCTACAGATCATTGTATAATATGGAAGCCAGCCACTCACAGATCTAAATTATAATGTACTGTGCTATGTGCATTAAAATGTCTGAAAAAGAATTGCAACAATAGAAGATGGTTACTGAAGCATTTATAATGCTTTGTACCTTGGGGTTATTAAATTTAGTTCCTGTTTATGAAGGAGTTTTTTTTATTACAATTTATTCACTTTGTATCCCAGCCATAGCACCCTCCTTCATCTCCTCCCAGTTTCACCCTCCCTCCTCTTTTTCTTCCTATGGCCCTCCCTAAGTCCATTGATAGGGGAGGTCCTCCTCCCCTTCTATTTGACTCTAGCCTATCAGGTCTCATTAGGCCTGTCTGCACTGTCTTCCTCTGTGGCCTGGTAAGGCTGCCCCCCTCAGGGGGAGGTGATCAAAGAGCCCGCCACTGAGTTCATGTCAGAGAAAGCCTGTGCTCCTCTTATGAGGAAACCCACTTGGAAACTGAGCTGCCATGGGCTACATCTGAGCAGGGGTTCTAGGTTATCTCTATGCATTATGTTTAGTTGGAGTATCAGTCTCTGCAAAGAACCTTGGGCCCAGAATTTTTTGTTCTGTTGGTCTCCTGAAGAAGTTTTTATTCAGAAGGTAACACAGGGCACTGCTGAAAAGAATGAGACCTCTGCTGAGGCAGGGCCAGCCAAAGTGACAAACTTTGAAGTGGCAAGGACAGGGTTAGGTGACAGAATGGGATGCTGTTAGCCAGCAGGTTGTGTCTGTGTCTAACTATAAAGCAGACAGAATTCTGCCCTCCAAACCAGCATTCTTTTATCAGCAAGAATCCTTGTTTATGTGTATTTACCCAGGTATAGTTGAACATATAGGCAAACTAGAGAAACACATTAAAGTGCAAATTTCAAAGCACAAGAGAAAAGATAAAACCAAATGGAATTTCTAAGATTTTATTTTACACACTGGTTCACCCTTTTCGTAACTTTAGAAACTATTCCTGTAGGTAATATCAATCTAGAAGAGATGTGAAGATGAGAGGATGTTGCAATCAACTTGGATTTTCATTTAAGAGACAAAACCAAAGAGAAGCAACATGTGGTTGAAGGAGGAAACGTGCTACAAAGGGGTTGGAGCAGGTTAAATTTGCAGCATGGAGCAGGGCAGGGATGTGGATGAGTAGGTATAAAAGCGTGGGTACTGTGGCTCTATTCAGGCCCTATCTTCCTGTCTGCCATCACTACTCTGATGCATTTCCTAAGTGTTTCTATCAAGACCATATTAAGGAAGGGTGGAGAAGTCAAACGGAGGAGAGCCAGCACAGAAAGCAAAATGTAAGGGCTCTTCTTGGACAGCAAATAGATCGCTGGACAAATAATAGCCTCTATATCCCCATTGGGAGGGGCCATAAGTTTTTGAGATATACTTAAAGCTAAAAATACAGTTTATTTGCATTGCTGTATTTTTAAATCAATTTCATTAGCTAATAGAGAATTTTGATACTCATGATTATTAAACATTAAATTCATTTTACAGAAGCTGAAGCATTCTGTTAAATTCAGTGAAATGTTGACATGTGAGAATTTTTTCTACCTGAAAGTGACTAAACATTTCATCATCTGCAGATAGGTGCAAAATTGCTATCAACTCCCTTCTTCAGTTATAAAATTAATGAGTTTTCAGTGAACCCCTAACAAAAAAAAATTCCTTTGGGCATGTTATAAAAACATGTCTAGGTCTCATATTCATGCAACCTCTTGCTTGCAGTGGTTTGAAATATGCACATTTATTTAAGATGACAAAAACCATGGGAAATAATTCTTTTGGTGATTCTAATATAAAAACCCTGTCCAACCTTATCCACTCCTAACTTATAATAAAAAAATTTTCCTAAAATGGAGATAAAAAAACAATAATTAAATTTAATGTTTTCTTTATTAAATTTTTCTCACACTTATAGAATAATCAGTATTATCAAATATTAAGTTTAATGAAATAGTGTTACGGACTCATGGGACAATATGAAGCATGAGGGAGAATGAGAATTCTGGAATTTCTAGAGCAAGGAAGAAAAATCCTATGCTTTGTATTTCACGGAGGAAAATTATTGTTTTTTGACTAAAACATATAGTGCTCCAGGGACTCGTGTGCTAAAGACCATTGAAAGGTGACTGAATCAGTAATGTGCTAATTTAATTGAGAAGCCAGTCTATTGATGAGCTTATAGATGATTGGCTGCCAGGAAGTGGGGTCTGAGGAGGAGCCAGTCACAAAGTGTGCTTTTGGTGGGTAGAGACGATATGTATACTCTTTTAGAATTCTTATTTTTCCACTCATACTTGGTAACATTTGTCTAGTTGAAAATATCCTCACTTTACATGATTTCTAAGATGCCAGTCATATGGGAGAGAAATGTATACCCTAGTTATAATGCTACCATGTCATAGCTTCATCACATTATAATACAAGCACAGGACAAAACTTGAACAACTCAAGTTTTTAGGTTGCCTAAGCTGTTACATTGTAGCCATTGGTGTGAAGAAAGCTAAATCACAGCTTCCTGTTCATTACTTATTGTAACTGATAATACCACTATAGTTTAAAAAAAAAGGTCTGCCATGAATCCAGTAGAGAATTTTGTGCCAGACATAGTCTTGAAAGAGTAGAAACAAATTTCTACTATGCAGTTACATGTATCAGTATAATTGGTATGATCAAACGCTGTGTTCATCCTTTCATGTGTCCATAAAAATGAATTTACCTATTTATAATAAAGACAGTAAGATGGAACATTAGATGGTTACTCTGCCTTTTGGTTCCTGAGAATTACAATAGTCAGAACATTTCCTCAAAAGTTTCCTACCAAGTAGTAATGGGCACCTTATATCTATTCATAAATTCTCACCACAATCAGAAAATTATAAAGGAAGCCAATGGGTAGGTTTCACATGTTCCAGTGAATAGCCCATACTCATGCAAACAGGCGCAGCACTGACTGGACTTAGTGAAGTTGGGAGAGGACACGTTATAGGAGATATGGAAAGTGTTAGAAGGGGGAAATAGGTAAAATGTTCATATTTCATTGTATGCAAAACTAATTTTTTTCATTTCTATTAATTACTTGCAAAAGTGTCACGTGGACTTGGCAGTATTTCTGCACTCATACCCTCAAAGCAACTGTGGTGGCCTGCACTAGACTTGAAGAAGATAGAGCCAGTCAGTATTGGAAATTGGTTGGAGGAGGAAGCACACGGACCACTCTACCCCGACTAAGTTGCTGTTGGCAATTGACAGTTGCTATGGGAGAATGGCAAGTCTTATGTTTTTATGTACTCCAGTGAAAGGGCACACACCAGCGGGCATAAAGCAGTGATAATTAGGCTCAGTGGACTATAAGAAATAAGAAAAAATAAATCAAGTTAGGAAGGGGTTATGGGGCAAGATCTGGGAAGATTTGGAAGGGGAAATAATGAATGAATATAATCCAAATACATTGTCCTCATGTATGAAATTCTCAAAGAATGAATAAAAATTATAATTACAGTGGGAATCTCAATTCAGGTCCTCACACATGGACAGAAAGCAACCTTACCTAAAGATCTAATATAACCCTAACCTTTTATACTGAAACTATTATAATAAAATGTGCATATAATATAAATAAGAGTTTAATACAAGCTGGGGGACGGTTGACCTGAGATTTTCATATACATTCTGGTTTTGTAAAAGAACAGACTTTTAAGGCTATGTGAGGACTTACATAATTTTCAAGTTTTAGACATACTCAGCAGATGGAGAGCCTAATCAAAACTAAACTCCAGTATGGAAAACTTGCATGTATACATATTTTTTAATTCAGCTCAGAGCCCACACGAAAAGACCCCATTGGATAATTGGTTCTCAAATAATTTGCATAGCCTAACCTGAATTTGCCCTTCACCAAGAGCTTAAGCACTGCTCTTAATATTTAAAAAAAAGGGGGGGGGTCCTTGTGCTGTGACACCCAGCTAACAATTTCAAGAAATGTTTTGCCAACCTGGTGATTTCTAGGTGCTTTGTCTCTTCCTGTAAGTTAAAGAGGGACTTTGTGGAGATGTGTGAGCTCACTCTGCATATGGGCGTGGATCCTGTGTCAGTCAGACCCTGCCTTATATGCCAGTGCTCTGGCTCTTCTGGGACTAGTCCCCCCAAAGTTGTTTCTAGGTGTCACCATATTTTGTTCCATTGGAATTTAATGATCTTCTAATATGACTAAATTAGAAGCATAGTTAATGTTGATGGGAGCATCACAGATTGATAGATAAAATGTGGTAGATTCAAGTCTGAAAATTAACATTTGAAAGTGTGTGAGCAAGTGCTCCCGATTCTATGCGGGGAACCCTTTTTCTTTCACTATTCCCTATCTAGAGATTTACTCTCACTGCTAAATTGTTCCATGCTTGTGGGTGCAGGGTGAGGTGACAAATGCCACAATGATATTCCTCACTTTCATACTGATTTTATTTTTTTCATTTTTGGCACACGGACATAGAAGAAATAATAAATTTAAGATTGGTCTTATCTTCTAGCATTTTCTTCTATGGCCAAAATATTGGCATAGCTGGAAACACCACTGGAAATTATTAAATGTTTTCCCTGGACACAAAACAAGAGAATGTAGAAACAATTATCCATTTTCTTGATAGAGAATTGTGAGTGATACTCTTTCTGAATTTGTTAGTCACATTGAATAATCCAAATGGCTCAATTAAGACACACTACTAATCCTTTCTAAAGAAAACAGAATCTGTCCATTGCTTCATTAACATCATCTATCTAGACAAAAATATTCATAAACTATGATAGCAAACGGGGTAAGTAGACATGTTAAGTTATATATGCGTGTGTATATATATGCATGCATGTATGTTTGTATAGTGAGTGAATGAACCCATTTTATAACTAATGAAAGATACAACAGATTTCTGAAAAGTAGATATTTAGATTCTTTTTACAATTTTACTTATTTGTATTTTTTAATTTTAAGGCTTCTTCACAGAAAAGATGATTTTAAGTATATATGTGATGATAATTTTGCATAAAAAAAACATAAGGAAACAAAACATTATGAGAAGCTATTTCTTGGTGTCTATTTTGTTGCTGCTCTGTAGTAATCAATAAATATTTGTTGAGCAAATGAGTTGGTTTTCTTTCTTATTATTAATAACTTAAAGCATTTGTAAGGAGGAATTATTATTTTTTTCTTAAGAAAACTAGTAAGCATCACAAAATTGGACACTGGCATTAGTCTTAAAAACTAATCCCATTTCCTCTTCTAAAACATTATCAGCCATCACAATATAACATCATAAATAAATTTATCATATCTATTTCATATACCCAGGAATTACCACCTATACAAGAAATCATATCCTGGAATTTTACACTGAGAGCCCTGACATACGGGTTTTCTAAATAAGGCCACTCAAATAAAGTCAGTTAAATAATTTATTGCAATATTTTCGAGTTAGTACATGAGAATTGTAATTATTTTTCCTCATAATGTAGTACCTTGGGAAAGGGTCTACAGATATTGATTGTATTTGGTGCTATAAAATTGCAGCTAATCTCCATTAAAAGCAAGAACTGAGGTTGCAATGCGCAGCTTCTTAGCAGTGAACAAGGAGCACTTGTTCTACCTATGAAATCTCTGCGCTACTGCTAAAACTCGAAGGCTGCAAACTATGTACCTACTATTATTAAATTGTGGAAGTAAATAGCTTGACCTCTCGGTATACCTGTGGTGATGTACAGGAAGCACCACCGTCTATTATAAAATTCTCCTCCTCTCATCTCCTCCATACTTTTCCCTCTGCCTTAACAGATTACCAGAAGTAAAATAATATGCAAAATCATGAAAAGCAGTTTGATAATGCCAAAATATTTTACACTTTGTATTTGTTTTAGCTCAGGTAACCTGGACATAGGTTAGAAAAAAATATTTTACCACCTTGTTGATCTTTTTTGACTCTTTCATGTCTCTAAATGGATTACAGGTTCCTGATACACTGACCATAGTCTACTAAAAGCTATGTAATCCATGATATTTGTGGGATAAATATTAAATGAATAAAAATTTTAAACTTCCATCCTATTAAGTTGAGATTGAATAGTTAGTTCCGTTTTGCAGATATCTGTCAAACCTTTTCTGAAAATAGAATGCGGGCCAGATCTTTAAAAATAACACATTTGGGGGAGATCTAAGATGGCGGTGCCAGCCATGCGGGATATCTGAACAGCAGCAGAGCTGTGAGAGTAAAGTGACTGGCAGGCCATACTGTAGACCCCAAAACCCTGATGTCTGTGTTTCTCAAGTAAGAAGAGACTCCACAGGGATATGTGAGGGTCCATCTTTAGGCCACCCAGCTAATATTAGGAAAAAATTCCGGGGCTGTCACCGGGCACTGCTACAGACATAGGCCACCTGCCCAAGCCCACCATCTGTGGATACCTTCCTGGTACCAGTAGCTCGAACCTTGGGCGCCCACTCTCATGGTCCTTGGAATAAATACCACACTCACAGACCTGTGAAGATCTTCTGGGTACCAGCAGCTCCTGGTTCCAAACCTGGAAGCACACGCTCACCTTCCCGTGGACACCTTCCTGGTTGCAGCAGCTACTGGCGCTCACTCTCACCATGCTATGAAGGGAATACCTTCCTGTACTGTGGAGGGGGTGGGGTCGCAGCTCCATTCTCCCTGCTCCTCAGCTGCCTGGCTCACAAGTGCAGCACAGACAGAGACCACAGCAGAGCTGAACTAGGCACAGGACCCTAGTCCCATTGTCTGCCATCTTGAGAAAGCCTGTGGGGCACTGCAACAGCTCTAGGCTCAGAGATCTTTCTGCCTGCGCCCCAGCAGCCTGGCCCACTTGGGCCAAAAACAGCAAGCCCAGTATATCCAGTGAACCCGGCAGAGCTGACCCAGGCATGGAACACAAATCCCATTGTCCGGGGGAACTCAACAAAGCCTGTGGGGCACTGGAGTAGCTCAAATCTTGGAGATCTTTCCAACTGGATCCCAACTATCTGGCATACCTGGGTCTCAAACAGTGAGCTAGCAGAGAAAGTGAATCCAGTAGAGGTAAGTTGGGCGACAGAACAAAACCCCATTGTCCTCCACCCCAAGGAGGCCTATGGAGCACTTGAGTAACTCTAGGCTTGGAGAATTTTCTGCCTGCTCCCCAGGTTCTTTGGCTCACCTGGGTCAGAAGCAGAGAGCCCAGTGGAGACAGTAAACCCAGTAGAGCTGAGCTAGGCTTGAGACCCAACTGCCATTGTCTGCCATCTCTAGGAAGCCTGTGGGACACTGGAGTACCTCTAGGCTTGGAGATCTGTCTGCCTGTGCTCCAAATGCCTGGCCTACCTAGGTCTCAAACACTGAGCTATCAGAGACAGTGAACTCAGCAGAGTACTCTTCCTACCTTAGCTGCATTTGAATCTCTAGCACCCATTCTTGAGCCCCTGGACTTCTCTCATCTTCCTGTACACTACTCAGACTCCAGACACAGGTGAACCCAGTCTGCAGTACAGGCTCCAGGAACAAACAGCGAAGGCTACAGGCAACCAGATGGCTAGAGGCCGGAATAAGAAAACAACCAACAAAATCAGGATACCATGGCTTCACCAGAATCCCCCAAAACTAATGGATATTCTAATGAAGCTGAAACACAGGAAAATGATCTTAAATCTATGATTATGCAGTTCTTTTTGCACATAAAGAGTAAATGAACAAAAAAAAAATAGAGGCCATGATGAAATACATAATCAAACTAGTGAAGGAAATGAATAAAATCTTTCAAGTCATGAAAATGGAATTAGAATCAATAAAGAAAACACAAACTAAAAAAAAAAAAAAACAACAAAAACAAAACAAAACAAAAAAACTGCAGTTGGAGAACTTAGAAAAGAGATCAGAAACCACAAAGGTAAGCATCACCAACAGAAAACAATATATGGAAGATAGAGTCTCAGGCACTGAAGACACAATTGCAGAAATCCATATATCTCTCAAAGGAAAAAAATGAAAAGAAAAAAAAACAAACAGAAAAGTTCCTGATACAAAACATCTAAGAAATGAAGGACAGCATGAAAAGGAGAAACCTAAGAATAATAGGAACAGACCAAGAAAGAAGATTCCAGGCTCAAAGGCCCTGAAAATATTTCTGAGAAAATTATAGTAGAAAATTTCCCCTACCTTGAGAAAGAGATGCCCTTAAACACCAAATGTACTAGACCAGAAAAGAAACTCCTCCCACACATAATAATCAAAATACTAAATCTACAAAACAAAGAAAAAATATTAAAGGCAGCAATGGAAGAAGGCCAGGTAACATATAAAGGCAGACCTATCAGAATCACACCTGACATCTCAACAGAAACTATGAAAGCCAGAAGCGCTTGGGCAGATATCACACAGATACTAAGAGATCACAGATGCCAACCCAGACTACTATACCCAGAAAAACTTTCAATCAACATAGATAGAGAAAACAAAATATTCCATGACATAACTAAATTTATACATGTATATGCAACAATCCAGCCCTACAGAAGACACTAGAAGGAAAACTCCAATTCAATGAGATCAACCACACCCAAGAAAACATAGGATAAAGACACTATCACAACAAAAAAGCAAAAGAAAACAAGAACACAAACACAATCACCACCAACTCCACAATAAAAAGGAAGTAACAATCATTGGTCAATAATAGCTATTAACATCAATGGTCTAAAGTCTCCAATAAAAAGACACAGACTAACAGAATGGTTGCAGAAACAGGATCCAACACTCTGTTGCATTCAAGAAACACCACTCTGCAACAAAGACAGACACTACCTCGGAGCAAAATGCTGAAAAAAATGTTTTCCAAGCAAATGGATCCAAGAAGCAAGTTGGAGTAGCCATCCTAATCTCTAATAAAATAGACTTTCAACGAAAATTAATCAAAAGATATTGTGAAGGACACTTTATCTGAACAAAGGAAAAATACACCAGGAGGACATCACAGTCCTGAACACCTATACACCAAACACAAAGGCTCCTGCTTTGGTCAAAGAAACATTATTAAAGCTTAAATCACACATCACTCCCAATACCTTAATAGTGGGAGACTCCAACACACCACTTTCACCAAGGGACAGATCATTGAGACAGAAGCTAAATAGAGAAATAAAGGCACTTATATAGGCTCTAAATCAAATAGATCTAATAGATGTCTAGAGAACTTTTCACCCAAACACAAAAGAGTATATGTTCTTCTCAGCACCTCATGGAACCTTCTACAAAACTGACCATATAGTTAGACACAAAGCAAGTGTCAACAGATACATGATTGAAATCATCCCTTGGTATCATATGGTGGTATCATATGAGCCCACCACGGTCTAAAACTACACCTCAACAAAAACAGAAATAACAAAACGCCTACATAACCATGGAAAGTGAACAACTCTCTACTCAGTGACAGCTGGGTCAGGGAAGAAACAAAGAAAATTAAAGACTTCCTAGAATTCAAGGTAAATGAAGGCACAACTTAACAAAATTTTGGGACACAATGAAAGCCGTGCTAAAAGGAAAGGTTATAGCACATAAGTGCCTTCATAAAGAAATTTGAGACATCTCATACAAGCAACTTAACAGGACACCTTAAAGACCTAGGGAAAAAAGAAGCAGACAGACACAAGAGAAGTGACAGCTAGAAATAATCAAATGCAGAGCTTAAATAATTAAATTAGAAACCCAGAGAACAATTCAAAGAATCGATGAATCCAAGAGCTGGTTCTTTGAGAAAAACAAAGAAACAAAAACAAGGTAGACAAACCCTTAGCCAAAGTAAATAAAAGGCAGAGAGAAACTATGCAAATCAATAAAATCAGAAATGAAAAGGGGTACACAATAATGAAAGACACTGAGGAAATCCAAAGATACATTAAGTCATACTTCAAAAGCCAATGCATAACAAAATTTGCAAATCTAAATGAAATGAACAATTTTATTGATGGATTCACTTAGAAAAGCTGAATCAAGATCATGTAAATAAATTAAATAATCCTATATCTTCTAAGAAAATAGAAGCTGTCATCAAAAGTGTCTGATGCAAAAAGAACCTAGGGCCAGAAGGTTTCAGTGCAGAATTCTACCAGACTTTCCCAGAAGAGCTATGCCAATACTCTTAAAACAATTCCACAAAATAGAAACGGAAGTAACATTACCAAATTCATTCCAGGAGGCCACAGTCACCTTGGTACATAAACCACACAAAAATCCAAAAAAGAAAGAGAATTTCAGACCAATTTCTTTTATGAACATTGACCCAAAATACTCAATAAAATACTCACAAACTGAATCCAAGACATATCAAAGATATCATCCACCATGAACAAGTCAGGCTTCATCTTAGGCATGCAGGGGTGGTTCAATATATGAAAATACATCAATGTAATCAACCATATAAACAAACTAAAAGGAAAAAAAAAAACCACAGATCATGTCTAGATGATGAAAAAAGCATCTGACAAAATCCAACACCAGTTCATGTTTAAAGTTTTTGAGAGATAGGAATACAAAGCACATACCTAAAAATAGTAAAGGCAATATATAGCAAACAAATAGCCAATATCAAACTAAATGAAGAGAAACTTAAATTAATTCCACTGAAGTCAGGGACAAGGCAAGGCTGTTGGAGCCCACTCTCTCGGTATCCCTTCAACATAGTAGCAAAAATCCTTGCTAGAGCAGTAAGACATCTAAAGGGGATAAAAGGAATACAAATTGGAAAGGAAAATGTCAAAGTGTCACTATTCACAGATATTATAGTATACATGAGTGATCCCAAAAATTCTACCATAGAACTCCTACAGCTGATAAATACCTTCAGGCTGGATACAAAATTAACTCAAGAAAATCAGTAGCTCTCCTGTATGCAAAAGACAAACTTACTGAGAAAGAAATTAGGGAAACAACACCCTTCACAATAGCCACAAATAATATAAAGTATCTTGGTGTAACTCTAACCAAGCACGTGACAGACTTATATGAACAAAATCTTTAAATCTCTGAAGAAAGAAATTAAAGAAGATATCAGAAGATGGAAAGATCTTCCATGCTCATGGATAGGAATAACATTGTAAAAATGGCTATCCTGCCAAAAGCAATCTGCAAGATTCAATGCAATTCTTATCAAAATACCAACACAGTTCTTACAGACATTGAAAGAAAAATTCTAATCTTAATATAGAAAAACAAAAAACTCAGAATAACTAAAACCATCATGCACAAAAATAAAATAAAACAAAACAAACAAACAAAATTCTGAAGGTATCTCTATCCCAGATCTCAAGTTTTACTATAGAGCAACAGTAATAAAAATAAAGGTACTGGCATAGAAACAGACTGGTGGACCAATGGAATCAAATAGAAGACCCATACATAAACCCATATACCTATAGACACCTCATTTTTGACAAGCCAAAACCATACAATGGAAAAAAGATAGCATCTTCAACAAATGGTGTTGATCTAACCACATGTCTACATTCAGAAAAACACAGATAGATCCATATTTATCATCCTGCACAAAAGTAAAATCCAACTGGATCAAAGACATCAAAATAAGACCAGACACACTAAATCTATTGGATGAAAAAGTGGGGAAGAACTTTGAACTCATTGGTACAGGAGAAAACTTCCTGGACAGAACACCAAGAGCTCTAGCTCTAAGATCAACAGTCAATAAATGGGACCTCCTGAAACTGAAAAGCTCCTTTAATTCAAAGCACACAGTCAACAAGACAAAATGACAGTCCACAGACTGGAAAAAGATCTTCATCAACCCTAATCTGACAGAGGGCTAATATCCAGAATATATAAAGAACTCAAGTTAAACACCAAAAAAAGTAGTAATAACAATCCAATTTAAAAATGGGTACAGAGCTAAACAGAATTCTCAATAAAGGAATACTGAATGGCAAAGAAACAAAGAAATGCTCAATGTTCTTAGTCATCAGGGAAATGCAAATCAAAATGTCTCTGAGATTTCATCTCACATCCATCAGGATGGCTAAGATCAAAATCTCAAGTGACAACACATGCTGGAGAGGATAGGGAGAAAGGGGAACCCTCCTCCATTGCTGTTGGAATGTAAACTTGTACAACCACTTTGAAAATCAATCTGGCGCTTTCTCAGGAAACTGGGAATAGTGCTGCCTCAAGACCCAGCTGTACCACTACTTGGCATATTTACCCGGAAGATGTTCAACCATACAAGGATATTTGCTTCCTATGTGCATAGCAGTTTTGTTCGCAAGAGCCAGAATCTGGAAACAACCTAGATGTCCCTCAACTGAAGAATGGATACAGAAATTGTGGTACATTTACACAGTGGAATACTACTCAGCTATTAAAAACAAAGAAATCATGCAATTTACAGGCAAACTGATAGAGCTAGAAAGATCACCCTGAATGAGGTATCCCTGAAGCAGAGGGACAAGCATGGTATATACTCACTTATAATTGGATATTGGACATATAATATAGGATAAACATACTAAAGTCTACAGACCTGAAGAAGCTAAGGAACAAGGAGGACCCTAAGGAAAATACTTAATTCTCACTCAGAAGGGAAAACAGGATAGATACCAGACGTGGCAGAAGAGAGGAAACAGAAATGGAGCCCACCACGGATGTCCTCTAAAAGACTCCACCTAACTGGGAATCAAAGCAGATGCAGAGACTCACAGCCAAACTCTGGACATAGTGCAGGGAGTATAATGGAATAAGAGGGTTATAAAAGGACCAAGAGGGGACAGGAGCCACACAAGGAAATCAACAAAGCCAAAAACAAAGAAAAACAAACAAACAAACAAAAAACACAGGACCCAGGAGGGACTCAAGAGACTGATGCATCAACTGAAGACAATGCATAGAGAGGACCTAATGGGTTGGGGATTCAGCTCAGTGGTAGAGCACTTGCAAGGCCCTAGGTATGGTCCTCAGCTCTGGAAAGAGAGCGGGGGGGGGGGGGGGACCTAGACCCTCTGCTCAGATGTAGCCCATAGACAGCTAAGTCTCCATGTGGGTTCTGTAGTAAAAAGAGAAGAGACAGTCTCTGACAGAACTCTGTTGCCTGCTTCTGGATTACTTCTCCCTGGTGGGGTGACCTAGCCAGCCCACAGAGGTAGAGAATCCAGGCAGTCTTCATGGGACCTGATAGGCTAGGGTCAGACAGTAGGGGAAGAAGACTTCCCCTATCATTGGACTAGGAGAGAGGTATTGTGGAGAAAGATGGAGGGAGGGTAGGATGGGGAGAAGATGAAGGATGGGACTACAACTGGGATACAAAGTGAATAAATGATAAATAATAATAATAAATAGAGCATATGTAACTGTGATATGAATGTATCAAAACATGTCATGACATGGTCATGGTCAATGAACCTTTCCCACTCATATAGAAGGGGACAGAGTTATAGTTATTGAAAGACATTTACTATTTTACACAAAAGACAAGAAAAACTTAAGTTTTCAAATACAATTGTGTTTGTAGAAGCAGCTGTCTGTCGATTTATTCAAAAATTCTAGTATCCAGGTGTTTGCATACGAAATGAAACCTGGGAGTCCCTACATTCTTAAAAATTCATTACTATTTTTACATGATAAGCAAACAATAAGATATAAATAATTTATAGACATTGTTTGATTTTTACATCTAAAAATGTATGTGTAGATATCTAACTATCTATATTCTAAATGTTAATGGCTTTAGGAAGGAGAGACGGCTATGGTTTTAATAGAAGATTTTCTGACTTGTTTAAATCACTGTTAACTTTAAATACATTTAAAATATTCTATGCCCTCCAGGTAAGCTTATTTAATAGGTTAATTTATTCTTAATATTATATAATCAAAACAGGATTCAGGCAAACTATATTTGAACTGAGATTAACATAATGACATCCCTGTAATAGAAAGTCTTATCAGCTCCCTGCAATTATCAAATGTTCTAATTTAACTGACAGTCAAACAATACAGAGGACAATTATAAAAATTCCAAAGTATTGTGAAAACATTTTTACTTTATTATGCTGTAGTCTTAGGGGAAGGGAATCAGCATTCTCTTCTAGCAATATGAAATTATTTCTACATAAATCTCACTGTAATAAGAATCATGTTTTTTGTTGTTTTACATGCAATTACAAGAGGAAATACTATTTCCTTCTTGTAACATGCATAGTTGGAAAATGGAAGAAATGAGATTAAAATAGAGGTGTGCAGCAAATTTTGTGGGAAAGAAAAACATGCATGTTAGAACCCAGTGTGCCCACAGACAGTGACTGATTTTGCAGTATTAAAATGCCTCAGTGCTGTGTCCTGATGAGTCCTGATAGGCTAGGGTCAGATGGAAGGCGAGAAGGACTTTGCCTATCAGTAGACTTGAAAAGAGGAGATGAGGCAGGGAGGGTGGGATTGGGAGGGAATAAGAGAGGGGGCTAGAGCTGGGATACAAAGTGAATAAACTAACAAATATAAATAAATAATAAATGCTTTAACTTCATAGAAAATGTTATCAAGAGCTCCAGAAAGGCACAGAAAAATGACAGGACAAAGAGAAACAGAGATTGAGTGAGAGAAAGAATATGAAGAATTGGTTATGAAACTTAGAGTTGTCACATCTTCAGGATAAAGGTCCAGAAAAAAAAAGAAAAAAAAAAAAACAGTTGTTAATCCATTCTTCATGATCTTAGAAATAGAGGATCCAATGGTGTAAGTTTCCCCTTTGTATGAATAAAAGACTCAAGATCTGGATGGCTGATGATGTAAGTGTTCATCTATCCAAAACCACAAGAACAGAGAACATCACAGCCAAAGGCAGAAGACCATAATGTCTCATCTCAAACACAGAAAAGTAGTATGCCTTTCTTCCATACTTTTTTTATATTCAGGTTCTAGTTAGATGGCTAAATGTTCACGACACTCATGAAAAAGCCTTTCTTTACTTAGTCTGCCATGTCAAATACCAGTATCTACTACAAATCTGTAATAGCCACATTCAGAAATAATGCTTTAACAACTACCTTAGCATTCCTTAGCTCAGCCAAGTTGACAAAGGAAATTAACCACCACAATAAAAACAGTAAATACCAGCAGGAACAGAAAAGTTTGCCAAGTGCATTTACTCCTGCTCAAAAGCTCCAATTATAGTAATACTTGGTTTAAATGTATTATGAACATGTATTTTATGAGGGTTACAATACAACTTCAAGATTTATCAGTGTTGATGAATAAAAGCTATATCTGCATGTTTTTTCAGGCACAGAATGTGTATCTGTCGTGTGGAAATTTTAAATATTTTGAATTTGGGATCCTAATAGTTGAGTGGTTCAAATGTAGTATGGAATAGAGATGCAGAGTATGTTTTTTCTCTAGCAGAAAAAAATGGCCTTATGTAACAAGAAACCTCTGTCTCCCAAACAAACTTCAAGAGTTCGACTCTATGCTTATATGAGAAAACCCCGGGTATACTCAATAAGGCATGGCCCAATTTCCTTTTACATGTGGACAAAATGCTTTATTTAATACTTTTTCTAATAAATACAAGTTTTCCAGGACATAAGCTCCATGCCAGACAAACAACGATGAAATCTATATGCTCTCTTACGCACAGATTTGCAGAGAATTGTTCATTCCTTTGAAAATTAGAACCTTCCAAAACAGTATTATACAAAGTATGTGACCAAGATATCCAGCATCTTTATCAGTCTGTGTCTATACCTGCTATATTTATGGTGTGTGTTTCTTACGTATAGCTTTAGCATGTAAGTGTCTCCCTGGTTTTTCTCAAATATTAGCATGTTATCATTTACACAATTAAAGTTCATATTTTCACATGCCACCTTTTATTAGTTATAGGTTCTAATATCTAATACTCTATACATAGCTTCCATTGATATGAATATATGGAATGTATAAATAATTTATATAGTTATAAATGTTTTTATTGGTTTTAAATTATAAATTATATAATATTTATACTAGAAATCATAAATACATAAGTGTTTGTTTATAAATATAGTTTTCATATACATAAATTATGTATGTAGGTCATTCATCTTAATGTATTTCCTGTACATTTTACTCAGTGAAAGTAAAAGGGAAAATACAAAATAGTTGTTATGTAAATAGGATTGTGGCTATAATAAATTAGATAACTGTTACTTTGTCAAGAGAAGCTTGTCTTAAACATGAATATGCTCCATTAGCTAAAATAAGTGGCCTACCAAGGCTGCTCTTCCCTCGGGGGCAGGGGAGGGCAGGTCAAAGAGTCTACCATTGAGTTCATGTCAGAAATAGTCCCTGTTCCCCTTAGTAGGGTACCCACTTGGATACTGACTTGCCATGGACTACATCTGAGCAGGGATTCTAGGTTATATCCATACACAGTCCTTGATTGGAGAAACAGTCTCGTAAAAGACCCCTGTGCCCAGATATATTTGGTCCTTGTGGAGCTCCTGTCCTTTCCAGGTCATATTAACTCCCCTTCTTTCATATGATTCTCTGCACTCTGCCAAAGGTTTGGTTATGAGTCTCAGCATCTGCTTTGATCAACTGCTGGGTAGGGTCTTTCAGAGTCCCTCTGTGGTAGGCTCCTGTCCTGTTATACTTGTTTTCTCCTGCTTCCAATGTCCATCCCATTTATCTTTCTGAGTGAGGATTGATCATCTTACCCTGGGTCCTCCTTCTTGTTTATCTTCTTTAGGTGTACAGATTTCAGTATGTTTGTCCTATCTTACAGGTCTAGTACCCACTTATAAGTGAGTATATACCGTGTGTGTCTTTCTGCTCCTGGGATACCTCACTCAGGCCACAGAGAAGGACATTGTAGCCAGTCCTGAAGATACCTGATAAGCTAGGGTCAAGTGGAAGGGGAGGAGGACCTCCCCTATGAGTGAACTTGGAAAGGGGCAGGAAGGAGATGAGGGAGGGTGGGATTGGGAGGAATTGAGGGAGGAGGCTAACACTGGGATACAAAGTAAATAACCTATGATTAATATAAAAAATAAAAATTATTAAAAAAAGAAAAGTATCTGTGAACAGGAAGGGTAGGATTGGGAGGGGAAAAGGGAAGGAGCTACAGGTAGGATACAAAGTGAATAAACTTCAATTAATAAAAGTAATAAAAAAAGAAAAAAGAAAGTAAGTGACTACCCATTGAATGAGACACTCTCCTGCGACTTCAAAATATTTATTTTTATATTGGTTGTGACTGGTAGAGATACTTTTATAAAACCTCAAAGTTCTTTATTGGAGTCTTAAAAACCCAAATGTATTACATAAAATAACCTTTTCTATAGAACTGGTCCAAATTATTTAGAAATAAATATTTCAATTATACTTAAACATCTCTTATATATGTACACCTATATCCATATAAATTTATGACTATAAATACAGCCATAAATTATCTTAAATGACTGAATAGACTAAGGGCATGTATAACCTAAAAATTATACTTACATTATATGCTATCACCAATTTATCAAGTTATATGAAAATTTGTCTTAAGTTTTGTAAAACGAACTCCCACATGTATAACTTCCTGCAGCTCTCCTCAAAAGCTTCTGCTAAGGCCTGAAGCTACTTTTAAGCCTCTTTATTCAATCATGATTGTTATATTCAAACAGGACCAGAATCCAGTTAAATCTCATTTTACCATTTATCAATTATCTATTCAAGACTTTCACCTTAGCACTATCAGCCACATAATGCCTCCACAGCGTATTGCCCTCAAGTTGAAGTTTAAATAAACGTGCATATACCTCACACAGTTCCGGGAAATGGGAATCTAAAGTGGTTTCAGGCTGAGGTGCAGAGTCTCAGGAGGTTGCCGCCATGTTTGCACTGCGGCTTTCAGTTCCAAAGGACCAGGAGGCTTATAGATTGCATTGTCTAATAGGCTATAGGCAGAATTCAGTCCATCTTCAGCAGGGCTGCTGGACCTAGCAACCGCTCAGAAACAGGTAACTATGTTTTCCTCAGAGTAATTTATCCAAGAGAGAACAAAGCAGAAGCCAGAACATCGTTTAGGACTTAGCTTCTCGGAGTGATAGACTGTCACTTCTACTATAGACTCTTGGTAATGGAGGCCGTTCTACATGTGATATGAGAGGACTACACAAAATTATGACACCTTGGAAATTCCTCACAGGAGTCTTCTTTCATACCACATAGAAGGTCAAGTGGCGTATTTCTCACAGAGACTGTGCATCTTAAGAATAACTTTCTCAGAGGACAGCTATGCTAGGCTCCTGTCTGCAAGCTAGCAGAGTGTTGTTAATAGGGTCAAGGACTGACTCTCTTCCATGGATGGGCCTCAAGTTAGGCCAGTCACTGACTGCCCATTCCCTCAGTCTCAGTATAAATGTTGAACTGAAGTTTTTGTGAGTGGGTTGGTATCTCCTTTCCTTCAATGAAAATCCTGCCTGGTTGTAGGAGGCGGTCACCTCAGTCTCCACATGGCCTGCTGATAGGAGTCTCACCTAGAGTCACCCCATCAGTATATCAAAACAGATGCAGAGACCCACAGCCAAACATTATGAAGAGCTCAGGGAATCTTGTGCAAGAATTGGGGAAAGGACAGAGGGACCCGGAAGGACAAGAACTTCACAATGAGACCAACAAATTCAACTAACTGAGGACCACAGGGGCTCACAGAGACAGACCCACCAACCAAACAGCAACATGGACTCGACCTGGACCCTTACACATATGTAGCTGATGGGCCGCTTGGTCTTCATGTGGATTCCCTAGAAAGCGGAGCAGGCGTTGTATCTGATATAGACGCTGTAGCCTGCTTTTGATCATTTCCTCCTAACTAGGCTGCCTTGCCTGGCCTCAATGGATGAGGATGAGCTCAGTCCTGATGTGACTTGATATTCTGGCTTGGATTGGTGGGGGAGACACTGTGCTTTTCTGAGGAGAAGGGGAGGGGCAAAAGGGGGAAAAGGGTGAGAGAATAGGACCAAAAGAAGAGAGAGGGGCCTCAATAGGGATTTAAAGTGAAGAAATTAAAAAATATAACTTCCTACTAAGTGGCCAATGAATTCAACTTCTTGTTTTCATGCTGGATATTCAAAGCCGGGCATCATTTTTATAATTTCTGGGTGTAGATCCAAAGTTTTGTGAAGTTTCTTACACAGAAACATTCTGTCTGACTTTGGATCAATAATAGGCCCTCAGACTTGGTCCATGTGCAAAAATATTAGCAGTGCTTTGAACTAAAGTGGGGATTGAGACAAAGTTAATTTTCAAACTTTACTGTCAACCACATAACAGACAGTTAATAGTTATTAAAGATATAGAATTTGCAATAAAACATCCTTCAATTTCTATTTTAAAAGTTGAGCAATGAAGTCATGAGAGGCAAATTAGTGGTACTCCATGGCTCACATTTCCTTTATTTTACAAACCTGACAAAACCTTGCTGCCTTCCTCATGTCCTACCACCTGTTTAGTTTGATTTGATGAAGGTAGGAGATACATCTCTGATTTTATGATTAAGGTCCAAGAAATGGGTTCCAGACAGAACACACATTTATTTTACTAAATGAGGAAAATACTCTAAAGACTTTTTAAAAACTGAGCATGTGGGGACACTTAGGCTGGAGAGCCCCACAGCATTTGCTTCCAGTGTGCTTGAGGCTGTCTGCCTGTGTGGAAACCGAGTGCTAAGAAGTTTAACAGCCGCGTGCAAACATGCAATTCTCTCATCAGCAATTGTAGTGACTATGAAAATGTATCCACACCTTACTGTTACCACAGTACATCCAGAAGCCAGAAAACATCACAGTGGAGCCTGTGGGAAGCACAAGCTCAATAAAGATGAATTGGTGTATGCACAAACAACCCTTCAGTGCTGACAGACTAAAACATGCTGCTCAATGACTACGTTATTAGCCTTTAGTCAAGCAGATGTTGTATACGCTCAAAATAAAATTCAATTAACCATATTTTTAAATGTTTCTTAATTTTAATAGGTCATTTTTATATTTAAGCAGAAGTAAACAATATATTTATATGTATTTGCTCTTTAAAATCAACATTTTTAAATTTTATAATAATCTTTTAGATCACTCCAAAGAATGTTCTCAAAATTTATCTTAGTTTTTAACAAGAGTAATAAATGTTTTAAGAGAATGAATAAAATCAGAACAAGTCAGGATAAAAAATTAAAAAATAAAATGCACATAAATTATATAGTCACATAGAAATTTTACAAAATGATAAAAATTAGAGATAGAAATGTAAGTAACTTTTGGGATGTGCATTTAGAATCATCTACAAGGTCCAAAATTATAAAGGTAACTACTACAACCCAAAGTTACTTTTAAAATAACCAGAATGTATTAATAATCATCTCTTATTCCAAAGTTAGACACATATAAGAAATGAGAAAGTATGAAAAGTATTTAGAGAGAAAATTCAAAATGCACTGGGGGCTGGGAGTGGATTTCTGAGCATTCCTTGAAAAAACATATGTTAGAAAAGAGTCCTAATGACCTATATAAAGCTCTACTTTATGGATACTTAAAAAGTCATGTCTTCAATAAAGGGCATAGAAAAAGAAAGTTTTGGTACTTATGCAGTCAAACAGAAAACTCTGAGAAAAGATCATCAAATATCAAACTTGACTGTCAAGGATAATTTTCTTAAAAACTGGGATAAACTCCTCTCTGGCTAAGAAATACCAAATTTTACCTAATGACACTAAAACAAACTGAATGCTATGAAAAGGTACTTTGTAAATTTTGTTTGTTGCTACTACTTTATTACTTCTTTTAGAATTGTGTACATATAAACAATGTATTTTGACTCATATTCATACTCATTTCCCCTCCTAACCATGCCCCTCATTCTTCCCAAATGTATGCTTTTAAAATAGTTCACAAAAGACTGATTAGGTCAGAAAATCAGGTTTTATTATTGACCATATAATTTAAATAACCTGTAAGTTATAATGATGTAGGAGTCATTATGTGAAGTATTGTAAATGATATGGTTGCAAGAGGTAGACCTTAAGATCTATGTTCATTATCCATGGTCTGAACTAATTAGAAAGAAACCTTATAGTAATACAATAATGTGATTTCATTAAAATGGTCATTGCCTTGAGAAAGGTATTTATAATCATCAACTTGTATTCCCTAAATGGTTTCCCTGAAATATAATGGCTCACATATTCCTTTTCGGCAACTCTATTATGAATTATAGGGTGAAGATATTTTTTAATATAATCTATACTTTCCAGATAGAAAGCTAACCAAGAACACAAAAAATTTAGGGCAAAAAGTTTGGCCTGCCTGTGTGGGTGCTTGTGAGAGAGCAAAAGATGGAGCGAGTGAGAGTAAGAGCAGAGCTGCTAGAGGCTCAGGTAGTTAAAAAACAGATGGCTTATAAGGAAAAATAACCAGAGATCATTAAAAAACTAGCTTCCCAAAACAGCCTTTCTAAATACGTTTAGTAAGATATATATCCTTGAAAAAATTAAAGACTGTTTTCTACATAGTCTAAGATTATAAAATTACCATTAGAAGAAATTATTTATGCAAATTAAGCAAATTATAATTATGATGGACATATTCAGCAGGTATTATGTTTACCCACTGTTAAAGTATAAATTATGGTGTTAAATACAGATGGGAGACTCTTCCGAGAAGCATAGTCCTAAATAATACGCTAGCCACACAAGCTTTACAGGGCTCCTGGAGCTGTGTTAACTGTTCCTTGGTCATTGAATCTACAGAGTGAAATCAATAAGCACGGGCGTTTACACTGGAGAGGATTAATGTGAGAGCACAGCATCAATTCCCAAAGCTGCCTCCCCAAGAGCATTTATAGTTAAGGAGCTACTCAGACTCAGGAAGCACTTCTAAAATAGCTTCATCTCTTTTAAGGGAAATGCTTCAATTCTCTTGTCAGTCAACTTAATAACCAAAATAATTCAAAATGATGCAAGGCTCTGCTCAATTCCCCAAAATGGTGGAAGAAAAAAAAATCGGTGTAGAAAGAGTCCTCAGCATAGAGTATAAGCCACTGGCAAGGTTCTTTCTCATTTTCTGCTGCAAAATATCAGTAAACTTGTTCTAAACAGTAAAATCAAATCGTTAACCCAAAACAGGTCAAGTTCTAGTAATCTTGGGTGGAAGATTACAAAGATAAAAAAATAGCAATGAGAATACTGAGTAATTTATATAGCCATAAACCTTCAAATTAAATGTTCTTAGTCTTTTTAAAACAGTTTCTTTCCCACTTCTTCCTCTGGAGTATCAGTGAACTGAGCACATTAATATGCCTTCCTATACAGCAGCCTGATGGAATTCCAATGAGACACAACCTCCCCACCAACACTCGCTTAGCATGCCAAGTTTAGTATAAAAATCTTAACGCACACAAAGATAGAAATCTTTTTTAAAACTTTACCAAAATAAAAGTTTAATATTTACATTTTTAAATATATCTTCATATTTCATTTTATAATGTTACTGAGCTGTAGATATTAAAAGTTGCATGTATTTGCAATATACAATGTGATGGATTTTGACAGGTTGTTCATGAAAACATTACATAATTAAAATACTAAGCATGTCTCTCATCCTTAGTTATTTAATCCATTAACTCTTGCATTTAATGCTAACCTACATTCCTACAAATCTGTCAGTCTCCTTCCATTGCTGGGGGACATTTCCTTGAGTTGAGTATAATCAGATTTATGTAACATCTAGCCCTTTTATCAGGCTTCTTTCATTCAGCAGAATTATGTCATTTATCCCCCTCCTCATGTACTCCACTAGTTTCATTTACATTTCTAAGTATTCTACATTGATATATCACAACATATTTAATAATCCACCTGTAGTTGGTTGTTCGAGTTTCTCCTGTTAGAAAGGTAAAAGCAGTGTCTGTGCTGAACACTGCAATGTATATTGGACTTTTTTGAGAGAGTGGCAAGCTCTCTACAAAGATTACATGGCAATTCAATTCTGCATGAGGAGAACACTGGTTTTCCAGTGGTTGCATATCCCTGATAAGACTGGGGATGGCTAGCCCTCTAATATTAGCCATTTAGGAAGGTGCGTTAATACCCCGTTGTAGATTTATATACAATTCTCTAATGACTAAAAATAAAGTACACCTTTAACAGAATTGTGGAGCACTGAAAAAAAAAACCTCTCTTTATATTCTGTGTTTATTTTTTAATGTGTCTATAGTACACATTTTCTAGTGTATTGTTTCATGGGATTTGGATCATCTGTAGTTTCAGGACACCTGTACACATGCTCAGGACACATACTTATGAAGACGCACACCTGGCACACGGCTGTAAGAAGTCCCTTCTGCAGCTTCTTTACACTGGAATTTCACCTCTACAAGTCACAGACCTGGTTTTTGTTGCATTTCTTTTCTCCTTTTCCCAACTGTTACTTCAACGGAGCCATACTACAAACTGTCTCTGAATCTGACTTCTTTCTTATCGTGCTGTATCTGACGTTGTGCTTAGCAATACTTTATCCCTACTTATTTCTGAGTATTATTACATATCTACATGTAATGTTGTTTGCACATTCATCAACTAAAGACAATTTACGTTATCACCAGATTTTACAAATTATAAATGATGGTCTAGGCTTTTGTATAAAAAATTATTTCACATTTATATATAACAACAATTAAATAATAAAAGGCAATTAATTTGAAAGAGAGCAAGGGGCTACATGGGAAGGTTTGGATGGAGGAAAGAAAATTGAAATGATATAATTATAATGTCAAAACATAAAATAGTTTTAATTTCATTTTACTTTTAATTTACCTGTGAAAAATTATTTCATTTATCTTCAGTAATCACCTAGGAGAGAATCTCTGAATTTAGTGGCTGAGCATAGTTAACATTATAAGAAAGTTTGAAAATATTTCCAAGGTAATTTGATCATCTTGCATTTTCAACTGCAGTATACACTCCATATTTTTGTTGAACATCAAACTGGTAGTTTCTAATATCAAAAGTGTATTATCCTTTTTCAACAGATAACAGAATTCCCTATGTTCTAGTGCTCATCTCTTTTGTAACTAATGGTAGCAAGCATATTTCATTCACATGTTTGCCAACTACACACTTTGTGTGTTTGGCTTAGACTGATATACAAAGTTAATTCACAGAAGAGTCTTTTCACTAACTAGTGTTAGAAATTTTAGACATGAAATGCAATTCTCATTCAGAAGGAAAAACTGGATAGACACCGGAAGTGGTAGAAGAGAGGAAACAGGACTGGAGCCTACCACAGATGCCCTCTAAAAGACTCCATTCAGCAATTTAAAAAATTGATCTATACTTTGAGCCACATATGAAAATTTATTCAAAACCAATTATAAACTAAAATATAAATCATTAAGCTGAATTTTTTTTATAATAGAACACCTTTGCGACCACAAGTTCAGCCAGTATTTCCTGAAAATGACAGAAAAAGCATATGTCAAAAAAGAATACAATGGTCCATTGGACTTCACCAAATAAAAATCTCTTCAAAAGGTGAAATTTAAGAGAAGATGAAACATGAATTCAAAACATGTATGTATATAATGTAGGATTTCTGTCCAAAGATATCTACAGAGCTCTACAGCTTAACAATAATCCAAACAACATGAAAATGGCCAAAACACTTGAATAGACTTCACCAAAGGAAAACTAAAATTGCAAATACAAAGACAGCAAATATGATTAGTTACATTGAAAATGCAAATTGGAACCATAAAGAGATACTACTAAATAAATGTATGCTGGACTTCCTAACTATAGAAACAGTGATCACATTAAGTGGTGACAGCTGTGGCAAACACCACTTTCACATCTCTGTTGGGGGATGTGCAATAGGAAGATCCCTGCGGGAACACCGTGGCTAAGAGCGTGTGCATGTGTATGCATAGCACTGCACGGAGATGTCCGCAGAGGGTTTACACGAGTAAGCCACGTGAAAACAGCCCAAACGTCCACCATCAACAGATAATTTAGGACACCGAGGTTCCACAAAAGCACTAAACACCCCCTTTTCAAACTGGAGGCACAGCCGGATGTGAGGAAGCACTCTAGTAATCTCGGCATTCAGGGAGGCAGACACAGGTGTATCTATCTCTGTGAGATCGAGGTCAGCCTGGTCTACAGAGTGAGTCCAGGATGGCCAGGGCTACACAGAGAAACCCTGTCTCAAAACATCAAAATAGATGACAAATAAATAAATAAATACAGACTGTAGACACGATACCTAGAAAATAAAGAGGGCATTGCACAGTGTGCCTGTGTAAGCCCACAACATCTAAGTGATGGGAGGAGCTATAGCTCGTGACGCAGCACTTTCTACTTCTCATTTGATGGTAGAGCAAGCACCTTACCTATGTACTTATAGCCTTCTTCTCCATTCACCAAAGGTCTCAGCCATGTAGACCGGAGTCTTGTGCCACTGCTCACTTTGGCGCCTTCAGGAGGATACAGTGTAAATAACAGTTCAACTGCATGGGACTTTTTGATTACATCAGAATATTTTCCTTGAATACCTGTAAACAAAGAGAGAATATTGTTTTTTTAAAGCTTTATACATCTTATATTTCTTCCATATTTATTGCAAATAATGAAAACTAAAAACTACTCAACAATTTGGATTGTCCTCTGTCAGAATAACTTTTAAAAAATCATATGGTCACAGAGTCCTGACAAAGTAAGGGATTTGCCAAAGTAAGTAATTGTGTTTAGATGCTATCAGTTTAGAGCAATGATTGCCAAAGCTACACAGAAATTAAAATAAGTAATGAACAGCATTATACTATATATTTTATAACACAAATCAATATTTTTAATTTTTAATTGCCATTAAAGAATAAAATCAAATTACTTTGACAAAATGTTGAATCAGCATAAAGTTTTGCAAAGTAGCAAAGAAGAATTAGCTTCCCTAGACTGACCTTTTTTAACAACAACAACATATGTCATACATATATATGTATATATATACATGTCATATATATGTGTGTGGATAGGCCAAGATTCTTTTTCTTCAAAACTTGCATTGGACAAGGAGTTGCCCACGTTCTTAAAGACAGTACTACATCATATTTCCAAAGCAAATTTCTAAGGGTCCTGTCTCCAAACACATGAAGGAATAGGCTCTTTGAAATTACAAAACAAGTTCATATCCTATCCTGTACAAGTACCATATGTACAATGAAGGAATCCTTGTCAATTAAACATGACCTGCATTCAGAACTCATGAGGACATAGAAATTGAAATCAAAAATAATATGTGCTTTGCAGAGCAAAACAATCTCTGCTTATGGCCTTGAGTTTTCTTTCCCATTTGTAATTTCAGATTTTGAGTTATAAGTCAGTGTCCTAAAACTCAGTGGCTCCTGAGAAACTAAAAGAGGAGGAGCCTTTAATTGGGAAGGAGAGAGGAAGGATAATAAAGAAGAGAGAAGGTAAGAAAAAAATTAAGTTTCTTGAAAAAGACATAGGAAATATTTATTTCATATTTATCTAAATTATATAATACAACTAAGAATATGAGTGTATGTGTAGTTAAAAATAAAATATCATCACTTGGAGTAAAAATACTTTCCCCCAAAGCTATAGACTTATCTAACAAAAAGCCCAGAACCAGGCTAAAAATCCTCATCCCAACGAGGATTTATTTATTTAATGGGTTCAAGGCCCACTTATCAAGAGGGAAAGTAGAACTACACACAGCTAGTGAGGCCATGACACACAGCTAGACAATGATCTACTATGGCCAATTTTCTAAAGCAATATGCTTCTTAACTACGTCCTAAATACTTGCCTGTACACTCACAGTTAAAGCGTAATCTCACCCCTCATCAAAGAAGCAGCAGGCAACCATTACTGAAAGCTACAGCTAATCAAAATGTAGAGATCAACTAACTGTGAAGTATCTGGCCCTAACAGCTAAATCTACAACACTGCTCCTGTACCCAAGGCTCAAGGCAAAGGGCAGGGAAGCGGGCAGAAAGACTGTAAGAATCAGAGAACCAAAGAGTATGTTGTGAGACCATGCCTTTTACCTGCCACAGGTACACCTAGAAACTCTCAACAACTTGGCTGCTTAAAGAAGACCTGAGCAAGTCTAGTAACCATTGACATTCCAATGGAAAATATTTCAAAGGTCTCCACCCCTAGATGAAGATACAGAGAGAGATAACGAGGATACATGATGAGCCCCCCACATAGTTATATAGTACTGGGTGGTCAGACATAGAAACATAACCAGACAGACGACACTGATAAGACTCAGCAGAGGCATTTGCATGTCGATTCATTCATATGGATACATGACAATAAAGGTTAATGAAGAGGCTTTGAATTGGGGGCAAGGGTCAATCAGACATGAGAGAGTTAGGAAAGAGGAGGGGGGGAATGATATAATTAGATTTCAATTAGATTTTTAAATTTTGAAAGCGGTAAATATTTATTCTGACAGAGCATTAATTAGATTTTTTTTTAAAGAAAAGTTGAAAAAAACTTCCATGTAACGGCTTCTGATGTTTTCATTCTTTCCTCCTATTTTTCTTTATTTTGTTAAAAATCCCTTTTTCAGGGGGTAAAATACACAGAAGGCAGTATCGGATAATCATCAAGAACGTGAATTTGTTGGTAGGCACAGAGCCACGTGGCAGTGTACCACCCCACAGCTCCAATATCAGCGTTCACTGTCTTCCACGCAAGGCTAGGGCCTCCACATGCATGGTTTAAGCACCAGCCTCAGAAGTCCATGGAGGAGACTCAAGAATTCACAGCTCAGGTTCTAGGATGTCACTCAACAGGTGCCCTAGTGCAAAGCCATCAGGCAAGCAGGACAGTTTCCTTACCGATGTCCTCTTCTAACCCACACTCACCCTGGATATTCGCAGTGTGGCATCTCACTACAGTTTCTTCTAGAACCCTAGGGAGTGGCTTCACACGAGATCCCAAAGCATGACATGTCACTAGTGCCCACCATCCCTGCGCTGGAGCTGCGCTGCCTCTCAGGCCCTGTTGGTCTGAGGAGAGCTGTGTCCTTCATTTTTTGTTGCTTCCTTGACATGCTGTCCTCTTGCTATGTCTACTCTGTTCATTTCTTCAGGGCTGCTCTTCCTTGCTAGATGATACTAGATGTACGCTTACTCTAGTCCCTGTCAAGGGCTAATAATTCCTCATGTTAAATTATCTTACACAAATTCCTGGTTACTTTCTGTATCCTGATTAAAACTTAACTCAAATAGAGAGACTTTAAAATATTAAGCAATTTATCCTCAGGTGATGACATTAACCTCCTAAAAATAAGGGATTTGAATTACATAACATTTTTTTCTTTATTAATTACACTTTATTCACTTTGTATACCCCTGTGGTTCTCTCCCTCCTCCCGTCTCAATCCCTCCCTTCCTCCACCCTCTGCATGCATGCCCCTCCCCAAGTCCACTGATAGGGGAGGTCTTCTTTACCTTCCTTCTGATCCTAGTCAATTAGGTCTCTTGAAGAGTGGCTGCAGTGTCTTCTTCTGTGGCCTGGTATTGCTGCTTCCCTCTCAGGGGGAGGTAATTAAAGAGCAGGCAAATAAGTTCCTGTCAGAGACAGTCCCTGTTCCTATTACAATGTAACCCACTTGGATACTGAACTGCCATGGGCTACATCTATGCAGGGGTCTTAGGTTATCTCCATGCATAGTCCTTGGTTGGAATAGCAACCTTTTCTCTTTTCTCCTTCTTCTGATGTCCAGCTTCTTTGCCTTTCTGGATAGGAATTGAGCATTTTAGCAAGAGTCCTCCCTCTTGATTAGTTTCTTTAGGTGTACAGATTTTAGTAGGTTTATCCTATATTATATGTCTATTTGAGTGAGTATATACCATGTACATCTTTCTGCTTCTGGGATAGCTCACTCAGGATGATCTTTACCAGATCCTGGTAAAGATCTGCAAATAAATGTTCACATAGACATTAAAATTTTGTAAGAGTTCGAAATGAAATAAAATTAACTATTTCACAAAAAAATGCAAATAGATCCATACTTATCACTCTGCACAAAACTAAAGTCCAAGTGGATCAAAGCCCTCAACATAAAACTACAGTTTCTTCTAGAACCATTTACCTGCAAATTTCATGATTTCCTTGTTTTTTATTGCTGAGTAATATTCCATTGTGTAGATATACCACAATTTGTGCATGCATTCCTCCACTGAGGAGCATCTGGGCTGTTTCCAGCTTCTTGCTATTACAAATAAGGCTGCTATAAAAACATGGTTGAGCAAATGTCCTTATTGTGTACTTGAGAATCTTTTGGATATATGCCTAGGAGTGGTATAGCTGGATCTTGAGGAAGCGCTATTCCTAGTTGTCTGAGAAAGCGCCAGATTGATTTCCAGAGTAGTTGTACAAGTTAACATTCCCACCAGCAGTGGAAGAGGGTTCCCCTTTCTCCACAACCTCTCAAGCATGTGTTGTCTCTTGAGATTTTGATCTTAGCCATTCTGATGGGTATAAGGTGAAATCTTAGGGTCGTTTTGATTTGCATTTCCCTGATGGCTAATGAGGTTGAGCATTTCTTTAAATGTTTCTCTGCCATCCGATATTCCTCTGCAGAGAATTCTCTGTTTAGCTCTGTACCCCATTTTTTAATTGGATTACTTGAATTTTTGCTGTTTAACTTCTTGAGTTCTTTATATATACTGGATATTAGCCCTCTGTCAGATATAGGATTGGTGAAGATCTTTTCCCAATCTGTAGGCTGTCGTTTTGTTCTGAGGACAGTATCCTTTGCTTTACAGAAGCTTTTCAGTTTCATGAGGTCCCATCTATTGATTGTTGCTCTTAGAGCCTGTGCTGTTGGTTTTCTGTTCAGGAAGTTGTCTCCTGTGCCAATGAGATCAAGGGTATTCCCCACTTTTTCTTCTAAGCGGTTTAGTGTGTCTAGTTTTATGTTGAGGGCTTTGATCCACTTGGACTTTAGTTTTGTGCAGAGTGATAAGTATGGATCTATTTGCATTTTTTTGTGAAATAGTTAATTTTATTTCATTTCGAACTCTTACAAAATTTTAATGTCTATGTGAACATTTATTTTTTTATTTTTTTATCAGTTATATTTTATTAACTCTGTATCCCAGCTGTGTCCCGATCCCTCATTCCCTCCGAGTCCCTCCCTCCCCCCCTCATCTCCACCGTGCCCCTTTCCAAGTCCACTGATAGGGGGATACCTCCTCCCCATTCATCTGATCCTGTTTTATCAGGTATCTTCAGGACTGGCTGCAAAGCCCTCTTCTATGGCCTACATGCAGACTTCCAGTTAGACCAGCACCATTTGTTGAAGATGCTGTCTTTTTTCCATTGAATGGATTTGGCATCTTTGTCAAAAATCAGGTGTCCATAAGTGTGTGGATTTATGTCAGGGTCTTCTATTCAATTCCATTGATCCACCATTCTGTTTCTATGCCAGTACCATGCAGTTTCTTAAATCATTCCCACTGAAATCAGGGACAAGGCAAGGCTGTCCACTTTCTCCATATCTTTTCAACATTGTTCTTGAAGTCCTAGTTAGAGCAATAAGACAATTGAAGGAGATCAAGGGAATACAAATTGGAAAAGAAGAAGTCAAATTATCACTATTTGCAGATGATATGATAGTATACCTGAGTGACCCCAAAAACTCTACCAGGGAACTCCTACAGCTAACTAACACCTTCAGCAAAGTGGCTGTATACAAAATTAGCTCAAAAAAATCAGTAGCCTTCCTGTATATAAAGGAGAAAAGGGCTGAGAAAGAAATTAGGGAAACAACACCCTTCACAATAGCCACAAAGGACATAAAGTACCTTGGTGTGAACCTAACCAAGCAAGTCAAAGACTTGTATGAAAAAAATTTCGAGTCTCTGAAGAAAGAATTAGAAGAAGATATCAGAAGATGGAAAGATCTCCCATGCTCATGGCTTGGCAGGATTAACATAGTAAAAATGGCCATCTTACCAAAAGCAATCTACAGATTCAATGCAGTTCCCACCAAATTACCAACACAATTCTTTACAGACCTTGAAAGAAAAATTCTCACCTTCATATGGAACAACAAGAAACCCAGAATTGCTAAAACAATTCTCTGCAGTAAAAGATCTTCAGGAGGTATCTCCATCCCTGATTTCAAGCTGTACTATAGAGCAACAATACTAAAAACTGCATGGTACTGGCATTATATAACATTTTGTCACACCATATCGATAAGTGCTAAATGAGTTTGTTTGTAGATTTCATGTGGTTTTTCCAATAACAATGAAAACTAAGTATTTATAGGTCACTGTATATTTTATGATTACTTTACTTTGTTGCATGTATGTGTTTTGTGTGTTTAAAAGTATACATGTGTATGAGGAAGTGGTGTTCAAGTGTGTGTGTGTGTGTGTGTGTGTGTGTGTATGTTTGTGCAAGAGGTCAATGTTGTCCATTGTTAATCAGGAGCTGTCCACTTTGTTTTGTGTGACAGTGTCTCTTACTGGCCTACAGATTAACCAGTAGGCAGGGTAGCTGGCCAGAAGCCCTAGGGATGTCCCCAGCCCCAGCCCCCCAGCACTGACTCACCAGTGTGTACCAGGACACCGAGACTTAGAATCTCATTTCATCTTGTTAGTTTGAGCAAACCACAGGTAAAGTTACACTTTTTTTTTCTTCAAAATATAAGGTTCAAAACAATTCCTTCCTCACAAAACCAAATCTAAAACTTAAAATATCTTCCTATGTGTGCAGATATGTAGCCATACACATTAGCCAAATGATTACATAGTTCTCTTTTTCATCAATGGACAGAAGAGAAAGCCCCTGGAAAACAAGAGGGAATCCCTGCCTTACTTCAGCCCCACTTGGGTCAGACATCTTCAAGAAGTTCAACAGGGGCTCTCATGCAATGGATGTGGGCATTTCCAAACGTGTAGGGGCCTAAGAGTGGGGAGTGACAGCACAGGAAATGCCTAGACCACAAGCCCTAAAGCTCTCCGTGATGCCCAAGAGAAGGAGGTAGAATGAACTGCAGCTGCTCCTTGGAACCATAAAGAAAAAATGAAGTAGGAATGACTCCAAATAATTTCAGCTGCTTAATAGAAAAGGACTAAATTGCACATAAGCATTTGGCTCTCCTGCATTTATCTCATTTAATTCACTCAGTTTGAAACTGTATGCAAATCTAGATGTGGTAGCTCTCGTTTGTAATCTCAGGACTTGGGCAGAGGCAGAGGCATTAGCACAGGCTTGAAGTAGGTCAGGCTCAGCCCCAGAGTCAGTTCAGAACCAGCCTGGAAACACAGAGATCTTGACCCAACAAATATTACTCTAAAATAATAATAGATAGTAAGTTTGATAAGATTATTCTATTACACTTGATAAAGAAGCATTTCCTTTTTCATAAAGGGAATTGCTTCAATTTTAGGCAAACAAAAAGTGGTCACTAAGATCTAAGCAATGGTGAACATGGGCCTCCCACTCTCTGTGTCTAACTTTACACTAGAATACATATATACCAAATTATGACCCCAAGATCACAGCTTAAACACAATGGCAGCAAGATATGAAGGTTTTCTTCTATTTGGTAATATCATATGTTCTTTAAGATGCTAATACACACTTGCAGCCAAGGTCAGTCCTGGAAGATTCTTACACAGTGCTGTGCTGTGCCGTGAACTACGGGACTCACAGCCATGTCCTCTATGACCACACTGCTGTCAGGTCAAAACACTGTGCTGTACTCACCTCCCCTCATTTGACGTAAGTTAATGCCATAGCTTTTGCCATGCCATTTTGATCTCATATTTTTAACGTTCATTAGTAAATTTGAAGAGGAAGATGACATCAGTTCATTCATGTGAAAAACAATATAGGCCTTAGACTAGGCGAAGTGAATGAAAAGCAACCTTGTTCCTAAAGAAATTTAACATTTTTAAACTTGACTTTTCAACTGTAAGGTGTTAATGATCACCAAGGGAAGAAAATGTAAAACAGAATGGCCTTGAATGGAAAATTTTAAAAAGGGCTCTGATCTCATATTTAAAATAGATGCTCACAATTCTTTATTAGATAAAAGTAAAACCGCCGCCCACTTCTTAAAAATAAAGAATGACATTTAAGATAGAAATTAAGTAAAAAGTTGAAATACATCGCATAGTACTATCTTAAGAATTTATTTGTCATAAGTCTCAGCATCTGCATTGATAGTCTGCAGGGCAGAGCCTTTCAGAGGTCCTCTGTGTCAGGCAATCTTTGGGCAGAGTGCAGGGAATCTTAGGAAAGAAGTGGGAAACAATAAGATCTGGAGAGGACATGAACTCCACAAGGAGAGCAACAGAACCAAACAATCTGAGCACAGGGGTCTTTCCTGAGACTGATACTCCAACCAAGGACCATGCATGGAGATAACCTAAGACCCCTGCACAGATGTAGCCCATGGCAGTTCAGTATCCAAGTAGGTTCCATAGTAATGGAAACAGGGGCTGCCTCTGACATGAACTGATTGGCCTGCTCTTTGATCACCTCCCCCTGAGAGGGAAGCAGCAATACCAGGCCACAGAAGAAGACAATGCAGCCAGTCCTGATGAGACCTAATTGACTAGGATCAGAAGGAAGGAAAAGAAGACCTCCCCTGTCAGTGGACTTGGGGAGGGGCATGCATGCAGAGAGTGGAGGAAGGGAGGGATTGGGATGGGAGGAGGGAGGGAACCACAGGGGGGATACAAACTGAATAAAGTGTAATCAATAAAGAATTTAAAAAAAGAATTTATTTGTTCTATAAAATTATTTTTAAAAGTGTGTGTGTATTTGTGATGTGTATGTGTGCATATGTCTTTATGTGTGTGTCTCTGTGTGTGTAAACAACACAACATGATTGAGATAATATGATATTATCTAATAATCATAAATGCTCCATGTTAATGATATGTTCTTTACTTTCTCTTGAGGCAGTGTTGTTTTCATGTGGTCAGATTAAAGCCATTCACATGACTTGCTGTCCCTCCTGCGTTAGTCTCACACCTTCAATTTTTTTCAATGAAAAAAATACAGTAACAAAAAAAAACATTAGAGTACAGAAGCAGCTTTCATTGGGCCCTTCATGCAGGAGTCACACAGAAATTCAATTTACTTTATGTGGAAGCATATATAACAAATTTACTTTCCACACTGGAAGTGAAACCCTTCCAATTCAGTTGCAAACACTCTTATTGAAGAATTAAATTTAAATTAGGCAATTCTCTTGCTTTTCTTATCATAAAATCAACACTCTTTAGACTGTTTTTCATGTGAATACATACCTTAAAGGATAAGGGACAAATTCAACCAATCTTTAGTCATTACTACTATCATCAATTTTAAAGGCATATTTTGAAGAAAATCCAAAGTTGCACACAGTTCAATATTTTCATTATTAGTTTCCCATGCTATTTCTGAGCCAGAGCAAAACCTAGTGCAAAGCAAAACAAACAGTGATACAGGAATCCTCAACAAGCACACCAGCCTGTTAGGCAAAAAGCGTATGTGTCTGTATGTGTGTGTGGGGTGTGTGTGTGTGTGTGTGTGTGTGTGTGTCTGTATATGTGTGGTGGGTGTGAGTGTGTGTGTGTTTGTATGTCTGTGTGTGAATATGTGTGTATGTAGTATATGTAAGTTGAATGTGTGAGTGTAGATGAGTGTGGTGTGTATATGAATGTCTGTATGTTTGTGTGTGTGTGTGTGTGTGTGGTGTGGGTTTACATAGCGTGTGCCTCTGTAAGAGTGTTGTAGTATATGTCTGTGTGTCTGTGTGTACACTACACATTTATGAATGTGTTTGTGTGTGCGTTTCTGTGTGTGCAAGTGTGTGAGTGTATACTGTGTGACGGTGTCTCCTGTGTGTTTGCATGTTGCGTCTGGTGAAATTGTGTAGTGTGTGTGCATGAGGGTGTGAGTGTAAGTGTATGTGTAGTGTGTACAGCATGTGCAGTGTGTGAGAGAGAGTTTGTGCTGTGTATGTGTGTGGTATATGTGTGAAGTTTCACCTTTTCATGTGCTTTTGATTCTAGGTTCAGAAAGAAAAAATAATATTTCTATTGATTCTAATAAAAATAAATCACAGCAACTTTCTCCAATTGAATAAAAAATAGATTTTCTTAATTTTTCAACCATATAGCCTAATCATCAGAAATGATCCATCCTCCAGGTTTCTATTTTATATTCTAGACTTATCTGAACTGAACGCTACTGGATACCTGTAACTTGAGTCTCCTTAATGATTATAGAAAAGGTAATAGCAGATTGCTTCTAAAACTCAAGTCCATTCCAGTCAACCAGCAGAAGAACTGACTCACAAAGCATCCAGGAAGAGCATGTCTACAAGCACTCGCAGGTCTTAGGCAAGAGGACCATTCTGAGTTCAAGGACAGGATCTGAGCTACACAGTAAATTCAAGATCAGCTTGCTTTACATAAGAAGACCCTGACTTAAAAATTCAAGCAACAACAATCGCAACAGTACAACGCAAACCCCAAATTGTCTCATTTTGTGGCTCTGACTCATTAGTAGGTAATAGTAGGTAATGTCTTACTTAAAGACAGTGTAAATGGAAGCATTTTTCTCTGTCACAAACCTAAATATGTCTGTCAAAATGTCATATAATCTTTATGAAAATTTATAGCTCATCCAATAATCCTGAAGAATAAATTGTAGAAACAATAATTCAGGCCTAGATGAAACTGGCATTTAAATGTGCTGTGAAAGAAGTCCTAGTATAATCTATCTCGAGGCACCGGCTCTTGTTACCTCAGAATCTACGTAACTCGAGATTAAATTATCCCTCCCTAAAATACAAAGGCATGACAAAGACAGAAGGACAAGTATTCTGATTCAAAAGGGAAGAAAATGGAAGAATGAGGGAATCGGAGTCCCACATTCAAGACATTTCAAGGGTCAGGCTGGAAATCATCCCTGTGGTTTTCAGTTTTATCTTCTAAGCCTCCCAGCCCCTTGTACTGAAAGATACAAGTCTGCTTCTTTCTGGACACTCCATGTATCCAATAACTGTTGTTATTTTATAGGATCTGTGAGCCTTTGGGTCCAGACTGGCTGGATTTTTGTATGAAATTCTCATGTATTTTTTCAATGTACACCATGGGAATCCCTACATTAGTTTAGAATTAGTCCTTGTCTTTATCCTGCTTCTGCTCAGATGAGAAAAGAGACTATTAATCACATATTTATTCTCTTCACTAAGCCATTTTGACAATATTTGTCAATTTAAAAAGAAATTTCCTGGGTATTTGGAAAAGGTTAGCCTTTTTAGTTTTTCTTCTGAGCATCCTCTCCAAAGAGTGAATCTTTGTGATCTGTCACTGTCTAGACAGGCTAAACATTTCACAAGTCATTTGTCCTGCTTCATAGTTACAGCTTTCTCAAATGTGGTTCTTGTTTTTATTCTAAGGAAAAGAAAGCAAGCTGCACTTACAAATTTGCTTAGAATCCAGCATTTAGGAGGCTGAGGTAAAAAGGTTTCAAAGTTAAGTCCAGCCTGGGCTACATAGTAAGTGCTAAGCCTGTTTGAATTCATAGACTGTCTCAAAGGCAAACTCATTGCTTAGGGGTCTCCTCAGCTGAGTGTTCCAATAATTAAGCTTCCCCTTACTTTGACACAGTGAAAACCCTGCACTAGCTTCAGTAGCCAATCCCCACTTAATCCCATGCCCTCAGTGTCTTTAACTTCCCTGCTTTTCCTAACAGTCTCTCTAGGGTTTGGATTTCTTTAATACTGGTTATCTGTACCCCTCACTTTCTCTGATTTCTTATTAGCAGAGTCAATAACATCCAGAATTCTACTAATCTTCTGAGGCAACCAAGCCTTTTTGTCCATCAGTCTCCTCCGGCTTCTCACCTCTACCCACTTGACAAAGTAAACATTTTTACATTATCTATATCACCACTGTTACACCAATACAGGCAGAATCAAAAGGATAGATGGGTAGATAGATAGATAGATAGATAGATAGACAGATAATTAGATAGATGATAGGTAGATAGATAGATAAATCTATATTACTGAAATCATTGGTAATGCACACAGTTGTGTTGGTTGGCTGGGGAATCTTTGATTCCATGGAAAATACCATTAGGAAATAACAGAACTCTAGCATAGAGGCTGAAGTTACAAGCATAGGAGTAATTTTTTTCTAGAGCAGTTCCAGAATTCTTTTAAAGCATTTCACCTAGAGTGGGTTTTGTTTGCTTGCTTGCCTTTGGGTTTATTGGTTCGTTTCTTTTGATAATGAGCATTATAATCATGAACCTGCATTCCCTTGACAATCCTCTTTGCTTAAAGTCACCATGGGCTTCAATAATATCCAGAAAATCCTTTGAAGCAACACTTGTATTTGTCTGGCTAACTGAAGAAAATGGTCTAGTCAAGTTCACATATCAAAAAGATCATGAGTTTAAGGATAAAGGACAGTAACTAAAGGATAGAGCAAGCATCCTTAGGAAATCAAAATGACTTAAAAAAACTGGTCAGGGAAGCAGCTAAGCTGTCTTCAGATCTTCATCTCTCCTTCTTCTCTACATCCAGTTTCACCCACAGACCACTTGCTATAGTTTCTCTTCTGCAATGTCCCATTTCCAATGGACCACATAAGTCTTCCAGATCAACGTTCCTTCTCCCACCCATCTCTTTATCCAACCCCTAACCCCAACAGGCATTGCCTGGGAACCTGCAGAACCTCCAGTCGGGGAAGCAGGTAGTTTACCAGTCTTCAACTCTTCCTTTTCTCTTCTAAATCCGGTCCTGAGCCTTACCCCCAACTGTGTGGCAGCCCCCCTGCCGTGCTCTCCCACTCCTTTCTGTCCAGACCTCCAGCTTAACCTGCAAATCTTTCTCTCAAACTTTTCTCCCTACTCATCCTGCTATCCCAGCCCCCAAACAGGCAAGCATTTCCTGGGCCTCATGGAACTTACTTCAAAATTGAACGTATACCCAGACATAAAGCATCTCAACAGATAAAAGAAAACTGAAAGAACACCCTGACTCCTTTCTATGTACCACAGATTAACAACAGAAACAGCAGAAAGCTTACAAACATGCGTAAACTAAGAAACTCACTACTGAATGAAAAATGGCTCAAGATATAAACTAAAAAACAAATTAAAGTATTTCTAGAATTGACTGACAACACATACACAACATGACCAAATTTTTGGAACACAATGACAGCAATTCTAAGACGCAAGTTCATAGCACTAAGTACCTAGCTGAAAAAAGTGAAAAGATCTCATACTTGTAACATCACATTTGAAAGCTCTAGAACAAGATGAAGAAATCACCCAACAGGAGCAGATGATAAGACATAACCAAACGCAGCTGAAATTAATAAAATAGAAGCAAACAAACAAAAAAGATACAAAGACTCAATGAAACAAAGAGTTGGTTCTTTGAGAAAATCAATAAGATTGACACTTAACCAAGTTAATTAAAAGGCAGATAAAGAATATAGATAAAACAATTAGATCTGAAAAAGGAACTGTGACAACAGACACTGAAGATATCCAGAGAATCAAAAGGAGATATTTCAAAAGTCTGCACTCTATTACATTGGAAGATCTAAAAGAGAAGAATAACTCCACTAAAATCAGGAGCAAATAAGAAAAGGTTGTATACTCTCTCCCTACTTATTCAATATAGTATTTGAAGTCTTAGCTACGGCAATAAGACAATTAAAGGAGATCAACAGGATAACAATTAGAAAAGAAGATGTCAAAGTATCTTTATCTGTAAATGATACGACACTCTATATAAGCGATCCAAAAATTCCACCGGGAATCTCTGACAGCTGATAAACACTTTCAGGAAAGTAGCAGGACACAAAATTAACTCCTGAGAATCAGTAGCCCTCTGAGATACAAATGGCAGATGGACTGAGAAAGAAATAAGGGAAATAACACTTTTCACAATAGTTTCAAATAATATGAAATATCTTGGTATGTCTCTAATCAACCAAGTTAAAGATTTTGTCTAAAAAACTTGTGTGTTTGTGTGTGCCTGTTTTTTTTGGATTGAATACAGGCCTGGGTGACACACGTTGTGGAAGTCAGAGAGCATCTGGATAATGGTCATGATTTAAGACATTGTTTCTTATTGTTCACAGCTGTAGTCCAGTTCCAGCTTTGGGGATTCTCTCACTGTGAAAGCGCAGGATTACAAATGCATGCAATACCGTGCTGATTCTGTGTCACTGAGTTATTCAGACAACACGCAAATCATCGTTCTAATGGATAAGAAAAGCAAGCTTTAGATTCTCTTCAATAACATCTTATAAAAGATAAAAACTACAAAATTTTAAAAAATATGGCAAACAAAAAACCTGTGTGTATATGACAATAAAAAACAAAACCACTCATTTAGAAATAAATCTGTTGCCCACAGTCTCCTCTAGGAATGCAGCACAACACATCAAAATATATTTTGCCAAAATATAGCAAATGAAGTTGAATCTAAATAAAAATCTGAAGAATTATATAACATAAAAATGGAAATTGTTAATCACCAAACCACAAAGTCTAACAGCTGCAAAGTTTATAGAAGGCGTGCATGTTTAGAATACTTGAAAATGTCATAAACTCGTAAGCCATTTTATCAGTTGGGGAATTCTTGAGAAGAAAAATAAAGGAAAGCATACATAAAAAATAGAAAGTAAAGATTTTTTTTAAACTAGGAAAATTTAAATATTTAAACTTCTAAAAATACAACTTCAACACCAGAAGATGCATGACTGTCCCTCCGTGTTTCACAGGCGGCCAGGGTGCCACCTGGCCAGAAGGGCACACTTCTGAAGGAAGGTCCAAGTGCCGCTGGCGTCCAGGCAGACAAGGGTGAATCACAGGGTCAAAGGTTACACCTCTCCCAGGAATGCCACTGTCTGGGCCTGCACAGAACAGAGATCCATGCCACATCTCCAGTTCAGCTGAAGCTCAGACTCGGAAACCCTAGCCAGGCAGCAATGAGGGCCCAGCTTGGCTTGGGTGAGTTGGTGGCTGTTTTGAGAACAGCGAGTCACAGAGACGTGATGCTCCAAAACCGAGAGGCAGTGTCAGGAGCCCAGTTTGGTTCAGGTGGACAGAGTGGCTGCTTCGAGAACAGCCTGCAGCTTGCTTTCGCAGATGAGCACTGTGGCGGGTAGAGGGGCACAAGAAAGACTGCAGCAGGGGTCTTCTGTTGTGCTCCGCAGAGGGTGCTGGCTGATGCCCCTGCCTGGTCAGTTCGCAGGCAGAAGCGGGACTGGCAGTTGTTTCATGGCAGTGAGTAGCTCAAACCAGTCAAACGGGCTTCAGTGGCAACTGAGGCAGCTAGGGCTGTCTGGCCAGAAGACAAGCCTGGGTTCCAGCAGTGAATCCTTCAGGGAGGAGGGGAGTCCCTCCTTCCTCAGAATAAATGATGAGTCACAGATGGTGTTGGGTGAAATAGATGGTGGTATCTCATGTAAAACAGGGACTTATAAAACTTTGGGCAGTAGGAGGGATTTCAGGGTGAATGTGTTCAATTCACTGGGGCTAGGGGTGCCAGGGATACTTCATTTACATGCAGCAGCACAGTCCTATAGTAAGAAGGGGACACAGTATTTGATTATCCTATGGCAGTGGGGGTGGGGGTGGAGTGGAGGAAGAACTCCAGGGATAGTTAGATTATGGGAAAAAGTCACTGGCCGAAAGCTAAGGTAGCAGGACATCTGATTAGCATGAGGAGGGTATTTCCCGGAATCCTCAGGTTTTGTTTCTGTTTTTGTTTTTTTAATCAGTAAAGGATTCAGCCTGTAATGTCCCTGAGGCCATGTGACACTCCTTACAGGATCAGGTGGATAGAATGGAACCCAGCCGAGGAATGGAATTCATCATTTTGTCCTGAGCCAGGGCCTTTTCCAATAATGCCGGACTTCGACTTTAACAAAAGCATCCAACACACGATAATATTAAATTCTCAGTGGGCCACAGTTGGGCCAGACATGCTGTTCCCTCCAGCAATGGAGACACTTGGTCAACAGTGAAACTGGTAAAGACTCCATGCCCATATTATCTTCCTTCCTTGTCCAGGTAAATGAAAACAGAAAAGAAAAGGTTCTAAAAATGTTCCTGTGAATTTATTTCTATAACTATGTAAAAAGTATACCTTTTCTATAACAGGAAGTCAACCCAATCACTTTCAGTTTCTAAGTCTAAGTTAACATTTGCCATCCAGGTTATCTGAGATTGGGAGAAATTGGAGACCGAGGAAAAAGTAGTATTTTTCATAATGTACTTGCATATTTGCTGTAAACATTAGAATTTCATAATTTTCTTTCTGCATATTATTTCTTAGAAATATTAAGGTAACTCAAGAGTTTCCCACTGGGTTTCTTCCAAAAGAGCAAGATTAATTGCATGAGTAAAGATAGGCTTAAATAATTTACAAATGTGTATGTGGGACACTGCTGTATTTAATTTCTTCGAGAGGATAACAAGCTTAAAGGATAAGGAAAATTAGAGACCTGTTATCTCTTCTTTTTAATGAGGCTTTAAAGATTTTTCTAAAATGCTATGTGGAAACTAAAGGGAAAACAGATTATCAGGCACTATGATAAAACGAATTGGCAGAAATAAAAAACAGGTTGTTATTAGTGATCCATGGCAAATTGACAGGAGATATTAGTTAAATTGATAACAAATATGAGCTCAACATATCGTATTATCTTGAGGAAATAGGGGGAAAGTTCACATAGTGTTGTTCAAGAAATGCATTTTTACTTCACAAAGTAAAAAAAAAATTTTTTAGATGAATGGTTTTGACTAAATTCAAACAAATATAAGGGCTGTGGGCATAGCTTTTAGAGAAGCATGTGCTAGGTGGGTCTGAGGTCCTGGGTCCATCCCTGGCCCCCCAAATAAACATTATGAAATGGCTGCCTTCCCCCTCAACAACTGCTTTATATGTAAGTTAGAAATACCTTTCATAAACATCACATTTGCATCACGGTGACACAGTGCCTGACAGAAACAACTTAAAGAGGAAAACTTATTGACCCATTGTATCTGAAAGCACAGCCCCAGCTGGCAAAAGTGGGAAGGCACAAGAACAGGAAAGGCTGTATAGATACCTAGGAGGCAGGGCACAGTGACATGATACCAGGTCTTCACATCTCTCAGTGGACTAAGAGTTGTAGACTAGGGGCTGGAGAGATGGCTCAGAGGTTAGGAACACTGACTGCTCTTCCAGAGGACCTGGGTTCAATTCCAAGCACTCTCACGGCAGCTTAAATCTGTCTGTAACTCTAGTTCAAGGTGATCTGACACACTCACATAGACATACATACAGGCAAAACACCTACGTACATAAAATAAATAAATAAATAAATCTTTAAAATAAAAAGCTCTAGACTGGAAAGGGAGCTGGAAACTCCCTTTAGAGGTAGCTGCAGTAGCCTATATCTGTGAGGTAGGCAAGAAGTTTTACAGGTTGCAACCTCTGAAAACAAGCATCAGCTAGGGACTAACTGCTCCAACTCTTGAGCCTAGGGGAGGCGCTTTTAGGCTATAACAGCTGAAATTATATTTAGAAAACTGTGACTTGCTCCTACATTGCTTTCTTTAACACTTAACCATAACTTGGATGTTGTGCAGACAGACAACACCTGCTTCCGAATAACAGAAGCAGCAGGTAGGTTTGTGATGTCTCAGTTCAAAGAGGATGCTGTCTGGATGTATTCATGAGTACAGTCTCAGCACGTGGTAGGCTGAAATAAGAAGATCAATACAGATTCAAGCTACCCTGGACTACATAGCAAGGACCTCCCTTCATAAAATTAACAGCAACTAAATATAAATTTGCTGAGAACACTGTGCCTTTTATAAGACTCATGAAAGAGTACTCAATGTATCAAGGTGTATGCATTAATATCGTCATGTCTTACTTGCCTTATCCACTGCTATCATCTAAAAAAATGACAAAAGCAATTTCAAGAAAAATTAGTTTGGTTCACAGTGTGGGGGTTACAAAGACACAGTCCATGATGCAGGGAAATAAGGTGTCAAGATCTTCAAGTGTTCTGGTCAGGAAGTTGTCTCCTGTGCCAATGAGTTCAAGACTCTTCCCCACTTTTTCTTTAACAGGTTTAGTGTGTCTGGTTTTATGTTGAAGTCTCTGATCCACTTGGACTTTAGTCTTGCACAGGGTGATATAGATCTATTTGCATTGTTCTACATGTAGACTTCCAGTTAGACCAGCACCATTCACTGAAGATTCTGTCATTTTTCCATTGTATAGTTTTGGCATCTTTGTAAAAAATCATGTATCCGTAAGTGTGTGGGTTTATTTCTGAATCTTCTATTCAATTCCATTGATCCACCATTCTGTTTCTATGTCAGTACCATGCAGTTTTTATTACTATTGCTATGTAGTACAGCTTGATGTCAGGGATGGAGATACCTCTACATGATCTGTTGTTGTACAGGATTGTTTTAGCTATCCTGGGTTTTTTATTTTTCTATATGAAATTGAGAATTGTTCATTCAAGTTCTGTAAAGAACTTCCTAAAAAGAATACCAACAGCACAGGCTCTAAGACCAACAATCAATAAATGGGACCTCATGAAACTGAAAAGCTTCTGTAAAGCAAAGGACTGTCATCAGAACAAAATGACAGCTTACAGATTGAGAAAGGATATTCACCAACCCTACATCTCACAGAAGGTTAATATCCAGAGTATATAAAGAACTCAAAAAGTTAAAAAGCAACAAATCAAGTAATCCAATTTTAAAAAAATGTGTACAAAACTAAATAGAGAATTCTCAACACAGGAACATCGAATGGCAGAGAAACGCTTAAAGAAATGTTCAACATCCTTAGTCATCGAAGAAATGGAAATTAAAACAACCCTGAGATTTCACCTTACATCTATCAGAATAGCTAAGATAAAAAACTCAAGTGACAACACATGCTGGAGAGGATGTGGAGAAAGGGGAACCTGCCTCCATTGCTGACAGGAATGTAAACTTGTACAATCACTTTGGAAATCAATCTGGTGTTTTCTCAGACAATTAGGAACAATGCTTCCTCAAGAACCAGCTATCCCACTCCTAGCTATATATCCAAAACATGCCCAAGTACACAACAAAGACATTTGCTCAACCATGTTCATATCAGCTTTATTTGTAATAGCCAAAATCTGGAAACAACCCAGATGTCCCTCAACTGAGGAATGGATAAAGAAATTGTGGTACATTTACACAATGGAATATTATTCAGCAATTAAAAACAAGGAAAATAATATTTGCAGGCAAATGGTGGGAACTCGAAAAGATCATCCTGAGTGAGGTATCCCAGAAGCAGAAAGACACACATGATATATACTCACTTATCAGTGGATATTAGACATAAACATACCAAAATCTGTACATCTAAAGAAGCTAAGTAAGAGGGAGGACCCTGAGTAAGATGATCAATCCTCATTCAGAAACAAAACAGGATAGACATAGGGAGAAAACAGGGAACAGGACAGGAGCTACCACAGAGGGCCTCTGAAAGACTCTACCAAGCAGGGTATCAAAGCAGATGCTGAGACTCATAGCCAAACTTTGGGCAGAGTGCAGGGAATCTTCTGAAAGAAGGGGAGATAGAAAGACCTGGAGGGGACAGGAGCTCCACAGGAAGAGCAACAAAACCAAAAAATCTGGGCCCAGGGGTCTTTTTTGGGACTAACACTCCAAGCATGGAGATAACCTAGAACCCCTGCACAGATGTAGCCCACGGCAGCTCTGTGTCCAAGTGGGCGTCCTAGGAAGGGGAACAGGGGCTGTCTCTGACAGGAACTCAGTGGCTGGCTCTCTGGTCACCCCCTCCCCCCCTGAGGGTGAGCAACCTTAAAAGGCCACAGAGTAAGACAATGCAGCCAGTCCTGGGGAGACCTGATAGACTAGGGTCAGAAGGAAGGAGAGGAGGACCTCCCTATCAGTGGACTGGGGGAGGGAATGGGAGGAGAAGAGGGAGGGGGGTTGGGGTTGGGAGGGTGCAAGGGAGGACACTATAGCTGCGATACAAAGTGAATACATTTTAATTAATAAAAAAGAAAAAAGAAAAAAGATCTTCAAGTGGCTGGACACACTGCACCCACAGCTGGGAGGTAGAGAGTGCTGGGTGCTAGTGCTCAGTTCCCTTTCTCCTTTTCATTACAGTGGAGGGTCTTCTGAGCTCACTCAAGCTAATCAAGACAATCCCTCCCAGGTGGACTCAGCATGTTGACAATTGAGGTTAACCACCATACTCTATCTCTGAAATTTAGACAAGTTGTTCCTAACACAAGGTATCAAGCATTTTAACTTAGCTCACACAGATTTGATAGACCAGGTAAATAATGTAAAACTTGAGACTGAAGTCAACTTAACAAACTACCTCTATGATAAAAAAAAAAAAATGCCCCTAAAATAAAAGAATATTATTAAATTACCATTTGCATTTTCTGATCTTATTAGTATGAGCTTAACATTTCTGATAAATACAGCCTGTGCTTAGGGTTTTTCTGTGCCTAAAAGAAAACTTTACTGAGTTTATTAGATTTTTATCCTTATTATTATTCAGTTTATTTGTTTACCATAAGCTTAATAATGGCTGCTTCTCTGACAATTTGCTAAAAAGTCTGCAATCCTCCACCATGATGTCAAAAAGAAGTTTTATGTTTCAGGCTGCATCACCGTGTTTTATTTACATTGCATTTGGAAATAAAAAGGAAATATTTTAACCTTCCAACCCCTGATCCCCATCTCAGATACTCAGCTTCCTGGTCATCTGTGCTGTTGTGTGACCCTCTGATTCTCTGAAATCAGCCTGTTCACTATACCTTTTCCACAAGCACTAGATCAATCTCACAAACTGAAAATAAAAAAGGAGGGGCCGGGGAAGGGAAGAGGAAAATCATATAACTATGTTCTAATTTTCATATTTTTAAAAAGGGAAAAAGACTTTCATACACAGAGAGAGAGAAAGAGAGAGAGAGAGCCACACACTCTTCCTTCAAAGGGGACTTATTCTGCAATGAACAAAATAGAATGAATCCTTTGTGCAAGCTAACATGAATAAGTGAATTCATGGTGTTATATGTTCCATTCACAGGCTGGCTCATTCAAACATGAATTCTTAAGATTCTAAGTAAAAATAGAAATTTGTATAAATGATAGCATTTTTATTGAAAAATTCATACAACATATTTTAATTAGGATTTTCCCCATGCCTAATCCCTCCCCAATTCCTCATGATCTTCCCCATCTCTCTACCCAAATTTTATATTCTGTTTTTCTCATTTTCTTTAAAACAAACAAAAACAAAGACAAAACAAACAAAAGCAAGGAGCTTAGACATCTGGGAAGGCAAAATTATTCACTATATTTATTCCCATAGTACTAGTTCAATATCACAAACTAAAGAATATTGGGAAAGGACATGGAAGGGGTAGAAATGAAAAAGAAAATGATATAATATTTTAATTTAAAAAATTTTAAGGAAAACAAAAAAAAAACCCACAAAGCAGAAATTAAACAAGCAAAGAACAATAAGATAAAAAAATTCCAAATAAAAGAAAACTGAGACAAAATAAGCAATAAAAAGCTGGGATCATAGCTCACAGTCAATGATGTATTTTACGTAAACTATGATAAGATGCCAAGTATTATTTTCCTGAACAATGAATTGTATAAGCATGATAGAAATAAAGTAAATAATCAAACCACATTCCTGGAAAAACCTCACATCTTTGAAAAGTGTATAATCATTTCTAAGCAGATGCAGGGTCAAAAGAGAAATTACAAAGTACTTTGTCTTTGGATGAAAATTAAAACATAATATTTTAATACATGTTATTTTAAATATATAATGACAGAATAGAAATACTTTTCAAAACAAGGTGCCTTTTTTAATCTTATAATTGTAGAAAAGAAAAGAAAGCCTAATATATACAGATGAGAAAAATACCATTTAAAGAGAGAGAGAGAGAGAGCGAGAGAGAGAGAGCTGCCTGCCCAGTGGTGACACATACCTTATATCCCAGCACTTGAGGCAGAGGTAGGCAGATCTCTTTGAGGTTGAATCCAGCCTGGTCTACACAGCAAGTTCCAGGACAACCAAGACGACATGGATAAGTCCTGTTTTTTGTTAATGTTGTTTTGTTTGTTTGTTTGTCTTTGTTTGGTATTTAAAAAGGAGACAAAAACAATGAGAATGAGAAGTGGAGATCATTACAGCATTTTTAGATTTTAAAGTTTAATTTGTAAGTAAAATGGATCCACAAAAAATTCCAGAATCACATGAATTCAATGATGAAGTCCATCTAACGTTTAGAGAGAAATAATGTGATTGTATTCAATAATTATAGATATTTCCTTAGAAAAAAATACGAATTTACTGTATGCCTGAGAGTTTTGCATTATAAAAGTAAGACAAATGCATTAAAACACAACCATAGAAAATTATCACTCATGAATATAGCTGTCAAAAATTCATATATATTTAGCAAAGAAAACCCCAAAATAGCAAAGAATGAGCAGAAATCCTGTGTTCTGCAAGAGCCTGGAAAGTCCCATAGAAAAAAGGAAAAAATAGCCTCTTCCCCTCTATTCTCCCACAGCTGAGATCAGCTCAGAATCAGGAAGAGATCACTGAAGAAAAAGGGCTAATTACAAAGATGCCGGGAGGCGCCCCAGCCACCATCACATATACCACAGTCTTTGTTCAGAGACTGTGGCCTTCACAGGCCGGGATCGCAGTTTAGGAAGCTCTCCAGAGCCAATTTGCTGACTGTGCCCCAGAAAAGTGGCAGATACATGCCATTACCTCATGTTTCCTGATGAAAATGGAACCACTGTTTGGGTGCAACTGTCAAAGGGTCAGTGAGTCGCCCCTGCCTCCTTCCAGCTCTAAAATCAGTTGCCACGGTGCTTGTCCCAAAGAGCAGCATGTCCGAACCCCCTCAGGGCCAGGCCAGGCCTCTACAAGCTGCTCAGTCTCTGTATCACTCCCTGCAGCACCCTTCCCTTTGGATGAGCTAAATGGTGTTCCAGGCATTGGCGCTGGTGATATCTCATTTATCACAATGTCCTTCGTATTGCTACTGCATTTAAAGATTTTTTTTTTGAAAAGTTGAGAAAGTTCTTAGAAAGGAATATAGAATGAACTCAGTTTTTATCCAACATTCCTACAGAGACAAATTAGGTGGGTCTCTTCAATATTTTGAAAGCTAAGTAAGACTAATAGTTTGGTAGCAAATTATAGAGGCATTCAATCATTTATCTATAGATTACAAAAAGGCAAATCCAACGTATAGAATATAATCTGTGAAATTTATGCTTCACCATAGATTAAATAGTTTGTTTTTTAGGTGTCCTAGGCAGCCATCCGATCTAGTAAAGAGATAATTTCACTCATAACAATAAAGCACAAGGAGGGTTTCTGTTGTTATTCTACTTTAAGCACAACTAGATTAGTGCCGTGGGAGTGTGAACCCCGGCCTAAAGCCGTCAAAATGTTCCCATATGTTTTATAGAGTGGCTTTGACTGTAGTGAAACAGAAAGATCCCAACTACCTAAAGAAGCATTACACTCCCGTTCTGAAAAGTTGTTATGATCTCTCATTCAATATGAATAGGAGATAACGGATGTGTCTCTCCATTCAGTGGGGTAAGGCACACACAAGATGAAGAGAAAGTAAATTGATGTTCTTTTCCCATCAGCCTCTTTAGGGCAGGCTACCATGCTCTCTTTCCATGTTTGCCACTTAGTGGGAACTCAGTGTATATTGATGGTTGGGTCAAATGAAAAGAGAATTGTGAAGAATAACCTCAAGACAATATTTTTTACATTCATCCTTCCAATTTTTATTTTAAAATATATGATAAACACCCTATGATTTCCACCATTTTAGTGTTGTGTGTGTCCATATTGCTGTTCAACCACCATCACTACCCATGTCTGGAATTCTTTTCATTCGGTAAAACTGAAACCAAATGCTCATTAAGCAGGGATTCTTCAGTCTTGGAGTAACTCCTGTAACTAAAATTGCACATTCCATCTTCAGGATTGTCTCTGCTCTGCACTGAGCTAAGTGTGATTACAGTGTTTGTCTTCTGTAACTGACTTCTGTCATGAAGCATATTTTCCTCAAAGCTTATCTATGTTAAAGCACATGTCATATTGGGTAAGATTGATGTGTGTATAATTTGAATTGAATTGCCTTGAACACAAAGTTGTCTAATATCTCTAAGACCCAGATTTCAGTTCTTCTGGATTTTTAGACTATATGGCAAAATTTAATTTTGATGTAAGTAATGATGCATTGTTAAACTGAGTGGATTATAGGATTAAAAGTGGACAGGGAGTTCAGAGGGTATGGTGAGGCATCTGGGAGTAGTTGGAAGGGAAGAGTAATATTTCTAAAAACAAGAATAAAAAATATCCATTATGTTTATGAACCTTTGTTCAACATCAGCCTGTATTAGAAAATGTCAAAGAAAAGAATAATATATTAGCTTAGATTTCTTTACAGAGTTGAAAATAATCTGAAAAAAAATGGAAGGAAGACTCTAATTAATAACAACATAAAACAGTAAGTTCTAATTAATAACAACATAAAATCTTTCTTAAAAAGACAAATAACTGATACATATCCAACCTTAAGATATATGTGACACTGTGTATCATTTCTGAAACAAAATCCATTATAGAAGACCAAGTTTTATCAAGACTTGGATTAGACTCAGTAACTTGCTTCACCCTATTAGTTCCTTATTTCACTGTCAAGGAAGTGATGGGAGACTAGAGGTTGAAGCGATGTAGGAGGAACTGCATGCCCCAATATAAATGACCATAATGATTGTAACAGGAGATAAAAATATAGGTGTGAATCCAATTAGGACTACTTAAAGCAGACCACATCTAAGCCAGAAAGAAAGCACAAAAACCCAAGAACTACTAAGAAGCAAACCACTAAGCCGTTACAGTCTTCTTTTTAAGCAAAGTATTGGAAGGTGTAGAAGTAATGGTCCTACTCTATAAGATCAGGTAACTTAATAGGCGTGTCTGTGACATTGGCAGTACAGCTCTTTATGCAAATTATGCTTATAATAGGTTGTGTAAATGTGTGTGTGTGTGCAGACCAATGGTTGACCTAAAAAATTGTCTTCTATTGTTTTTTTTTACCTTTTTTCTTTTATTGAAATAGATTTTTTTCATATACTCTATCTTGATTACTGTTCCCCTCCCCCTACTCCTCCCAGTTCCTCCCCCCTCCCCTCCCACCCAGGTCACACTCCTGCTGTCTCTCATCAGAAAACAGACACCTAAGGAATGATAATATTAAAGAAACATAATAATAGAAAACAAAAACAAACACATCTGAATAGGACAAAACAAACAGAAAGGAGCCCAATACAAGACAAAAGAAACAGTTATAGATGCAGAGACCCGCTCATTCAGATACTCAGGAATCCCACAAAAACACAAAACCAGAAGTCTTAATATTTGCACAAAGGACTGGTAGGGTAAAATAAAAGAAAAAGAAAAAATAAAATAAAAAAGGGGGGAAAAGGAAAAGCCCTGATATGACATTATTGGACAAGGAACCTCCAAAGACGCCCTTGAGTTCATTTTCTGCTGGCCGTCTACTGCTGGGCACACAGCCTACCCTTAAGAGTAGTTTATTTCCTCTGTGAGACTCCGTGGGAAAAGATAAATTTTCGTGTGCAAGCAGTTATCTATTAGAGCTAGCTTCTGAGTGAAGGATGGGGGCATGTGTCCACTTCTTTTTAGCTCTAGGACTCCATCTGGTGCTGACCCGTGCAGGCCCAGTGCGTGCTGCCTCCGTGTCTGTGAGTTCATATGTGTGAGTTCACACGGTACGTTTGTTTAGAAGGCCTGTTTCCTTGCAGTTCTCCATCACCTCTGGCTCTTACACTCCTTCTGGCACTCTTTTTCTGCTGGGTTTCCTGTCTCTGAGGGGAGACTCAAATTTGATGTAGACACTATTTAGGGTTGGGTGTTCTGAGGTCTCTTACTCTCTGCCTGTTGTCTGGCTGTCATCATTTCATTGTTGAGACCAGTCTTTCAATGAACCTGGAGCTGAAAGTTTCTGCTAGACTAGCTGGCCAGCAAGCCTCCTGGATCTGCCTCTCTGCCCCCCCACAGCACTGGGGCTACAGATGCCCACCAGCTTTATGTGGGTGTTTGGGTTGCAACTTCAGATGCTCATGCTGTGCAGCAAATCACTTACCCACGATCTCTTCAGCCTCCCTAATATTTGAACATGTAGTAGCTGTCAAATGATAGGTATATTATTACCTTACTAACATTAATACTTGATATTACATAAAGTTCATGATTTGTCAGCTCTGATGACTGCCTAGGAATCAATTCTTCTAGCATGAGTGCAAGTGACATCAGTGTTCTCATAGGACCACATGCTAAGTGGGAAAGTTCTCACAGGCTACACAGTCACTGAAAGAAAGGACCTTCTTTGGAGATCAAAAACAGAATAATGAGCTTCCTCAGTTACACTAATGAAACTCGCTGTGAGGGATGGTATCCAGCCCACTGCCTTACTGTGCAGGTGTTTCCAAGGCTATCTAAAGACATGGGAGGGACGGGAAGAAGTGTTAGAGGAACAGAGACCAATGAAAGCCATCCATTTCTTCCTAGCTCTGCAACATCCCCACGCCTATGAACAGAACACTGAAGTTAGGTTTCAATAAAGCCATGGGAATGCTTACTACTTGCTTGAATTTCTGTCTTTTCCTGTTTATCTAGCATGTGCCTTTTCATCTTTTCTCCACTTGGATCCCATTAGTTATTGTGAAAACAATGCCTCTAGTGAGAATGAGAATAGAGATGTAAGTATTTTCAACTGAGGCAAAGTGCCACAAATTGCATTCAGTTCTCAGAGCTGAGTTCATATCACAGTTGGAGAGCAGCAAAATTAAATCAGAAATTAGAGTGCTGAATTATTTTGGGTTCAACTCTAGGAGGCAGGCTGCTTGTCTCGGCAGGAGGATCTACAAATCTGAGCTGCAGAAATGGTTAGGCAATGAACACCACACTGGGAGAAAATGGATTTGTAGGAGGAAGGGATAAATAAAAGTCTCCCATCCCTTTGCTGTAGATTCAAATATCCCTTTTGTGTGAGGTTCTGGAATTACTGCATTGAGAAGCAGTTAAAACTTACAGAAATAGCATGATTTCAATCATTGATAGACTAGCCTCTAGTTAGGGAAAAAAAAAAAAAACATCCAGGTCACATTACAAATGCACTTAGGCGCACATGCAAGGTGAAACTGCTAAACTCATGGAACCCAACAACAATTTCAACCTTATTCTTTAAGTCATGAAGATAAATGATGATCAAATAGAAAAATTCACAAGGAGTTGCTGCAAAACAAGTACATCTTACTGCCGCTTTTAGCCATAATTGGGTTTTGGAAGGAAACAGAAGTCAGATGCAATATAGGTAATTAAAGAACAAGCTTTTGTTAACACTAGCAATCAAGAGGTTGTGGTTTTTACAGACTCTGAAAGTACTGTGGTGCCCTGAAACTAGTCCATTTTTAAATAAGTAGTGTGTCTCTCCTTCCAACACTGAGGTATAATCTTAGGTAACAAGCAAGTAATTTTCTATTCAAACTATTTACTCTCCATTTACAGCAAAGAGAAGCACTTCCAGAATCCCAAATTACAATAGAAGCCTTATTCTTAATCCTGAAGAAAAAAATCAGTTATGAAAAATCATGATAGCTAAATTACAAGTCCCTAAAGAGTGTGGTATTGTGACTATTATTTTAAGAGTAAACATATGAGGTTTTTTGTTTTGTTTTTTACTTTAAAATGAACCCATTGTTCTGTTTAAGATGCCTATAACATTTTTATTAGTTATGTTAAAGCAAATACCATATTTGAAATATGATAACAGGGAACCAAAATTAAAATCATAATGAATATGAAAGAATAATTACAATTGCCACACCAGATGTTCAGCATTTCTGGATAAATAAATATACTCAATTCTTTGCAACAGTTCAAGAGTAAAATATGCACATGGCCCCAGGAGATCCACTAAGTAGCACCTTTTAGGAAGTCCTTAATCATGGGGGTTTGAAGGAAAAGTTTTACTCTCAAAGAAACAGCTCTTCAGATACAATGTTAAACTTGCTTATTTTATCCTAGGTAAAAGCACAATCACAAATCTTTATGACAGTCACTTTTCTCTGATTGCCTATACCATCATCCACAGACAGTTTAGTTAAGCCTACCTCAGTGTGCTATTTTACACCATATTATTGATCAAAGGAGCATAATTGTCCTCAGTACCAGACTCATCTGGTGATCATGCCAGAGAACTGGCTTCTGGAGCAAGTCCCTTTGTGAAAACCACAGCCTCCATCTTAACTTCATTCCAGAAAAAAGATCCTCCTGTTCCCCAAATTAAATTATTTCATGTAGTAAGCATTTTGTATATTTTAGTCGTGTCTAGAATTAATCAGTTGATCTTGGCTGTGTTCTCAACCCTCAGAAGTCACCTTCTAAAGCCTAAAGCCAGGTTCGTCAGGCTTGCCATTTTTGACAGAGTGGCATATTAATAAAAACATTTCTGTGTGTAAGGAATGAATTGACAGTGCAGACCTCTGGATGTCCTTGAAGGGATGGATTTGCTTAGTGCAAAGCAAGAGTGGGGAGCTCTGTAGCATTTCAGGACCAGAGATGAGAAACCTGCAAACACATGGCTCTGGGCAATTTTTTCTAGTCAGTGTTTACTAAAATGGAAAGAATAGGGGTTTGGAGAGATGGTTAATATCAGTGGTTAATATTGCTGGATGCTCTTCCAGGTTTGATATGAGGAGCCCACATGTCAGATCACAACTGTTCACAACTCCACTTCCAGGGAATCTGACGCCTGCCTGCCTCCATAGGCATCAGGCATGTATATTGTGTACAGGCAAACATTCAGGCAAACACTAATACAACGGAAGTATGAAAATAAACATTGGTTTCCCTATTAAGGGAAACAGGAACTCTTTCTGACATGAACTCAACAACTGGCTCCTTTACCTCCCCTCCCCCCCCCAGAGGGAGGAACAGTCTTACTAGGCCACAGAGGAGGACACTGCAGCCAGTCCTGAAGACACCTGATAAGCTAGGGTCAGATGGAAGGGGAGGAGGCCCTCCCCTAGCAATGGACTTGGAAAGGGACAAGGAGGAGATGAGGGAGGGAGGGTGGAGTTGGGAGGTAATGAGGGAGGGGGCTATGGCTAGGATACAAAGTAAATAACTTGTGATTAAGATTTAAAAATAAGCTGGGCGGGGCAAGATGGTGGCGCCAGGAGGACTCTCATTCTGAACAGCAGCACAGCGGGACGGGCACAGTGACCAGCAAGCAGAACTCGTGGCCATAAAACACAAGTGATTGTGTTTCTCAAGTGAGAGGATACCCCACGGTGGGGGATTCAATCAGCTTTAACTCACCTGGCTAAACCGCGGAAGAGACCCTGGTTCCGCCAGGCTCTTGGCCGCCAGCCTCTTGGCCGCCAGCCCAGAGCTACACACACCAGCGTGATCTGGTCACTGTCCCAGACTGAACTGTGGGCCCACAACATCACAGACTGGATTTTCCAGTCGAGAGATAACCCTACGGAGCAGGAAACAATTGGGACCGACCTTAGGTCACCCAGACATCCCCTGGAAAAGACTCGGGTTCTGCGGGCACCCCAGGAACCAGCCCGGAGCCAGAGCCGGGGACCCAGGCGCCGGCACAGAGCCCGGCCTGTACGCCTGATTCAGCGCCTCAGATAGAACTGTGGGCCCCAGGGCACCAGAGACTCAGTTTCACCGTTGGGTTCAAACCCACAGGGAGGGAAATGGCTGGTCTGATCTCAGAGCACTCAGCTGATACCACCACCCCGAAAAGGTCTCGGGAAAATTAACCAGTTTAGGTAGACGTCCAGGCTCCCAATGGCCAGAAAGGTGGCGACACAGGCGGGCGTCTGTGCCTGTGGGTTCTACTTGCAGCCACCCCAAAGAAAAGACTGGGTGTCCCTGGCAGGAGGAAACCCCCAGCAGGGGGGGGATCATCAGGTCTAATGCTCAGGACACCCAGCACCAAAAGACTTTTTAGATTCACGCAGACTCTAGGCTCTAGCTTTCTAATGCAGGCATGAGCGCTGTGCTCGGCCGCCATTATTGAGTACCCCTAGGGCACTGGGGCACACAGCTGTATCCTCAGACCTACAAAAGCCAGAGAGCCATTACAGCAGCCCTCAGATACTGTGCCAAGGATCAACCAGTTACCCCTAGCTAGACTGACAAAACTGTGGGAATCCCTGGTCCTTCAAGAGGGCTGTACCCACAGCATCTGGACCAGAGCAGTGCCTGCAGCCGACATCCCAGACAGGGACACACAGCTTCTGGTCCAGACTGAGGCACCCAGCCTCCAAACCAGAGCGGCTCCCCTAGGCGCCAACTCAACCTAGGTGCACATTCTCCATGCCCAGAGCAGAGTACTCAGCCTCTGGCCCAGAGACTTGCTGGGTGCTCCTCTCATTTTCCCCAACAGAACTGTGTGCCCCAGGATAACAGACTGAGTTTCCCTGTTGGGAGAAAACCCCACAGCTAGGGAATCAGCAGGTTCTTCAAGAGGACTGTACCTAGAAAACTGTAACAGCAGCAGCAGCTCACTAAATTTATAACGAGAAACCCAGCAGTGGGGCAGCTGTCTTGAGAACTTCTATGGGTAAGAGGAGAGCCCCCCCTGCCTAACAAAGACCACAGCTACTACTCAGGGCTATACACCTGAGGTGAGCAGTGGCAATTCCTGAGAAACACTGGCCATACAGTGACCATAACCAAAAAGCAGAGGAGGACTCCTTCAGGAAAAAATCATCTTCCAGCCAAGGGGATTCTCCCTACCTCAGGACTCCAGGAAGCACAGAAACTAACGGCCAACACCTAAAACAGCCCAATGGGTAGAGGTCAGTGTAAAAGCTCAACCAACAAAAGACAGAGCAATATGGCATCTCCAGAACCCAGCCATCCAGGAGCGAACAGCCCTGGACAATGCAGCACAATAGAAAATCAAGAAGATGACCTTACATCTATGCTGATGAAGAAAATAATAGAGGAAATAAATAAAATACGTAAAGAATTAGAGGAAGATAAAAACAAACAGGTCATGGCTATCCGTAAAGAAATGGAGGAAATTAAAGACAAGCAGATTATGGCCATCCGTGAATAAATTCCGGGAAGATGCAGCCAAACAGTTTGCGGCCTTCTGAGAAGAAATAATTAAATCACTGAAAGAAGTAAAAGAAACAGAGTTGAAGGAACTAAAAGAAAAAGAGGAAAATACAATCAGACAGGTGAAAGAAGTAAACAACAAAAAAAAATCAAGACCTGAAGATAGAACTGGAAAAATTAAAGAAAACACAAATGGAGGAAATAATGGAGAGGAAGAATTTAGGGAAGAAAACAGGAACTACAGAGGTAAGCATAACCAACAGACTACAAGAGATGGAAGAAAGAATCTCAGGTGTAGAAGATACAATGGAAGAAATCAATGTATCTGTCAAAGAAAATGTTAAATCCAAAAAATTCCTGACACAGACCGTCCAAGAAATCCAAGACAGTATGAAAAGACAAAACCTAAGAATAATAGGTATAGAGGAAAAAGAAGACTCCCTTCTCCAAGGCCCAGAAAATATTTTCAACAAAATCATTGAAGAAAATTTCCCCAAGTTAAAGGAGAAGCCAATAAGAATACATGAGGCCTACAGAACACCCAACAAATTTGACCAGAAAAGAAAATCCTCCTGCCACATAATAATCAAAACAGTAAGTATACAGAACAAAGAAAAAATACTAAAAGCTGCAAGGGAAAAAGGCCACGTAACATATAATGGCAAACCCATTACAATCACACCTGACTTTTCAACAGAGACTATGAAAGCCAGAAGGGCCTGGACGGATATAATGCAGACCCTAAGAGAACACAGATGTCAGCCCAGGCTACTATACCCTGCAAAGCTATCAGTCCCCATAGACGGAGAAAACAAGATATTCAATGACAAAAACAAATTTCAACAATACCTACATACAAATCCAGCATTACAGAAGACACTGGAAGGGAAAATACAACCCAAGAAAATTAGCTTCTGTCAAGAAAACACAGGAAATAATTAACCTTACTACAGTAAAACAAAAAGCAACCAAGCACACAACCTTATGAACACAGCCAACATCAAAATCAAAGGATCTAACAGCCACTGGTCATTAATTTCTCTCAACATCAATGTACTCAACTCTCCAGTAAAAAAGCACAGATTAACAGAATGGATACGTAAACAAAACCCAGCAATCTGTTACATACAAGAAACACACCTAAGACACAAAGATAGATATTACCTGAGGGTAAAAGGTTGGAAGACGACTTTCCAAGCAAATGGACCCAAGAAACAAGCAGGAGTAGCCATTCTAATATCTGATAAAATAGACTTTCAACCAAAATTAATCAAAAGAGATGGGGAAGGACACTTCATACTCATTAAGGGAAAATTCCACCAGGAAGACATCACAATCCTGAACATCTATGCCCCAAATACAAGAGCACCCACATTTGTAAAAGAAACATTGATGAAATTTAAACCACGTATAGATCCCCACACATTAATAGTGGGAGACTTCAACACCCCACTCTTAACGAAGGACAGGTGGGAAGGGCAGGTCAACAAAACAGAAATTAAACAAAGAAACAATATCTCTGACAGAGGTCATGAATCAAATGGACCTCACAGACATTTACAGAACCTTACACCCAAACACAAAAGAATTTACCTTCTTCTCAGCACCTCATGGAACTTTCTCCAAAATAGACCATATAGTTGGTCACAAAGCAAGCCTCAATAGATACAAGAAGATTGAAATAATCCCTTGTATCTTGTCTGATCACCATGGAATAAAGTTGGACTTCAACAACAGAAATAGCAAAAAGTCTACACACACATGGAAATTGAACAACTTGTTACTAAATGACAGCTGGGTCAGGGAATAAATAAAGAAAGAAATTAAAGTCTTCCTAGAACTCAATGAAAATGAAGACACAACATACCCAAACTTGTGGAACACAATGAAAGCAGTGCTAAGAGGAAAGTTCATAGCACTAAGTGCCTTCAAAAAGAAATTCGAGACAGCTCATTCAAGCAACTTAATGGCCCACTTAAAAACCCTAGAAAAAGAAGAAGCAGACACACCAAGAAGGAGTAGGCGGCTAGAAATAATCAAACTCAGGGTAGAAATCAATCAATTAGAAACAAATAATTCAAAAAATCAATGAAACCAAGAGCTGGTTCTTTGAGAAAATCAACAAGACAGACAAACCCTTAGCCAAGCTAACTAAAAGGCAGAGAGACACCATCCAAATCAACAAAATCAGAAATGAAAAGGGGGACATAACTATAGACACTGAAGAAATCCAAACATTCATTAGGACTTACTTCAAAAGTCAATATGCCACAAAATTTGAAAATCTAAATGAAATGAACAATTTTTTTGACCGATTCGACTTACTAAAGCTGAATCAAGACCAGGTAAATCAATTATATAGTCCTATATCCCCCAAGGAAATAGAAGCAGTCATCAAAAGTCTCCCATCCAAAAAAAGCCCAGGACCAGATGGTTTCAGCGCAGAATTCTACCAGACCTTCAAAGAAGAGCTATCTCTAGTTCTCTTCAAACTATTCCACAAAATCAAAACAGAAGGAACATTACCAAACTCATTCTATGAAGCCACAATCACCTTGGTACCTAAACCTCACAAAGACTCAACAAAGAAAGAGAATTTCAGGCCAATCTCCCTTATGAACATTGATGCAAAAATACTTAACAAAATACTCGCAAACCGAATACAAGAACACATCAAAGATATTATCCACTATGACCAAGTAGGCTTAATCCAGGTATGCAGGGGTGGTTCAATATAGGAAATCCATCAATGTGATCCACTATATTAACAAACTGAAATAAAAAAAAAACCACACATGATAATCTCCCTAGATGCTGAAAAAGTATTTGACAAAATCCAACATCCATTCATGTTTAAAGTCTTGGAGAGATCAGGGATACAAGGCACATATCTAAACATAGTAAAGGTGATATACAGCAAGCCTATAGCCAACATCAAACTGAACGGAGAGAAACTTAAGGCAATTCCACTGAAATCAGGGACAAGACAAGGCTGCCCACTCTTCCCATATCTCTTCTATCTGGAAGTCCTTGCTAGAGCAATAAGACAGTCGAAGGAGATCAAGGGGATACAAATTGGAAAGTAAGAAATCAAATTATCACTATTTGCAGATGATATGATAGTATACATGAGTGACCCCAAAAACTCTACCAGGGAACTCCTACAGCTGATAAACACCTTCAGCAAAGTGGCTGGATACAAAGTTAACTCAAAAATATCAGTAGCACTCCTGTATACAAAAGACAAAAGGGCTGAGAAAGAAATTAGAGAAATACCACCCTTCACAATAGCCACAAAGGACATAAAGTACCTTGGTGTGAACCTAACCAAGCAAGTCAAAGACTTGTATGAAAAAAATTTCGAGTCTCTGAAGAAAGAATTAGAAGAAGATATCAGAAGATGGAAAGATCTCCCATGCTCATGGCTTGGCAGGATTAACATAGTAAAAATGGCCATCTTACCAAAAGCAATCTACAGATTTAATGCAATTCCCATCAAATTGCCAACACAATTCTTTACAGACCTGGAAAGAAAAATTCTCAACTTCTTATGGAATAACAAGAAACCAAGAATTGCTAAAACAATCCTCTACAATAAAAGATCTTCTGGAGGTATCTCCATCCCTGATATCAAGCTGTATTATAGAGCAACAGTTATAAAAACTGCATGGTACTGGCATAGAAACAGAATGGTGGATCAATGGAACCAAAAAGAAGACCCAGAAATAAACCCACACACTTATGGACATCTGATTTTTTACAAAGATGCCAAAACCATACAATGGAAAAAAGATAGCATCTTCAACAAATGGTGCTGGTCCAACTGGATGTCTACATGTAGAAAAATAAAAATAGATCCTTACTTATCACCCTGCACAAAACTGAAGTCCAAGTGGATCAAAGACCTCAACATAAAACCAGACACATTAAATTGGCTAGAATAAAAAGTGGGGAATACCCTAGAACTCATTGGTACAGGAGAAAACTTCCTGAACAGAACACCAACAGCACAGGCTCTAAGAGCAACAATCAATAAATGGGACCTCATGAAATTGAAAAGCTTCTGTAAAGCAAAGGACACAGTCATCAAAACAAAGCGACTGCCTACAGATTGGGAAAGAATCATCACCAACCCTTTATCTGACAAAGGACTCATATCCAGTATATATAAATAACTAAAGAAGCTGAAAAGCAGCAAACCAAGCAACCCACTTAAAAAAAATGGGGAACAGAGCTAAACAGAGAATTCTCTGTAGAGGAATACCGAATGGCAGAGAAGCACTTAAAGAAATGCTCAACCTCATTAGCCATTAGGGAAATGCAAATCAAAACAACCCTAAGATTTCACCTTATACCCATCAGAATGGCCAAGATCAAAAACTCGAGTGAACACACATGCTGGAGAGGTTGTGGAGAAAGGGGAACACTTCTCCACTGCTGGTGGGAATGTAAACTTATACAACCACTCTGAAAATCAATCTGGCACATTCTCAGACAACTAGGAATAGCGCTTCCCCAAGATCCAGCCATACCACTCCTAGGCATATATCCAAAAGATGCTCAAGTACACAAAAAGGACATTTGCTCAACCATGTTTGTAGCAGCTTTATTTGTAATAGCCAGAAGCTGGAAACAGCCCAGATGCCACTCAACTGAAGAATGGATGCAGAAACTGTGGTACATCTATACAATGGTGTACTACTCAGCAATGAAAAATAAGGAAATCATGAAATTTGCAGGTAAATGGTGGGACCTGGAAAGGATCATCCTGAGTGAGTTGTCCCAAAAGCAAAAAGACACACACGGTATATACTCACTCATATAATCATACAACATAGAATAAACCCACTAAAATCTGTACATCTAAACATACTAAGCAAAAGAGAGAACCCTAACTAAAATGTTCAATACCCATCCTGAAAGGCAAAGAGGATGGACATCTGAAGAAGAATAAAACAGGAAACAACCTAGGAACCTGCTACAGAGGGCCTCTGAAAGCCAGAAGAAGAAAACAGGAAACAACCTAGGAACCTGCCACAGAGGGCCTCTGAAAGCCTTTCCAATGCAGACTGTGAAAGCAGTTACTGAGCCTGATGGCCAACTGACAGGCAGAGTGAATGGAATTTTATGTAAGAAGTGGGAAATAGTAAGATCTGGAGAGGACAGGAACTCCACAAGGAGAGCAACAGAACAAGAAAATTTGAACACAGGGAACTTCCCAGAGACTCATACTCCAACCGAGGACTATTCATGGAGATAACCTAGAACCCTGACAGTGCAGCCACTTCTGATGAGAACTGATAGACTAAGATCAGAAAGAAGGAGAGGAGGACCTCCCCTATCAGTGGACTTGGGGAGGGGCATGCATGCAGAAAGGGGGGGAGGGTGGGACCGGGAGGGGAGGAGGGAGGGGTGTATGGAGGGATATAAAATGAATAAAGTGTAATTAGTAAAAGTTAAAAAAAGATTTAAAAAAATAAAAATAAATAAATAAATTTTAAAAAATTCAAGAAAATCATAGAAGAAAATTTTCCCAACTTAAAGAAAGAGATGTTCATAAATATATAAGAGGCCTATAGAGACTCTAATCTTGCAAATATACCACAGGCAAACCAAGGAGACCAACACCAGCAGGCCTGCTAACGTTCCCATGCCCGCCCATTCCTTCAGATGATTCATGGCTGCAGCAATCCATGGTGATAATCCTGTGGCTAGTCCTGTGTCCACTCTGGTAGAATTTACTGTGACAATGGCCACTCTCAGCTGCTCCATCGTAGTATCGAATTCTCCAGTCCAATTACCTAAAATATAGCTAGACAATTGTTTAGACAGATTTGCAGCACAGGAAAAATTCTCATGTTATATGCTAGTGACACAAAGTCCAGCATACTTTCATTGACAGCCAGGTTGAGCGATTTGCCATAGGGTATGAATTTGCTCCTGCACGAGGTCCTCTGATTGAATCCTCTGATTGAACACCATCAAGCTTCCTTTTAGTTGAGCATTAATTCCTTTATGTACAACTAAGGCATGAGCTACATTGGCTAAATGATTATTCAGGGTCTGAGCAGTCTGCCCAGTATGACTCATGGCTAATGCCCCGGTGGTAGCTCCAACAGCCGCCAATGAGATGGTAGTAACAATTGTGGCTGTAGTTCCAAGATCCCTTTTCTGTCTGAAGAGAGTCATAGCGTGAGGGGCATCAACGGGCACAGGCACCCAGTGAGGCATGCGAGTAACCAGGGCATACCTAATTAGAGTCTCACAACAGTGTGATGCAGCCATGATCATTCAGGCCTTTACAGCCATTGAAGCAGGACATTCTCCCCAAGCATGGTTGGATACCATAAAAAGCTAAAATGTTACGCTCAGGATGCGAGGCTAAGCACTGCACTCAGGGTCAGCCGCTTTGGACCCAGACAAGAGCATGTCTGATTGCATGTGGGTTGATGCCCCAGGTCCCGCCCCTGAGAAAAAGGTATCAGATGGGTCTGATGCTCTTTGGGTGGATGACACCTAAATGAACATCGGTACAAAGTCCCAATTTATTTCTAATATCAGAGATCAGACCTCTACTCTTGCCTGATGCGTCTAAAACAAAAAGGGGGAACTGTAGAGAGCTGCGGAATGCTATGCCTTAAAGATGGAGCTGGTTTCCGCCTTCCACCTTCCCGATGGTGAGTGCTCTCTGTCATTAACAATTCCACGTTTGGCTAAGGCTGAGGATCTGGCTTGCTTCCATGTATGTGGACCTATCTGCATTGCCCACGTGGCACGCCTGGGTTGGCTACCCAGAGGCTATTTAAGCTGTGGGCTGGCTTTCCCCAGGGTCTGAGGATTGTTCAAGGTTCCTGAATAAACTGCATTGAAAAAAAAAAAAAAGAGGCCTATAGAACACCAAATAGACTAGACCAGAAAAGAAACACCTCACATCACATCATAGTCAAAACAATAAATCTACAAAACAAAGGAACGATATTAAAAGCAGCAAGGGAAAAAGGCCAAGTAACATATGAAGGTAGAGCTATCAGAATCACACCAGACTTCTCATCAGAAACTATGAAATCCAGAAGGGCCTGGGCAGGTGTCATACAGACTCTAAGAGACCACAGATGCCAACCCAGACTACTATACCCTGCAAAGCTTTCAATCACCATAGATGGAGAAAACAAAGCATTCCATGACAAAACTAAATTTATGCAATATCTACACAGCAAACCAGCCCTACAGAAAATACTAGAAGGAAAACTCCAATCCAATAAAAACAACTTCACCCAAGAAAATATAGCATATAGATAATATTCCAACAAAAATTAAAAGAAAACAAGCAATGGAACACAGTAAGACCACCGACTCCAATATAAAAGGAACTAACGTTCATTGGTCACTATTATCTATCAACATCAATGGACTCAACTCTCCAATAAAAAGACACAGACTAACAGAATGGGTGTGGAAACAGGATCCAACATTCTGCTGCATCCAAGAAACCCACCTCTGCAACAAAGATAAACACTACCGCAGAGTAAAGGGCTGGAAAAATGTCTTTCAAGCAAACAGACACAGAAAATAAGCTGGGGTAGCTACCCTAATATCTAATAAAATAGACTTTCAACCAAAGTTAATCAAAAAAGATGCAGAGGGGCACTACATTCTCATCAAAGGAAAAATTCACCAAGAGGACATCATAATTCTGAACATCTATGCCTCAAATACAAGAGCACCTACATTCATAAAAGAAACATTATTAAAACTCAAATCACACATTGATCCCAGCACCTTAATAGTGGAAGATTTCAACACCCCACATTCAGCAAGGGACAGATCATCTAGACAGAAGCCTAATAAAGAAATAAAGGCACTTACAGGGGTCCTAAATCAAATGGACCTCATAGATGTCTACAGAACTTTGCACCCAAACTCAAAAGAGTATACCTTCTTTTCAGCACCTCATGTAACCTTCTCCAAAATAGACCATATAGTTGGTCTCAAAGCAAGCCTCAACAGATACAAGAGGATTGAAATAATCTCCTGTATTCTATCTGACCACCATGGAACTCAATGGGAGGCTCTTTGACCTCCCCACCCCCAAGGGAAGAGCAGTCTTGTTAGGCCACAGAGGAGGACTTTGCAGCCAGTCCTGAAGATACCTGATAAAACAGGGTCAAATGAAAGGGGAGGAGGTCCTCCCCTATCAGTGGACTTGGAAAGGGGCAGGAAGTAGATGAGGGAGGGAGGGTTTGGGAGGGAATGAGGGAGCAGGATACAGCTGGGATAGTTAATAAAATGTAACTAGTAATAAAAAATTTTTAAAAAGTTCAAATATTAGTTACAAATAATAATCACTCTAAGGAGGAGAAAATTTCATCAAATATGGCTTATGTGATGACCCCATGTTATTACAAAGCACAAAGATACATATAAATAGGCATGCCAAAAGCAAAACTTCAGGCTCAATGAGTAATAGTAATTAATAAAACTGTGTCTACAAACATAAAAACAAAATTAAAAAAAGAAAAAATAAATATTTTTTAAATTAGAAAGTTATTAACACAGGGTTACTTGGGGACAATTAGGCAAGCGCACATTTATAAGTTACTTGGAATAGTGCCTAATATACATCAGGATCAACTATACACTATTATTTTTTTTCAGAATGATAGACAAGCACATGAAAAGCCAATAGCACTCACTGAAATGATACAAAGAAGGCTGTGCCACTAGAAATAACCACCAAGAGTTTCACCAAGAGATAGGATATAATTATACATAGAGAAAAGAGTGTTCTCCCTATTAAACACAGCCAAGTCCAAGTTTTGCAGGGCCTGGAGGGAATAAAACACACTTGGAGCCTCAGGAAATCTGCAGCTTTGAACTACAAACAGATATTCCTAAGAAATTTTCTGGTAAGCAAAATAGCAATGATGAAGTATCCCTGAGCCGCCTTTAGTGATCTGAGGAAGGAACAGAGACACAGTCTCTTTTTAAAATTAATTTTCTTATTAATTACAATTTATTCACTTTGTATCCCCAGCTGTAGCCCCCTACTCATCCCTTCCCAATCCCACCATTCCTCCCTCTTCTCCTCCCATGCCCCTCCCCCAGGCCACTGATAGGGGCAGTCCTCCTCCCCTTCCATCTGACCCTAGCCTATAAGGTCTCATCAAGAATGGCTGCATTGTCTTCCTTTGTGGCCTTCTAAGGCTGCTGCCTCCCCCCTCAAGGGGAGGTGACCAGAGAGCCAGCCACTGAGCTCATGGCAGAGACAGCCCTGTTCCCCTTACCAGGACGCCCACAGATATAGCCCATGGCACAAGACTCTTACACAAGAGACTCTGTAGCAGGAAAACATAGGGAGATAGTGAGAGTGGAGAACTCCTTGTCGTCGATCAGTTCTGGTCACCACCAGACATAACACCCAGAAGTTGTCATATTTCGGATGTCACATGTCAGCCAAAGGTCAACCTGTTAAAAAGCTTGGTCCAGGCAGGCCCTGTTGGTACTGATGGAATATCTAGGAGGCCTGGTCTAATCAAGGAATTCCCATTATTGAGTATAGTCATGCTGGTGAGGATATGGGGAAGGGAATACTTAACCATTGCTAGTGAGAATGCAATCTTGTACAGCTGTTATGAAAATCAGTGTGCTGGTTTGTCAGGAAGCTGTAAATAGATGTACCTCAAGATCCAGTTACAGTTACAGCACTCCTGAGCATATACCCCAAAGACTCTACCTCCTCCTATTACAGAGATGCTTGCTCAGCCATTTTCACTGCTGTTCTAATCATCATAGAAAAAAAAAACCTGGAAATAGCCTGGATATATCAGCTGATGAATAGATAATAAAAATGTGCCCCATTTATACAATGTGAAAAGAATGAAAATTTCAGATAAATGGATGGATCTGTAAAAACTCATCCTAGGAGAGATCCCTAAGGAAATATTATATGTTTTCTCTGTAGTCTGAATAGGTTAGGTATTAAGCAAAGGACTAGCGGAGATGGGAGAATCCTCTAAGAAAAGGGAAATTTAATATACAGTTATAGAAAGACAGGGGAGACTGGAGTAGGAGGATTAAATGAGAAGGGGGAGGGAAGAGATGAGTAAGAAAAGAAATATGGGGAGAAACAACTAATAGTAAAAAACGTTTGATGTGTTATATGGGAGCTTACTGCTGTAGAAACTTCTTAAAATACATACATGCATAAAGGAACTATAACTGGAGTCACTAAGTAATGGAAGAGACAACGACCCAACTAGATATCGTTTGCCACCAAGTGAAACCTCCAGTGCCAGGAATGGCTTACATCTAACCAAGTTCTTGGCCCATGGAAACCTCCAGACAACTTGGGCTAATTGTCAAGGCTGTTGGTTGCTCTCCACAAACTGATGTTAAGGCCTCATTGCTGAAAACAACACCTATATATCTAATTAAACACAAAGAATTTGACCCATTGCCTAACTAGAGCCTTCAACCCCTACTTACTAGTGTTTGTGGTACTGGAAGGGACTCTAGATGACATTGTGCTAGACACGTAACTGCCCAGCTACAAACCCTGTGACATACAACTGTTGTCTGCCTGTATGACATGCTAGTGCAACAGTGGCAGAAACATTGTGGTAAATAACCACCTGTTATCTGATTGGATTTAAGGTCTACTCCAGGAGATGAAACCCGTAACTGATGCTATTTGAGTGTGCGTGAACATTGCCCATGGACCGGCAATGGGCCTAGGGAAAAACCAAATACTATTGTTCTGCTAAAGAAACAGAAATGACAGGGACTGTTTCTGACATGAACTCAATGGCTGGCTCTTTGACCTCCCCCCTTTCCCCAGGTAGGAGCAGCCTTGCTAGGCCACAGAGGAGAACATTGCAGCCAGTCCTGAAGAGACCTGATAAGCTAGGGTCAGATGGAAGGGGAGGAGCACCTCCCCTATCAGTGGACTTAAAGAGGGCCAGGGAGGGTGGGATTAGAAGGGAATGAGGGAGGGGCTACAGCTGGGATACAAAGTTAATAAACTGTAACTAATATTAAAAAAAAATTAAAAATCCAGAATCAAAAAAGAAACAGAAATGAGTTCATTACTTATTTTAGATATTAGCCCTCTCTTGAATGTAGGATTGTCTTACTGTTTGAGGAAAGACAACATAAAATTCATTGCGGTAGGAAAAGCACAGGACAGGAGCAGGAGGCTGCTTGTCGTAATTCATCCGTAGATGAGGAGTGCACGGAAAGTGAGGACAGGCTAAAACCTCGTGGCTTACCTCCAGGTTCCACCTCTTCTAGCCTCCATCTACTAAAAGCTCCACAAACTTCCCGAAGAGTACCAACAATTGGGAACCAAGTGTTCAAATGCCCAGACCCATGGGAGGTGATTTGCTTTCAAACACAGCACCCATTTTTTTTTTCTGAGCAAGCCAACTCTAAGCCAATTCAAGCCAGTTCTAAGCAGGGGAGACTTCTTGATCTGGCCTGGTCTGGGTGATGACCACAGAGATTTAACAGGCTGAGGAGCGGTCTCCACAGAGGAGGAACATGGCGAATGCACGAGGTCCAACCTGAGCAAAGAAGGCAGCCCAAGACAGAGCCCAAGAAGCTGTACCAAAATTAGACACTAAATAGCATCCTATACGCCTAAATTTCTTGTAGAAATGACTGAATCAGGAAAGTAAAATAAGCCCCTAAAATAGAGATTAAACACAGAAAGATAATGCAGAAAGTACAGACAGCAGCAAGTGTGCAGTCGAAGACACTGGCAGACACTGAGGATGGCCCTTACACAGGCTAATGAATACATGACTCCTGCCAGGAAAAACCTTTCTCTCAGACATCATGAGCATTGTTGCTATACCATCAGTAGAACCACATTCAACCAACGTGATTAAACTGTTCATTTTAAAATACATTTTGAAGATTTATGTTTAAAGTTTTTATCATATTTGATTCCATTAATATGTAAGTATAAAGAGTATATTAGTATTGCTGATGCTAAATGTGTTTTTATTTCTATATTGACATGAGAAAAATGTGAGGTTACCATATAATATTTATCTACTACAAAGAAAAGTGTTCAGGAATTGATATTTACAAATATTTACCAGTAGATTTAACATAATCTGAAATATACTGGTCATAATATGTACTTTTTAAAGATTATGAAAAACTGGAAAGACTAACCTCAAAACAATAAAAAAAATTTTTTTACAGGCAATTTCACTCTCCAAAAGTATTTGGGGTTATTTGAGATATACTAGGAATTTGAAACAACCTAATTTTCAATTTTCTTATTGTATTTTCATATAAATTTCTTTTCAAGAACATGAATACATTACATATCACTAGTGCTACCATCTTTCTAGATATTAATAATTAAAATTTATTGATATAATAATCTTCATGCTGCTGCATTTGAGGTTTATATCCTCAGATTATGGGCTATACTAAAGAAGGAAGCAGTTTTCCATTTAGACAGAATAGGTATGCCCCAAAGCCTCCATTTTGCACCTTAAGTAAATTTTAAGTTAATTCTAGAAAAAAAATAAATGTAGAATAAGCTGATTAAGGTAATTTCCAGGAAGAGAAAAGTTGATTATAGTTCCTTTATCTCAAAAGGCAACATGAATAGATAACCAATGCGGAACCCTGAAAAAGTAGGTGCCCTGGTACAGAGAACAGTGAGCGTGTAGACTTTCCATTGCCATGAGTAGCTGTGTAACAACAGCACTAGTCTCAAGTACTGTTGCCGAAGCCATAAATCAATACATTTCAGTGACTTAGTGAGTGGCAGGCCCACAATCCCATGCTAATATGTTTGGGATGGAGATTTAATTGGATGTTCTATTCAGAGGTAATGCTACTGAAAAACACTGCTATCAACATCAAATGGGCATAGTAGCACAAGTCAACTAGCAAGCAAATAATAGGACTGAATTAAACAAAGAAAAACGTACACCCACAAAGGTGAATTCAGCATTGGAAACTTCAACAGTAGCTTTTTTAAAATTCTGAATTAAATACAAAATGTCCAGCATGGCTTCCCAGCAAGCACATTATTTGTTGGAAGTCAGAATGCTGCTTCAATGCATTTTGAGTCCTTATTTTGTTACATAATAGTATGCTTAAAAAGCAACACATTGTGAGCTTGGGAACTGTTAGGCATTTATTTACCACGGTGGGTTAATCTCATTCAGTGAGGTATAGAAACTCAATAATGAGTGTTACAGTATATAAGCTAATTGCTAGGATAAAACCAAATGAATAATTACTTAACTTCAGAATGAGGCCTGCGGGAATTTTTCTTTAATAAAGGTTTAATTCACCAGTGATAATGAATGCAATCTCACATAATACTGAATAACACCATTAGCATAATGGCTGTGATACAAAAACTATAATTAGAACTAAACAGAAACGTTAATTACAACCACCAAGGTACTGAATGAAATACTGTTGTTTAAGAAATTGACCTGCTATGCTGTCATGCTTTAGGGGCTAAGGATACATCGGTAATTAAATGTATAGCACATAAATACATATGAATACATATAAATAAGTTACAACAGGGCTTTCTTAATTCTGGTTAAATCCTATTAAATGTAACAAATAAATTAATAAGACATTGTCTCAAATTCAAAATGAAGCTAAAGAGGATTAATAGTTTTTTCTTCGTTAAGTACAAACATCCACATTTATGTTTTAAAAATCCAGTGTTAGAGCAGACATTTCCAACTCTATATTTTATTGGTGCTAATGAATAATATATATGAAATTTTTTTAAAAAACATGAAATAATAATATAAAGGGAAAATACATTGCATAATCAATAAAAAGTTAAAGTACAAAAACTAATAGTCCTGAAAATTTCAGCTATTATTTTAAAATATTCTAAATGTTAATTAGCATATATACAAATAAATGCATATAAGCACACATGAGAAATTTATATATTTAAATACATGTGTTAAGCATTAACCAAGTATCTATATTAAATTACAAAAATAATTACAACCACAAAAATCTTCCATCCCTATACAAATAGGGATACCCTATACAATAGGATATTTTAAATTTTAAATTTTTAAAAAATATTAATGCAGATGCTGTGACTTATGGGCAACCTTTGGGCAGAGTGCAGGGAATCTTGTGTAAGAAGTGGGAGACAGTAAGATCTGGAGAGGACATGAACTCCACAAGGAAAGCCACAGAACCAAAAAATCTGAGCACAGGGGTCTTTCCTGAGACTTATACTCTAACCAAGGACTGTGCATGGAAATAACCTAGGACCCCTGCACAGATGTAGCCCATGGCAGTTCAGTATCCAAGTGGGTTCCCTAGTAATAGGAACAGGGACTATCTCTGACATGAACTGATTGGCCTGCTCTTTAATTACCTCCCCTTGAGAGGGAAGCAACATTACCAGGCCACAGAAGAAGACACTGCAGCCACTCCTGATGAGACCTAATTGACTAGGATCAGAAGGAAGGAAAAGAAGACCTCCCCTATCAGTGGACTTGGGGAGGGGCATACATGTAGAGGGTAGAGGAAGGGAGAGATTGGGATGGGAGGAGGTAGGGAACCACAGGGGAGATACAAAGTGAATAAAGTGTAATTAATAAAGAAAAAAAAGAATTACAAAAAAATATCATATCTTGCAATAAAAATATGGTTTATTGCTCATAATAACAGTATTGTGTTTCACAATAAAGTAAAATCTTTCAGATACAAATACTACCCAGAATAGGCGATACATGTTCAAAAATTCAAACAGTTGTGAAGTCCTGGCAATAGGATCAGATGTTGAAAACATCCTCATATACATAGCAAGTTTGGGATGAGAATAGGCTACATGAGACCTGTCAAAAAAGATAGGAAGGGAAAAAAGAAGAGAGAGAGGGAGGGAGGGAATAAGGGAAGGAGTGGGGAGGGAGGGGGGTTGGAGGAAAGGAAAGGAGGGAAGGGAAGTGAAAGGAAGAGAGGAAAGGAAAGAAAAAGGAGAGGAAAGGAAAGGAGAGAAGAGGAAAGAAAAAGGAGAGGGGAGGAAAGAAAAAGGAGAGGGGAGGGAAGGGAAGGGGAGGGAAAGGGGAAAGGGGGGAGGAGGAGAGGAAAAGGAAAAGGAAAAGGAAAAGGAAAGTAAAGGAAAGGACAAATAGAACTTAAGGAGAAAATTTAACACCCTGTGAGCCAAACCAGTCAAAACTTAGAAAAATACTCTGGAATCAATTCATAATTTGCCCTCAGCTACTCTTTGTCTCTTTATTCTTTTATTCGGTTTCAATCCAATAAATAATAGTTTCTACTCTTACAGTTATCAGCCTTGTTCCTACATTATATTTTCCAATAGTCTAACAGTCTTTTGAACTTGCATTTGTTCTTCCATGAAGTACATCTAGAAAGCACTTCCCTAGTCAGCCATCCAGAACAACACTATTCATTAATGAAATATCACCTCCTTGTAGTTATTCATAAGAAGATGTCATTATCTTGCAAACACAGACCATAGTGTTCTGTGATGGACTGCTGGCCATCATAATCACTTGACAATGGCCCAACAGGAAACACAAGGGAGAAAGACACTAAGGGATGAAAGAAGATGCAGCATCTCACAGCCATACTTTGGGCAGAGCACAAGGAGTCTTATAGAAGACAGGGGAATAGAAGGACATGGAGGGGACGGGGGCCTCACAAGGAGACCAGCAAAGCTAAAAACTCTTGAGCCCAGGGAGTCCTGCAGAGACTAATGCACCAACCAAGGACCATGCATGGAGAGGACCTAGACCCCTGCTCAGATGTAGCCAATTGGCAGATCAGTCTCTATGGGGGTTCCCCAGTAAAAGGAGCAGGGACTGCCTCTGTCCTGAACTCTGTTGACTGCTCTTTGATCACTTGCCCTTGGTGATGTGGCCTTTTAGGCCACAGAGAAAGAGTATCCAGGCAGTCCTGATGAGACTTGATAAGTTATGAACAGATGGCAGAGGAGGAGAACTCTCCCTTTCAGTGAACTAAGGGAAGGGGATGGGGTGGAGAGGGAGAGGGAGTGGAAGTGGGAGGAGTTTAAGGAGGGACTTCAGTCTGGATATATAATGAATAAATTTAAAAATTTTCAAAAGAGGAGTGTACCCTTTCCAATGTTGCTTTGTATTCCCTGATGCTAATGAGGTGGATAATGTCTCATTGAGTTTAACTTTCATTTAAAAAAAAATGTTTGTGGGAGTGGGACCAAAAGAAAGCACTGGATCCCCTGAAGCTGGATTTTCAAGAGGTTGTGAGATGACAATAATGTGTGCTGAAAACAGAACGTGGGTCCTCTGGAATATGGGCACTCTTTTTAAAACACATATACTTATTTTTATTTTCTGAGTATTCATGCTTTTTCTGCATATATTTATGTGTAGCACATGCATACCAGAAGCCCATAGAAATCAGGAGGAGGCAGAGATTCCCTGGAACTGTAGTCGTGGGAAGCTGTGAGCCATCATGTCAGTGCTAGGAATCTAATCTACAGTCCTCTACATGAACAGTAAGTGCTCTCAGTGATGCTGAGCATCTCTCCAGACCTGTCAGCAGCAAGAACTCTTAACCACTGAACTATTTCTCTGGCCCTGGATATCTTTAATGAAGAGGTTTGAATATTTTTTCCATGCACCTAATATTTGTATTCCTTCTTTTGAGAAATGTCAATGCATGGAGAGGACTTAGACCCCTGTAGATGTAGCCCATAGGCAGCTCAGTCTCCATGTGAGTTCTCTAGTAAGGGAGCAGGGGCAGTCTCTGACATGGACTCTGATGCCTGTTCTTTGATCACTTCCCTCTGGCTGGGCAGCTTTGCCAGGCCAAAAAGGAAGAGAATATAGGCAGTCCTGATAAAACTTGATAGGCTAGGGTCAGATGGTAGGGAAGGAGTGTTCCCAATTTTTGAGGGGGAAAGAGGGAAGAAGGAGGGAGGATGGGACTGTGAGGAGATGAGGAAGGAAGCTACAATTGATATAAAGTGAATGAATTACAAAAATTTGAATGAGGTTAGTTGTTTCTTAACAATTAATATGTTTAAATTCCTTACATGTTTTTAATATCAACTTATCAAGATATTTTCTCCTGTCACATATTCAATCTCTTTAAGGTGTGTGTTGCTATAATAAACACCATGAACAAAAGCAAGTTAGAGATGAAAAGGCTTATTTTACTTCACAGATAACAGTCCACCATTGAGAAAACTCAGAGCAGAAAGTCAAGACAGGAAGCTGAAGGCAGGAACTGAAGCAGAGGCCATGGAGGATGCTACTTACAGAACTGCTCATCATGCCTTGCTCAGCCTGATTTCTTATATAATCCAGGACCACCAGCTCAGGGGTTGCACTGCCCACAGTGAGCTGGGTCCTTCCACATCAAGCATTAATTAAGAAAATGCCCTCACAGGAAAACTTTCTTCAGTTAGGTTTCCCTTTTTCCATATCACCCTAATTTTAGTCAAAATTATATATATATATATATATCACTATATATAATATTATATTTAATATATATTTAATATTATATATATTATATATCACTATATATAATATTATATTTAATATCTATATAGTCACTATAACAAAAAATAGAGCAAAGAAAGTGTCACATATGAGATGCCATCATCTTATACAACTCTGGATGGACCATATGACATAACATAGAAATGGGAGGGAAAGGTCATGATCTGGGAAATCAGACATGCAACATCAACTTTGGCAGCAAAGATGATAAGCATCCTTACTTAAAATCTGTGTGATGTCTCATCGCACATATACCAACACAGTGCTCGACAAGATTAACACTAGAGTTAGTTTACACACATTCCCCTGTGTCCTCACTTAGCTAAGGGTAACACTCCCTTCTGCCTCTGCAGTGTTCTATAAGGGCGCACCGTGGTCACAAACTTAATGATGCCTCCCAGGCCTACTCCAGCATGCCACAGGCCTACACTATGCATCTACTTGTATTATCCTTGAAAAATATGTCTTCACATGGCTCTCAGAAGTATTAATTAGTTATGATTAGCCTATCCAGGGAGCGCCAGAAATGCCTCCAATTGTGTTAGCTGCCCCAACTGTAGAGTGTTAGAATGGCCTCTGCCTATATCTCTAGAAAGCAAGCTTTGTGTTTCTTGGCTGAGAAGCCTTGTGACTTGTCCCTCTGGATGTAAGAAAAGGAATGTGATGCTGATGGCTCCACGTAAAGCACGTGTTTACACGTGGGAGAGTTCCAGTCTAGGGAATATGCATAGTGAGATAAAGATTCACTGTGTATGGACCTAGAACCACTTAGCAAACACACGTGTGCATGCACGAATGCGTGCACACGCACACACACATGCACACGCACACACACATGCACACGCACACACACATGCACACGTACACACACATGCACACGCACACACACATGCACACGCACACACACATGCACATGCACACACACATGCACACGCACACACACATGCACACATACACAAAATTTGGATAATTTGTAATTTTTTTAAAAAGAGGCTCATAATCAAACACAATCATCTTCTTTGTGCTATAGCTAGCTAGCTATCAGGATTCAAGCATGGGGACTCTCCCAGTTTCAGTGCTTTTCTTATAGCCATTTTGTTGTGTTTTACTTTGGTTTGGTATTTTTGTTTGTTTGGTTGGTTGTTTTTCATTTTGCTTCGGTTTTAGTGCATTTTTCTTTCACTACTTTTCACTTCAACAAATAAAAAAGTTCTCTCCAAACATAGACCGATACTGCTCCCACAGTCGGACTCAACCTCCTCTGTGTTTTTAATTAACGTGGGCCCAGCAGTAGTTTGTAACACATGGCATTTTGTGTGACTTACAGTATGCCCACCACTGAGACATAAATGCAAAGTAATCATTCTAATAAGCAGATATAAACATTTACAACAATTGTAACAAGTCTCTGCAACAAATGAGAAAATATAAAGAAAAGCAGCCAGCAGCAAGCTAGGAATCAGCTTCAATGCAACTGCATGGGTACGAATGTCATTCAAAGAGCTGATCTTTTCTTGCCTTTAGCAATTTCAAAACTCCAAAGTGGCTAATGAGCTTGTACTTTCAATGCCAAAAAAATGAGAACCCTGATTAAGGAACAAAAACAAAAACTAAGACTTCAATTTTCATGTTTCTTCCAAAGACACCAGCAGAGTCCTTGGGCATTTAGGTGACGGCATCATTTCTGTAACATAAAGAAGTTACAAAACCTCAGTCCAGAAACAAAATGGGAAAGCCTTAGGACTGCGCCCACAAACAGTAGGTAGGCCTTATGTGGGAAGAAGCTTGGCCCATGGGAAGGGTAGAGGGAATGTCAGAGACTGCGGAAGTGTCAAACATGAGTGCAAAAAGCACCCACGAACAACTTGTCAGCCAAGCGCACGGGCACAGACGTTATTCTAAAGTGGAAATGTGGGACGGCACTAAGTCAACCCTTATGCGTACTTTATTAGTTACTTTTCTATTTGACCAATTTGTGGGCAACTTATAAAAGAATGCATTTAATGAGGCTTACGATTTCAAAAAGTTAGAGTCCATGATGGCAGAGCAAAGGCACGTCATCAGGACCAACTGAAAGCTCAAACCTCAATCTATAAAGCAAAGAGAAGGTGCTCCGGAAATGGTGCCAGATTTTTGAAAACTCACAAACAACCCCCAGTGACACACCTCTTCCAACAAGGCCATACCTAATCGTCACAAACAGTTCCACCGACTGAGATCCAAGTATTCAAACAGATGAGGCTATGGGGGGTCTTTCTCATTGAAACCACTACACGTGTCTTAGACATTACAGAATCCATTGAATTGGGACATAGTCAAAACAAGGAATCCATTCATGATCTGATTTAAGAGTTTTGGTTTCTAGAGGTGGAACTAAAGATGATATCAGAAAGAATAGAAGATTTTAAAACAACTATCAGGACAAATAAACAATGGTGCCATTCACAGAAAGAAGAGAGAGATAGGAGAAAAATGATATCTTAAAATTCAAGTCAATAACTGTTAAATACCTGATGTGCAACAAGCAACCTCTTCTGGTATAGATATGAGTTGTACAGGGACATATAGACAATTATTGGGGGGAAATGCCTAATGCATAGACCAAATGTGAACTAAGCACCAATCTAAGTGTCCAATTCATTTAAACTTCACACAAACCCAGGTCATAGGGGAAAACATTGGGGTTCAGAGAAGTGACAGGCCTAGGTCACCCATCAGATAAATATCTTAGCCAGGATTTGGAAGCAATTTGACTCCAAAGTTTATGACGTTAACCAAGTATAACATAGGACTTTTTAAACATCTGTTTCCACATGGAGAGATGGAGAAGGGGGATTGGGAGAAGGAAGTAGAGACTGTGTGTGTGTGTGTGTGAGAGAGAGAGAGAGAGAGAGAGAGAGAGAGAGAGAGAGAGATTTCAATTGCCAGGTGCAATAGAATAAGATTGCTTCCAACTTTAAGCACTGGGGAAGATGGCAATGCTAATGTAAGATGCAAACTGAACATGAAAATCTTCTTTAATATTTATCATTTCTAAAGGGCTCTTCTATGACCTGGCTGGTTCCCTGATAACTGAGAGAGAGAGAGTTATTAATTAATTTAATAAGCATACCACAATAACTGGGCATGTATGATTTAAACTAGTATTCTGGGCTAGTCTGGCTACCTCCCAGCCTCACACCCCAAGTTACTTGCCAAAATTAGCCCTGTCTGGCCTGAATCTGCTCCATCAGGCTATATCCTTTTTCTCCATCTTCTTCCTTTCTTCTTTCTTTTTCTCTTCTCTTCTCCTCCTCTCCTCCTCCCAATCTCATGGCTTCTACCTGAGAACTGGGAATTGAAGCTCCACCTACTTTTCTTCTGCCCAGTTACAGGCTGCCCAGCTTTTTTTTTTTAACTAATCAGAAGTAATTTGGAAGCAAAGTTTATACAGCAAAGACAGGTGTTCATGAGAAGGCACTCATCTGGACTGCAACCAGATCTTGGGGGACAGAATTTATTATCTGAATACACAATGCACCAGACCAGTCCCCAGCATGTAATGGCTTTCTACTGAAGAATGAAGCTTCCAGGAAAGGTACCTGGGGGAGGTAAAAGTACCTTGTTACAGATTTTAATGAAATCTTAAGGAATAATCTCTTCAAACACCATTTTACCTGTTGTGACTGGCCAAATATTAGGCATGAAAATTCAGGACTCTTCCAAGTTGGTAGAATTATCTTTCCTGATTTGTTTCAATAATGATGGTACTGATAATTCATAACTTGCATGATTCCAGAGTATGGTTAGTCTATTATATCAGGAAAAGAAAAGATATTTGGCTGCATGTGATTAAGCACATTCATGAAGTCCTTTTCATGGTAACTTGCTCTCTAAATGAAAGTCCCACTGAGCAGAGTGAAGAGGGTGAAAAAGTGGGTGAGGGGAGATGACAGAGGAAAACTCGTAAATTCTAGACCCTAGAATAACAGCAGTGTCGCCCAATATCTTTTGTGCACTTGCCATGAGGTAGACAGTAGAAATCACAAACTCTGCAAGGGCCTGTATGGTAGACAAAACAATGATCCTTCAAAGATGAGAGAATGCTGTCTTACAGGACAAAGGGGGACTGGACAGAGCTGTTAAGTGGAAAAAAATTAAATCTAAGCACTATCTCTGAGTTTTCTGGGTGTGATCAATGAAATCAAAGAAAAGAGAAAGTAAGATCACAAGAAAAGGAGTAGCCAAGGAAAAAAGGGGAGGATAGGAGGGAGGGAGGGGAGGAGGAGGAGAGAGCTCATGTATGCACTGCCAGGGGACATTTGGAACTTACTGTAAAGGAGGATGAGGCTCCAGCCAAGGAATTTGGGCAGCCTCTAGAAAAAATGAGAAAACATGGTCCCCTAGAGCCTTCAGTGTGAGTTAGCCCTCTGATGCCTTGGTTTTAGGAGTTCTGGCATCTGAACTATAAGATTATATTTTCATTTTTAAACTATGAGGGGATAATTTATAACAGGAAGAAGAAATAACCGTAATACATAAATTTATAACTTGATCATCTTATTATTTTATGACCCTGATTGTTCAATATTCCTTCATTCAGTTGATAAAATATTTATCAAGCATCTAGGCTGCCCAAAGCCTGCTTTAGTGCGTAGTAATGGCAAGTAAGGGTTGGTCAGAGCTCCAGGAGTGCTTGCTGTCCAGGAGATAAAAACAAGCAAGCTACAATGACATCCTTACAGTGACAGAGTGAACAACAGTGGGAGGACAAAGCAGCTGCTCTAAAACCTGTGTGGAGTGTTTCCCATTGCATATATATGAGGCGGGGGGGATAAAATTCTGACTTGGAGGGCAAGACAGTGAACCCTATCTAGTACTTCCAGTGAACAGAATGGCAAAGGGTCAGACTGAAAAAAAGAAGCACCTCAAAACTACATGTTTGGTCTTCCTGGAAGGCAGGGTGGATCCTAGACCAAACAGAGAGAGGCCATGGAATTGCCAGGCACATTTGTTCAGCAAAACCAGGCACCCATTTCTTCCCCAGAAGGCCTGGTATTAGGGAGCAAAGGACACAATTTCCTTAAGCTTGTCAATGTTAAGATATAATACCGAAATGTTCTTTCACCTCTAAAGAGAAAATATTAAATTTATTATCACTTTTTAAAAAGAAAACAACGCCAAAAGGTATAGATATATTTTGTCAACTGCAATTCTGTAACTCTGATTTATAGTTTTCCTTGTAATTCTTTTTGCTTTTAGGTTCACAAATCCAAGGTATTAAATGGTTTTTGTACCATTGTCAGCAAACGAGGACTACCTACCCCAGGATGAATGCTTTAAGTCTAGAAAAAGACCACATTCTGAAGGCAGACCTTTCCTTCCTTGGATAGGTTTCCTGTAGAAATTCCAACTGGCTCTGCTGACCTTTAGGGCTCCCCCAAAACCCACAGTACTTGAATAAAATGAGAACATAAATAATTTATTAAACAAAAACAAAATGTGTCCCAAGGGGAAGCCATCATGATCCTTGACCCTTCACACACACAAAGCCAACTTACCAATCACATGCTTTCCATTTTATGGTTATAAGAAAGGGAGGCCAATGCAGCAGCTTGCTCTGTGATTTGAGGACCAAGAGAAAAGCAAATGAGGGAAGTGGTAGGAGCAGAAGTGGGGATCAATGTGGGAACAGCCACCCCCTCTCCTACAGTGTGGCCAGAATTCTTTTCTGTAGGTCATATTTACCATGGAAAACAAACAAGCTGCTGGCAGGCCAATAAGAACACGACCTTGCAAGCTAAGAGTCAGCAGCAACCCTGGGCAGCACCGAGATAACATTGCCTAGAATTCAAGAATTGCATAAAAATCAAGAGAAGACCCATGAGAGCTGAGGAGCCTCTGAAAGGAACTGCAGTAGAGAGCCCCTCCCAGGTTGCCCTGCAGCTCAAAACAGCCAATGGCTGGAACACAGTGCAGGAAACATGGCTTCATTTGTTTCTTCTATTTCTTCCACCAGTTTTCACTTCATTGACCTTATGCGCCAAAGCTTCTAGAAATAGAGAAACAGCAGCCACAGTGGCTGTCCCATGTCTGAAATTTGTAGAAGAAATCAGCAAAAATGGATATTCTCTAACCAGTTCAAACTGCTTAGGAACTGCTATTCACCGGAAGCTTTCAATATTTTATTTCTTCGATATAAGCAAATATCAGGCAAGAAGAAACTTAACGGAGAATTCGGGATGTTGGCTTTCAGTTGGCTTTTTTTCCTTGTCATTCTAAGATACAAGTCCATAGGAAAAATATATCCTATCAGGAGAGTTCCATTAATCCACTCTGGAAACAACCTGGCAAACACACCCAAAGATTTGCTTCACTAATGCCTTAGGCATCTATTAACGCAATCAATTTGATAATCAGCATCAACTATTGTATCAGTTTGATAGACGGAAATCCAGAATAACTTCAAAAATGATATTTAGCTTTAAATAAAATCTGAGACTCAACTCCTTGTGCCTTAAAACAAGCAGGAAAACACATATCCACTTTAAATAAAGACTCTGTATCATAAGACTAGTTTCTAAAGCAGAATGAGGGTAAACAGATGCCCTGCCGAGAGCAGGAAATGTTTGGTGCAAATGTTCACCTGATATCACCTATTTCTCTATAAGCCATAAGGACGTACACATGTATATCTATTGCTCTTTTCCCAATACAAACTTTTTGTTACACAATGTGATGATAATTAAATTGATAGCTTCGAGGTAAATCAAAGATGTCTGCTCTCCATTATCTATAGTCAGGAAGGCAGGAAGTATACACAGATCAAAATGGTGGAGAGTCATTTGAACTTTCTGAGTCATGTCATTTTTATTTTAGTATTAGAGTCATGGGAATAAACAAAAGCCTCAGAAATTGCTTCAGCTCTATGAAGATTCTTCTGTATCACCCTCTTTCATTCAATAATGTTGCATAATTCATCCTGAGATTATAGGTATTTCCCATGTGATCCAAGGCAACAGACCAAACTCCGCAAACCTTCCAACCCTACCTGGGGAAAAGGAGGCAACCAGTTTATGAAGCCCTACTTCCTATTTGGTTAAGTAACTTTCTTCCAAAACATTTTTGTCCTGTTATTTTTAAAAATTGTCATATAGTCACTGTACATTGTACATTTCCACACACCTATATGATATACATCAATACGGCTCACAGTTCCTCTCATCCCCTGCGTCAGACTTTCCCTTTCATAAATCTCCCTTATTCCACCAGTTTGTTTCTATGTTCATGTCATATACACACACTAGCAACACAATCAGAAATGCAGGAGCAGTCATATGGTTTTTAACTCTTTATGCCACTTCATCCAAGAAATAAAAAATGCTATTAATAACAGTCCTATTCACGACAAAAGGCATGCAGTTATCCTACCCCTCTTTGGTAGTTTGAATAGGAATGGTCTCCATAGGTTCATATATTTTACTGTTTGGTCATTAGGGAGTGGCTCTACTTAACAGAGATTAGGAGGTGTGGCCGTTTTGAAGTAAGCTTAGCCTTGTTGGAAGAGGTGGGTCACTGGAGATGGTCTTTGGTGTTTTAAATGTACAAGCCAAGTCCAATGTCTCTTTCTCTTGCTGCCTGTAGATCCAGATGTAGAACTCTCAGCTACTTCTCTAATGCCATGATTGCTTTCTTACCATAATGCTTCCTGTCATGCTGAAAATAGACTAAACCTTTGAACCTGTAAGTGAGCCCCAATTAAATGCTTTCCACATTAAGAGTTACTGTGGTCATGATGTCTCTTCACATCAACAAAAAACCGACTACGACAGAAATTAACAGGGACTGGTGAGGAGGGATTTTAATTCAGAACATGACAGCTCAGGGTAGAGATCACATCCAAAGACCTTCTAGTTATCAGTCTCAGAGGCTGATAGCATTCTACGCCTAGATTAGGTGGTACAGAGACTAGACATTTCCAGTACTAGGCCCAAGTTAGCAGAGGCAGGAAGCCTCCAAGATGACAATTAAATAAATATACATTTACAGGCTGCAATATTACTATGTTAGGCCTGACTGTGTATTTGTTTGAAAGAATATAAACTGCTTTGGGATTTTGGACTAGGAAGGTGTCTTCTTCAGAAGAACATGGAAGACAGTGGCACTGAGGGTGGTTTGAACTGTAGGGGCCAGATACAGAACTCTCAGCTCCCTCTCCAGCACCATGACTGCCTGTGTGCTACCATGCTGCCATCGTTGCTGATAATGGACTAGCCTCTGAACTTATAAGCCAGCCCCAATTAAATGTTTTCCTTACTAAGAGTTGCCATGGTCGCCATGTCCCTTCCCATTGACTAAGACACTCTGGTTGTTATAAAAATAAAACTTTCAAGGTTATACTTTTACTTTCCAAAATCACCTCATTGGGTCAGCCCCTTAGTCCAGGCATTATTTGGTTTTGTTGAGAACACACATACTATCCTATCTGTCAGCAACTGATGCACACACCAATCTGGAAATAGTGTGGTATCAGAAGTCATTCATTATCAGCAAAGATATAATAGACGGATTATAACTGGAAGCTAGGAGACTATGAAGTAGGACGACTTTAAAGAATTCCTGAGAACAGCTGGAAAAGATAAAATATTTGATACAATAAAAAAAAAGTCGGAGAGAAGGATTTTCTGGCATGTTTGATGTGGGAGTGAAGAACTTATAAAGGCCATCAAGAAACTGAAAAATTTGAAGGCCTTGGAAATTTTCAAAAGAAAAAGATGAGAACAAAAGAAATGGACCCGTGGGAACCTGGGCCCTTGAGAGCTTACAGGAATTGAACCACCAACCAAACAGAATGCAGGAGCTGGACCTGGGCCCTACCCATAGACAGCAGATGTGCAGCTTGTGCTGCATGGGGTCCCTAACAGCTGGAGCAGGGCCGTCTCTGACTCTGTTGCTGCCTTTGGATCCCTTTCCCACAGCTGGGCTGCCATGTTGGCCACAGTGGGAGAGGATATCCTTAGTCCTTCTGCAATTTGATGTGTTAGGGTGGGTTGGCACCCATGGGGGCCTCCCCTTCTCTGAGGAAAATGGGAGGGGTGGGGAGAGGAGGGATAAGGCTGGAACTGGGAAGAGAGGAGAGAGAAGCTGCAATCAAGATATAAAGTGATTAATTAATTGATGAAAAGAAATAAACATAGATCCAATACTGTGAAAATTACTTAATTTGTCAGAGTGTTGCAAATTGTACAGAAACTAAAGTGTAAAATTATAGACTAGGAGGGAAAAGACACACATTAAAGTCACTCATATCACAACCAAAGGACTACAAACGCCCTTGTAACATTTTGATGATTAAATAAATAAAGTCAATCCCTGACTAGGGTGTTCTTTTATACTTTGGGGCAAATATAGACAAAAACTCTTCAATAATTAATGCTCTTCAATCAAAATTTCTTTTCTTGACGTTCAACTGCTGATATGCTCCACCGGCCAAAGGTCTGAGATGTTCTAAGCAGTTGGTTCTTCTAACAACATCAGAAGGTTGGCAGGTGCTGAATACCGTGTTGCAAGCACTGCACAGTGACACACCTCACTTCATCTCACCTCACAGGCATTTTCTCACACCCAGTCACTACTTCAGAAGGATGATGTAATGGTTAATCACCATGGAAACCTCTGGGTCTGTCGGTGATGATGCTTCTAAAAAGACTTAAGAGGAGAGAGAGGAGTCACATAGGGTGTGGATGGAGCAATGCCGTGGGTTGAAGGACCAGACTGAATGAAAAGCAGAAGACAAGCTACGTGTCAGCATTAGCTTTTTTCTGCTTATCAACTATAGCCTTAACGTGGGCAGCTGCCTCACATTCCTCTTCCTATGACTCCATCATCAAATGGTAATGACTCTCAAATGGTAAGCAAAATACACTTTTTCTTTCTTATGCATCTTCTTGTTGGGTATTTTGTCAAAGGAACAACAAAAGCAGTTAGTACAGTTGAGTTCAGTACAATATGGTGTTTTGAGGAAGTAAATAGACACATTTATGTATCTTTTTTTGCCAAGAAATATTTATTAAATAGAGGTTTGAACAAGGAGATCAATTTCAGACAAACTAGAACTCAAGAAACAAAATAACCCTTAAAGTGATTTCCCAATTTAACGTATTTACTCTTTGAAGTGTTATGTAAGTTATGTGATAAAACATTGGTGTTCTTTGCAGAATATAATTTTCTTAAAGTTTGAGATGTACATAGACCAAATATAACAATACAAATATTTTCAATATTATAATTATAAAGCTTGAATTAATATTTTTATTTTTTAGGTTAATGCTTTCTTTTTTCTTATTTATTTATTTATTTCAATTTATTCACTTTGTATCCTGGCTGTAGCCCCCTCCTTCATCTCCTCCCAGTCCCACCAATCCTCCCTCGTCTCCTCCTGTGCTCCTCCCCTAGTCCACAGATAGGGGAGGACCTCCTTCCCTTCTATCTGACCATAGCTTATCAGGTCTCATCAGGACTGGTTGCATCATCTTCCTCTGTGGCCTTGCAAGGCTCCATGCCTCCCAGGGAGAGGTGATCAAAGGCCAGCCACTGAGTTCACATCAGAGACAGGCCCTGCTTCCTTTACTAGGGAACACATTTGGAAACTGATCAGCCTATGGTCTTCATCTGAGCAGGGGGTCTAGGTAATTTCCATGCATGGTCCTTGGTTAGATTATCTGTCTCTGCAAACTTCCTGGGTTCAGGAACAATTCTCAATGTCTTATGGAAAAACAAACAAACAAACAAACAAAATCCAGAATAGTTGAAAATAACCCTGTACAATAAAAGATCTTCTGGCAGTATCTCCATCCCTGATCTGAAGCTGTACAGTAATAAAAACAGTAATGAAAATGACATGGTACTGGCATAGAAATAGACTGGTGGGTCAGTGGGATCGAATCAGGGGCCTGCAATTAAACCCACACACCTACAGAAACTTGTTTTTTGACAAAGAAGCCAAAATCGTACCATGGAAAAAAGAAAGGATCTCCAACAAATCGTGCTGGTCTAACTGGATGTCTACATGTAAAAACTGCAAGTAGACCCATATTCATCACCCTGCACAAAAGTGAAGTCCAAGTGGATCAAAGATCTCAACATAAAAACAGACACACTACATCTGTTAGAAGAAAATGCCGGGAAGAGCCTTGAACTCATTGGCACAGGCTTCATCTTCCTTTAATTTCCCTAGCATTGTTTCCCTTTGGTACTGTGGGGAACTGGCTCCATGTATCTTGCTTGCTTCAGATACCAAGATCTACAGGTATTTAAGTCCCTTGTATAATGTGGTGAAATGTTTGCATATAACTTAAACAAAGCCTACTTATATATGTAAATCATCTCTAAGCTATTTAAAATAACAAATATGGTTTAAATGCTGTCTAAATCATTATATTGTTGAGGAAATAGTGACGAAATACTCTCATGTGCATATTACAAAATACTATTAATTTTGGATGTTTGTTTTATCTACAGATATGTAATTTTAAAATATAGAAAAGTGGTAGTATTTTGCTGTAAGTATTCTATTATTTCTGTTGTTTACCTCTCCCTATGCCTAAGTTTTTGGCATAAATGCGATCTGGGAGATGACAGAGATGACAGAGACAGTAGCTGCTGGCTTAAAAAAAAAAAACAAAAACTAAGAATGTATGAAAAATCCCTATGGAAACCAACTAGTTAGTAATCTAATATCAAAATATAACTTTAAAGAAGAGTTGAGATGGAGGCACCCTTTTTCAGTAGATAACGTCACTCTCAGAAGACATGGGTTATTTAATAAAACTCCACGTGCAAGTCATGGTTGACCTCCATGTAAGTGCATGGTCTAGGAGGCTCTGGAGATCTCAAAACAGTTCCGGCTATTGTCATTGCTCTTGGTTACATAATATAACTACATAATAAGACCCTATTAGCTGAAGACATTCATAAATATTGTTTGCAAAACAGAGAGAAATCAACCTCATTTCGACTGGGAACCTTACTCCTTGATGGCTGCTTTCATAGGGCTATAAGGTGGCATGAAGGTTACTGTAGGAGAAACACTAATAGTCTTATTCAGCACTGGACTGTACATGCCACCTCATCAACCTGCCAGGAAAGATATGGCCATGAGTGCAATAGCGGCAAGATTATCATTAAGTAATTAATCACTTTCTGATTAGATTTAAGGCCTGATCAATGTTAGTGAATTTGATGCCTGCTACTGTAATCCTGGTTAAAAGCCCGTGGTTGGGAGAACATAGGCCCTCACGTAAAATCTGACTCTGGTCAAAATGCTGACTGGAATGCTGACTACTAAACAATTACAAACCAGGAAGTCATGACATTTTCAGGCAAATGGTGGAAACTAGAAAAGATCATCCTGAGTGAGGTATCCCAGAAGCAGAAAGACACACATGGTATATACTTATGAGTGGACATATATAACATAGGATAAACATACTCTACACCTAAAGAAGCTAAGTAAGAAGGAGGACCCTGGGTAAGATGTTCAATCTTCATTCAGAAAGGCAAACAGGATGGACATTGGAAGAGGAAGAAAACAGGTAACAGGACAGGAGCTACCACAGAGGGCTTCTGAAAGACTGCCCAGCAGGGTATCAAAGCAGATGCTGAGACTCACAGCCAAACTTTAGGCAGAGGACAGGGAATCTTATGAAAGAGGGGGAGATAGAAAGACCTGGAGGGGACAGGAGCTCCACAAGGAAAGCAACAGAACCAAAAAAATCTGGGCACAGGGGTCTTTTCTGAGACCAATTCTCCAATCAAGGACCATGCATGGAGATAACCTAGAAACCATGCACAAATGTAGCCTATTGCAGCTCAGTGTCCAGGTGAGTTCCCTGGTAATGAGAACAGGGACTGTATCTAGTATGAACTCAGTGGCTAGCTCTTTGATCACTTCCCCCTGAGGTAGGGGCAGCCAGTCCAGAGAGGAAGGCAATGCAGAGAGTTTTGATGAGACCTGATAGGCTAGGGTCAGATGGAAGGGGAGGAGGACCTCCCCTATCAGGGGACTGGGAGAGAGCCATGGGAGGAGAAAAGAGAGAGAGGGTGGGATCCGGAAGGGACTTGAGATGTGGCTACAGCTGGGATACAAAGTAAATAAATTTTAATAAAAAAATATTAAATTTCAAAAAGTCTCTGTGACAGCTTCTCCTTTAACATGGCATTCTTATTCCTCCACCCAACCCTGTCAAAGCTTAGAGAACATTGGGGAAGAGGACAGATAGAGTATAAAAGCAAGAGAATCGGAGGAGTGCTCTGGGTTGTCAGTAAGTGTGGGGATGTGCTCTCTAGGCGGTTCCCCTACAGAGCAGCTGTTGGCAGTGGATAGCTGCTTGTAGAGAGTCTTATAGTTTCTACTGTTACTGTTACAGTTTCTACTGTTGTGAAGAAATGTCATGGCTGTCAGCAACTTGGGGAAGAAAGAGTTTGTTTCAGCCTACAGCTGTAGTTCATCGTCTAAGGAAGCTAATGCAGAAAACTCAGGGCAGGAACCTGAAGACAGGAACTGAAGCAGAACCATGGAAGAATGCTACTTACTGGCTTACCCTTCATGGCTTGCTGTCTGTGTTTTTATAAACCCAGGACCACCAGACCAGGGAGGGCACTACTTACAGTGAGCTGGACACTTTCACATAAATTGTCAACCAAGAAAATGCACCACAGACTTGCCATAGACCAATCTGGTGGGCATTGTCTCCAAATTGGCAATGTCAAGCTAACATAAAGCTAGCTGGTGCATGGAGAAAGAAGAACTATTCTTTGAGGGCATGGAAACTGGTAGATTTCCCATGTTTCAGTGGACAGCCTCACATCCATGTACCAATGGGCTGTAGAACTGGAGTTAATGGGATACTGTAAAAAAAAAAAAGGCACAAAGTTGGGAGGGGAGCATGCTGGAGGCATTACAGTGCCCCAAAATGAGCGGTCTATATGATCACATTTTATTGTATGCATAAGTGAAATTCTCACAGAATGAAAAAGATATTTTTTTAATAAATGGAAGAAGGAAAACCATATTTATAAATTTCTGATTCCTGATATGAGGGGTTTTTTAAATTTGGAATTTTTTTCTCTTCTCAAATGAACAAAATATAAAGTAAAATTGGTGTTTTAGGGTTTAGAATTCCATAATTTTAGGTATGAGCTGGTGGTCTCAAGCATATTCTCCAAGATAAGAGGAAACAAGGACTCTTTGAAGGCATACAAACTTGCAAAAGTACCAAGAGCCTAAGGCAGGCAAAAGGTGCCTTCTTGCTTTTAAGTTTGAATTCCAGAAACCATAGAAACGTTGACATCAATCACTAGAGAAAATTCTGGGACAGGTTTTTCAGCAGATGGCTTGTGTATATTTAGGGAGAAAGAGTGGAGCCCAACTAAGGTCAGAGAGAAAATTCAAATCAAATCAACATTAGTTCCCTTTTGCTACCGCTTTGTAAGATGAGCAGAAGACAAGTAGAGCCAAGACCCAAAGCCCCAGTTTAGCGAAAATATTAAAGAAAGTTCCAGCACTCTTTCTGGACTCCTTCCTTTATAATTCCTGCTTCTTGGAGACTTGAAAGAGACAGAAGTCAGGATTATCCACTTTGGGAAGACAAAAGTCTATTTTGAATTATTTAGCATGGAATAAGGTTTCACTTTCATGCGCTGTCGTCTATGCTATGCCGTTACTTCCCCTTCAATGACATTTCCCCAAACTCCCTGACTGAGCCAACAGAAAATCTTCTATGTTTCCATCAGAATCTGATTCTTGCTTCCAATCAGGCCCACTAAACTGTCTTCCTTAAGAATCTGCAGAAATATTTTCCCCAGTGATGAATAAGTTACTTTCCCTGTGTTATAAACCATTTTAGCCACCTAAATGAAAACTTTCTTGAAGAAGGCATTTTTTTAAAAATCCTTAGTGTCTAAAACATGATAAATATTCAGCTTTTGATGAATAAAATCAGCTTACATGATTACAGAAAAACCTCATCAGGAGGGTAAGGCACTACAATCAGAAATTACAGGAGATATTGCAGCCCTGTAGATAACAAAAAAGAGAGTTCTGGTGAAACTTACCTATTCGTGCTCCATATTCTTTTTATTTTATTTCTCTTATTTTTGAGCATGTGTATGTGTGGCATGTCTGTATGTGTGTATACATGGTCAGCTATGTGCGAACACATATGTATATATGGGTGTAGACATGGCGAAGGAGTTCATGCATATGTGTTCACACACATTTAGAGGCTAAAAGTTGACAGCACGTGACCCTTTCTTTCAAACTTCATTTCATTTATTGAGGAAGGATTCCTTAACTGAAATCAGAGCTTTCAAATTCCAACTAGTCTAGCTAGCCAGCTAGCTTGTCCTGGGCATTTCCAGGCTTTAATTCTGTGTGCTGGGATAACAAGTGGTCACCATACCTGCCTAGCTCTCATGTGGGTTCTGGGTGTCCAAAATCCAGTCCTCACATTTTAAACTCAAATGCTTTTTATCCCCTGAGTCATCTCCCCACTACTGCTCTAGATTCTTACTGAATAAGCTATACAATATTAAAAAGAATTAAAATGCTCAGAAATCTTATCAATAATTAAAAGTTCTGCCAATGTAGAAAAGAGCAAAAGTTTTAGTAAATTATACAAAAGCAAAGCAAATCACATTTAAGATATGAAATAAAAGGCAGTTTTCAAATTCTGCTACAAAAGGTTAGAATCGTTGGAAAGGAGGAAAAGTTAGGCAGAAACTAACTCTGACTCTGGAGAATAAACACTGGAGTCAAAGGCAGCAGTGACCAATATGGAGCAGCTCATCTGGACTTCTGTCTGCTACTACAAACGGCTATCAGTGGCTCAGGAGACTGCACATGAGGTCTCTCAGAGGGAGCAACACATGAGTGGGATGTCAGCAGCACCAGGAAGGAAGACTGGGACATAAGGCTGACAGCCAAAGAAAGACACATTATACAGAAGCCAAGTTCCAGCATAACAGTTCTATTAATAAGGAAGAAATGTCTCTACAGAGAAGTATGCCTGCTTGGTCTCCCTACAGCTTTAGCTCACTGCCAGTTCACCTTAGGCTGAAAGATCACAATTATATAAATTTATGTCTATCAGTAAAAAATGTCAAGATTTGGTAAGGGATTTTTATAGAAACAATCTAGACACTATTACAGCTAAACACCCATGTCCAATTATTGGCTCTGGGTTTGCGCTCACATTCAATGAACAATTTTCAAATGTGTGTGTGTGTGTGTGTGTGTGTGTGTGTGTGTGTGTGTGTGTGTCTGTTTGCACATGCACATAGGCTCACATAAATAACCCAGAGACATAAAATGAATATCCAAAGAACATCCTCCTAAAAAGAATTAAATTAATAATGAACAGCTCAATCCACTATCCAAAGCTCTTATGAAAGCTGAAAATATTAATGCAAAAAAATATATGATTAAACAGCAAGGACATTCTTACATACCAAATCAAAGATTTTACTAATCATCTAAATTAAAGAAGTTTTAGATTAAAGGGAATTAACATCAAGGTGACGTCAGAATATTTCCATCATATAGTAAATAAGAAAGTAAATTAAGTTAAATCTGATAAGGAGGAAGATGCTACACTCTCAACAATCCAACAAGAGTGAGGAGGAGAAACAGCATGAAAATCCTTGGAATGGCTAGGGATACTTTCACGGGAGATCCTGCCATGTTATCTGTGCCTTTTCACCAAAGGAAACTGTTCAGCCAACCAGCACTTGAGCCACTACAACCACAAAAGAATTCTTGGAGGTCTACATTAGGAAAGCAGTGTCTGTCTTTCTTTCTGTTTTCAAAGGCTAGTGTCGTGTCTAATGCAAATATGTACTCAATGAGAATCAGTGAAAAATAAATCTTGTTGCAAAATACTGTGGTTTGAACACAAACATATCTATCAAAGCATATAAAATTGCTCTTGATTCATTCATTTATTTAATCAGCACTTACTGTCTACCTTCCTTGCAAACACTAGGTCCTAGGTCACAGGAGACTTATTAGAATGAAAGACACAGTTTTCTGTTCCTGTCACATTAAAGTCATGTAACACATGAAATAATAAACATTTTTCAAGAATAAGGCACTTTCCAAAAGATCTCTCATAGGTCACCACAGTGGGACAGTGACAGACCAAGCACTTAGTTTCCAGGGAACCATGAGCTCCAGTTATCCAGAAAGTAGATAAGGTCGCCTCTTTCGAAGATAACTGCTTTTTGAAGGTGTCAGTGGCTGCGGCAGCAGTGTGAGACCAGGGGCTGGAAACATTAAAGGAAGGTGAGACATGACTTAAAAACGGAGAAAAATAGAATACTATTTCAGCAGAGAGTAAGACAGATTTAATTGCAGAATCTGAGCTAAGATATTTGGCTTTATGGATTGTGGCCAGTGTTATTTTTTTAATTCTTTATTAATTACACTTTATTCACTTTGTGTCCCCCCTGTGGTTCCCTCCCTCCTCCAGTCCCAATCCCTTCCCTTCCTCCACCCTCTGCATGCATGCCCCTCCCCAAGTCCACTGATAGGGAATGTCTTCTTTTCCTTCCTTCTATCCTAGTCAATTAGGTCTCATCAGGAGTGACTGCATTGTCTTCTTCTGTTATTTTTTAAATCCTTTATTACAGATATTTATTTAGCTCAACTTAAGAAAATTCACATATGAAGGGCCCTTAACCTTTCATATTAGATTTAAATTATTTCTCTTTTAAATTGTTTGAGTGTTTGTACTGGATTCTGTATGGTCTACAGAACCATTCTGCTAATTTGGAGGCAAAGCTTTCAATTATGAAATCCAAGTATCTTTGTGACTTATGACCGAACCAACTCATATTACTGCTGACAGTGAGAACCCTAGACCTCGTAAAATATTAATTGTGCAATTTCCGCTGAGGCCTTTGCTGCTTCTCATAAATATGTGTTTCCAAAAAATGAAGTCACTACAGTCCTCTGCTGTTCTGAGTAACTTTTATCTCATTAAGCTGAACTGAAATGGTTTTAATAAAGACCCCTCTCCCCCAGTTTTCTACAGCATGATTACTTCGGTTGTTACGTAAATATAAACAAGAGAGATTTGATATACATTCAAAATACCTTGTTTAGGTTTCTCTTTCCCAGTCCATACAATATCTCTAGTTATTTTCTGGTATACAAATAGCTCAGCCAGGCCCTAGATGCCATGCCCAACCCAGAGTTGATGCAGATTAGTGATCGTGTGCTCCCTCAGCACACTCTAACTTACCAGTGGACACTAGCTCACAGTTAAAGGAGGAAGTTAGTGTCTTTTGTCCAAAGAGAAAGTTTTAAACAATATGAGTTCACATATTTTATTGGTAAAGAATATAAAGTAATTTAAGCTATAGACAAATATATTCATTGAAAAGAGTTAGTGTAATGAGTCAATTTCTGAAGGTGAGACTTCTTCAATTAGTATGTCCATCTTATTTCTAGTGTATAAGCCACCTCTATAGTCTTCTTTTCCAACAACTTTAGACCCATTAGGATCTCCTTTAAGAACAAGTCAAGCACAAAAAACAAATATCCACTCTCAAAGAGTAAGCCTGAAATAAAATGAAAGATGGAGGGGGGCCACATTTATGCATGAAGTTGTAATAGATATTGTTGTCTTTCCAAATGGAAGTACTGGGATAATTAAGCTAATTTTCTAAAGTTATTCTAGTGTATTCAATTATAGGTTTTAATTATTTTTGAGAAGCAACACACAGCGTTAATGAGAAAGATAGAAGTAAAAATCATGGTGGTGATAATCTCCATGTTTCTGCATGCTATAAGCTTTATTAGACCATGTTAATCAAATATTTGATGAATACTAAGAGCCTTTTGGGATATTAAAATGAATATTGCCATCATGACTCTGAGATCTAGGTTGACACATAATCACAGTCAGTTAAAGTACATGGATTTAACAGCCAAAGGGAACATAGGTTGTCAGAAGGAGGTCTCCAGAGGACTGATTAATATTAAATAGAAGTAATACTAAAATTAAAATTGAGGCATGCCAAGCGTATTGTGCAAACTCTGGGAAACACAAACACATTACAACAACGTTTTTCAATCAAATCCCAATGGAGGAAAAAACTCAGTAGAATCTAAAGCAAGAGAATTGACTTTTGTATCATTTCTCTTTTCTCACGGTATTTGTTTGTTTTATGTGTTACCCACTTATATGAATATTATGGCATTTTTCTCTCTGGCATCTTTTAAAAGAATAGTTTTGGGAAATTCATACATGAGTACCAGCTATATTTACAACATTTCTACTCTCCCACTCGAAATTCTCCTTCCATGTCACCACTACCTGAAATTCAAGACCTCACCTTCTTTAACTGTTACTGTTACACATCCTCACACACACACACACACACACACACATGCATACACACCAGTATTACACTAATTATACATTAAACTTGCTCAGTTCATTTAGGGTACTCTTATGTGTTAGTGTTTAGAGTTGACCTCTTGAAATTGTATAACCTACAAGGAGCTCATCCCTGGAGAGGACACAGTCTTCACCTCTCAGCAGCCATTAATTCTGTGTGGTTCTTAGAAGCCTAGTAAAATTTCCCTACTCTGAGTTAGAATATCAACTGGTGCTATCATTTTACAGGTCCTGTTTAGGCAATATATTGTTAAGATTTCATGGGTGCGGCTTCCCTCGACATATACAAGACACTATCTCACACCAGAAACCTGGTCCTCTGCCTTTCAGGAGTCTCTCCACCCTCTGCACTGCTCTCTGAGCCCTAGTGTTCGCATTGTGTTGCAGGTTGAGAACTCCATTGCTGGCTTTTTTCTGCATTTTGATCATTTGACTATTTTTGTAATGGTCTCCATCAGCTGCAAAAATAAGCTTCTTTGCCAAGAGGTGAGGGCTACATTTATTTGTGGATATAAAAATAAAATTTAGGATTCAGTTAGTGTGAATCTTGAGATATGAGTATATAACCTGTAGTAAGCACAGAAACCAGGAAACTAGAAGGGTCGAAAAGAGGGGTGAAGAAGGAGCTCTAGAAATGTGGAGACACATGTCTGCAATGATGCCAATGGCTAAGGTGGATAGGAGACTAAAACTGAAGAGAGGAAGAAAGGGAGGAATGAAAGTAACATTAAGGGTGTTCTTAAAAGCCATAGGAAATTATTTTATGTATTTAAAAATGCATATATGGTACATGTAAATACTTCTTTTGTAAAATAAAAATAATATCAAGCATAGAAAGCCTCCCTCCAGGTGTTTGTCTACTCCAAAAACAATATAGAGTGCTGCCGTTGCTCTTGGTTGCCTCTCAGAGCTTAAAAGTAATGCCGTATTGATGAAGGCACAACACACCTTAGAGACAGACCTTGGAAGAATCAAGTTGGAACTGATCTAGAGCCTCCTCCCTGAGGACGAGTTCTTATAAAATCCAAAGGGTATACATACATACCTACATATATATATATATATATATATATATATATATATATATATTCCTAAATATGTTCCTGAATATATATATGCAATAACAGTAAAAATCAGACCACAAATTTGAAAGAGAACAAGGATGGATATATGGGAGAGTTTAGAGGACAGAAATGGGATGGAGAGATGTTGTAATTTTATAATTTGAAAAATATTTAGAAAGCATGGAAAGTGATTAACACTTAAGAACTACAGATTTTTTGTTTTACATGTAATATGAATCCATTGCTACAAATTAAATGTTTGTGCTTCTCACTGTTTACACTCCATTCTCTAGGCTGCCATTTTGTCCCATATCTTAATTGTTAATCTTAGTGCCTGACCTGTTGGTGTTCTGTTCAGAAAGTTGTCTCTTTTACGGATGCATTCAAGGCTATTCACCACTTTCTCTTTACTAGATTTAGTGTGTCTGGTTTTATGTTAAGGTCTTTGATCCACTTAGATCAACAATAGGTGGAGCTGAAGAAGTCTTATGGAAGAGTAGGGAGGAAAGATTGAGGGAGCTGGAGGTATCAAAGACATCACAAGACCTACAGACTAAACTAACCTGGGCTCATGAGGGCCCACGGAGACTGAACCACCAACCAAAGACCACACATGGGCCAGGCCTAGACCCCCTCTACATATGTAGCAGATTTACAGCTTGGTCATCATGTGGGTCCCCTAACAATGGAAGTAGGAGCTGTCTCTGACTCTGTTGCCGGCCTTTGGATCCCTTTTCCCTACCTGGTCTGCCCTGCCTGGCCTCAGTGGAAGAGGATGTACTTAGTCCTGCTACAACTTGTGCTGCCAGGCTGTGTTGGTACCCTTCAGGGTTCTCCCCTTCTTTGAGAGGGAAAGGCCCAATGGGAAGGGTGTGTGAGGGTAGGACTGGGAGTAAACAGGGGAGGGGGAGGGGTTCAGGCCGTAAAGTGACTAAATAAATAAATAAGAGGGGGAGTGGGAACAGACCTGCAGGACCATAAGAGAGCAGTCACAAGGTGCTCACTTTGTTGGTCAGCTGATGGACAGCCCACTATAGAAATGTGGGAAGTAAATGCCTAGTGCTTCCTGCTATCAGGGCATGGGATTTTATCACAGCTGCCTGAGCTAAGATATTCACCAGTTTCAGGTACGCGACATCCCGCTTGCTAAAAGTGATATAGAAAGATCTAAAAATCAAGGACTGACCCCAACACAGAGATAGTGGTTGACTTTAATATTCCACTGACACCCATAGACAGATAACCCAGAAAAAAACAAACAAACAAGCAAAAACTAAACAGAGAAACTCTGAACTCTGGACTTAAATGACATCATAAATCAAATGAACCAAACATATCAACAGACATTCTACCCCAACACTAATGAATGCACATTCTTCTCAGAAGCTCATGAAATGTTTAAACTTGACAACATATTAAGACACAAAGCAAGTCTCAGTGGAAAACTGAAATTGCATTCTGTCTGAACACAATGGAGAATAGCTGAATATCAACAGTATCAGAAACCATGGAAAGTACACAGGCTCGTGAAAACTAAACAGCACAGTACTGAATCATAGCTGCACCAAGGAAGAAAGCAAGAAGGAAATTCTGAAATTCCTTGAATTTAATGAGAGTGAAAATACACCATACCAAAACCTGTGGGACACAATAAAAACAGTCCTATAGCACTATGCATGTGTATTGTATTAATATATATATTATACATTTATAGATAATACTTATATATATTTAGTTATAAATATATAATATATATAATATTAAATATATATATAAATCAAGGCTGAAACTAGGGAAATAGAAATAAACAGAATACAAGGAATCTGTAAAATGAAGAGTTGGATTTTTTAAAAGATTAAGAAATATTACCTTGATTTTGAATGGACTACTCAGAATTCTGAACTGAGACACTATTTAGAGCCCCAAAGTCTTCCAGGATTGACATTCTACCAGTCATCCAAAACCAGCCTTTGAGTTAAGGCATTAAAGCATTTTGTATAGTTGCTTATCTCCCAAAAGACAAGAAAGCATTATGTACCTGTCACCATCTTACCAAGTATAAAAAAAAATAATTATGTCAAATTTGGTAAAGGTGAGGTAAAAGTTATCTCGTTGCCTCAGAAATCTCTAAAGAATTGGGTCATAGACAAAAAAAAAAAAAAAAGAGTGGAATCAGATTAATTAAAAAGAAGCCTGAGGAATTCAAGTAGCAATAAACTCTCTTACTTTCCTCTAAAATCAATGAAATAAAAAATTCCATAAGAAGGTGGTATTTGTCCTTTAGTGAAAGAGACAACGAGATGGTTTGGTGTTCTTTCTTCTTGAGAAGACACCATCATGAGAAGAAAGAACGCTGTTGCAACTCTGTAAAGATGCTGACACACTGCCTGTATGATCCGTTCTTACCAAGGTTTGAGTTTGGTGAAGGCGACAGGAGGCATCTCCTGTACATTTACAGTAAATGCATCCCTTTGACGACACTGAGGATAGCTGCTGGCCTCAGGTGACTCACAGGAGAAACTGCTCATCTCCAAAGGATCTGTTATTGCTCTTGTGCTGTCATTTGCTGTGGCTCTCGGGATCTGAAGCTACAGCTTCTCTATACCTTTAATCTGTATTCACAGACATAGTCAACAGTGCTTTGCAGTGACCTGATAAATGTAGGACAGACTTGCACAGCCAGTGAATCATGACTCTCCAGCTAAAAGGGAGAGTTGGAGGGATAGAATAAATCAAACTGCGATTCACATACCAGATAATAAAGGAACTGTCCATGCTCCCAGGTAAAACTATTCTCCAACGTGACGAAAAAAATAGTGGTTAGTGATCATTTTAGTTAATGAGGCATTTTGTATAGACAATATGTTTATAGGAAAGTTAAACAGTAGCAGGCATGTCTCTGTTATGACCTATTTAATAAGAGAAAATGTTTCAATATTGAAAAATATTATCTGATTATTAAGAATATGACAGAGTGGTAGCCAGCACATGATCTTTTCTGTGGGGTCCGACCCTGTTACTATTGCATTTAATGAATTTTTATTTTAATTTTTTATATATTACAATTTATTCACTTTGTATCCCAGCTGTAGCCCCCTCCCTCATTCCCTCCCAAACCCACCCTCCCTCTCTCATCTCCCCCCATGCCCCTCTCCAAGTCCACTGATAGGGGAGGTCCTCCTCCCCTTCCATCTGACCCTAGTCTATCAGGCCTCATCAGGACTGGCTTCATTGTCCTCCTCTGTGGCCTGGGTAAGGCTGCACCCCCATCAGGGCGGATGATCAAAAAGCCAGCCACTGAGTTCTTATCAGAGACAATCCCTGTTCCCCTTACTAGGGAACCCACGTGGACACTGAGCTGCCATGGGCTACATCTGAGCAGGGGTTTTAGGTTATATTTATGAATGGACCTTGTTTGGAGTATCAGTCTCAGAAAAGACCCCTGTGCCCAGAATTTTTGGTTCTGTTGTTCTCTTTATGGAGCCCCTGTCCCCTCCAGGTCTTTCTATCTCCACCTCTTTCATAAGATTCCCTGTACTCTGCCCAAAGTTTGGCTATGAGTCTCAGCATCTGCTTTTCTAAAGAGTTTTATTTTATTTTATTTTATTTTATTTTATTTTATTTTATTTCATTTTATGTGTACTGGTGTTTTGCCTGCATGTCTGTCTGTGTACCATGTGCATGTAATGCCTAAGGAGACCAGAAAGGGCATCAGTTTCACCCTGGAACTGGAATTATAGACTGTTATGAGCCAACATGTGGCTGGGAATAGAACCCAGGTCCTCTGGAAGAGCAGCCAGTGCTCTTAACCACTTTTTTAAAAATTTATTTATGAGTGCTGGAAGCTGTCATTTTAAACTCAAGAAATTATTTGTAAGTTTCTCTTTTTTGTTTATAATCCATTTTTTATAATGTATTTTTTGTTTCATACATCCCTATTGCAGCTTCCCCTCAATCCACTCCTCTTAGTCTTCACACTTCCTTTTCCCCCATATACAACTTCCTCTACCCTCAGAAAAGAACAGGTTGTCCAGGGACATTAACCAAACACCGTACAAAGAGATACAATAAAACCAGGCAAAATCCCTTACATTAGAGCTGGGTAAGAGAACCCAGTAAGGGAAATGGGGTCCCAAGAACAAGCAAAAGAGTCAAAGATACACCCAACCTCCTACTGTGAGGAGTCATCACAAAACACAAGCCAACAACATACAACATAATCATGCAGAGGACCTAGCAAAGACTCATGCAGGCTTCTGAGATTGCCGTTTCAGTCTGGGTGATTTCCACATGAGCCCTGCTTAGTTAATTCAAGGACCTTGTTCTCCCAGTGTCCTCAACCCCTCTGATCTCTGAGGGCAGGGACCTCCAACCTGGGCTCTCTCTCTCTCTCTCTCTCTCTCTCTCTCTCTCTCTCTCTCTGCCTAATAATTGGCTTTGGGTCTCTGCACCCATCACCCATTCCCACCAGCTGCCAGAGGCAGGCTCTCTTATGATGGCTGGACTAGGCACCAATCTGTAAGTATAGCAAAACATCTTTAGAAATTGTTTCATATATATATATGTATATATATATACATATATATATATAATTTTTAAATTTATTCCTTATTTCCGGTTATGTTTGGTTCTGCCCTAGGTCTCTGGGCTACCCAGTCGCTGGTTTCTGGAATCCCGACAATGTCAGGCATGGGCCTCCATTCATGACATGGGCCTCAAGTTAAATCAGACATTGGCTGTCCACTCCCACAGGTTCTGCTTCACCATTGCCCCAGCACATGTCACAGGCAAGACAGATTGTCAGTCAAAGGTTTTGTGGCTGAGTTGGTGTCCCATTCCCAACACTAGTAACCTTGCCTTGTTACAGAAGACGGGCCGTTCAGGCTCTGTATCTTACATTACTAGGAGTCCTTGCTAAGGTCACCTTCATAGGTGACAGGAAGTTTCCATTGCAATGTTTCCACATCACCCCCCAAATGCCCTCTAATACCTTAAAAGCAAAATTACAGATTTATTTCAGCATTGCACTTAGTAATTGCCTTCTTTCTTTTTGAAGTAAGTCGTAAACACTTAGAACATAAGTTCATTTATCTATGCCTATGTATCTGTGAGAGTAACACATTTTTAAAGGGTTTATCAATATTTGTTCAATGAAAAATGAGAGAAGAAAAAGAAGGCTGGTTGAGAGGGGGCAAACAAAATGAAAGGAGGAAAAGGTGTCAGTGGTGGTTTGAATGAGAATGGTCACCATAGGCTCATCTGAATGTTTCAGCCTCAGTTGGTGGAACTGTTTGAGAATGACTAGGAGGTGTGTCCTTGTTGAAGAAGGTGTGTCATTAGGGCTGGGCCTTAAGGTCAAACCTCACGCTGTTCCCAATATCCCCCAAACCACTGCTGCCTAATGGTAGTCTCGGCTACTGCTCCATTACCATACCTGCCTGCCTGCTGTCATGTCCCCCACCATAATGACCTTGGGCTCTAACCCTGCCAAACCATTAGCCCACAAATTAATCTTTTCCTCTACAAGTTGTCTTAGTCATGATGTTTTGTTGTGACAATAAAAAACTAACAAGTATCACAACACTTTGTTTCTGGTTGATGAAAATGTAGTTTAGAAAAGTAGGGAAAGTTTTCTGCTCAAATGATTTGCCTGCCAGTCATTATGAGTTAGAGAGGATTTTATGCATAATTGACACATTGTGCAGATCCTTGAGAGAAAAAGCTGTTACTTCTGAAAGGATGGCATTTCTCATGTTACTACACATGAACAAAGAGAAAAATAATTCTCTGTAAAATCTTGTATGACAAATATAGTAGATTCATGTTGTTGCCACAAAAACTAACTTCTTTATTACTACTTCTGAATACAACTGCTTCACGTCAGTCGTAGTAGCATTGAATTGTATTAACTGCACACATCATGTGTGAAAGCGTGCATTAAAAAGATATTTCTAAGAAATCCTTGCAAATACATTCTCAAGAATATGAGCCAACCACTGCCCAGAGCAGAAATGTGAGTTAATTATGTAACATAAAACAAGAGGCTTGAGATTCTCAGCCTAGAGACTCTCAGACTTTGAAATAGGTTATAGGTTATGATGTTAGTAAAGATAAATACAAAGAAATATGTATGAGAGAGATAGTACAACAGTTAGATACATATTCATTGAACAAGTTATTAGCTTTTATTTTTGCTTTTTTCTCCTGAATAGAAATCTCTGATAATCTTCTTGCCTAAAATCACCCCTCCCATCAACTAAACAGAACACTTGGAAATAAAAGTATCACCTGGACAAAACTACACAAGTGATTCAAATGCCCCAAGCATGGAACAGGCTTATGACTCAGTGTAAGAAAAAAATGTGACCCAATCATCTAGTACTCACCCTGACTATAGAGACATAGGCTACTTTTCAATTTTCTCTGGTACCATTAATTTTAAAGGAAAGCAAGGAGGTTTTGGTGTCATGCTTCTCATCTTAGAAGTATAATTTGTCTTTCATTCTCTTGTCATTGGTGACACAGTCCTTTCTCTTCATTCAACATTCAAGATTCTACGCTAATGAACTCATTCATAGCAGGGAACAAAACAAACAAACAATCAAAAAGAACCCATAGGCCTCTTCATGATGGTAACCAACAAACCGGTGGAAGAGGCTGGCATTAAACAAATAAATAAATGTGCTATATATCAGAATGAGAGAAAACTATTTAAAATGGAACAAAGAAAAGGACAGAGAGTACATGATGGGCTGTTTCAGGGACTAAAATCAAGAAAGGCCCTTAAGAGCAATTGATATTTAAGTAAAAATGTGAGTCAAACCCTCAAAAACTGACCCATGAGGAATGGAAATTCTAAGTAGCAGAGAAAAGCACAAAGAATTAGTGTGTTTTAAAAGTCAGATGGCGACTCTGGCTGGAGTAGAATGACCAAGAGGGAGAGGGCAAGCTGATGTGAGGGTGGACAGAGTCCAGTGAGTGCTTGCACTGCACACGTGACAGAATGGAGAAACTGTTGGAAATAGTTTGATATAGTTCAGTTACACAGACAGGAAATTAAAAATTAAATCTGTGTGCCTACCCAGACCCCAGTAAGAGAAGCTCTGTATGAGAACAAATCTCCTTCTGTTTTTCTTTCTTTATTATTATTATATTTTATTTTTATTAATAACAGTTTATTCCCTTTGTATCCCACCTGAAGCTCCCTCCCTCTTCCCCTCTCAACCCAACCCTTCTTCCCTCTTGTCCACCCATGCCCCTCCCCCAATCCACTGATAGAGGAGGTCCTCCTCCCCTTCCATCTGATCCTAGTCTATCAGGTCTCATCAGAAGTGGCCGCATTGTCTTCCTCTGTGGCCTGGTAAGGCTGCATCCCCCTGAGGGGGAGATGATCAAAGAGCAGGCCAGTTCATGTAAGAGACAGTCCCTGTTCTCATTACTAGGAAACCCACTTGGACACTTAGCTGCCATGGGATACATCTGAGCAGGGGTTCTAGGTTATCTCCATGCATGGTCCTTGGTTGGAATATCAGTCTCAGAAAAGACCCCTGGGCCCAGATTTTTGGTTCTGTTGCTCTCCTTGTGGAGCTCCAGTCCCCTCCAGGTCTTTCTATCTCCCCATCCCCTTCATAAGATTCCCTGCACTCTGGCCGAAGTTTGGCTATGAGTCTCAACATCTGCTTTTATACTCTGCAGGGTAGAGTCTTTCAGAGGCCCTCTGTGGTAGCCTCCTGTCCTGTTCCCTGTTTTCCTCTTCTTCTGATGTCCATCCTTGCCCTTCTGAATGAGGATTGAGTGTCTTACCCAGAGTCCTCCTTCTTGATTAGCTTCTTTAGGTGTACAAATTTTAGTATGTTTATCCTATATTATATGTCTAATAGCCACATATGAGTGAGTATATAGCCTGTGTGTCTTTCTGCTTCTGGAATACTTCACTCAGGATGATCTTTTCTAGGTCCCACCATTTACCTGCAAATTTCATGATTTCCTTGTTTTTAATTGCTGAGTAAGTCTCCTATCCAAAAAAAGCCAACACAGACCTTGAAAGAAAAATCCCCTTCCGTATTTCAACAGCAACAAAACATCAAGGTAATTAGAGATCAATCCAGCAAAGTATTAAAAGTTTTTAGGGAGAAAAGTTTTTAAAAAACATTAAAATACAAAGGGAAACTTACAGAGGTCACTTATTAATTAGAAAAATTTAATTTCAAAATAAACCAGTTCCCTACACTTTTAATGGAACTGGGAAGAATAATTCTTGCATTTATATAGAAGTTCTTTATACCTAGCAGGGAAGATTCCAGCACTTTTTCCCCTAGAATTTCAATGAGTGAGAATAATAATATAAGGGATATATTTTAATAGATTCAAATTTCTTTCTTACTTCAAAAAAATCTAGAGGTCCTAACTTCCTTATAATCAAATCTTTTGGCTTTCACCTTAAACCAGTTTAAAGAGTGGTATGTGAAGCCTTGGTTAGGATCCACTTTTTAAGTCTTTATTCTTCCATGTAAATCACAATGCTAGAAATTATAGCAAGTAAGTGGTTTGTATATACCAAATTGGGTGTCTTTTGTAATTAACCTGTGAATTACATACCAAAAGTAGAAACATTTCTAAGCTCTGTCTCTAATACGGGAAGGTTTTAGTCTCAATGTAGTGTATATCCTATACAAACAAGCATTTATGTGTGTGCTAACCCCTGTAGGAGACAGATATGAAAATAGATTCGTCTGCATCCAGCTATTAAAGATTGTCAGCTGAAACAATGGTCCATGCTCATACTAAATGTACATCACAATTGGCAGGTGAGGAATCATTGGCAAGAATATTTCTAAAAAATAAAAATTCAACACTTTTAGAATAGAAACATGAGAGATTTATGTTAATGCCTGAAACCCTGTGCCCCATGGGAGCTTGCCCTATAAATATCTCTATAGAGCCAGCATGGCATATGAAATTTATATTGCAACGCCATTCCCATGTTGATGTCAGTGAGGAAACAGCTGTAAATTTTGAAAACCAATATGCCATAATGACACTCACAGCCTACCACAGCTCTAGAGGAAATAAGCCTTAACATTAACAGTTGGGCAGTACGGCACTCAGCCGGCCAGCCAGTAGGTTTTACAAATGTGAAGCTTTAATTTCAGTTCCACTAATAATGAAGATATCACATGGCCCTCTTCACAGCCTGGGGCTCGTGGTGCTCTAACTGGACAAACCATAACCCCTTCGAAAGCCTGACCAAAAACAATGTTCATTGCTAAAGAAGTGGACTTAAGAAATGGACTGCATGGGAGATACAAAATGTACTATGACTTTAAAAACCTGAAAACTGCTTTAAATACCAGAAGTTCTCACTTCATCGTGCAAATCTGGGTCAAGCTTTTTTCAATGCTGTATTTCATAAAACTGAGTCATTTATGCTATATGAAAGTCTTAACAATTTGGGATGAAATATTTTCTATTACACCAGAACCTTGTAAAACTCAGGTACTCTCAGCACGGATCTTACAGTTCTTATGTTTCAGTCTCTTAAGCATAGAAAACAAAGACATGTTAACGGATTCCCTTGCCCTGAAGGAGACTTCTGGAGGGGATTGTACTCCTGGTGCTCCTGCTGTTTGGCTTGGTTTTTGTTTTTGTATGTTTTGGGTTTTTTTTGAAACAGACATACTTTAGAAGAACAACTGGTATCAGGTGCTATTACAAAATGTAATAGTCTCCGTGTAGCTTGTGTAACAATGGTTCTAGTATTTCAAGTCAAATAATTAAACACTCAACGTTTTACAAAATACAGAACAGGTAATTGTAGTGGGACTTCACGTGACTGCCAGATAGGACAGGAAGGTGAGGAGAGGGAAAGGGCTTTCTGTGTCTTTGATGATCCGCAGACATGGTTACATTAGTTAGGACCTAAAACAAAGTGACGTCAGATGTGCTTAGGGCTGTGCTTTGCTCCCAAGGGTTTGGTGTCTAGTCTCACTAGGTGTCAAAGCTTTAAGGGGAAGTGCTTAAATAGCTCCTACTGGGACAAAACTGATTTATATCCAAAATCTTATTTGGATTATACATTTGGAAGCATTTTTTTCCATTAGACAAATGATGATAGGTTAAATAAACAACTCAAAGAGTAAAAAATCCTCTCTGTAGGGAAAAGCAACCACCATCAACTGTGTCCTCATAAATGACCAGGTGAGGTCCCCGCACACACAGAAGTTTCAGTAATATGGTGCCGTTTCCACTTACCCAGTTAAACACACACGTTCTCCTACCAGCGGTACCAGCTACCCAGACACTTCTAAATTGCAGTGTCCTTCTTCTATTTATCAAGTCTTTATGTTTGTTTCCAATTTAGTTAACTCTCCTGAAATGGTTAGCTCAAGCTTTAGCTACTCTATAATTTCTGTGATCTCCAAATTGAAGCCACAATTATGCCTGTATCATCTTCACACTCAGCCCATTTATGAATATAACTCGTGATGTTGCATTTGTCCAGTTACATGTGACTGTCTCTCTAGTGCTGAAAGGTCATTTCTAGAACATAATTATAAATAACAATTTAACTGAAATAAATTTTGGAGCAAGGGAAGGTGGTAAACTGTTTACTGCACAAGCATGAAGATCTGAGTTCTGATCCCAGCTTCCACACATGTCTGTAGCCCCAGAACAGGGAGGACAATGACAGGCAGATGCTGGGGACTTGCTGCCAGCTGGTCTGGCTAAAATGGTGAGCTCTGTGTTCAGTAAGAGACGTGCAGAGTGATAGAGGGAGAGATCTAACTTCAACTTTTGCCCCCACATATGTGTATACACACACACAAATCTATACACACATAAAAACATACTTGCCAATACATGCACATACAGAGAGAGAGAGAGTACATAAACAACCAAGGGGAACGTTTCCTTAGAATGTACACAAGCATTATTTTCACTATTATGTTCTCTCAAGGCAGAAAGCATCAGCGAATACCTAATGTCAGAAAAGTGACATCCTAACATAATACACACAGGACTTGGGGTTAGACCCTTCAGGAGATGGAGTAACCAGATTATTCCTCACAGATCCACTGTTATATGATGTAAACATCTCAAATCCCTCTAAATAAGCTCATGTAAGAACAGTTCAGGTGACTCATTGCTTAGTTATTGGAGAGGTGACATTTTTCCTAACTGCAGCCACATGACTAAATCATCTTTGCATCCCAAGCATTCTATATCTTTAAAGAAAAGTATAACTGCTGAATTAGTTCCTGGCAAGAATACAAGTATCTGAACAAATATTAAAATGCTAAAATACGAATAATCTTTTCCTAACCAGCTATCATACGAAGAAGCCAATTTGACTTGAAGAGATGAGAACTGACAGTCATTGGCATTGACACCATGAAAAACAAACGGTATGAGAAATGCACAGAAAGCTACAGCTCTGTTATCCCGAGAAGTACTCTGAACTGGAATCAATGCAAGATCTTCTCCATGAACTTAGCAGGAAAACTCCAGAAATGAAAGAATAGAACAAAGTGGAGATGTATGCTTAACGAATAAATGAACCTCAAACGTTGTTATGAAGCCAGCCACAAAGACTACATATTGGAGAAGTGGCTCTGCAGACAAGAAATCTCAATTCGCTTTCTAACTTGTTAAAACTTCATTGTTAAGAGTACCTGCTCTTAAATAATAGAGACATTAAATCATCATCTGTTTTCCTCCTACAATATAAAGCTACATATTGATAAAGCAGCAGAAAATGCAGGTTTACTAGCTTTGGCTGAAGAACAGGAAGTCAGGAGGTAGACAGATACAACTCGCCTCTGTCCAACCAGGGAATATGAAAATAGCTCAGGTTCTACTACAGGGCACAGTCTCTCCAGGTAAAAACTCTCAGAATGAAAGCTGTATTTTTCATATTTCTGATTTAAATGTTGCGAAGGCCTCTTCACTGATTACAGTCATAATGTTACTATTGAGTATTCTGATTAGCTTTACTAGCAAAGATAAAGTCTAACAAATGAGCTAAAAACTCTATTCACATGGTGGAAAGACACTAGAAGCCCTTCGGAGTTCAGCCCTTGGGAGACCAGGCTGCTGGAAAGACAAACAACAGGAACCACTCAGTAATATCTCCTTTCACTTGTGCCACTCTGCTGTTGTTTGTTTCATTTGCTGGGATTTAAGTGAGTCAAGGGTTTCAACTTTGCAAGGTCTGCACTTTTCAATAAGCACAATACATACAGCCCAAGCACACTCCATTCTTTCAGAGAAAAAATTTCAGACTAAAACTGTGTCCTCAGGTAAAATTCTTTTATTACCATAGTAGTGAGAATAAGGAATGACAAAAATTAAAAATACCTAAAAATCCAGACTTTCAGGAATGGGACCTACTTGGTATCACATGTTAGAAGTTACTCAGTTGGGTTAAGTACATGTGAACTAGGTTAAATGCTCTACTGGATCAAAAGATGTGTAGGGTGCATATATCGGTCTATCATCCACATTCGAAGAATTGACATGAATAAAGATGACTGACAACCTAAAATGAATACAATCAGTCTCTTGAAAACATTATTAGTGTCAAAAAATGTTCGTTACTGCTCCAAGGTTGTGTCTTCTTTCCCTTGCTAACAGTACTTACTTCACCATCAATAAAAGTATTGTGCGCATCAAAAAAAAAAACTTTAACGGCATAGAGCAATATAACTAGACATAAAATCATCGTGGCTGTCTTCGAGAAAAGAAGGTTTGTCCATCTTGTAAGAATATTTCTGAACAAGCATGACGACCTGACCTAGGGTCACATAAAAAGCAAGGGGTGACTGTTTGCCCATAATGCTAACACTGAGGGGGCAAGAGAAGAGAAGCACAGGAAATTCCTCATCAGCCATCCTAACCAAAAACTGTGAACTTTAAGTTTGGTGAGAAAAATGATAACCCAAGAGAATAGAGAGTCATAAAGCAGGGCACTGCTCTGGCCTCTGAATACCTCCACAGATACATGCAAACACACCTCCAAACACACATGAATAAAACAGAAAATTCCCTAACTTTAGGAACTAAAATTAAAAGCCATTTTTAGATTATGGGTTTTTTTCTTTGAAAATTCTAATTTATAAGAATTTCATAGACTCGCCATTTACAGAAAAGCCTATCTTATTGCAAAACTCACTGAAGCTAGACTGTAAAAGGTGAAAAGCAAAGCTGTTCGTGTTGTTGGTAGTTGTTAAAGGGGGCAGGACACCATTTAGTTCTGTTTTTTTTTTTGTTATTGTTCTTGTTGTTTGTTTGTTTGTTTTGTACTTCTGAGGTATGACCCAGGACCTCACATAGGTTAGGCAAGTACTCCATCACTGAGCTATATCTGAAGCCCCAGTCCTTCTCTATGTAATTGTGTTTTCATAACGCTGATTTTGAAATATCGTCACAAAACAAAATAAAATCAACTTCAACTTAGATTCAAGAGACTTGGGTCAAACATTCAGTCTTATAAATGAATTTAGAAGTCCCTTTACACCTTGTCCTCATGTGTCAAATGACCAGAAAACCCTGCGGTATCAACAGAGATGAGAGATGTATGGAAGCCAATAGGCTAAAATCTCTATTAAATGAGTCAACATAAAATTAAATTAAGTTCAAGGTTTAAACATCTTCAAAGCAAAAAAGAAACAAAAACTTAGATAACTATAATTAACAAATAAAAACAGCAAGCACTTACAGTCAAATATCTCACATGAATTTCACTTTCACGTAAGCCTCACCACACAATAAGGGCCTGTGACTTCTATAGAAAAAAAAAAAGGAAGGATAAAACAGCCTCCTAAAGACAAATAGTTCTGTAGTGTAGAGCTGGGATTCACCCCACTGTAGTACAACCCAAAATAATCAGTTAGCAAAATCACACGGTGAAACTATGAAGTTGGATATCCTATATCTTGAATACCAACACCTGCTTATTTCTGAAATAACTGTTTTGCAGCATTTGATTTTGAAATTAAAATTATTGTAAATCGAAATCAAAACAACTTAAATATATAACAGTAAATTAAATAAATTTTAGAATACTCATATAACAGATTAGTATTCACTCATAAATAATGTGATAAATGTATTGCCTGAAAAAGGAGTATCATAAAGAAACATGTTTACTATGCAGAAAATATCATTTTCATAAAAAATGTTATATGCACAGTGGAGGCTAGAAAGAAAGATTTTATATGTTAACAATTGCAATTTATTAGAAGTTTTATATATTATGATATTTTCCACATTTTCTATAGTCAGTATTTTGTCATGTTTAAAAACCCAAATAACTAACCTAGTCATGGACACTGAAATTCAAAATAATTCAGATGCATCTGACAACAGATAAGCAAAGTCATAAAAGCTGAGAAAATCACACCTACCCTGTCCCCCATTCCTGACCCACAGCCCAGCCTCCATCACTGGAGACCTTTGGCCACCCAGAAGGAACAAGTGAGACTTCTACATTCCAGGCCCCTGCCTGCTGGGTGACCCTGGACAAGCCCAGCATCAGGGAGCTATGCCCTGTCCCCAGTCCCTGCACACTCCATCTCTTGGAAAATAGCTCTGCATTCCCAGAGGCCAGGAGCATCAGGGACCACCAGGAGAGACCTTTCTGCACACAATCTCCTGACTCTCCTGTCCTCCCAACAAATTAGCAGCAGTGAGCCTCACCCAGTCCCTGCTACACCTCATTACTGGCCTACAGCTAAGCCTCCAGACCCTGAGGTCTGCAGCCACCTGGGACAGAAAGAGGCCTGCAGCCATCAGGGACCACCAGAGATAAACCTGTTCTAAGGCACTCTATTCTCTAGCCCACAACTTGGTGTGCATTACCTGAGGTAATGCATTACCCGAGATAAACAGATGACTAAGAGCTAGCAAAAGTACACAAACAATAAAAGCCAGGGTATATGGTACCACCAGAACTCAGCTAATATACTACAACATAGTACATACAACACACTACAACAAGCCCAGAATATTTTAACACAGCTGAAGCACAAGACAGTGACCTTAAATCCAGTCTTATGAAGATTATAGAGGCCTTATAAAGAAGAACTTAATAAATCCCTTAAAAGAACATAGGAGAGACAAGGTCTGCCCAGCTATGCCTGCAGGTCGAGAGGTGGCAACCACTGGGGACTACCAGCAGGAGCAAAGTTTGCCTGTGACCTTTGTGTGCCAGTTTCCAGGACCCCAACTCTGCCTGCATCCCAAAGACAGCATCCACTGAGCACTACCATCAGTGGTGAGGTCTTCCCTGCGACTTCTATGCGGGATTTCCCAGGTCCCGGCTCTGCCAGCAGTTCCAGAGGCAGCAGCCATTCGGGACTACCAGCTTGGGGAAGGTCTGCCCAGTGACCTCCTGCGCCAGATCCCAGGTCAGAGCTCTACCAGTAATACCAGAGGCAGCAGCCATCAGGGGCTACCAGAGGGAGTAGCCAAAAGGGACTACCAGCAGCACAGCATGCCAGTTCCTGGTCCCCAACTCTACCTGCAATCACAGAGGTGGCAGCCATCAAGGACTAGCAGGGACCTCCAAGCTTGATGACACCAGGGACAACCAGAAGGCTAAGGGACAGTGTAAGAACACAACAAAAACCAGGGCAATATAGCACCACCAGAACCTAGCTATCCTACTACAGCAAGCCTAGATACCCTAACACACACGAAGCATAGGAAGACATTAAATCTAATCTTATAAAGATGATAGAGGACTTTAAACAGGAAATGAATAAATCCCTCAGAGAAATAGTAGAAAATACAATCAAACAGGTGAAGGAAATGAATGAATCCCCTAAAGAAATACTGGAAAATATAAACAAACAGAAGAAGGAAATAAATAAAACTGTAACTTTTAAAGACTAGAAAAAGGAAATAGAAGCAAAAAAGAAAATACAAACTGAGGCAATCCTGGAGATGGAAAATCTAGAAAAGAGAACAAGAACTATAGATACACGTATCACCAATAGACTACAATGGATGGAAGAGGGAATGTCAGGCATAAAAGATACAATAGAATTAATCAATACATTGGTCAAAGAACATGCTAAATCTAAAAATATTTCTAATGCAAAGCATCCAGGAAATTCAGGACACCCTGAAAAGAGCAAACTTAAGAATAATAGGAATAGAAAGAGAAGATTCCCAGCTCAAAGGCCCAGAAAATATCTTCACCAATATCATAGAGGAAAATTTCCTTAACATAAAGAAAGAGGTGCCTATAAATGTACAAGAAGCCTACAGAACACCAAATAGATTAGACTGAAAAAGAAATTCCTCCTGCCACATAATAATCAAAACACTAAATGTACATAACAAAGAATATGAAAAGCCTCAAGGGATATTAACATACAAAGGGCCAAGTAACATACAGGGGAAGACTTATTAGAATTATTAAAATTACACCAGAGTTCTCAACAGAGACTTTAAAAACCAGAAGGGCCTGAGCACATGTCTTGCAGACCCTAAGAGACCACAGATGCCAACCCAGACTACCTTATCCAGCAAAACTTTCAATCACCACAGATGGATGAAACAAGATATTACATGGAAAAAAAAATTTAAACAATATCTTTCCATTAACCAAGCCCTACAGAAGATACTAGATGGGAAACTCCAACACAACAAGGGTAACTACACAGAAAAACACAGGAAATAAAAAAGTTCACACCAGCAAAAACAAAAAGGAAGCACACATACATTTACACTGCTACAACCAATATCAAAATTACAGGAATCAACAAATGTTGGTCATTAATATTGCTCAACATATGGACTCAATTCCCCAGTAAAATTCCAGGCTAACAGAGTGGATACAAAAACAGGATCCATCACTCTGCAGCATACAAGAACCACACCTCAGCAAAAAAGATGAACATTACCTCAGAGAAAAGGGCCAGGAAAAGATTTTCCAAGCAAACAGATCCAAGAAACAAGCAGGAATAACTATTCTACTATTTCATAGAATAGACTTTCAACCAAAATGAATCAATAAAGATGGGGAAGGGCACTTCATACTCATGAAAGGAAAAGTCCACCAAGATGATGTCTGAACATCTATGCCCCAAATGCAAGAGCACCCACATTCATAAAAGAAACATTGCTAAAAGTTAAATCATACATTGATTCACACACAGTAATAGTAGAGAAACTTCAACACCACACTCTCACCAATGGACAGGTCATTGAGACAGAAACTAAACCAAGAAATAATGATGCCAACAGATGTCTTGAATCAAATGGACTTAATAGAAGTCTATAGAACATTTCACCCAAGCAAAAAAGAGTATACCTTCTTTTCAGCACCACACAGAACCTTCTCCAAAATTGATCATATACTTGGTCACAAAGAAAACCTTAACAGATACAAGGAATTGGAATAACCCTTTGTATCTTATCAAATCACCATGAATTGAAGCTGGAACTCATCATCAACAGGTAACAGGGGTGGAGATCAGGTGTGGGGAGAGGGGATGGTGAGGGTTGAGAAAAAGAACGGAAAACAGCATCTCTAGGACAGGAGAGGCCCTTAGGTGTAACTTTTTAGTTGAGACTCCTGGCAGGGGGGGCTAAGAAACCTAAAGTGGTCTCCTCCTGTAACCAGGTGGAACTTCCAGTAGTGGGAGGAAGGCAACAACCCACCCACAAATTATGTGACCCAAACTTTGTCTTACCTACAAGAAGTGCAGGGATAAAGATGGAGCAGACATTGAGGGAATGGCAAACCAATGACTAGCCCAACTTGAGACCCATCCTGTGGGAGAGAGTCAACCCCTTGTCACTATTAATGAGTGATACCCTGCTATGCTTGCAGACAGCAGCCTAGCATAACTGTCTTCTGAGAGGCTTCATCCAGCACCTTATGGAAACAGATGTCGAGACCCACAGCCAACAATAGGCTGAGCTCAGGAAGTCTTATGGAAGAGTGGGAGGAAGGAAAGAGGGAGCTGGAGGGGTCAAGGACACCACAGAAGATCTACAGAGTAAACTAATCTGGGCCTATGGGGGCTCACAGAGACTGAACCATCAACCAAAGAGCATGCATAGGCTGGACCTAGTCCCCCTACACATATGTAGCAAATATGTAACTTGGTCAACATGTGGGTTCCCTAGTAGTGGCAGTAGGGGGCTGTCTCTGACTCTGTTGCCTTCCTTTAGATCCTTTTCCTCTAGCTGAGCTGCCTTGTCAGGCCTCAGTGGGAGAGGATAAGTTTAGTCCTGCTGAGACTTGGCATGCTAGGGTGGTCCTTGCTTCTCTGAGAAGGGGAGGGAGGAATGAGGGAAGGGTGGGCATTCAAGTGGGGCTTGGAGGAGAGTAGGGAGGGGGCTGGGATCTGGCTGTAAAATGATTAAATACATACATACATGCATGCATGCATAAATAAGTAAATAAATACATAAATAAATTAAAACAAAGCTGAGAAAATAATTCTAAGCATAATGTTAGCAGTGTCCAAAGTCCAAAAGTGAAGAAAGCTGGCAACACTTCCCTGAAGAGCAGAGGAAAAAACATTTAAAAAATAAAATCAAGATTCAGTGTTGACATGCAGACACCATGCAACTTTTGTGACCACTTTTCCTATATCAAAATACACTCCCTAAAATATTGCTTTTCCTTGATTGAATCATGAGTACATCATCATTAAACATGTCAGAAACTCCTATGTACAAAGAAATGATAGCATACAAAATATAAACTGCAATTACTTTTACAAACTTGATAAAATATCAGAAAAATAAATTAAGAAAACAACTCTACTTATAATGGCATCAAGAAAGTAAAACACTTGGGAATAAGTTGAATCAAAAAAGTGAAGTGTTTTTATATTGGGAACAATGCAGTGAGAGAAGACACAATGAGAGAAGTGTGGCACCTTCAACAAGTAGTGCTGGGGAACTGGACATCTGCAGATAAAAGAGTAAAGTTGTGCCTGTGCTGTGCTTATAAAACATCCAATAGAAGTGAATTACACTCAAGAGTAAAGTCTCAAACTCCAACATTCCCAGTTGTTGACAAGGCAGCTCTTGTATATGATTGGCTAGGAAGATTTGAACATCACCACAAAAGCAAACAACCAAAACACAAAATAAAAAACGAGACTTCATCAAATTAGAGAGCTGACACATGGGAAAAACAAGAACAAGCAGGCTGAAAAGGCACCCAACAAAATGGGGAAAACACTGTAATTTTGTATCTATGATAGGGGTTATTACACAAAAACCAATGAAAAATCCGAAATCCACAAAAAAAGTTCAATTTGGAGTAGGGAAGGACCAGAATACACATTTTAAAAAGTTCAAATATCTACATTGATATGGCTTGCTCTTTAATTACCTCCCCCTGAGGGGGAAGCAGCATTACCAGGCCACAGAAGAAGACACTGCAGCCACTCCTGATGAGACCTAATTGACTAGGATAGAAGGAAGGAAAAGAAGTTTCCTCCCCTATCAGTGGACTTGGGGAGGGGCATGCATGCAGAGAGTGGAGGAAGGGAGGAGGGAGGGAACCACAGGGAAGATACAAAGTGAATAAAGTGTAATTAATAAAGAAAAAAAATAAAAATAAATAATAAATACTTGCAAAAAAAAGTTCAAATAACCAACAATAAAAAGGAATTCTCAAAAATAGTTTAACAGGGGTTTAAACAGGAAAGAGAAACTTTTCTTTAAAACCTAGAGAGGAGCCCAGCATGACGATACACAACTTTAATCCGAGCACCCAGGAGGCAGAGGAAGATGGATCTCAGAGTTTAACTCCATGGTCTACATAGCAATTCTAGGCCAGCCAGAGCTAAGCGGTGATGAGAACCTCTCTCAAAAATAAAATGGCTGAAGTTCGGCTCAGCGGTTAAGACGCTTGCTACTCTTGCAGGGTTCAGTTGCTAGTATCTAAATCAGTGGCTCACAGCCATCTCAAATTCCAGTTCCAAGGACTCCACCACCCTCTTCTGACCTCTGCAGGCATCAGGAACACACATTAATGCATATATATGCAGACAAAACACTCATGAAATAAATTTTAAAAAAAAATACCTGAAGAAAGGTTTTTTTAAGAGGGTTAAAGAAAAGAAAAAATAAGAAAATTCTCAATATCATTAATGTTCAGAGAAATCAAATCAAAATCACACTAAGAAATCACCAGACACATGATGTAATACCTGTTAACAAGACAAGGGATAACTGGTGAAGATGTGGGAAGGGGGAATATTTGAATATTTGAACACTTGTGGGTAAGAATGTAGATTGTTACAGACATTATAAAAAACAATATGCCAAACGTTAGACAAAACTCAGGAGTCCTGTGGAAGAGTTGGGGTGTTGGAGGTTGGTCTAACGCAAATTACTGGTGCTCAAGATCTAGTTACTGCCTGCCAGATATACCCTCCTGTTTGTGTAAACTTGCCTAAAACTTTACACCTGATTTGTTCATTAAATGGCCTGTACCTGGGCAGTGCAGAATGGGGTAAACATAGCTAGGGCTCCTGGGCTTTCAGGAGAATCATGGGAGAAAGACAGCCAAGAAGAGAGGAAGAGGAAGGAGGCCACCATGCGTTAGCATGGAGAAAAGACTCCAATGATGGCGTGAAAAGGCCCTGATAAAGAGTAAAAAGCAAGTACCATGGGATTATGGGTGAAAGGTAGTCCACTTTAGGAGGATTCAGGTGGATGGCATTGGCTATGGGCTGGGAGGTGGGTGGTGAGGTTATTGAGAAAGTGTAAGTGAGACATCTGCCCAGTCCAAAGTAAATAAGGCAATTATAAATCTAACAGGTGTCTGCGTCCTATCATTTGCGATAGTGGGTAAAATAATACCTCAGTGATAAAGCTAGGGCTAATAATAAATAATATATAGCTTAACACAACAGGGGGGAATGATTGAGGAAGCCAGAGGGGCCAACGACTCCATAAGAAGACTTACAGAGTCAACTGGTCTGGACCCATGGGGACTCAGAGAGGCTGAACCACCACCCAAACAGCATGCATAGACTATTCCTTAGATAGCCTGCACATATGGAGCTGATGTGCAGCCTGGTCTTCATGTGGCGTCCCTAACAACTGGAGCAGAGCCCTCACTGACTCTGATGTCTCCCTTTGGATCCCGTTCCCCTAACTGGGCTACCTTGTCTGGCCTCGGTGGGAGAGGATGAGCCTATGCGGTGACTTAATGTGTCAGGATGGGTTTGTATCTATGAGGAACCTCACCCTTCTCTAAAGAGAAGGAGAGGCAGATGTGGAGGAGGGGGGGCATGTGAGGTGAAAGACTGGGAAGAGAGGAGGGGGTTGCAATCAGGAGGTAAGTGAATAAATAAGTAAACTTTAAAAGCAATATGGAAGTGCTGCGAAAAATATCAAACAGAGCTATTATGATTCTGATTATTAAATCACCATGGCAAAGAAATACCTATATTGTGCTCACTGTGGAAACGTTCTAAGTAGCCACAGCATGGAATCATCTTGAGTGTCTGTCAGCAGAGGCGTGAGTAAAGAAATGAAGTCTACATAAGCAAAGAAATCAAACTTACTGTTTTAAATGAAATAGTGTCATTTTGAAAACATACATGACACTGAAGGACATTGAACTAAATGAAGGAAAAAAGTCACTGAAAGAAAGAATAATCTCATTTATTCAATCTAAAAATGTTGCCAATGGTGCCACTGGCAATTTGCTAAGATGTTTACAAGGCACATATACTTTAGAGGGGAGAAGGAACAACAAAATACAGCACATAATTTTAAAACAAGGTTAATAAGAGGAAGAGAAGATAGTAACACTGTATGGCTTACTTAAACCTTTAAGCGAGCAGCTCCCTTCACCCTCCCCTCCCACACGCACACAAATGCAAACAGAAGGGAGCTGTGAGCAAGGCAGATCTGCTGGCTAGCAGTTTTGGCATTACACATCACATCATACACCTCAAATATTTTTGTTAGTTAGACTTCAGTAAGTCTAGGAAAGAAAAAAAAAGCTTAAAAAGCTAATTCGTTTATTAAGAATGCTCACACCTGTGACAATTTTACTTCTTACTAGTTTTTAGAGAAGAGAAAAATGTCATTTTATGTAAGTTATTAAATATTATCAGATAATTCTGTTTACTGTTCAGAACAAGATTTTCCTTGTCTGGCATTGCCAGGGACTGTGCTCATGAACCTTGTGTACACTGGGCAAGCTCTGTTCTACAGATCTATACACCAGGAAGAAATGATCTTCCAACTGTAAAACACTATATTTGTGCCTTTGAAGCTGACTGTGTTCATCAGGATCAAATCTAGCTATCCAGGAATAAGATTTTTAGCAGCATTATTTTAATTTTGTAGATTGAATCTGTTCTGTATGATTTCCAGAAATACATCTCTGAGGCGAGTCCTTGGGCAGGGCATCCTGTGGTGGGGCTCTGTCCTGTCACCTCCTTCCCTCGCTCCCTTTTCATCCTGTGCTTGAATCCTCTGAAGCCAGGAGTCAAGATAATTCCTTTTAAATTGCTTTCCTCAGGTATCTGTCATACCGTTGAAACAGTAATTAACATACTTAGCTAGATGTAACTACTGGAATATCAAAATATGTATTTTAAAGTAAGAGTGGAAATCATCTTTGCGCTCTCCAATTAAAGCACAACTTTATTTCTTTTAACCTGCCTTTCCTCGGTATGGATCGAGCTCCGATACACACACATTTGGGGTCAAGGGCTTAACGGAGAAGAGCACGGTAAGGGACGCGGGGGATGGGCTCAGCATATTTATGTGTGCATGAAAATGGCCTCATTTAATAAAGTGCAACGTGCAGTAAATACACTCACCTGAACAATAAACCACGAGCAGGAGAAGGAGCACGAGGAAAAGCAAGGAGAGAAAACGGGGAAGCAGGGCAGGACTGAGGGTGCAGGACTCACCCTTGTGGTAGAGATTCCAGAACTCGTCGACCTGGCCCTGCGTGGGGAAGTGGCCGCAGTCGTTGAAGTACTTGAGCAGGTCACCTCTGTCCAGGCCCTGCCAGTCTTCTCTCTTGGCAAACATGGTTTCGTAGACTAAAAGCCAAAACGGTAAAACAACATCGTTTCTTTTACAAATACTATACCAAGGCCCAGTCACCTAAAACGTTTTCCTGTTCGGGAGTTAACTGCAACCAGGCTTCTCTCCGCGCCTACGGACAGCAGCCTTCAAGAAGCCGGTGTGGGTCTCCTCCCCTCCTCACCGGGTCTGGCTCCCCGTGGGGAAGACAGCGCAGATGTGAGGGAACTATCTCTTTCATGACAAGTGAGCACAGGCAGAAACTACAACATTCGCTGTAACCTGGGCCATTTTCTTTTTATTTTCATTGCCCACATTAATGGGTCTCAGTGTAACAATCTAATTCATGTACAGAGCACTGACCAATCGAGTCCTCTTTAATTTTTATGTCAATTTTTAAAACATATAAGTGTATATGTATATATATATATATATATGGGGGGGTATGTGCCATTTGTGTGTGTGTGTGGCTTGCTTCACTTAATATAATATTCCTCTGTCTAGTCATCTTGTAGAAAATGGAAATATTTAACTTTCCTTTGTGGCTGACACTGCAGTATGTATATATAAAATGTTTTCTTTACCCATGCATCTGTCGCTAGGCACTTAGGCCGACTTCATGTCTTAACTAGTATGAATAGTGTGACAGTGTTATGCCAATATGTTATGCCAATATGTGGGTATCTCTTTTAAGAATGGTGTGACAATGAACACAAGTACGCAGATATGTATGTATATCTTTGAGGTACTGCTTTTACCTCCTTGGATAAACACTCAGTAATAGCTGGATTACATGAGATTTGTTTTTCTTTCTTTCTTTAAAAAAGAAAAATGCTAGAGCCTGAACCTCGGGCATCATGCGTACAAGGCCAGCGCTCCACCGCTGCTATCACAATCACGGCTCTCTTTATTTTTGTTTTGAGATGGGGGGTCACTAGGTTGCTGAGGCTGATCGTGGGTTGGTGAATCTCTTGTGATAACACAGTTCTGTAACACCAGATTGGCCTCTAAATCTCTCACTTCTTTTCAGCTTCTAATTCACACTCTACCCACTTGGATATCTATTATGCTTTGGGTTTCTGATTTGGAAATAAAATTAGAAACAATGTCTACATTTTGCTCACTGGCTTTACAGAAACAGAGTGGAGGTGGGGAATGAAACACTCGAGAAAATCCTACCTGAATGGCCATGCCAGACAGTCAAAACCATGAGAAGCACATGCAAATTAGCTTTTGTTACAGGTATGTGCTTTATTCTCTTCTCAAACCTACAGACTACGGCTGTTCCATTGGGGCCCATGCCCATCTCCTTGTAGAGAGGAACTGAGGCCCTTCCTTTGTTTCTGAGCATTTGACTCAGAGTACCGTTATCTACACTTCACTGCCTCAAAGCTTCCTTCTAGCAGAAGACTTCAATCTCCTGACCTCTAGGCAGGAAGCCAGCAGTCGCACAAACTTAAGACCCCTGTGGACTGGCCTTAAGCCCCTGCCTAGAGTGTCAGGGAGGGGCAACTGTGTATGAAAATCTAGTTTTTGAGAAAGTTGGTTCCATTATTTCTATAAATTCTCGTGATAGCAGTTTCTTTCTTTTTCTTTCTTTCTTTCTTTCTTTCTTTCTTTCTTTCTTTAAACTTCCATCCAGCCCCTTCTGCATTTCTCTATGTCATTAACAGTATTTTCTGGGATTTACTTTCAAAGAGGTTAGTTGTACTTAAATTCTTTTCTTAGGATTTGATTCTAGAGAAGTCTAAAACTAAGACAAAAATAATGTGCTTTTGTTCCTTATAAAATTCATGTATTTTATTAATTTTTCCTCCAGTCATTTTTATATATCTTTCATATTAACGTCATAGCTCTGTGGTTATGCAGTATGGAGTATACAACACAAACCTCCAGCAGTTCAGCAATACAATGAATGAACTAAGCCAGTTAGCAGTTTCAGTACACACATAACTGAAAATATGAAAAATAACACAATATGAAATTATTTAATCATATTTTAAAGATGCACCAATATTGGTCAAACATTAAACCATTAACAATCATTGTCTAGAAAAAGAAGAGAATTCTTTAAGAAACCTTGCAAAAATACCTTGCAAATTATGTGGACTCTAGGCATAATGTAGATGAATGCTATTCACAATTCTTTGAATTATTATTTTAGCTAATTCCTTTCTGCTGGACAGAACACCATCGTCTAAGCAAATGCTTTTATTCTGTCTTCACCTCATGCCCATCTATCCACCATAATATGAATTCATAAACTACACCATGGTTCTCTGTGTGTAATCTTCCAATGCCTTTCCAACTTGACTAGGAATCAAACCAAGGAACACATGCAACTTATCCACAGACTTTTAAGACTTTTACTCCGAAACCTCCTTAGCTAGAAACCACCAGAATCCGGTGTGGAAAAACAGATACACATGGGATGTGCGTGTGTGTTTCTGTGTGTGCTTCCAAAATAAAATTTAAAAAAATTCAAGATACAAAAAATTTCAAATCTGTAATTACAAATCAAAAGAAAAATTAAAGGGGTTGGGATAAAACTAAAATAGATAATGTACATTTTTAAAAAATGACATAGTGATAGAATTTGTGATATGAAGATAAGACGAGATAAAACAATGGGAACATTTTGAAAATACATGTGATTGGGAATTCTGTAAAACATACTCTTTCATGGTGTCTCCTAGGAATGGCTAAAGAAGTACAGTCAGTTTTGGATAAAGAAGAGTTATGTGGTCTGAATTGTGGTGGAACAAACAAACAAGAATTTCCCATGAAACAAAGTGTCTTGACCTACATCAAAGCGTACCTGCTGCTGAGTAAAGGTCATTCTTGGTAAAGACAAAGGAATGAAGGAGAAAGGAATCATCGCCCTGTTTGTAGATGCATTGTGGATGCCAACCTAAATGTTCTCAACTTGGTTATTATGAAAAATAAGGAGGGGTGGATATCCTTGGAGTGACTGATATGACAGTGCCTCAGTTGTTAGGACCCCAAAGAGCCATCAGAACCCAAAGACTTTTCAACCTCTTAAAAGATAATGGCTTGCAACATGTTGTCAGAAAGCCCTTAATCAAGGAAGGTTAAGAAGCCCAGGGTAACAAAGAAGGTAAGCAACCAAGACTTGGTGTCTTCTTTCTCCACATGCCCTGCAACGCAAATGTTGATTATTCTACTAAGAAAGCAGCATATGAAGAAAAACAAGAGGAGGCTGCAGAACGTGCTAAATTTTGGTCAAGCGAATGAAGGAAGCCAAAGAAAAATGCCAGAAACAGGTTGCCAAGAGACATAGGCTGTCCTCATTAAGAGTTTCCTACTTCTGAGTCCAGTCAAAAATAACTCATTAAGAGTAACAAATAAATAATCATATTTTAAAAAATACAATAAAATAAATTAAAAAAAAATAGAGGGGGGAGCTAGATGGTGCAATAACCAAAAGTCCTGGTACACAATTGATGAATACTAGAAAAATCTGTTATTCAAAGCATAATGGGATGTAAAACTACTATCCAAAAAAAAAAAACCTATAAGAATATCTTCCTGATTTTGTACTAGTAGGTGGTGCGTGTGGGTGGGATCCCAATTCTTATTCTTCTCTCAAGCTTGTAAATTGAGGTCCCCACTATCTCTGCCTCTGTCTTCTGTAGGGGTGAGTCTTACAATTATTGCTTTCTCTCTTTCTCATTTGTAGTTTTCCATCTAGACGACTTTTTGCTGTACTGTCTGTTTGGGGAAAACCTTGAGAGTTCTACAAGAGCGTTATCCAGCTTTCTGAACATCAGGGTCTGGGTCTATATATCACCTGAACTGAGTCCTCCAGGTCTATGTACAACAGAGCTCTGAACAGTCTATCTGTGTCTCTTTCTTTCTCTATTTCCTTTAGTCTCTAACAACAGAAATGTAGCAAGTATGGCTCATCTTTAAAATATATTTTGCTAGGACTCTGAATACTATGTTGAAGAGATACAGAGAGAGTGGGCAGGCTTACCTTGTTCCTGATTTCAGTGAAATTGAATTAAGTTTCTCTCCATTTAGTTTCATGTTGGCTGTAGGCTTGCTGTATATTGCCTTTACTATGTTTAGGTATGTGCCTTGTATCCCTGATTTCTGCAAGACTTTAAACATGAATGGACATTGGATTTTGTCAAATGTTTTTCAGCATCTGAGGAAATGATCATGTTTTTCTTTCTTTCATTTTGTTTATATGGTGGATTACATTGATGGGTTTTCATATATTGAACAACCCTTGCATGCCTGGGATGAAGCCTACTAGGTCATGGTAGATATCGTTGATGGGTTCTTGGATTTGGTTTGTATTTTATTGAGTCATTTTGTTTTGTTTTTTGGGGTTTGGGGTTTTTTTGTTTGTTTTTTGCATCAATTTTCAGAAGAGAGGTTGGTCTAAAAATCTTTCTTTGGTGGGTCTTTGTATAGCTTAGTTATCAAGGTGATTGTGGCGAGTTTGGTAATGCTCCTTATTTTTTCTGTTCTGTGAAACTAGCTCTTCTTTGAAGGTCTGGTAGAATTCTGTGCTGAAACCATGAAATCAATTTCATTTAGATTTTCAAATTTTGTGGCATTTGAAGTAGGCTTTTGAAGTAGGACCTAAAGATTGTTTGGATTTCCTTGGTGTAGTGTCTGTTGTTATGTCCCCCTTTTTATTTACGATTTTGTTGATTTGGAGAGTGTCTCTCTGCCTGTTAGTTAGTTTGGTTAAGGGTTTGGTTAAGGGTTTGTCTGTCTTGTTGATTTCCTGTAAAGCAAAACACATGGTCAACAAAACAAAATGACAACCTACAGACTAGAAAAAGATCTTTACCAACTCTACATCTGACAGAGGACTAATATCCAGAATACACAGAGAACTCAAGAAAATAAGCACCAACAAACCAAATGATCCCATTAAAAAATGGAGTACAGAGCTAAACAGAGAATTCTCAACAGAGGAATATCAAATGGCAGAGAAACACTTAAAGAAATGCTCAATGTCCTTAGTAATCAGGGAAATGAAAACTAAAATGACTCTAAGATTCCATATCACACCCATCAGAATGGCTAAGATCAAAAACTCAAGTAACAACACATGCTGAAAAGGATGTGGAAAAAGTAGAACCCTCCTCCATCACTGGAGGGAATGTAAACTTGTACAACCACATTGGAAATCGATCTGGTACTTTCTCAGAAAACTTGAAAGAGTGCTACCTCAAGACCTAGCTATACCACTCCTGGGCATATATCTGAAAGATCTTCAACCATACAACAAGGACATTTGCTCAACTATGTCCATAGCAGCTTTATTTGTAATAGCCAGAATCTGGAAACAACCTAGATATCTCTCAGTGGAAGAATAGATAAAGAAATTGTGGTGCATTTACACAATGGAATACTACTCAACTATTAAAAACAAGGAAATCATGACATTTGCAGGCAAATGGGTAGAACTAGAAAATAACATTCTGAGTGAGATAACCCAGAACCAGAAAGACGCTCACGGTATATACTCACTTATGAGTGGATATTAGACATATAGTATAGGATAAACACACTAAAATCTATAGCCCTAAAGAAGCTAAACACCAAGGAGGACCCTAGGGAAAAGGCTTAATCCTCATTCAGAATGGCAAACAGGTTAGTCACTGGAACCATTAGAAGAGAAGGAACAGGATGTGAGACTACCACAGATGTCATCTAAAAGACTCCACCCAGCAGGGAATCCAAACAGATACAAAGACTCACAGCCAAACTTTGGGCCGAGGATAGGTAATCTTATGGAAGAAGGGGGATATGGAAGGACTAGGAGGGAAGAAGAGCCACACAAGGAGACCAACAAAGCCCAAAAAAAAAAATCATGGCCCAGGGGAGACTGCAGAGATGATGCATCAACCAAAGACCATGCATAGAGAGGAGCTAGACTTCTTGCTCAGATGTAGCCCATAGCCAGGTCAGTCTCCATGTGGGTTCCCTAGTAAGGGGGGTAGAGACAGTCTCTGACATGAACTTGGTTGCCTGCTCCTTGATCACTTCTTCCTCATGGAGCAACCTAGCCAGCCCACAGAGGAAGAGGATCCAGGCAGTCCTGATGGATCCTGATAGGCTAGAGAGAGACAGTAGAGGAGAAGGACTTCCCCAATTAGTGGACTAGGGGATGGAGATAGTGGAGAAAAAGGAAGGAGAGTGAAACCGAGAGGAGATGAGGGAGGGGACTACAATTGGGATACAAATGAATTATAATAATAATAATAATAACAACAATAATGAAATATATGTGGGTATAAACTTAGTGAAAATTGTCCAAATGAATCTTTGCTGTTTCAATACTCTAGGAAGGTGTTAAATAGGGAATGTTCATTGAAAGAGACGGCCCAACCTTCATGGAGCTATTATGAATGTGAAGCCCCAAATAAAGAAATAAACATTTCATAACTAGCTGAAACTAGTAACACATTGATTCTCATAATACCATAAAATGATTCCAAGTAAATATAATTCACTTGCATCATTCATTTTTATTCTTTAAGAGAATGGTCTAGTAATAAATACTATTTTAATAACACTCAGCTGATCAGATATGCATATTACATTTGTGTCCTTATTTTTGTGAGGAGAATTACCAACCACTTGAAGTAATGTGTAGCTTATTGTGCTCCGTGTGCATTTAAGTTTAATACTCATTTCGGGAGTTCCCAACAGCTCCGCCCACCTTGCCACTCACACGTAGCTCTCAAAGAATCCAATCAGTCCACAGACACTTCAAAATTTCTGACTTATGGCTCAGGCTAAATCATTCATTTGAAGTCTCCTGGAAATCTGATTTTTTTAAAAGAGTGCATGCAGCTAGACATGTCACTTAGTTGGTAGAGTATTTGTCTCCCATGTATGGAATTCTGTGCTCTCCAAAACTGCATTAAACCAGGCATGGCGGGATGAACATGTGATCCCAGCACTTGGGAGGTGGAGCGAGGAGACATTGGAGTTCACTGTCATTCTTTGCTACATAGAGCGTTCAAAGTCAGCCTTGGCAAATCAGATAGATTGATGATAGACAGATGCACAGACAGACAGGTAGATGACTAGTAGATGGAGAGATGGACGGACAGACAGACAGACAGGTAGATAGAAATCACTCTCTAAAAAGGCATGCCTGTTTCTTTTCTTCAGAGAATAGATTCTTTTTCCTTATTTTCTGATCTTTAAGTCTCTGGAGCAGCTCATATTTATATCCTCAGTGGAATATAATTCTTCACCTTCATCTGTGTTTCCAACACTTTCTCTTTAAATTTCTTTTTACACTTTGTGTTAAAAAAAAAAAAAGCCTGCTCTTTGATCACTTCCCCCTGAGGGGGGAGCAGCCTTACCAGGCCACAGAAGATGTCAATGCAGCCACTCCTGATCTGATCTGATAGACTAAGATCAGAAGGAAGGAGAGGAGGACCTCCCCTATCAGTGGACTTGGGGACGGGCATGCATGCAGAAAGGCGAGGAAGGGTGGGATCGGGAGGGGAGGAGGGAGGGGCTTATGGGGGGATACAAAATGAATAAAGTGTAATTAATAATAATAATAATAATAATAATAATAATAAAGCTAAATGGGATTCTACTGTTTGTAAACAGAAAGCCTAATGAATAAATCCAAGTACAAAAAATATTCTCCTTTCCATTGTTAGGAGTAGATATAAAGCTCTTTTCATTGGCTTAAAAAAAAAAAAAAAAAAATTCTAAACCTCGTACCAAATAAAAACTTATTGAAACACTTACATTTTTTCCTGTCCATCCATTCTTCTACCTCGTCAAACTTTATGATCTGTCTTGTCCTCCAAAGACCCAGCCGGTGTCTGACACGGTGGATTAAGCACTGATACATGGTTATAACCGCTTTCAAACTCGGCCCATGATATGGAGCCTATGAAAAGAAAAACATACTGTACTCTTCTTCGTCTATTTCTGTTATTTGTACCCATTTGGGCATCTGGAGTAGACAGCTTAGGAAAAGCTATTCTTAAAAGTCTTCTGCACAGAAACATGCACCCAACACTGTCTTCTGTGCACTAACAGCCATTCTTACTGCCCTACCTTCTGTGCTATTAGTTGTGTGGGATTTGCTTTTTTTTTTGTTTGTTTGTTTGTTTGTTTTATTTGGACATAAGCTAGATTCATGTAGGAGGAGAAATCCCCAATTGAAATACTGCAACCATTACGTTGCCTGTACGAAAGTCTTTGGGGACGTTTTCTTGATTAACTATCATGTAGGAGAGCCCAGTCTACAAGGTCTTCTACCACCCCTGGGCAAGAGGTCCTGGGTGGTATAATGAACAGCTCTCCCTTGCCATTCTTAGGTAGTAGAGTGGGATCATGCTGTGTAAACAAAATCCCTTCCCCCACAAGGTGCTTTGTGTGCTAGTGTTTATCACAGCAAAGGAAAGCAGACAAAGACACCCTTCCTGACGTGAAAGACTGCACTCTTCTGAACTGTGAACCAAGGTACAGCCTTCTGCTTTTCATTGCTTTTTGTCAAGTATTTCATAAATCTGGGGGGGAAAAGTAACTAATACAGAATATATGAGAAAACACAGATTAAATTCTTTAACAGTATAATAAAAGTCATCGTAAATTACTGATTAAAATTTTTCAAGTCTTATTAACTTAATGAGAAAATCAACACTATCTTCCAGAACGCATTTCAGCTTGTCTTTTGGTTGATTCTATCATGTATCTTCTATTTCCAAAGTGACACTTGGCGAGACACGTTTCCTCTAATTATTAGGAGGAGCAGAACTCCCTATTTGCTACCCACTTAACCCTTTCCAGCTGTGAACTCTGGGCTTTCCTGTTTGCTTTTTTACCACCCTCTGTGCACCTCATTGTCAGAGAACTTTGGAGACTGGGATGTTTTCTTAACCCTGGTACTATCTCAGTGAATGCTTCTGCGTTGGTTTTATTCAACTCTTAGAAAATGATGTGATAGGCCCTAAGAGAAAACGTCTTTACCCTGTTTGTTGAACTAACCCCGTCTAAACACTGGCATATGGCAATATATGAGTTTTTATTCCAAAGCTTCATAAAGAAGGGAAAGGTGCTTAAATGACTAAATCTATGAAATGAAATTTAGAATATCAAAATGGAATAAAATGAATAGTCTAAAGAGTTGCCTTAATTTCGTAGCCTAAGCACACTCTTAAACATGTGACAGCAAATACCAGTTGTGAGTCTCATAACCATCTCTTCAGCCAGTAAAAGTGACTGGCACTCTTAGCCATGCCAAGATGAATTAGACACTGTCCCTTTCCCCCATTTGGTACTTACCTCCTAATTGTGTATTAGGTTATTGTCCTAGCATATAATTCCTCAAGAACTGGAATCTTAGATGTTCACAAGTCATCTGCAATGTCCAGAACTTTCATGTGATTTAGGTGGAGCCTAATTCATGTTTTTAATAACCAAGTAGAAATTTAATAGAAATGCATAATAGCACATTGGGTTCAGGGTAATTTTTTCTTAAGCATTTTAAAGTATTCTCTCAGCTAATCATGCTTTCTCTATATCTTGCTCACCCCCTAAAATTTTAGAATCATTATTTTTGATGGTAACTAGAGTCATGGAAATAGATGTCCTTCTTCCAGGAAACTGTGTACATTAAGGAAAGAATCATGTACCAGAAATATTGACATGGATCCCAGTCAAAGGGAAATAGATCTATTCCTTAAACACTAAAGCAGTAGCCAGAGACGCAAGAAAATGAGAACATGCATGATCATAGAAACTCAAAGAACGAGGTTAGTTCTATGTCAGTAGACTGTAATGTTTCTAGGAATGGCTGTGGCAGAGGTTTTGGCTTTAGTACTGACAAATTTGTGGAGTATTCCGAAGAACAATAAAGTTCTATTTTAAGGTGAAAGTTTATTTTACATATATTTTAATAGCTGGGCCCAGAGGTGCATGCCTGAAATTCCAGCACTCAGGGAGGCAGAGGCAGGCAGATTTCTGTGAGTCTGTGGACAGCTTGTCTACAAAGTGAGGCCAGGACAGCCAGAGCTGCACAGAGAAACCTTACTTTGTAAAACCAGTATGTGTATGTATGTATGCATATATATATATATGTGTATGTATGTATATATAATTAGCATATAATTATGTCACTTCCCCCATTATCATATCTCCTCCCTCCAACCTATTCCATGCCCCCTCAATTTCTGTCAGATGATGGCATTTTCTTTACTATTGTTGCACACACAGACATACATATATAATGCAAAAATACGACAATATAAAATGTAATATATTATCTAGCAGAATAGTTTTGTTGCTTCTGCATATATGATTTCAAGGCTGACTGTTTCGAAACCAATAAGTACTTTAAGTGGCATAGAGACAGCTTTCTAGGATGAGTGTTTCAGATAGCGTACAACAAGGCAGCTGTTTAATACAGAGACAAGGAGCACTGACATGGCTGAAACAAGAAAACCATGCTTAGGAGAAAAGCATTTTTAGAGACAAAACAAGAATGATTAACAAAATAAGTAACCCTGTGTGGGGAGGTACTTTGAAAAAGAATTACAGATCAAAGGATGGATACTTCATCTTTTTGTATAGCCCATTTTCCCTTCTGAGTAATAGATCCACATCCCCAATGGCCTTCTAACTATATCAAAGATTTCTCTCAGGCCTTTCAAACTCAGTGTTGAAATCTGTATTCCACTTCATTTTCCTGCCTCCCTGCTCTCTTACCTAAAGATCTCAAAGATCCCCTGCTGCTCAAACATCTACCAGAATACCCAGAACAGAACAGTGGTAATGAATGGCCTATTCCCTCACCCTTTTCTAAATCTAGTCAACCCCTTATCCACTGACATTCTCCACATCTCTCATTATCTGAAAAACAATCAAGGTTTTTTAATTTATTTTTATTTTTTAATTTTTTAATATTAGTTACAGTTTATTAACTTTGTATCCCAGCTGTATTCCCCCTCATTCCCTCCCAATCCCACCCTCCTTCCCTCATCTCCTCCCTGCCCCTTTCCAAATCCACTGATATGGGAGGTCCTCCTCTCCTTTCATCTGACACTAGTTTATCAGGTCTCATCAGGACTGGTTGCAAAGTCCTCCTCTGTGGCCTAGCCCTGCTCCTCTCTCGGGGGTGGGGAGAGGTCAAAAAGCCCACCATTGAGTTCATGTCAGAAATAGTCCCTGTTCCCCTTACTAGGGTACCCACTTGGATACTGAGCTACCATGGGCTACATCGGAGCAGGGGTTCTAGGTTATATTCATACATGGTCCTTGATTGGAGAAACAGTCTCATAAAAGACCCCTGTACCCAGATATATTTGTCCCTTGTGGAGCTCCTGTCCTCTCCAGGTCATACTAACTTTCCCTTCTTTCATATGATTCCCTGCACCCTGCCGAAGGTTTGGTTATGAGTCTTAGTATCTGCTTTGATACACTGCTCAGTATAGTCTTTCAGAGGCCCTCTGTGGTAGGCTCCTGTCCTGTTACTGTTTTCTCCTACATTCAATGTCCATCCCATTTGTCTTTCTAAGTAAGGATTGATCATCTTACCCTGGGTCCCTTTTCTTCTTTATCTTCTTTAGGTATATAGATTTCAGTATGTTTATCATATCTTATAGGTCTATATAAGTGAGTATATACCATGTGTGTCTCTCTCTTTCTGGGGATACCTCACTTGGAACGATTTTTTCTAGATCCCACCATTTGCCTGCAAACCAAAATACCAACACAATTCTTTACAGACTTTGAAAGAAAAATTCTCAGCTTCATATGGAGAAACAAAAAACCCAGAATTTCCAAAACGATCCTGTACAACAATAGATCATCTGGAGGTATCTCCATCCCTGACCTCAAGCTGTACTACAGGGCAACAGTAATAAAAAACGCATAGTATTGGCATAGAAACAGAAAGGAGGATCAATGGAGCCTTATAGAAGACCCAGAAATAAACCCACACACCTATGAATACTTGATTTTTGACAAAGAAGCCAAAACCATTCAATGGAAAAAAGACAGCATCTTCAACAAACGGTAATGGTCCAACTTGATGTCTACATGCAATAAAGTTTTTTTTAATGTAAAAATTTATTTTAAATATTTTTTAATTAACACAATTATAATTATACAATTATATCACTTTCCCCCATTATTATGTCCCCTCCCTCAATCCCATTCAATGTCCCCTCACTTCTCCAATTGATAGTATCTTCTTTATTATTATTATTATTATTATCAATAGACATATCTACTGACATTACTCCAAGCCTCAAACTGCTGCCACCAGGCACCAGGCTGCTGACAATGCCTGCTAAACTATCTTCCTCTCTTTTGTCACCTGCTGCACCAACGTATTATTCGGAATAGACCATTTTCTAATCTAAAAACTCTTGTTATTGATCTACCCAATGCAGCAAATTACATATAAGTGCATGTTAACCTTGAGCCATATAATATGGTTTTCAACATGACTTTTAAGCATGCTCTCAGTATGCCTCTTATCTTCAGCTTCCTCCAATCCCACTGTCCTCATAATACTCCACCTACCCCAAAAATGTTCCATCTCATCCAAGGCCATTGGTACAGTCTTTCCTTGTGCTTCTAAGACTCCACAGCCATCAGACAAAATAGAACTCTCTGCATTTCCATATATTGTCACTTCCCAACCTCTCCACCAGACATCAAAATTTGGTTTAAGTAACTGACCTTGTTAAGTATTCACACAGTACCTAAAACTTTTTATAGTCATCTGTACTTCTAACTAGGATGAGTGCTCTAGGAACTCCTATACCAGGAAATTGAACACAGTATTTAGTGACTATCATCACATTTAAAATTTGAACTAATGTAATTTTATTTCAGTTAAAAACCATAAATAAAATAGGTTATACTCTTAAGTAAATGGGGGTCTCCATGTATCTAGGAACCAAACATTTATATAAGAAGCCTATTCTACATTAAGTCAACATGAGAGCCTGAGTAGGCCAAGCAAACTTTGTTGTTGCTATGGATTTTGACACAAAACTATAAGAGGCAATAAACATTTCATCAAATTTCCAAAGGATTTTTATAAGCTCCAAAATATTAGAGACCATTGACTCATGTGTGGTTCATTGCTATAGTAACTCTAAAACTTGGATTTTTAGAAGATATTAAATACTTTCTTAACTTAATCCTAAAATTTTGACCAATATCACCTAAGAAATAAAATTATTTAATTTAAATTATAAATAATATTAATATATTTAATAATATTTTAGGGCTATTCCCTTAAGGAGATTATTCTGTTGTGTGTTATTGCAACGTTTAGGATTACTATACCAAAATCTGATACTAACAAATGATTGTTTTTAAGAAAAGAACTTTTTGAATGATAGGAATTATGCTAGTGGTTAAATATAACAATCTCCATGATCTCCTGATATATGATTGCTAAGATAATTGAACAGTGCTTCATTATTTCCAAAAATAGCCAAACTGAGAGGATTTCAGAAGCAATAGTGAAAACTGAAGAGTTACTGTAGTAGACCCCGTCCACAGAAGAGAGTTGGAAGTCTCCCGTTAGAGGGAGTGGCACAGTGCTGGCAAGTATTCAGTGATTGGCTGTGTAGCCTCTAGAGCAGAATTCCTGTCAAGAATTCCCCCAGCAGCAACCTTTCATCTACGCATGGTCCCAGAAACACCATTTATTGCACTATAAGCCTGTCTCTCTAGAATTTTGTCAGTAGGCAAAACAACTTAAACCCTATCAACTGAGCAGCCATCTAAGTTACAAAATGCCTGCCACTGATGGACCACCACCACCAACAACAAAAGTCAATGATCGTAACAAATTTATAACCAAATAAAACTGTACAATCCTCTTTGTATCGGCTCTGATCCCCTAAAGGTACTTCCCATTGTTTTCAACTTAGATTCTATGGCCACAGAGAAATTCAACACTCTCCATAGCAGTATTTCCTTTTGAATGTCATCTTAGTTACATTGCCCAACTTTCTGGATTCATTTTTGTTGCAGAGGTTATGAATAACTAACATTCTGAAACCAGTACATAATAACAATTAAATTATATAAGATATAAAAACTGTGCACACAGGACATGAAAGCTGTATCTTGAAAGAGAATCATGGCAAACTTCTAAAATAATGTTTTGTTGAACCAATTTATGCATTTCATAGTTACTTTTCAGCAAAGACCATAGGTTAAACACTTTTCTATATTTAAAAATTGTAGCAAAAAAGACAGGGGTTATAATCTAACCCAAAGAAAGGTCTGAAAGAACTGTGTTAGTATTTTGATGGAGACTGCATTGAATCTGTAGATTACTTTTAGTAAGATGGCCATTTTTACTATGTTAATCCTACCAAGCCATGAGCATGGGAGATCTATCCCTCTTCAGATATCTTCTTCAATTTTCTTTCTTCAGAGACTTTTTCATCTTTTTCATACAAGTCTTTCACTTTCTTGGTTAGAATTATACCAAGGTACTTTATGTTATTTGTGACTATTGTAAATGGTGTTGTTTTCCCTAATTTCTCAGCCATTTTTTTTGTATACAGGAGTGCTACTGATTTTTAATTTTGTATCCAACCACTTTTCTTGAAAAGTTTTTATTTTCAGCGGTAGGAGTTCCCTGGTAGAATTTTGAGAGTCACTCATGTATAGTATATCGTCTATGAATAATGATACTTTGACTTTGTTTCCAATTGGTACCTCTTTGATCTCCTTTAGCTGTCTTATTAATCTAGTGAGGACTTCAAGTACTACATTAAAGAGATATAGAGAAAGTGGAGCAGACTTGCCTTGTAACTGATTTCAGTGGAATTGAATTAAGTTTCTCTCCATTTAGTTTGATGTTGGTTGAATATTGCCTTTATTATGTTTAGGTATGTACCTTGTATCCTTGATTTCTCTAGGACTTTAAACATGAATGAGTGTTGAATTTTGTCAAATGCTTTTGCAGCATCTCAGATGATGATCATGTTTGTTTGTTTTTTCTTTCAGTTTGTTTATATGGGGGTTACATTGATGGATTTTCATATATTGAACCACCTGCATGCCTGGAATAAAGCCTACTTGGTCATGGCAGATGATGTTATGATGTGTTCTTGGATTTAGTTTTTGAGTATTTTATTGAGTATTTTATGTGTCAATGTTCATAAGGGAAACTGGTCTCAAATTCTTTTTTCTTTGTTGGATCCTTGTGTGGTTTAGGTATCAAGGTGACAGAGCTAAACAGAGAATTTTCAACAGAAGAATATCGAATGGCAGAGAAACGTTTAAAGAAATGCCCAATGTCTTTAGTTATTATGAAAATGCAAATCAAAACAACTCTGCAATTCCATCTTAAACCCACCAGAATCACTACATCAAAAACTCAAGTGACTGTACAAGGATAACCTTGTACATGCAAGGATAACCTTGTACATGCATGCAGATAAATTATAACTCCAGCACAGATGTAGACCACGGCAGCTCAGTATCCAAGTGGGTTTCCTAGTAAGGAGAACAGGGGCTGTCTCTGACAAGAACTCAGTGGCTGGCTCTTTGATCACCCCCCCCCCTTAGCAGGGAGCAGCCTTGCCAGGCCACAGAGGAAGACAATGCAGACAGTCCTGATGAGACCTGATAGGTTAGAGTCAGATGGAAGAGCAGGAGAACCTCTTCTATCAGTGGACTTGGAGAGGGGCATGGGAGGAGATGAGGGAGGGGAGGGAGTGGGATTCTGAGGGAATAAAGAAGGTGGCTACAGCTGGGGTTAAAAATGAATAGACTGAAATTAACATAAAAAATAAAAATTCAAAAGAAACTCAAGTGACAAGTTTATATTTCCACCAGCAGCGGAGGAGGGTTCCCTTTTCTCCACAATCTCTCCAGTATGTGCTGTAATTTGAGTTTTTTATCTTAGCCATTCTGATGGGTGTAAGGTAAAATCTCAGGGTCGTTTTGATTTGCATTTCCTTGATGACTAGTGACGAGCATTTCTTTAAGTGTATTTCTGCCATTCGATATTCCTCTATTGAGGACTCTTTGTTTAGGTCTGTAACCCATCTTTTAATTGGATTACTTAATTTGTTGCTGTTTAACTTCTTGAGTTCTTTATATATTCTGGATATCAGCCTCTGTCAAATACAGGATTGGTGAAGATACTTTCCCAATCAGTAAGCTGTTTTGTTCTGTTGACAGTGTTCTTTGCTTTACAGAAGCTTTTCAGTTTCCTGAGATCCAATTTATTGACATTGGAAATCAATCTGGCACATTCTCAGACAATTAAGTATAGTGCTTCCTCAAGATCCAGCTATACCACTCCTAAGCATATATCCAAAAGATGCTCAAGTACACAACAAAGACATTTGCTCAACCATGTGCATAGCAACTTTATTCATAATAGCCAGAACCTGAAAATAACCCAGATGCCCCTCAACTGAGGAATGGATACAGAAATTGTGGTACATTTACAAAATGGAATACTACTCAGCAATTAAAAACAAGGAAATCATGAAATTTGCAGGCAGATGGGATCTAGAAAAGATCATCCTGAATGAGGTATCCCCGAAGCAGAAAGATACACATGGTATATACTCACTTGTAAGTGGATATTATACATATAATGTAGGATAAACATACTGAAATCTGTACACCTAAAGAAGCTAAGCAAGAGAGAGAACCCTGGGTAAGATAACCAATCCTCACTCAGAAAGGCAAATGTGATGAATGTAGGAAGAGGGAGAAAACAGGGAACAGGACAGGAGTCTACAACAGAGAGTCTCTGAAAGACTCTACCCAATAGGGTATCAAAGCAGATGCTGGGACCCATAGCCAAACTTTGGACAGAGTGCAGGGAATCTTATGAAAGAAGGGTGAGACAGAAAGACCTGGAGGGGACAGGAGCTCCACAAGGAGAGCAACAGAACAAGAAATCTGGGCCCAGGGGTCTTTTTTGAGACTGATAAACCAACCAAGGACCATGCATGGAAATAACCTAGAACTCCTGCACAGATGTAGCCCCTGACAGCTCAGTATCCAAGTGGGTGTCCTAGTAAGGGGAACAGGACTATATCTGACATGAACTCAATGCTAGCTCTTTGCTCACCTTCCCCTAATCCGGGAGCAGCCTTACTAGGCCAGGGAGGAAGACAATGGTCCTGATGAAACCTTATAGGCTAGGGTCAGCTGGAGGAGGAGGAGGACTTCACCTATCAGTGGACTTGGAGAGGGGCATGGGAGGAGATAAGGGAGGAAGGGTAGGATTGGGAGGGAATGATGGAGGTGGCTACATCTGGGATATAAAGTGAATAAACTGTAATTAATATAAAAAATTTTAAATAAAAATAAAATGTTGAAAACAAAAAGCAGACTATTCTAGAATGAAACTGCACAATAGTGCACAAAACTTCATAATAGTGCATAGGTAGTTATGTAGTGCAGAAGAGAAAGTACTTGGGGAAGTAAGAAAAGGAGTTCATATATTAATTAATATATATTGGGACTATATATATATATATATATATATATATATATATATAATTAATATATATTGGGAGTATTAATATATATATATACTGGGACTATATTAATTGTGACCCAACTATGTAAATTTCAAGTAAGCAAGGTAGTATCCAGGTCTAATTTCTAGAGAAAAGTGTGTGATCTAGCCTTGATTTGGTTAGGAAACAGTCTTGACTGTCCAAGAAGTTCAAGTAGATGACAGGGTATGTAGAATAAGCAAAATCTTTGGTGTCAGGCAGGTATTTATTAGCTGTTTGACTCAATTTTGAGCACTTGGTTTGACTTATCTGAACTTGGCTTTCTTCACCTATAAAACAGATACAGCAGCTACCTAACAGAATCAGTGATGGGGTAAATATATTTATTTTTTACAAGACATTGGACTTATATCAAAATGATGTATCCCCATCTGTGCTCTTACAAATAGGTACTCAACTCAGGGGGTCCAACTTCAAACCCCTTCTAGAGGGCTGCTCTGAGAAATGTGTCCACTTCTTTTTTGTTTGTTTGTTATTATTATTTACATTTTATCAACTCTGCATCCCAGCTGCATTCCATACCCCCATTCCTTCCCAATCCCACCCTCCCTCGCTCAGCTTCTCCCTGCCCCTTTCCTAGTCCACGGACTGGGGAGGACCTCCTCCCCTTTCGTCTGGCCCTGTTTTATCAGGTATCTTCAAGATTGGCTGCAAAGTCCTCCTCTGTGGCCTAGCAGAACTGCTCCTCCCTTGGGGGAGTCAAAGAGCCTGCCATTGAGTTCCTGTCAGAGATAGTCCCTGTTCCCCCTACTATGGGAAACCAATTGGTTATTGAGCTACCACGAGCTTTGTCCGAGTTAAGGTTCTAGGTATATCCATACATGGTCCTTGGTTGGAGAAATAGTTTCAGAAAAAAACCCTGTGCCCAGATATATTTGGTCCTTGTGGGGCTCCTATCCTTTCCCTGTCATATTAACTCCCCTTCTGCCGAAGGTTTGGTTATGAGTCTTAGTATCTGTTTTGAAACGCTGCTTGGTAGGATCTTTCAGATGCCTTCTGCGGTAGACTCCTGTCATATGTGTCCTCTTCTTATCTGCTTTATTCTTCGTAGTTTGCCAAGCTTTAGCACTCAAAGTAAGGGCATTTCTTATGCTCTCGCAGTTTTACCAAGATCTATCCATTTGTGCTTCTCTTGTATTTGGGCAACTAAAAGAGATTCTTGCAGTTTATTCTGAAAGTCAGGGTTGCTGTTTCTAAAATTTTCCAAGGTGGATGTTGGGGGAGGGAAGGATTATGCACAGTTATTTTTCAAAGAAAACATTTCATGCACTGCAACAGAACCCAGGAGCTTGGAAAGCAGAAATCTTCTAGCTGTTCTAACTAAAGAGTAAGCAGCAAAAACAAAAAGAGGGGTATTTTGTTTTCTATTTTTTGTTTTTGTTTTCTGTTTTGTTTTTTGCTGGAAACAGGCAGCTCTAGTTCCAGAACCACTGAGCTTGTTTTTTTTTTTTCCTGTATCCAAATTCTCAGAAGACAAAACTGTTCACAGAGCAGATTACTCATTTCATTTTTCTTAGTAAAAAATGTATAGATATAACTTTTTTTTTAGAAAAATTACACACCTATTTCCGGGCAAAGTATTCAAAATTCTGTAATTAAATCTATGTAAGAAGCTGGGCAATGGTGCCACACATTTTAATCCCAGCACTTAGGAGGCAGAGGCAGGCAGATCTCTGAGTTTGAGACCAGCTTGGTCTACGGAAGGAGTTCCAGGACAGCCAGAGCCACACAGAAAAACTCTGTCTCAAAAATAACAGAAAAGCAAAACAAACCACAAATCTCTGTAAGGAAATATAAAGACCCTCGTGCCCGTGAGGCGCCCTTACCTTGGTCTTCAATCCTGGCAGTAAAGACCCTCGTGTCCATGAGGCACCCTTACCTTGGTCTTTATTCTTTGCAGTCTCTTGCGCTCAAGCCATCCCCTGATAAACGCTTGTATGACAGTGATCAGCCTAGTGATTTTTTTAGTCAATTGGCGTTTGTTTTTCTCCTGGAACACTTGGTAAATTTCAATGTGCGGTCCAATCCTTTTAACTTTTTTGTCTAATTTATCAGGCTTTACAACGGTCTTTAGCCTAAAAGTAAAATGTAAACTCTTTTTAGAGATAACTAGAAAAATAAACACACACATACACACACACACACACACACACACACACATTTTAGTACTAAGGAATAAAGCCAGGACTTCATGTACAAGCACTCTACCACTGAGCTATATCCCCAGCTTTATAAACTTCTTTTTTGTTTTTGTTTTTTGTTTGTTTGTTTGTTTTTTTGTTTTTTGTTTTTTTGTAAATTCAAGACATGGTCTTACTAGGTTGCTCCAAGTGGGCTTGAACTCACTGTACCCCTTGCAGGTATTGAATTTAGGAACTTCCTTCCTTGACCTCTAGATAAGCTGGACTTACAGGCCTTTACTACTCAGTCAGCTTCCAAAGACAAATATGAAACAAGTAATGTACTACGACTTGTGCATAGAATTTAATTATAACCTCACTTAACTACGTTGATAAAGTTCTCAAAGACACAAGAACCAATATTACCATACACAACATTAAACTTCTAAGGGCAGAAAATCCAAGAAATTGAACCTTTCACGCTTAGTCACAACTATTCAAAGCAGGTAGGTTAGTCCAAGTAATTGTCATCCCCTCACAGTTTCTTAGAACTGCTACTCTGAATAATTCAGTTAGTCACTTATGTGCCAGAGCCAACATCATCTGCAAATTTCTTCCGAAGCTAGACCTGAGAGGGGCAGCAGCGTGTCAAGCAAGGTCACGGACTACAGGGAAAGCCACAGAGGAATCGTACTAGAAACCATGTTGGGCCTTCAACACTAACATTAATAAGCCTGCAGCAGTGATGATGAGCACAGAAGAAAATGGTAGCTCTCTGTCATGAACATGTGTGTACTATGGGGTATGTAGCCTTGGTATCTACATGTGTTTATTTTTTTACATAGATATGATGTTTTTCATTTGTATTTTATTTTGATTAATTACAGTATATTCACTTTGTAATCAAGCTGTAGCCCCCTCCCCATCCCCTCCCAACTCTCCCCTCCCCCCTCTTCTTCTCCCATGCCCCTCCCCCAGTCCAATGATAGGGGAGGTCCTCCTCCTCTTCCATCTGACCCTAGTCTATCAGGTCTCATCAGGATTGGAAGCATTGTCTTTCTCTGTGGACACTCCAACCAAGGACCATGCACGGAGATAACATAGAACCCCTTCACAGCTGAAGCCCACGGCACCTCAGTCTCCAAGTGGGTTCCCTAGTAATGGGAACAGGGACTGTCTCTTACATGAACTCATGGGCTGGCTCTTTGATCACCTCCACCTGAGGGGGGGATAGGATTTATTTTAAAATGGTTATAATTTTCCTAGATAACAAAAAATTCCTGACACAAAAAAACATTCGTTTTATTAATGTTTGTAAATTATTTCTTTCCCTTTTTGTGATTGATTTCTGTACAATTTGGTATCCCTGATATTTACCATGAATTATGCCTGAACTACTTTTTATTTTACTTTGTAAAAGAGAAGCTACAAGTCCTTCCTGGGGTGATATTATAAAGTCATGAAGTTTGTCACTGCCCTTTGGGTCCAGGTGGCATATGGCTACATTCCTAGGGAATTAATGTAGCAACAGTGGTTACTGGGGATTCCTGCTGAACATAGCTGGTACCACTCATTCAAATCTCCAAAAGGCCATCCAGCCTTTCCTTCACATTTTCCCATATGCCCTTCAATAAAGTACATACAGGTCATCAATTGTATTTTCTGAAAGAAATATCAGAAGTATGACAGTTTTATGAACACTGTATTTTGTTAACAATTTATCACAGAAAGAAAGGGCTTATGGGTATAGGTTTTGCAGGTCAAAGTTGTTGCCACAACTATGCATCTGCCAGATGAGGCAAACATCAGGATAATTTCTCAGGCAGAAGCAGAAGCTTCTTAACCCAAGAGCACACCATGATCATTAATTTGTAATCCCTATTTATCTTCTGGCAAAGTTTGAGCAAACCCCTTGAAGCCCTACATATAGTTTATTGTCTTCAGTTGTACACACTAGAATGAATAGTTTCTAAGTAATACAGAAATTTTTCCAACTATCCTGTCGGTGTTCAAGAAAACAAATTTCTAATGGAATTTTGAATATATTTTAAGTTACAGAATCTACAGATAATATGTTAATAGAAATTATGAATACATGCTAATCTACTTATTCTGTGAAATAAGTTAAATATGTAAAATACTTTTACTGAGTATTTTTATTTTTTATTGTATCAATATTTCTAAATTTTCATTAAGAATCATGGCTGGGTGTGGTGTCACTGCTTGCAATCTCAGAATTTAGGAATTAGAAGGAGGAGTAGGAGTTCAAGGCTAGCTTAGGCTGCATAGCAAGTTTTAGTCCAGCCCAGGGTACTAGAGACTAGTAGTAAATTGAAAAGAGGTAACAGCTGAGGAGGAAAGGCATGCATGGGAAGGCAGTGTAGACGGGAGTGAATTCGAACAAAGGATAATGACATGTATATATGAAAATGACATGCTGAAACCCATTATTTTGTATGCTTTCCTAAAAAATACATCTAAAAAAAATAATGAGACAATAAAAGATGGATCAGCTTCCTTCCAGAAAGAAGTTGCTAATGCCTTAGTCAGTTCATCTGATATAACCTTTCTTGGCATATACGTTTCTGTGTTTAATACATTCCTTGTCCTTCATGTGTTGATTAAATTGGTTTGATACAGTAGTATTAAAGCATGAGTTGCTGAACAGAACTATGTGCTCCCAAACTGTGCCTGTGAATGAATCTTCACCTACAAGGCTGATGTATATCCATAAAATAACTGGAATTTTGAACTCTTTTCTGTAAACTATGACTGAATCCATAACATTGCTTTTAACTCATTTAGTGCTAAATTCATAACCCTAGATATAAATTCAAATTTCTGTTAGTCATTTAGCTGCTGACCACCTAACACAATACAAGAATAACATATGCACAAGCAAAAGAAATTAGCTACCTTCTTTCACACACCTCAAATTTATACCCATTTCCTGCATGAAAAATTAATAGCTATTTTTTAAGTTTCTAGTATCCGAATCTGTCCTCACAAAATTGTGTTTAATTCAATCCCTCTCCCCAAAAAGTTGTATCTCTAGGAAATTATATAATACCCTCATAGAACCAAACATAAAGTATATCATCTCACTATAGATCCTGATTTAGGAATAATAATTTCTAAGCCTGGTTTGTGATAACCAAATAGAATGCATTTTGAACATGTTATGTTCTCAAAGTTTTTTATTGTCATTAAATAAAACATTAATTTTATGAGAAGCATAAGGGGAAACGTTCCAACAACAACTTTGTTTAAAATAGAAATAATGTGGCATCATTTTTTCATTTTAGTCTCTTTAGTGCAGGTTACAGAAAGAGAAACCTGGACACCAACCATCCACAAAACCCCCGACCTACAATCTGTGCTGTCTGCAAGATTTGCTGGAGCAATGGGGCACAGAACTTGTGAGAGGGATCAACCAATGTCTGGGCTAACTTGAGGCCCATACCATGAGGGGGAGCACATGGCTTATACCTCCTGAATAGCCAGGAACAGGATACTAGACAGCTCAGAGACCTGGTGTAGAACCAATTATGATTGGTAAAAAAAAAAAAAAAAATCCTATTCTGCTAAACTTATTAGAACATCCCGACTGTTTGATATTACCAAAGAAGACTCAAGAGTTAGATGCTGGTGTAAAAACCTGCAAGCTCAGAGAGACTGATAAAGTACAAGCTGACCTTCCTACTCAGCTCATGTTTCGAAGAAAAAAGTCAAACACCAAAAGGTATAAGCCCAAGGATTTTATGTAATAGTGTGAGAAAAATCTCATAAGTTCAATTTTTGACGTTAGGAGAATAAAGAGATCAAACTACATGTATTAAAGCTTGTAACTCTTGTATAAAGTGCATGTAAGCAGGAGTAGGAAGCAACCTGCCAAAATATCTCTGCAGTGGATTACCAGTGTCCCTAAATCACAGGTGGGCTGGGCTCTCACAGAACTGCCCACCTTGCATGGTCCTGACTCAGTCTCCGAAATCTGGTGCAAATATTCCATTAATCTCCAGACTGCAAAGAAAGCACTGTGCTGTAGAGGAAAGTTGTTATTTTTCTTTTCATTTTGTCAGCTCTTTTGAAATAGGCCTGTATACAATATATATTTTCAAGGACAAATACACTTATCTACATATTTAACAGACTTACCAATAGTCACTTTCTTTAAGCCTCAGCTTTGTGATTTCTCCTTTAATCATTAGAATAGTTATCTCAAGTGAACTTGCTATTCTAATTTTGAGAGAATTCCTGTGACCTTCTAACCTCACAAAGATAAAATCCAATGTCCTTCTGCTTTGAGTGATAAAAATCACAGAAGACAAAGGTATACTTGCCTACAGAAAGGTTAGCATTTATTTCAGTTTTTATTGGATTTGTTAGTGTTCATAGCACATGAAAGATGCAGTCACATCACACATACATGGGACAGTCTTTCAGGGTCTGAGAAAAGGAGAAGAACAGATGATTATGGATACTTGTCCTGTGAGCATCAAATGTACAGAGGTCAGAGGACCCCATAAGTTAGTGAATCCTTAGAAACCAGCCTTGTTTTTTCCCTCTAAATAAAATTTTGAAATTTATCTCTGTTCATCATGTCTCAACAAAACTGTGATAAAAGGAGAAAGGACACTTTCCATGGAGATCCTTGCCCGCCAATTTCTCTATAACCATCCTTACAACAGTGAAAATGTGAGTAATTAGGGGCTAACTATGAACCAGATGCCGACGTGAGAAGCCACCCTGTTTGTCTGCGCGTATCCCTACAATCTAACCTCATTATGAGAAAGAGGAAAGACCAAAGAGTCATGGCTACACTTGGATTTTTCACTTCAAGTTGACAAACACATAATCAAAGTATCACATCAAATGTGTTTCAGTGATAGAAGTAATCATTAAGTAAAATTACATGTGAGAAAAGATACAAGAAATTAATTAGTAATTTAATTGCATCTTAGCCTTATAGACCCTGAGCTTGAAAAACATTTGAATAGGGAATTTTCTTTAACTGTGGAAGTTTATATGATACTATATTAAACACTAAATCACTTTTAGAGATTGGTTCAGCTATTGCTCCTACCCAGTTTTGGCTGATATGCAAGTATTTTGTATGCGTCATTTATAAAAAGCATGGTTTGTCCATCTGTTCCTAGGTTGAATGTGATTAAATGTGACTGAATGTGATTATTTTGGCTATTTTAAAGTGAAATACTTTTTAAACTGGAAATACATGAGAAAACCAGTCCAGTTTGCCAAGTTCAGAAATACATTGAAAGATTGATAATGACCACCCTCCCCCAAATTCTCTTCCAACATGCATTATCAACAAAGCAAACATCACCACTTTCCCGATTAGACTAGCATGCTTGCTTTGTGCAAACGGCTTTGCAATTTGGTTACAATTTACACAATTGACTTTGATTCGGATCTTCTACTACCAAGCTGTGTCGAGGGCTTTCATTTCCTGCGTGCGCAGCCTTGAATCACAGACATGCAATGTTCCAGGGCTTTGAATGTGGATTTGAAAGCAATCTGGGAATGAGCCAAACAGTTAGTGGTCCACTTTAATGCCCTAAATGAGGTCTACTAGTAGGAAAACAGTACATCAAATTCAACATGACTTTAAGAAAAAGGATTTTCGGTCTCCATATTATCTATTTCCAGATCCCTCCAAGGGTTGAGTACTTCATGTCATCAAAATCTGCTCACTTCAGAAATCAGAGGAGGTTCCTGGGACTTTCTGAAGTGGAAGATAATGTCACTTTAATCTCTGCTAAATCTTAAAGTACTTTAAGACATCAGAATGAAGTGTGGTTTTTTTTGTTTGTTTTTTCTGAGCTTTCTTCTGTCCTTGTCACCATTATTACTCACAATGCTGCTGTGGGTCCCAACTTCTCCCTTGTGATTCCCCCAAAGTGCCAACGTATTTTTGACCACCCATGGGTCTATAGTCTGTTTTATCATGACCATATTAAAATATGGAGGCTGATATCCTATTTAAGGTCCCTGAGAGTATCTGAATTCCTAGAGAAAGGTACTTTTTTTAAACCTAAATAGATTTCTAGAACATTCCAGAGAGTAGATGACTGACATCAACCAAAGAAAGAAGGGGTGTGGGAGACACGAGTCAGAAACAATTCTCCCAGCCCCTTATTAGTCTTTAAGAAAAGAAGGATTTGTTGTTGTTACTGCTGCTACGTACACTCAGATTCAATTTCCCAACAGTTTTTTCCTAAAATATAATAGCAATTTTTAAATTCCAAGTTCATTTCAAACACTACAATATTTCTTCTGCCTCAGCATAAATAAGCAACCTGAAGGAGCATCACTTAGGAATTAGAGAAAAGCATCGTTTCACACAATGCGGACAGGAGCAGAAACAGAATGCTGTTCTGTTCAGCCTGAATTGATTCCAACTTCATTTGCAAAGTCCTGCTTTCTGGAAATACTCTGCCCAGTGGAGACATCCGATAATACCTTTATTGTACCTATATGGTTTTTACTTGTAGGCCACTCCAGAAAATTATTCTGGAAGATATGTAGAATGACTAAAGTATCCTTGCTGATGGGGCTAGAGGAGTCAAGAGCATCGGAACCAGACCCCAATTATTTTTGCACGATTGTCTCTAAATAGAGAACCCAATGGGCTTTCCTGTTCTTCCTCTTGACAAAGTGATTTATGTGTCTATTGTGGCAGCCCTCTGGTCCCAACCCAAACTTCAGTCAGTTCTGACAGAAAGCTAGCTCTACTGACTCCCCTCCATTTCTCTGCTCTCCACTAAGATGTGGGATTGATGAGGGTCTGATCCCTGCTCAGGAATTCATGGTCCTTGGAAGAGAAGCATCAGTAATGAATGTCCTTAACAATTAAGTATGATTTACAATTTGACATTCTCAATGAGACATATCATTTAGGGACTCTGGTTCCAACAGATAAACTACCTTAAAAAAAAAAAAAAAAACAGACAGCAGTAGCCAAAGGGTAGTAGAAAAGTAGGAAATGCAAATACTCTCAGATCATCACCCTGGAGATGAGAGGCTCCGTTCTTCAGGTCTCTGCCCCTCTATCAGCACTTTTTAAAGTTCCTCTAAGGAAATCACTGCAATTCTGCTTTGCCAGCCTTAGGACTTCATTCCTCCACACTGTGTTATTGGCTGTACTAAAGCACAGGTGAGGACTTTAGTAAGTCCTTTCTTCCATTGTTTTTGTTTTGTTTTGTTTTGTTTTGTTTTTCTTCTTCCTTGGACATTCCCCTTCTGATTCCAGGCAAACTCACGGCCACTCAGCATCAGCCACCCATCTAGGGATTTCACAGGGCCAGTAGTTTCCTTCCTCACTGCTGTACCCTTCAGTCGACATTAGTGGAAATATGTCTGTTTTGTACATGTGGTTGACTACATAGACCAAGGCCCCCGCGGCTCCAGGAGAGAAGGCAGGTGTCCCATTTCAACCCGTAGCTGTTGCCAATAGGCTCTGCTGAGCTTTCATAGAGATTCTTACTGTCAGGACCTGGTCATTTTGTGTCCCTCTTCTCCAACCTGACAGTGCAATGCTTCTGCTAATCTCATCAGACTAGATTTGGAATCTGAGTGCTGCCTGTACAGCATTCACAGCCATACTGAGATGTGTGCTACACTGTACTACTGCTTGATCCTGCTTCTGTTTGGATGTATAACTCTACTGAGTAAAAACATCACATAAAAGAATGAATACAGGAACTGAAATCCTCAGACCCCACAATTAAGATAAAGTTCAAACATTTTGACAATAGAAGTAAACAGGACATCAGTAATTATTTTCAGTATGGTCAAGCAGACAAACTCAAGGCAAGAGAGCCAGAAACAAAGATGACACAGGTCAAACCAAATACCACAGAATGATTTCATTTGCCATAAATGTAGTTCTTCTTCAACTAGAAGGCAATCCTTGGGAAAGTGGATCATTGGTGTAGACTTGAAAAACAGGCTTGCAAGTAAGTGTGAAGTTTGGAGACAGAAGTGTTTCTGGAAGATGTCGCCCTCTTCAAGCTACTCCCTACCAGCTATAGCAAACTCATGCTAGTGCAGTGTCTTCAAGGTCATCTACAATGGCTCTCTCTACTGACTACACTGACAATATTGGATAGGGTAATTAAGTTCTGCCAAGAGCCCAGATTAGCCTGGCAGAGGGCAGAGGGTAAGGCCTGAATATACTTAATATATCTTCCAGCTTACTTCTCAGTGTCTGGGAGTTTACTGGAGACTGATTCTACTATCCTGAAGAGGAAGGACTAGCAGACTGGAAGGGAAAGAATGAAGCTGAAGCTAAGGAAAAAAAAATGAAACTTTCCTTTAGTAGTTAAATGTTCTGGGCTAACAAGGGCCTTTTTCCACATGTATCTCCTGTTTTGTTTACTTTGAGAACCTGGATAATGAGTAATATATGAGAATTCTGAAAAATGCCAAATGTCTTCATTTTAGAAAAATAGAGAAATAAAATTTGCAAAGCATGGTCCTATAAGTCTAGCACCCAACTCTGTTATCAGATGGATGGTAGATGGTGACTTACACAACAAAGCAAGAGTGCCAAGTGTTAGACTGAGCAAAAAATAAGTAAGAAATGTCTTCCTAAATTCATTTCTTTTATTTAATTATTTTTTTTCTTGGTATATACTAGACTGGTGGACCATGAAATGACTTCTAATATGTCTAAATTTCAGAAAGGCAATTTTTAAGATTCACATACAGTCTTTAGAAACAAGAGGGGTATATTAGTTACTTTCTCATTACTGTGACAAAATGTCACATTCAGGCAACTTAAGAGGAAGAGAAAGAGGACAGAGAGAGAGAGAAGGAGGGAGGAGAATGAAAGTGAATCTGTTTTCTCCAGGGATGATCCCTGATAGGTTACCTAATATGAAGAGGTCATCCCTAACACATGTACATACAAATAGTGTTAAATGAATGCAATAGTGTGTGAGTGTGTGTGTGTATGTGTATGTGTAACTAAATGTAGAAGAAGGGATCACAACATGGAGCAGCAAGAAGGAGGTGTGAAAATGATGTAGATGTAATACTCATATACATAAATTTATCAAGGATTATCCTCTGAGAGGCTCAGCCCAGCAGTGGATGAAACAGATGCTGAGACTCACAGACCCCTTTAGGCAGAGTGTAAGGAGCCTTGTGGAAGAGTCAGGGGAAGAATACAAGGACACTGAAGGGACAAGAACTCCACAAGAAGACCAATACAGTCAAATGATCTGGGCCCAGTGGAGCTTACACAGATTGAAGCAGCAACAAAGGACCATGCACGGCCTGGATCTAGGACCCTTATACATTTGTAGCCAGTGGACAGCCTAGTTTACATGTGGGTTCCCTAACAAGTGGAGGAGAGACTGTCTCTGACATGGACTCTGTGGTCTGCTTTCTGATCATTTCTCCATGGTAGGACTGCCTTGCCTGGCCTCAGTGGAAGAGGATGTGCTCAGTCCTGATGTGACTTAACGTGCTGGGGTGGGTTAGTGGGGGAGGGACCTCCTTTCCTGAGAGGTAGGGGAGGAGGGTAAGAAGAACGGAGGGGAGAGCAGAAGGAGAGGAGGGAGGGAGGTACAATTAAAATGTAAAGTGGATAAATTAATTAAAAATTGTCAAGTAAATATAAAAGTAAATGTGAGACTAGTTTTTTATGTCACTTAATAAGCTGTGTGATTCCAGATAATTTTTCTAAGGTGGTAAAATTTCATCAGAAAAATAATGTTTAAATTTTGTGTATTGCATAGAGCAAAAACATCACAATATATTTTGTGATTTCTTAAAGGTTTCATAATTCCTAACTGAGGATCAGTCTCTCTCGTCTCCAGTTGCCAGTGTACAGGCTGAGGGTCTGAGGTCAAGGCTGTAGCACACAATTGTGACTTCTAATCTTAAACAGGGGAGTCATGTGGTCATGAGGGAAGCCAGAGAACACATGGCTAAATTTAGTTACCTAAAACCTTACACAATTGTTAGCATAAAGCCAGACTATTGAAGAACGATGTCCTTTCTCTTTTCCTTTTTGGCTTCCCCTTTTGAGATAACTTGTACTAATTTCCATGCCAATAAAGAGTTAATAAATTACCAAATATTTAAAATATTACTAGTATTACTCTGTGCTTCTTATTCCTAATGATATTCTGCTATATCCATAGATCACTGTAAAGCCCAATTGTCATCAAAGAGGAATCATCTAGTAACTGATGGAAATAGATGCAGAGGCCCACAGCCAAATACTAAGTGGAGCCAAGGTAACCCCCACAGAAGAGGGAAAGGGAGGATTGCAGCAGGCACAGCAGCCAAGGACATCAGAAGATAGCCCACAGAATCATAGGGGAAAGAAAGAAAGGAAGAAAGAAAGAAAGAAGGAAGGAAGGAAGGAAGGAAGGAAGGAAGGAAGGAAGGAAGGAAGGGGAGAAAGAGAGAAAGAAAGAAAGAAAGAAAGAAAGAAAGAAAGAAAGAAAGAAAGAAAGAAAGAAAGAGAAAGAAAGTGAGAAAGAGAGAGAAAGAAAGAGAGAGAGAGAAAGAAAGAGAGAGAGAAAGAAAGAAAGAGAGAAAGAAAGAAAAAGAGAAAGAAAGAGAGAGAGAAAGAGAGAGAGAGAAAGAAGAAAGAAAGAAAGAAAGAAAGAAAGAAAGAAAGAAAGAAAGAAAGAAAGAAAGAAAGAAAGAAAGAAAGAAAGAAAAGTTCTTGAACAAAGGGTTTGTTTGGCTTAGGATCCCAGGTTACAGTTCCTCACTGTGAGTAAATCAAGGCAGCAGAAACTTGAAGCAGGAAGACAAATTACAGTCATGATAAAGAGCAGAGAGCAACAAGTTAATGGTTGTATGAGAGTACTTCACAACTCTCGTTTTTTTTTGTTTTTGTTTTTTTTGTTTTTTTTTGTTTTGTTTTGTTTTGTTTTGTTTTTCATTGAGCCCAGAGCCCAGCCCTGAAATGGTGCCATTCACATCCAGGGTGGGTCTTCCCATTAAGAAAATCTCTCCGCAGCACATCCATAGGCTGACGTAATCTAGGCAGCTTTTTATTGGGATGCCTTTCCCAAGTGAGTCTGCTTTGTGCCGGGGATACTCAAAGCCAACACAGAGCGACGACAGTACTAACCTGAGGTGTAGAATGCACACGGGTTGGATTCACATGTGTTTCTCTTCCCCGATAGTTCAGTTCTGTTGTGCATCTCTGTAACAGTGTTCCACTGATTAAAGAGTTTTAATAATGCCTACTTGGGTTCAAGTTTCTTTTACTATTTATAATATATGACTTTAGGCAATTACTTAATCAGTCTCAGTTTTATTATATAAATACTAGGATGATTATAATATTTTCTTCATAGAATTGTTATATGGCTTAAATGTAGAAATATGTGAAATAAGCAATTCTTTTTTTAATTTATTTTATTAATTACACTTTATTCACTTTGTATCCCCCCATAAACCCCTCCCCCCCCAATCCACGCTCCCACTCCCTTCTTCAAGCATGCCCCTCCCCAAGTCCACTTATAGAGGAGGTCCTCCTCTCCTTCCTTCTGATCTTAGTCTATCAGATCACATCAGGAGTGGCTGCATTGTCATCTTCTGTGGCCTGGTAAGGCTGCTCCCCCTCAGGGGGAGGTGATCAAAGAGCAGACAAATCAGATTATGTCAGGGACAGTCCCTCTTCCCATTACTATGTAACCCACTTGGACACTGAACTGCCATGGGCTACATCTGTGCAGGGGTTCTAGGTTATCTCCATGCCTGGTACTTGGTTGGAGTATGAGTCTCTGGGAAGACCCCTGTGTTCAAATTTTCTGGTTCTATTGCTCTACTTGTGGGGTTCCAGTCCTCTCCAGGTCTTACTATTTCCCACTTCTTTCCTAAGATTCCATGCACTCTGCCCAACAGTTGGCCATAAGTCTCAGCATCTGCTTTGATACCCTGCAGGGCAGAGACTTTCAGAGGCCCTCTGTGACAGATTCCTAGGTTGTTTCCTGTTTTCCTCTTCCTCTGATGTCCGTCCTCTTTGCCTTTCGGGATAGGGATTGAGTATTTTAGTCAGAGTCCTCTCTCTTGATTAGTTTCTTTAGATGTACAGATTTTAGTAGGTTTATCCTATGTTATATGTCTATATGAGTGAGTATATACAGTGTGTGTCTTTCTGCTTCCGGGACAGCTCACTCAGGATGATCCTTTCCAGGCCCCACCATTTACCTGCAAATTTCACGATTTCCTTATTTTTGAGTAATATTCCATTGTGTAGATGTACAATTTCTGTATCCATTCTTGAGTTAAGGGGCATCTGGGCTGTTTCCAGCTTCTGGCTATTACAAATAAAGCTGCTACAAATATGGTTGAGCAAATGTCCTTATTGTAAACTTGAGCCTCTTTTGGATATATGCCTAGGAGTAGTATGGCTGGATCTTGAGGAAGCGCTATTTCTGAAAAAGTGCCAGATTGATTTCCAGAGTGGTTGTACAAGTTTACATTCCCACCAGCAGCAGAGAAGGGTTCCCCTTTCTCCACAGCCTCTCCAGAAAGTGTTGTCACTCGAGTTTTTCATCTTGGCCATTCTGATGGGTGTAAGGTGAAATCTCAGGGTCGTTTTGATTCGCATTTTCCTGATGGCTAATGAGGTTGAGCATTTCTTTAAGTGTTTCTCTGCCATTCGATATTCCTCTACAGTGTTTTCTCTGTTTAGCTCTGTTCCCTATTTTTTAATTGGATTACTTGGTTTGCTGCTTTTCAGCTTCTTTAGTTCTTTATACATACTGGATATTAACCCTCTGTCAGATAAAGGGTTGGTGAAGATTCTTTCCCAATCTGTAGGCAGTATTTTTGTTTTGATGACACTGTCCTTTAATTTACAGAAGCTTTTCAATTTCATGAGGTCCCATTTGTTGATTGTTGCTCTTTGAGCCTATGCTGTTGGTGTTCTGTTCAGAAAGTTGTCTCCTTTACCAATGAGTTCTAGGGTTTTCCTCACTTTTTCTTCTAACCGATTTAATGTGTCTGGTTTTATGTTGAGGTCTTTGATCCACTTGGACTTTAGTTTTTTGCAGGGTGATAAGTATGGATTTATTTGCATTTTTCTACATGTAGACATCCAGTTAAACCAGCACCATTTGTTGAAGATGCTATCTTTTTTCCATTGTATGGTTTTGGCATCTTTGTCAAAGATCAGGTGTCCATAAGTGTTTGGGTTTATTTCTGAGTCTTCTGTTCAGTTCCATTGATTGTTTTAGTAATTCTAGGTTTCTTGTTATTCCATATGAAGTTGAGAATTTTTCTTTCCAGGTCTGTTAAGAATTACGTTGGTAATTTGATGGGAATTGCATTGAGTCTGTAGATTGTTTTGGTAAGATGGCCATTTTTACTATGTTAATCCTGCCAAGCCATGAGAATGGGAGATCTTTCCATCTTCTGATATCTTCTTCTAATTCTTTCTTCAGAGACTTGAAATTTTTTTCATACAAGTCTTTGACTTGCTTGGTTAGGGTTACACCAAGGTACTTTATGTCCTTTGTGGCTATCGTGAAGGGTGTTGTTTCCCTAATTTCTTTCTCATCCCGTTTGTCTTTTGTATACAGGAGGGCTACTGATTTTTTTGAGTTAATTTTTTATCCGGCCACTTTGTTGAAGGTGTTTATCAGCTGTAGGAGTTCCCTGGTAGAGTTTTTGGGGTCACTCACATATACTATCATATCATCTGAAAATAGTGATAATTTGACTTCTTCCTTTCCAATTTGTATCCCCTTGATCTCCTTCAATTGTCTTATTGAACTATGTAGAAGAGATAGGGAGAGTGTGGGCAGTCTTGCCTTGTCCCTGATTTCAGTGGGATTGCTTTTGGGATTGCTTTAAGTTTCTCTCTGTTCAGTTTGATGTTGGCTATAGGCTTGCTGTATATCACCTTTACTATGTTTAGATATGTGCCTTGTATCCCTGATATCTCCAATACTTTAAACATGAAAGGATGTTGGATTTTGTCAAATGCTTTTTCAGCATCTAGGGAGATTATCATATGTGTTTTTTTTCTTTCAGTTTGTTAATATGGTGGATCACATTGATGGATTTCCATATATAGAACCACCCCTGCATACCTGGGATAAAGCTTACTTGGGCATAATGGATGATATCTTTGATGTGTTCTTGTATTCAGTTTGCAAGTATTTTGTTGAGTATTTTTGCATCAATGTTCATAAGGGAGATTGGCCTGAAATTCTCTTTCTTTGTTGAGTCTTTGCGAGGTTTAGGTACCAAGGTGGCTGTGGCTTCATAGAATGAGTTTGGTAATGTTCCTTCTGTTTTGATTTTGTGGAATAGTTTGAAGAGAACTAGAGATAGCTCTTCTTTGAAGGTCTGGTAGAATTCTGCGCTGAAACCATCTGGTCCTGGGCTTTTTTTGGATGGGAGACTTTTGATGACTGCTTCTATTTCCTTGGGGGATATAGGACTATATAATTGATTTACCTGGTCTTGATTCAGCTTTAGTAAGTCGAATCGGTCAAAAAAATTGTTCATTTCATTTAGATTTTCAAATTTTGTGGCATATTGACTTTTGAAGTAAGTCCTAATGAATGTTTGGATTTCTTCAGTGTCTATAGTTATGTCCCCCTTTTCATTTCTGATTTTGTTGATTTGGATGGTGTCTCTCTGCCTTTTAGTTAGCTTGGCTAAGGGTTTGTCTGTCTTGTTGATTTTCTCAAAGAACCAGCTCTTGGTTTCATTGATTTTTTGAATTATTTGTTTCTAATTGATTGATTTCTACCCTGAGTTTGATTATTTCTAGCCGCCTACTCCTTTTTGGTGTGTCTGCTTCTTCTTTTTCTAGGGTTTTTAAGTGAGCCATTAAGTTGCTTGAATGAGCTATCTTGAATTTCTTCTTGAAGGCACTTAGTGCTTTCATTGTGTCCCACAAGTTTGGGTATGTTGTGTCTTCATTTTCATTGAGTTCTAGGAAGATTTTAATTTCTTTCTTATTTCTTCCCTGACCCAGTTGTCATTTAGTAGCAAGTTGTTCAGTTTCCATGTATGTGTAGGCTTTTTGCTATTTCTGTTGTTGTTGAGGCCCAGCTTTATTCCATGGTAATCAGACAGGATACAAGGAATTATTTCAATCTTCTTGTATCAGTTGAGGCTTTCTTTGTATCCAACTATATGGTTTATTTTGGAGAAGGTTCCATGAGGTGCTGAGAAGAAGGTAAATTCTTTTGTGTTTGGGTGTAACGTTCTGTAAATGTCTGTTAGGTCCATTTTATTCATGACCTCTGTTAAAGACATTGTTTGTTTAATTTCTGTTTTGTTGACCTGTCCTTTGTTGAGAGTGGGGTGTTGAAGTCTCCCACTATTAATGTGTGGGGATCTATGTGTGGTTTAAGTTTTATCAATGTTTCTTTTACAAATGTGGGTGCCCTTGTATTTGGGGCATAGATGTTCAGGATTGTGATGTCTTCCTGGTGGAATTTTCCTTTGATGAGTATGAAGTGTCCTTCCCCATCTCTTTTTATTAATTTTGGTTGAAAGTCTATTTTATCAGATATTAGAATGGCTACTCCTGCTTGCTTCTTGGGTCCATTTGCTTGGAAAGCTGTCTTCCAACCCTTTACCCTCAGGTAATGTCTATCTTTGTGACTTAGATGTGTTTCTTGTATGCAACAGATTGCTGGGTTTTGTTTACGCATCCATTCTGTTAGTCTTTGTCTTTTTATTGGAGAACTGAGTCCATTGATGTTGAGAGAGATTAATGACCAGTGGCTGTTAGATTCTTTGATTTTGATGTTGGCTGTGGTCATAAGGTTGTGTGCTTGGCTGTTTTTTGTTTTAGTGTAATGAGGTTAATTATTTCCTGTGTTTTCTTGAAAGTAGCTAGTTTTCTTGGGTTGTATTTTCCCTTCTAGTGTCTTTTGTAATGCTGGATTTGTGTGTAGTTATTGTTGAAATTTGTTTTTGTCATTGAATATCTTGTTTTCTCCATCTATGAGGACTGAGAGTTTTGCTGGGTGTAGTAGCCTGGGCTGACATCTGTGTTCTCTTAGGGTCTGCATGATATCCATCTGGCTTTCATAGTCTCTGTTGAAAAGTCAGGTGTGATTCTAATGGGATTGCCGTTATTTGTTACTTGGCCTTTTTCCCTCGCAGGTTTTAGTATTTTTTCTTTGTTCTGTATTCTTACTGTTTTGATTATTATGTGGCGGGAGGATTTTCTTTTCTGGTCTAATTTATTGGGTGTTCTATAGGCCTCTTGTATTCTTATTGGCCTCTTCTTTTAGTTGGGGAAATTTTCTTCAATGATTTTGTTGAAAATATTTTCTGGGCCTTGGAGCAGGAAATCTTTTTCCTCTATTCCTATTATTCTTAGGTTTTGTCTTTTTCTGTTGTCTTGAATTTCTTGGACGGTCTGTGTCAGGAATTTTTTAGATTTAACATTTTCTTTGACACAGATACATCTATTTCTTCCATTATATCTTCCATACCTAAGATTCTTTCTTCCATCTCTTGTAGTCTATTGGTTATGCTAACTTGTGTAGTTCCTGTTTTCTTCCCTAAGTTCTTTCCACAATTTACTCCATTTGTGTTTTCTTTAATTTTTCCAATTCTATCTTCAGATCTTGAGCTGTTTTGTTGATTTCCTTCACCTGTCTGACTATATTTTCCTGTTTTTCCTTCAATTCCTTCAGCTGTTTGTTTGAACAATCCTGTTTCTTTTATTACTTTCAGTGATTTAAACTTTTCCTCTCTAAAGGCCACAAACTGTTTGTCTGCAACTTCCTGTATTTCTTTACAGATGGCCATAATCTGTTTGTTTTTATCTTCCTCTATTTCTTTACGGATGGCCATAATCTATTTTAGTTTTTTCTTCCTCTAGCATTTTGTTTCCTCTGTTATCCTCTTCATGAGCATAGATGTTAAGTCATCTTCTTGAATTTCAATTATGCTGGGGTGTCCAGGTTTACTTGTCCCTGGATAACTGGGTTCTGGAGATGCCATATTGCTCTCTCTTTTGTTGGTTGAGCTTTTACACTGGCCTCTACCCATTGGGCTTTCTTAGGTGTTTGGGGTTAGTTTCTGGTGGTTCCTGGAATCCTGTGGTGGAGAGAATCCCCTTGGCAGGAAGATGGTTTTTCCTGAAGGAAGCCTTCTCAGCTTTTGGGGTATAGTCACTGGATGGCTGGTATTTTTTAGGATTTGCCGCTGCTCACCTCAGGCATAGAGACAGAGACCTGTGTGGTAACTGTGGTCCTTGTTAGTCAAGAGGGCTCTCCTCTCACCAGGAGAAGTCCTGAAGACAGTTGCCCTGCTTCTGGGTTTCTTGCTGTGCATTTAGTGATCCGCTGCTCTAACCTGGGTGCCCCATGGTTTGGTCAGTTTTGTTAGGGATAACTGGTTGCCCCTTGGAGCAGTATCTGGGGGTTGATCTCAGGGATTTTGGGCTTTTGTAGGTCTGAGGTTGGGGCTCTGTGTCCTAGTACCCAAGAGGTAATCTGTGGTGGGTGGGTACTGCTCTCCTGGTAACAGCAGGCTATCTGGTGCACAGCAGGTCCCTGGATTGGGCCAGTCTGTGGGACCTTTTCCAGGGATATACTGGGTAGCCTAAGTCCATTCCCTTTGCTTTGTTTCCTTTGAGGATTTCTCCAGACAGTGACTCCCAATCTCTGGTGCCCTGGAGCATACAGCTCTGTCTGTGCTGGAGAGCTGGGCATGCAGCACCTGTCTGTGATTGTGGCTGGAGCCCAGTTCAGTGATGGTGGCTCATGCCCACCGTCTGCAAGACTTTTTCCAGGGAAAGACTGGGTGACCCAAGTCAGTACCGTTTCCTTCCTTCCCTGTGAAGTTTTCTCCCAACAGGGACTCCCAGTCTTTGTTTTCCAGGGGCACACAGCTCTGTCTGTGCTGCGGCTGGTGCCCAGTTCAGTGATGGAGGCTCGTACCCGCTGGTCTGCAAGACTTTTTCCAGGGGAAGACTGGGTGACCCAAGTCAGTACAGTTTCCTTCCTCCCTGTGGGTTTTCTCCTGACAGGAACTCCCAGTCTCTGGTGTTTTTGTGCCCACCAATCAGCCTGGGAAGGTGATCAGGACACACAGGCATGTGACTCTGGTCTGGGGACCTAGTGCCTTCAAGACCCAGGATCTCTTCCGGGTTCTGGCTGGGTGACCTGAGAGTGGACCCGACTGATTCCCACACTATGGGGGTTTCCTCTCACCTGGGAAACACGATCGCTGTTGTTTTAGGGCCCAGAGTTCAGTCTCTTGATCGCTCTACGGAAAATGTTGTCCTGCTCCTCAGACACAGTGTTCTCCTGACGCTGCCGTCTTGTCCCCCCAATTCTTATACCCATAGACAAATATAGCTCTCAACGTCATCAAACAAGATTCTTTTTACAGCATATGGAAACAATTACAGGCATCAATAATTGCTCAAATTGCAGAGAACTCCTGACCAAGAGTGGTCAACTCCCTTAAAAGTTGTATAACAAAACGACTACACCTGTAGTTCAGAGGCCATCAAAGAAGAAGGCTGAAAAAACTAGAGAAGACACAGGACCACATTTACTGTGGGACTAGGTCATCTGTTACATTACATTACATTACAAAAGTGGAGATAAGATCTACATTTGATTCAGGAATTGAACATGTATTTTTGTTGTTGTTGTTGTTCATGAAACTCTTTACTTACAGTGTAAGGTCTAAGTTGTGGCTCTAGTATGGAGAGTACATTGGTGACTACAGAACACAGGAACAAACCCCCAGTCTCCCTTGGGCTTTTATTTTAATGGCATAGGTAAACAATAAGACCTGACATAGCGGCAGGTGTGTGATGGGGGCAATATGTGTGACGGCAATAAAATAACCTGGATTTGAGGAATGATAGCTGTGGTGGAATACGTTATTCTAAGCCTGTGTCAGAGTGGGTGCCAGTGCCCCCGAAAAGGTAACTGTTCATTGAGAAAAGTGTGTCCAGGGGTTACATTAAAATGCAACAGAGCATTGCTTCTGAAGTTCTGTATTCCTGTGGGCACCTACATGTGCATGTCCTTATGTAACATTCTCATCTAGCCAATAGAGATGCTCAGTACTGCTTAATTCCCCTTTCCTGTTGCTGTGATGAAAAGCTGTGACAAAAGCAATTTAAAGGAGAAAGAGCTTATCTTAACTCACAGTTGGTGGGGAAGTCAAGGCAGCACAAGCTTAAAGCAACTGGTTAAGTCATATCCCCAATCTGATGGAGGCATACTCCTGTTCTCCACTAATAGAGTCAAGATAATCCCCGACAGGTATGTGTGGAGGCCTCTCTTCCCTATGACTCTAGAGTCATTCATTTTGTCAATTAACACTGATCACAGGTATTTTTCTCCCACCATTGTAGTTACATAATTTAATTAATTATTATCTCCAGGTATACCTTGCCTCTATTCCCAGATACATGGGGGGAATGGAAGCAACTATTTTCCTATGTATTACAGATAAAGGGATAGATGACAGAAATAGAGAAAAAGAAAATAAATGAACACAATACGAATATTGGAAAAATAATTACGCTTTTTTTTCTTTTTCTTATAAAAATTCTTTTCACTATGAGCTACTTCCCTCAGAAGTTGGATCCTAAAGCTAACACAGAGATCAGCTTCATGCACAGGTCTCTAAAGTGTAAGACCACACCTCACTCTAGTGTTACGGCTAATGAGGTTATATCTGAAACACAGTGCTGTTTCTAAAGCATCACTTTCCAAGTTGTTAACTGCAGTGGACATCTGCTCACCTTCCCATTTCTGTGGGGTCTGAGCTTCTCCAGCTACAGCATGTGGTGTCCTGCATGGCGTCTCTAGGGATGATCGTGTCTAATGAGCCGTAAAGTCATATGTAACATTGTTTACTACTTTATTTTTGTTGTTTGAGGGGGATTTCTTCTGTGAGATAGTTATTTTTATTTCATCTCATTTTCTTAGAAACAACCAGATTTTGTGTGAGAGTAGAAACTGAATTAAAGCTCTTGGGAAGCAGTTGCTTTTCTGGCCATGTGGAGGGCATGAGAACTGTAGAAAGAGGTATTGAAAGCAAGCAGAAACAATTGCAAGGGTTGAAATGTGTAGAAGAAAGCATCCTGAAGTCAGTACTCGAATCGCATGAGTCACCACTGAGCAGAGACAGAGCACATGCCCACAGTACTCAAAACTATAATTTCCAGTTGGGCAAAGTATTCCTCATTTTTTAAAAAATGCTGTGAACTACCATCCTATTAAAAAAGTGTTACAGACTGTTTTACATGTGTAATTATGTGAGATAGGCTGAGGGATGACAAGAGAAAATTGTTAATACGCTGTATCAAGAAGTACAATGTCACAATGAAGACCATTAGTTTGTACAATTCATACATACAAGAGATAGAAGAGCAAGAGAAAGTTTAGGCGGAAAACGAGGACTGTGTAGTCCAGGAGACACAAGCACTCAGTTTAATATTGAGAACTGCCTGGAAATAAGAGCAGTGAGCTTGGAGTCCCTGGAGATTTCAAGTATATCCTAGGCAGGTTCTCTGCTTTTACTGTAGATTATAACTGGAATCTCCCCTAAGGCCTAAGCAGGAAAGGCCCATCTCCAGCTGTATGCTATGAGAAGGTGATGGGAACTTTTAGTGGTTAGATCTAGTGAGGTTTGGGGCCGTTTCGAGGCGTGCTCTTGAAGAAGTTTCAGTGGCACCACTGTCCTCTTCCTCTCCTTCCCCTTCTTTCTTTTGTTTCTAAGCTGTCAGAGGTTAAAAGCTTGCCTCCCGGCACACCAACACCATGCTTGCAGACTGCCATAGCTGAAACTCTGAGGGCTGACTCTCACCATCCCATACACTATCTCTGCTTCATGCTTCAAGTTTAAGATGTGAGTTCTTAGCTTGCTGCTCCGGTATCTGTGCTGCCTGCTGCCCTGCTTCCCACCAGGATGCTGAAGAATTTTCACCCCTCTGGAAACAAAAGCCCAAATGAACCTTCCCTTCTTTATGTTACATTAGTCATGGTGTGTTTTCACAATAGTAGAAAAGTGAGTAATGCAAAATTTGGTACAAGAGAAGGGGCTATTTCTGTGTCAGGCCTCACAGTGCTTTCTTAGAGGATTGTGGCGGCTTTGGAGATTGTACTAGAACAACTAACTTTTGTAAGACCCTGGGAGATAGCACCGAGAGCAATGCAGACTGCCCAGGCTCAATAGGTTTCAGAGAGGAACAATTAGGCAGCTGGGCTAGAGACTGGCCATTTCTGAGATATTTGGCAACAAATGTGATTCTTTCTGCCCTAAGAAGGTGCCTGAGGCTACAATTCAAATCAACAGACTAAATTCTTTGGTGGAGTTTTCAGGACAGACTAATAGTGGCTCTGTTGTGTGATTATTAGCAAGCATTGTTATGTAGGTCTACAGTAGTACAGAAAGAAATGCAAAATGGACAGAGGAAAAAAACAACACCAGAAGCTTAATGGTACAACCAAGGCTTGTGCTAAAAAAGGCTACAGTTGTTAAGGCAATTAGTTCCAGTAAAGAGATGACTGATGCACATTGGAATAAACTGTGTTTTTAGGGCAGGATCTTAGCCCCCTGAGCTTCCAACTTTAGAAAGAGAGCATAGGCATTTTCTGCTCGTGGAAGAAGACTGCAATCAAAACCTGATGGTAAAATGGCTCAGGGGTGCGTGCCAAGCTGGTACTCATCCTTTCATCCTGGCCGTGTCATTCATTTGATGCTTCTGAGTCTAAAAAGATACAGATTGAGGTGTCATTTCCATGGTCTCCCTTCTATGTGCTGTGTGGCAGGGCAGTCTCTAGGTGAAGGCTGTGAGAGGTGCTGAGAGGACCTTGAGTGAAGCTGTGGAAAGGAGGCCTTGGTTGTGCTACAGAGCACAAACTGTTAAAATGGCAGAACCAGGAGACAGCAAGGAGAACTGCAGGCAGGGAGTGGAACAAACCCAAGAGAAATGCATGTTACAGGCAGCAAAGCTGGAGAACCAACTCCAGCCAAGCCCTTTGACGGCGGACATAGAGCTGGAGAACTCACTGTGATACCTTTTAATTATAAGTGAGAAATGGATTATACCTAGAGAAATTAAGAAATTTCAAATAGTGTCTTCAGAAAGGAGATTTCACTTCAGTGTAGTACTAAACATAAAACTTTATATTTGTTAAGAAAATCACAGATGTATATATACATATATATGAAAATGCACACACTTTATTTTCTAAACAAAATAAAAATGTTAGTTGTTTGGGTATAATTCTTCCTGCTTCAGAAATTTAACATTACTTATTTCAGTTCAAAAAATAAAATAAAGCCCCAAAATATTAGTTAAACAATTCTGACTGAGCTAAAGCAAATTGGTTTTCTTCAAAATATTTCTTCTTTTTCCTTAATAATAGTTTGGGCTTTCTTAAATATATCTTAATCTTAAAATTTTCCAAGAGTCTTCTGAAACTTACATAGAGTTTAAAAGTTTTCAAACGTAATAATTTAAAGATGTCTTCATCATACCACACCCCTCAAAGCTCAGGGAACTGCAGAAGAGGAGGGAGCCAGAGGTCATGGATGTCTGCCAGACACAACAGGACATAAATTCAGAGAGACGGTGTTAGCACACACAGCCACACAGAGTCAAGGCAGATGGTCCCAGCATAGGTATGGACAGAGGGTCCCACTTGGTCCCAGCAAGTGGGGAAATGGACATGGGGACCCATCCCTAACCAAGGAGGTTCATACTTGATACACTTTAGCAAAGGAAAAATAAGGTTTTTTCCAATACTGTGTCATTTAGGTTGTGTCAACCACACTAGAGGGCAGGCCTTACGCCAAGGAGTAGTTGGACAGTACAAAACAATTTGTTTGCTTGTTTGTTTGTTTTTGTTTTTGATCTGTGCTTTTTATTTTGTTTGGGCATTTTTTGTTTGGCTGGTCTTTTATTTATTTGCTTTGTTTTATTTGCTTTATTCATTTATTTGTTTTGTTTTGATTTTTAAGAGAGAGAAAAAACATAAGTTGGTTGGGAAGAAGGGTGAGGAGGGGCTAGGAGAAGTGGGGGAAAGAAAACATAGTCACACTATATTGTATAGGGTTTTTTAAATTAAAAAGGAGGAACAGACGGTTCAGTAGTTAAGAAGAATGACCTCTCTTCAGAAGGCTGGAGCTGGGTGCCTCGCATCCATGCCAAGTGGCTCACAGCCGCGTTTAACTGCAGCTTCACAGGCTCGGATGCCCTGCTCTAGTTGCTGCAGGCATTTGCAGTCATATACATACAGGCCTAACGTATTTTTTAAAAACATAACGACTTTTGCTAAGATGTTAAACATTTTGAAATCTCATCTATGAAGCGTATTTTAAATAAATATTGGACATATCTCTGATGTACTATCCCCACAAGGGTCACAACCCATAGGTTGAGAACCACTGCTCCAGCAGATGTCAGTTTATATGAGGAAATGTTTAGGATTCAGATTAGCTAGGCCAGTTCTGGGAAAACAATGACAATAAATCATGATATCTAAGAACTGCAATTTCTTATCATTAATGGGGCTAGAATAATTTTAGTTTAGTAACATTTATAGGGAAAAAAGTTTTCCCAGTCAAACTAGCCAGCTGAAGACTATTTGTAAGAAAAACATCAGAAATAGCTCACTTGTAACAGTTAAAATTTATTATTTTAAAACAAGTTTATTTATGGGAAGTTAAAATAGCACCCAATTAACAAACATGGGTTGTTTAGATTTTCTATTTCTTCTTGTGTCAATTTTGTCATGTTATTTTTTTCCTACAAAAGTTTATTCTTGTCTTTTAGTTTAACATAATTAGCATGATGTGTTTTTACATATTGCCTTATTTTTCTTTTCATGTCCACAAGATATAGAATAATGCCTTTTCTTTAATTCCTGGTGTATTAATGTGTGTCTTCTCTCTTCTTTTTGAAAAATCAAATGCAATAAAAGCTTATAAATTTCATTTATGTTTTCAAAAAGCTAATTTTGGATTTGTTAATTGTTTCATTTAACTCAAATTTTACTGTTTTCTGTTTGATTTTTATAATGCATACTGCTTTTTTTTTTTTTTACAAATAATCTGTTTGCTACAATTGTTAGATATGGACTTGTTAACATCTACATCAGTTAAATTAATTGATAGTTTTCTTTAAATCTTTTATATAGAGAATCTTATTTCTTATTTTAGTATCTTTTCCTTTCTACACTGAAGAGGTTCTGTGCTTGTGAATATCTTCCTTATACATAAAATTTGCCTTAAGATGCACTTACCCATCATCCAGATCATTCTTTAATGGTTTATTTTTATTTTTAAATACGTGTATAGCTGAAGGAGCTGTTCACATGTGCGCTGTTACCCAAGGAGGCCAGAAAACATCAGATGCCCCGGGGCTGGAGCTACCGGAACCTGATCATGGGTGAGCCACCTGATGTGGGTGTTGGGCGTTGGGCCAGCATCCTCTCAGGAGCAGCATGTGATCACGATCACCAAGCAACCTCTTCAGCTGCAATCCTCTCCCTTTAATGTAACCGATTAAGCCAACTAAAAATGAATTGTGCAACTTGTTGTTTTAGACTCTGTGGTTTGTTCTGCACATGCACAGTTCAGCTAGGAATTTGAGAAATTTGTGTTCAGACCCAGAACTCCTCCTTTGGACTCTACTACTTTGTAGGATTATTCTGTAATTAGTTTCCAGTTATTCCACAGTCCCAGATACTCCAATGACACCAGTAAATAAAGGTATCCCCAGTATATTAAAAAGCACATATTTGAAACCATATCTTTTCAGAGAATTTGCTCTATAAGCAAGAGGACGTGATTTCATACCCCCAGCACCCATGTAAAAAGTCACACACCAGCCTTGTGGAACAGAAACAGGTGGATCTGGAGAACTCACTGAGCACACACTAGCTAAAGTGAGGTTCTGGTTCAATGTGAAGGCTTGTCTCAAAAGTAATAAGGTAACTAGACTCGGAGGAAGCATCCCACTCTGGCCTCAGTGTGCATATATACAGATTCACATATTTGCATGCATGTAACACACACATTTGAACTCTCAACAACCTATACTTTATACTTCAGTATTAAAATTATCATGTATATTATCAATAAAAAGTAAACATACTGATTAATGGCATTTTTTGTTGTGTGAAAAAAAAACCTACCTTTTTTCTGACTTCCATTCTGTCTTGGTAGGTGATAAATTTCTCTGAAGAGGTTTCTGAAGACAGTTAAGATAAGAAAGTAGCTTGAGTATGCATAAATTTTTAATTTTATTTGTTCTCTGTTATATTTTCAAGTGGACAATAAATCTTTATAATAAAAATGTATTTATATTAATAATATATCATAAACCCAAATATCCATATAAAAGAATATCTATGGTCAAATGAGTATAACTGTTGAATCTTCTTCAGTATCTTTTTGCACTCTGAAATATAACTGCTACTAATTATTTTAGTGAGCAAGTGTTTTTATAAACATATTATAAATAATTTATTTAGATGGCTGTCTTACAATAGAAATGATGTAACATTTTACAAAAAATGACATTTTGTATTATTAGAAAATGAAAGTAACTTTAAATCAGGTTAATGGAAAATATAAGTAGAAGAATGATGTGGAATATTTCTTGATATTGCTTGATATGTTTATCAGATTTGGTTATCAAATTTCTAGCTGTCAAAGAATTATGGACTAAAGTACATTACCCTCAAATTCTTAAAGCCCTAATCTCCAGTGTGTTTATATTTTTAGCTAAGGCTTCCAGAAAAGTGTGAGGTTCCAGGGCAAAGCCCTAATCCAACAGAAAAAAGGAAAAAATTAAAAAAAAAAAGGAGTAGTAGTCACCAGAATAAGGTCCTGTATAATGACACAAGACCAAAGAAGTAAAAATGCCCAAACTAGGAAGAAAGAAATCTTGCAGGCAGCTTGAGCTTAGACGTTCAGCCTCCAGAAGGAGATCATTCACTCTGTTGGGTAAGCCATACACATTGCTGTAATTTTTGCTGCTGTTGTTTAACCACAACACTAGAAAATTAATGGAAAAACACCCAAGAAAAGAGTTCAGTCAGAGAAGCCATCTTATATTCAGTGAGAAATGTCTTCCATATATCCGTCAAAACTAGGCTAGTGTAAGGAGCCTACATCACTCTCACTGATTACACAACAATGTTTAGTACAGAGATTCTTTTTTAAATTTTATTATTATTATTTATTCTAATTTACTCACTTTGTATCTTGGCAGTAGCCCCCTCCCTCATCTCCTCCTGGTCCCACCTTCCCTCCCCCCCCCCTTTTTTTTCCTTATGTCCTTCCCCTAGTCCACTAATAAGGGAGGTCATCCTCTCCTACTATCTGACACTAGCCTATCAGGTCTCATCAGGACTGTCTGGGTGCTCTTTCTCTGTAGCCTAGTTAGGCCGCCTTGCAAAGGGGAGGTGATCAAAGAGCTGACCACTGATTCCACGTCAGAGAGAGCCCCTGCTCCTCTTACTAGACAACCCACATGGAGACTAAGCTGTCCATGGGCTACATCTAATCAGGGGGTCTACGTCCTCTCCAAGCAGGGTCTTTGGTTGATTCAGCAGTCTCTGCAGGACCCCAAGAGCTCAGATTTATATATATATATATAGCTTTGTTAGTCTTCTTATGGAGCTCCAGTCTCCTCTGGGTTTTTCTAGCTCCCCCTTCTTCCACCAGATTCTCTGCATTCTGCCCAAAGTTTGGCTATGAGTCGCAGCATCTGCTTCAATACCCTGAAGGGTAGAGTCTTTCAGATACCCCCTGTACAAGGCTACTGTCCTGTTCCCTGTTTTCTATGTCCAATGTCTATCCTGTTTGCCCTTCTGAATGAGGATTAATCCTCTTCCCTAGGGTCCTCTTTAGCTTCTTTAGGATTATAGATTTTACTAAGTTTACCCTATATTATATCCCTAATATCCACTTACAAGTGAGTATATACTATCAGAATGCGAAGATAAAAACCTCAAGGGACAATACATGCTGGAGAGGATGTGGAGAAAGGGGAACCCTCCTCCATTGCTGGTGGGAGTGTAAACTTGTACAACCACTTTGGAAATCAATCTGGCACTTTCTCAGAATATTAGGAATAGTGCTATATCAAGATCCAGCTATACCACTCCTGGGCATATATCCAAAAGATGCTCAACCATACAAGAATATTTGTTCAACTATATTCATAGTTTTATTCATAATAGCCAGAATCTATAAACAACCTAGATGTCCCTCAACCAAAGAATGGATAAAGAAATTATGGTACCTTTACACAATGGACTAGTACTCAGCAAATTAAAAACAAGGAAATCATGAAATTTACAAGCAAATGGATGGAACTAGAAAAGATCATCCTGAGTGAGGTAACCCAGAAGCAGCAAGACATGGTATATACTCACTTATAATACAGAGATTCTTATACCTTCTTCTAATACTAATCAATCATAAGACTATATGGAAAGACAATAACATAATAGCTTTGAATAACTGACCTTTGCCTCTCACCAGTGTGAGCCAGAGATGAAGCTGATCCATTTCATCAACTTTATAATGATTACTTTGTACAAAATAGTTTTTTTAATAAGGATGAGAAATTTGAATTAATCCTGATAACTGAGTGAAAAATGGACCATGGGTGGTCATTTTTACATTGTCTCTCTCAGATTATATGAAGACAGTTAACAGAAAGTTTTACAGTATGTGATAATATGACATGTACATATTGCCTGGAAAATGTGTCATTTCTTTTCACATTTAAGCTTTGAAGCTTAATGTGTGTCTTTGATAGCAGAAGCAAAAACATATTTTATATAAATTCTCAGAAAATATAAAAGGCAACACAGAGATGAAATGTGAAGGTATCACATTTGTGCTCCAAAATCCTCAGTTTTAAGACATAGGTTGTTTGTTTAAAATGTTTAAGTCATAGCTCTTAACTGCAAAGCTAAGCTTCATTTTGTATTATATTTCTCTCTGATGCAATTTTAGTTGTTCATGTTCATGCTTTCTCATGGCATTTATTTCTAAGAACTAAGATTCCTTTTTTTTCAATTACATTAAAAAGAAAGAACCTTATTAAGTGAGTACATGCCATGTTTGTCTTTCTGGGTCTGGGTTACCTCACTCAGGATGATGATTTTTCTAGTCCCATCATTTTTCTGTAAATTTCATGATGTCTTTATTTGTAATAGCTGAGTAATATTCCATTGCATAAATATACCACATTTCCTCATTCATTCTTAAGTTAAGGATCATACAGGTTGCTTTCAGTCTAGATATTATCACTGAAGCTGCTATGAATATAGTTGAGCAAATGTCCTTGGGGAATGATGAAGCATTCTTCTATTATTTTCCCAGGAGTGGTATAGCTGGATCTTAAGATAGATTAAGTCCCAATTTTCTGAGAAATCACCATATTGATTTCTAAGTGACTGTATAAGTTTACACTCCCAACAGCAATCAAGGAGTGTTTTCCTGGAGATAACTAGAACTGGGTGGCATTTGGAATGAGATATAAAAACTTAGTGCAGCTGGAAGCTCCCTGGAATCTATGAGGGTGACCCTAGAGAAGTCCCCTAGTAATGGGTGATATTGAGCTCAAACTGGCCACCTCTGTAACCAGGCACGGCTCCTAGCAATGAGACTGGAAGCCACAAAACCTTCAACCCAGCCACAAAACCTTCAGCATACTTCTGTCTGCTGAGGTAAATGTGGTAGAACTAGTAGCCAACCAAGGACGGGTCCAACTTAAGACCCATGTTTGCCACTGCCTGAAAAGACATGAACCATAGGTAGCTTAGAGTTCCAGGATAGAACCAAACATGACTAGCAGGAAAAAAAAAAAAAAGGAAATCAAATTATTTGTAATGATAGTCTGCTATACTCATAGATCAAGTCCTAGCCCTGTTGTAATTACAGAGGCATCACCCAGCAACTGATGGGAGGAGATGTAGAGACCCACAGCCAAACACTAGGCAGAGTCAGGGGAACCCTGCAGAAGTAGTGGAGGACAGATTGTAGGAGCCAGTGAGGTTGAGGATACCAGGAGAACAAGGCCCATACAATCAACTAAACAGGGCTTACAGAGACTGAAGCCACAGGTAGGACTCCATGGGTCTGAGCCAGGCCCTCTCTATATACATTATGATTATGTATCTTGATGTTGTTTGTAGAACTTTTTACTGGGCCTTCATGATGTTCCATGACAAATATCTGTTGCTACAAGGCTACTAATGGTTAATAAAACTTAATTTTTAATCTTTGTAGTCTGTATTTTTGTAAGAACTGCTTTTGTTGGGACACCTGCCCTAAGGCGAGGGCACTATTCATACTACCATTATGCTTTGTTCTCTGTCTTCCTTCTTGGCCAGATTAAACAATCATCAAGTTCTCCATAACAAGTGTGAGGATCTCCCCGCCTAGAATGTCTTCTCCTTCTTGCCCTTTCCTCTTTTGCAAACTCACAGGAGTCACTTTCTCCATCTGTGCTCCTTTCTTCTCTCCTAACTTAACTAGAAATGATTTGAAGATGTGCTTTCAGTTTTCTTATTAATTTGTTGTTTGTTTGTAGTTTCTTTTCGCAAAGTGAATACCAGTTTTTTAGAGGGGTTTTTCCTAGAATTTAATCTTCCACAGACTTCTATTTCAAATCTGTAGCACACTCTGCCTTGATAGTTCAACTCCATTTTTTTCTTGAAATGCCTCTTCTTTGCACAGCTGCCACCTCCTTTTTTCAGCTTCTTTAAGTTCCTTCTTTCTGCCTAGAAACACAGCTTTCATGTTCCCTAAACACTTGGCTGAAGAACAGGTAAGCTTCTAATAAAATTCTCCTGACACAATTTCCAAAATTTCTTGTAACAACCTGAATAGATTTAGTTCACATCACTTCCCAGACTCCCTCCCCTCCCACAGTCCCTCAAATATTAGAATCAGCTGGCACAGAGACTCACTTCTGGAATTCCCACAATATTATTACACCTTGGGCTTCTTTTTAGAAAAACAGCTGTCTAAGCCATCAATCCTCATCCTCTCTCCAAAATTTGTTTTTTTTCTTTCTGACAGTTCCTCATAGTATAATAATTAAACTCTTAACTGATTAACTATAGAACTTCTCTAGCCTTTCATTTTGCATCTTACTGCTAGACAGATTGCTATTTTATTCTACTGAAGTTAATTTCTGAAATATATTTGCTATAAAAAGGTACTCTATAATTGGCATGCTATTCCCTAGCACTCCAAGAGTGGTTCCAGGGATATTTTTCTCAGTAATAAAAAGTTTTCATAGTTGTAAAAAGTCTTATGCTGCCAGAGTACATATAAAACATGATATATAAACATAAAGTTTTCAAAGAGGCAGGAGTGAGAAAGGAGATCATTTCTATTATATACATGCGAAGTTAAGTTACACATCAAGACATGAGCAATCAACTGAGAAGCTCTCCTGCCTGGATGGACTTTCCACAGCAGCACTTGTTCTGTGGCAGTTAGCCATGCCCCTCCCACCGTGAAGAAGCAGTGAGCAACAGTTCTTACACCACGATTGCCGGCAGTCTGAGAATGACATGAAAAGGAAAATATGCCAATCATTGGCAAAAATGCAGCATCAAAGTCACCAAATACATTTGGGGAGATTTTTACAAGTCGTTCTTTCTGTATTTGTAAATTTAAGGATGACCCAGCACGCACACAAACCGCAGGAAAGCTGTGAACGCATACAAGCACCTTCAGCACGGGCTCTCATACTCAACGTAAACTCATGTGTTCCCAAAACCTGCTCCCAGAGCCAAACTAGTCTCCATGCAAAAGATGTTTTCAATTGCAGTATTCCATTGTTGCATCTTTACAGTAAAGCAGGAGTGGCAAAGAGCTACCCGGTAACTCTACCCTAGCCATTCGCTTCAGAACAGAAGAAAACATACAAGATAACTCGGCAAAGCATCACGTTAACCCTCCCTGAAGAACCAAAACTATAAGCATTTACTCCTTTATAAAGATTTGTTTTCCCATTCGGAGACTGAGCCTCCGGTCTTGAAAGCACATACTCTACCCTTGAGCAGTAGCTCCACGTACCCTGGATTTATACACAGCACTTAGATACAAAAGCTCAAGAGAGCTGATTAATTCCCAACTAAGCAGTCGAGAAGTCTTCCTCTGAAAGACTTAGCTATCTGTAAAAAGGTGAGGGGACTGCCATTCCCAGGAATGCATATCTAATAACAAATCCTACAAAAATAATTCTAAAAGCATAAAACTAAGCTATATTTTTAATGCATGACTGGAAAACAACAGAATTTTTATTCTAGTCAATAGCAAGAAAATGGTGAACTTTCTGTTTTATGAGTTTGGAACCTGTCTCTCTGGAATATTGTGTGAGGGTTAATTTTGATTACCAAACTGAGAAATACCTACAAGACTAACAGGGCATACTTCTGAGTTTGTTTATGATGGGTTTCCAGAGGCCAGAGATGACAGGATTCTGAAAGGCTCTGACCTAGTGAATGGAATTAGTCCCTTAATGAACTCCTAATTTGATGGTATCAGTAGAACAGTAAAAGGTAAGAGGAGGTGTGGCCTTATTGGAAGATATATCACTGAAGACATGTTCCTGCAGCAGTATCTTAACTTGACCATTTCTTGGTTCTCTGCCAGTCCATGATGTGAACTACTGTGTTCTGGCATACCTTCCCTTGTAGCTTGCTTTTGGCTACTTTGTAGGTTCTTCTTTCTTCCACCCTTCTCCATCCCTTTTTTTCCTCCCTTTTAACCCCCAACACTAGATAAGAGAGAGAAAAAATAGAGAGGAAAAGAAAGAAATCCCTGAATAAAATCATTCCACTATCATCCCACTATTACCATTACCGTCATCATTTCACATTATCATTCCACTATTTCCTGCTCATTGAGTTCCTTGGGGAAAGTCTGATCTTCAGCAACAGGATATCTAACTTCTTCTTTCTTCTTTGCACAAAACTACTCAACAAACCACAACCAACAACCAACCAACAACTCACCTAGTCTCTCGGGGCCCTAGCATTTATTTACCCTCTGAGAACTCCCCAGAATTCCAAACATCACACCATCGCAGAAACTATCTGCAGCTGGCAAAATCATGCCCCAGCTAGCATGCAAGACAAATCATAGGCAAATCAACTGCTGCAAAGCAGCCCCATATCCCTGTACCTGAGATAAAAATGAAAACATATATTTCTGTGGTGTTTTTTAAAGGCTCCAAGAGGTCAATTTATTACTACATTCCCTGATATGAGACTGAAGCCTCTGTAACTGTAAGCCAAAATGAATCCTTCCTCCCTAACACTGCTTCTGTCATGTCACTGCAGTGAGAAAAGTAACTAATAAAGACATGGTAGGGCAGCTCCTGGTGGTCAAGCCCCTAAAGCCTTGTCTTACTGTTTTGTTTCTAGTTTAATATAATAGCTGATACTCCAACCAATGACTATGCATGGAGATAACCTAGAACTCCTGCACAGATGTAGCCCATGGCAGTTCAGTGTCCAAGTGGGTTCCCTAGTAATGGGAACAGAGACTGCCTCTGACATGAACTGAATGGTCTGCTCTTTGATCACCTCCCCCTGAGAGGGGAGCAGCCTTACCAGGCCACAGAGGAAGACAATGCAGCCAGTCCTGATGAGACCTGATAGGCTAGGGTCAGTGGACTTGGAGAGGGGCATCGGAGAGGAGGGAGAGAGGGTAGGATGGGAGGGGGTGAGGGAGGAGGCTACAGCTGGGATACAAACTGAATAAACTGTAATTAATTAAAAAATAAATTTAAAAGAAAAGAAAATGGGAAATGGGGAGAGTGACTACTGACTCCAAAAAAGAGGAATGAGAGAAAGTCCACTCAAGATGTCAGACATTTAGGAGCGTTTACACCTTTTCAAGTGCTTTCCTTCTCAAAGCAGTATTTCTTCCCATTCTCCTCTTACTAGTAGTATCTGACTGTGCTTTTCACTGTAATTGCTCCATGTGTATGCATACAGGTGTATGTCTGTCCATGTATATATATGTGCATGTGTATCTGTATGTATGTTTATCTGTATAGCTGTGTAGATGTGAGTACATGTATAATTACATATACAGATATTATGTATTTGTGTACAGACATGCTTGTTATATGCATACATATGCATATGTACATAGCATTTACATGTATGTGCTGTTACATATGTGCATGCATGCATACACATGTGCATAAATGCAGGGAGGAATATATGTATCTATGTGTGTACATACATGTGCATATATGTGGGAGTTATGTCACTTGTGTATATTCAAGCATATGTGTGTGTATATCCAGAGTGTGTGTGTGTACATGTGCATACACAAATATATATATATATTATATGTGTATATATGTGTATGCATCCTATTATTCTCATCTTCCATGAACCACTATTACTATAAACAAGTAAACATTCTCTCTTCTGAGACAGAAACTTGAAAAGCTCAGAAAAACACATTTTTATTATCACATATGAAAACAAAACCTAAGCCATCTGATTTTTGGTGTTTACTTGATCTGTTCTAATCATCCCAGTCTGGTGTGTTACCCTCCGAGAACATCCACATGTCATGCTGCAAACATGGGCATCACTGATACAGGTTTTCTGAGCACTTTTGCTCAGACCCTTCTAAAACTCAAATTTTTCTGAATTCCTGAATATTTCGCCTGAAGTTTTTGATATGCGGCTTATATGTAGCTCTATAACTACAGAAAGCCCTGGTTATTACCACTGCTGCTGCTTATGCTACAAACTTCTGCCCTTTTAAAGTTCAAAATCACTCTAACACCTCAGGGGCCTACAACTGTATGACTAAGAAACAACATTTCCTAATCCATCCATTGTTCATTGAACACACATTTTTTTAAAGTTGTTTTATTGACCATTACTAAAAATAAATCATTACAAACAAAGCTGCTATGAACATAGTTGAACAAATGTCCTTGTTGTGTACTTGAGTATCTTTTGGATATATGCCTAGGAGTGCTATAGCTGGATCTTAAGGTAGCACTATTCCTAATTGTCTGAGAAGGTGCCAGATTGATTTCCAAGTGGTTGTACAAGTTTACATTCCCACCAGCAATGGAGGAGGGTTCCCCTTTCTCCACAACCTCTCCAGCATATGTTGTCACTTGAGTAGCCCATGGTAGCTCAGTATCCAAGTTGGTTCTCTAGTAAGGGGAAAAGGGACTGTCTCTGGCTGGCTTTTGGACCACCCCCCCCTCCCTGAGAGAGGAGCAGCCTTGCCAGGCCACAGAGGATGACAATGCAGCCAGTCCTGATGAGACCTGATAGGCTAGGGTAAGATGGAAGGGGAGGAGGACCTCCCCTATTGGCAGACTTGGAGAGGGACATGGGAGGAGATGAGGGACGGAGGATAGGATTGAGAGGGAATGAGGAAGTGGGATACAGCTGGGATACAAACTGAATAAAATGTAATTAATATAAAAAATAAATTTAATTAAAATAAATAAATAAATAAATATAAATTATAACAATTCAAATCAACATATAACTCACAGCCATGAATCAAAATTCTGAGGTCTTTACCCTGGCTGCAGTCACTTATCTACTTACTATTACTACTGAAGTGTTCCTTCATAGTCAGCATCCATGTCTGGTGCGTTTTGTTTGATGAAAACAAGCTAATTAGTGCTAAACCTTCCCTAGTTCATAAATTTATTCCTAAGAACATTAAAAGGAAGTCAAGTGAGACATGTTCAGTAACAGATGTTTGCCTTTTCTGGCTGCCTTTTTACAGTTTGTTCTCTCATTACTTTTTAAGAAATTTAGTTAATGTTCCTTTACTGGAGAACAACTTTACCTAGCTTCCCAGGGGGCAGGGACAGTGACGATTCCCTAGGGCAAGCACATCCTGTTCCTTTCCCTCACCTAATAGTTACTCAAATGTTCTCTGTACACAACCTCCAGTGCCTTCATCCCAACACTAGAGTCAGCTACACTGCAGCTTACCTACACAATAATAATAACAGCATCATTTCACTGGCAGCCACACAAATAGAACCACTGCCAATGCCATTACTAACACCCAGGAGCCTCATGCTCCTTGAATGTCTTTCCCACCTGAGGGCATTTCAGAAGAACAAGTTAATTATTATTGAGAAATCTGGTTGGTTTCCACAGAAAATAAACTAATGAGGAATGACTCCACAAAATGAAACTCCAATGGTCATTTATAATGAAAAATGTAAGAATAATATAAAGAATCATACACTAAGATTTTTTTTTAGTTGGATGTTGAGCTCACTGCTATAATAACATCAAGGATCTCACTTACTAGCTCAGTCTGCCCTGCAACTTGGGCTGACCTTAAACTCAATTCTTTCTCTTCAGCCTACCAATTGGTACCAGCGGGTACAAATGCCCACTGGTACAATAGTGGCATGAACGTTATGAGAGTTTCAAGCTGCATTTTTATTGGATTTAAGGTACAGTCCATGAGATAAAACCAAGCCTGACTTATCAGAATAACAGGAATAAGTTTTCCCTTAGTACCCATAACCTAGCTATCCCCAGAGTTTTGGCCTCATTGACAGGTGACATTCATCTTCTCCCCCAAGTTCTCCAAAATACTCTGCCACCTCCCTAGCCACCCAACTCCATATCCATTCCCAGTCCCCATCCCTTCCTTCGCCAACCTAGCAAGTTCAGTTTGTGCTGGCGACTACTCCTGAGGCCTGCCCTGAATAATGACTGATTTGCCAGCTAGTGATATTGACTTGACATGAACAACTCGTCCCTGAGGCGTGCTGGCAGATCATCTATCCAGAGTGTTGATCTCTGACCTCCATTCATACATGTACCGTGTGCACATGCACCTACACACATAAAAACAGAAAGTAGCCTAATGTAACCACTTATGAGACCAAGTTGCATTTGCTACTAATCTTCTACTTCCGAGTTCATGTCAGGCATGTTCCTTTCACTGTGGTTTAGCTATAACAGTAGATTTGTTTCTGTCCCTAGGACATGTAGTTCTGGAGGGCCTCATGGCTCTATAATGTCCATACGACCATCTCATCTTCATGTCTTGACACCTTTCTTCTAAGGCACGTGCACAAAAGGAAACACCCATACCATCTTTCTACGGGATCACAAAATTAATCAGTTTCTTTCCGAGAGATCTTTCTGAACCCTAAAGCCACTGCGACAGCATGAATCAACCAATCAACCACAGAGAGTTTTGCATGACTGACAGTGAATACGTATGTTCCTTCAGTCCTCAGTTTCCAATGATTAGCTAGAAACTTCTGCCAATATTTGTTTTAATCCTTGCTGTTTTGAAGAATGGTAAAGGTCTGGGATGGAGAGAACATACTATTCTCGTAGCAGAACCAGTTTCAGTTTTCATCACCCATACGGCAGCTGACAGTCGTCTGTAACTCCAGTTGCAGGGGACCCACCACCCGTTTCTGGACTTTGCAGAGCCACTGGGCATTCGAGCTGTATGTATGTATACATATAGGCAAACACTCATAAAATCAAAACAGTACTAAAGGCACATGCACTAAACAGTGCATCTCTGAATACTCATTCTTTTGCTTTTCTTGGCTTTGCCTATTGTAAATGGGGTACCCCAGGTCTATACTCTCTAGGACTGTTCCATGTATTCTCAGAATTATAACATAAAATTGAAGGAAAAAAAGTTGGAGACAGTAGTCTTTTCCATATGATTAAGTAATTGCACATTTTTATGCTTGTATGAGGTATTAAATCCACAGGTTTCACTTACCTTAGATATTATCTTTCAAGATAAGGTCATAAGTATCTCCATTTTTCATAGGCCATAAAATATAACCCAACTAGCTATTCCTCAAGGATAAAGGGTTTTATTTACACTATACAAAGAAGTTTTAGAAAGCCATGTGTCATTGCTTAAAATAATTGGATATTCTAATACACTGCTAATAGAGTAAAGCATTAATACAAATGATGAACATCATCGAATTATTAAATTAGAAGTAATGCAGTAACACATATAAGGATACAAATGTGTTTACATTAACCTTTTAAAAGGATAGTGCTCCTGTAACCTAAAAGAAGGGTGTCAACAATGACTTTCATAGTGAAGCCGAGGAAGGTTTAATGAGAGCAGTGTGTAGCCAGCATATCTAATCTGAAGTTCAGACTAGAGTGTGACACACATTCCAAGATAGCTATGATTAGGACCCGGCATACTCAGAGGTGACAATGTCAGTTTGAAATGCCAAGAGACTGAAATGCCTCTACAGAATATTTCAAAGTAAAATATGTTATATTGATTTTCCCCACAAGAAAACAATAAGTTTTGTCTTGTCTCCACTCTACTTTATCAATGCAGCTACCTTTATTCTGTTTTTCAGTTCCCTTTGAATTCTCAACAGCTTGAACAACTTGACATCATGGCTACTACTTAACACCATCGGGATGTAAAACACAGAAAAGATAAGAAGTGTGCTTTGAATGTAGGGAAAGTGGAGTCCCTGGGCATTACTGGCGGGAACCCCTTAGGTGTTACAGCCATTCTGAACAAGCAGTGATTCCTTAAACAACACAGAAACACAATGGCAATCAACAATCTCAGTTCTGGCACATTCTCCAAAGGAACAAAATCAGAGATTCAACAACATGTGAATCCTCGTGCTAGCAGTGACATAACTCAAAATATAAAAAGGTAAGAGCCACTCTTGTCAATTGATTCTTACTGGAATATTATTCAGCCCAGTAGAGGAAGTACATTCTGACACACTACAATCCAGAATGATCTTTAAGATATTACACTAGGTGAAATATACCAGTCACTAAAGAAAAAAATATGTAAGATTTTGATTATCTGAGGTACCTACAGTGGTCAGAGTCACAGAGGCAACGAGCATGGCGGTGGCCTCTGGGAGCTCAGGAGAATTAGTATCTGATGGTCTTACATGGTATCTTTACAGTTTTAGATAACAAAGGTCTTCTGAAGATGGACTATGGCAGCAATTATACAGGATTGTGGATGTGTTAGCACTCAGACAAAGTCTTAAGAATTGTTAAAACACAAAACTTTAGGATACAGATTTTTATAATTAAATAAAACAATTTATAATAATTTTAATTATTTAAAACATGAGATAAACTTATTCTTTTATCTCTACGTGGGATGTTAGTGTTTGTAGGCTAGGAGAATCCTTACACAAAACAAAAGCCACTTCTAAATGGTGAAAGCCACTTCTGATGATGAAAATTGAAAAATCCAGAGGTGCCAGGAACAAATCTGAAAGCCTGACTCTCAACTCCTGTCTCAGTCACACACAGAGAAAGACACACAGACACACACAAACTCCTGTCAATCTCTTTCTTTCATTTCAAACACACACACACACACACACACACTATGTAGTTGGAATGCAAAGATAAGATACATTCTTAATTACCTCTAACTGCACTTATAGAAAAGGCTTATGATTGCTCAGTTTTTCTCTAGTTCATTGCACCTCAAACACTTAAACACGTGCCTCATTTAGAAGTGCCAGCTATTATGTCATAGCTGTGGTCACAAGCCTGCCCTGCTCCTCAGTAATGAAAAAAAACAAAACACTTTTTTGCCGGTGAAGCACTGTGCAATCAAGTATGATATAATCTTGACAGAGGTGTTTCTCCACCCAGAGTTTTTAATGTACTTCTTCATACAGCTAGGGGAGCCTCTAAATTGTTATTTAAAATAGGGCAGGCAGAGAAGTTTTGAAAAAAAAAAAAAAAAGGAAGCTCATCTTTCATAGGGTACAGAGAAAACAGCTTCCCAGGCATATTATTTTATAAGGATATATAAGCATTGAAATATATATCCTTCTGGCTTACAACAGCAGTATAAACCTACACTATGATTAATGTTTTTTAAATAATGGTTATTGGTTGTCTTTATAATTGCCATAAGAAAATACCTGAAAGCAGTCACTTAGGAGAAGATTTACATCTGTTCATGGTTCATCATCAGAGCAAAAACACAGCAGTGAGATTGGCTCATGGCTACATCAGCAGACACATGAGGCCACTGGTTGCTTTGCTTTGGCAGTCAGGAAGTCGAGAAAATGTAAACAGAGGAGAGGCCGGGGATGCACCCACAAAAAGGCAGCCGCCTTGAAGTCAAAAGTGAGGCTTCAGAAAAAATAGGCCTGCCAGCAACCCTGATGGCTATTCCAGGCTCCAGAGTGTGAGAAGGATTAACTTTTGTTCTTTAATCAACCTGCTTACATTCGCCATCATATTTTGCTATGGTAGCAAATGAAAAGTGAAGAAAAAATAAATCACTGACATGAAAAGATAAAAGATAAAAATCAGGTCATGCCTATTCACACACGGGTTGGGTCATGTAAGCACCGTAATATACAGAGACTGGCTCTCTAAGAATGCATTGTTATAGCGCTGTGATCTGTCTTAAAGAACTGGTGCTAAAGATGTGTACGGCTATTCACATAGCAGAACTTGCGCTAAGGGGCGATCCCCAAATAAAGACCCAGATCTTCGTATCATAGGCTCTCATGCTTTGTGTTACAGTCCTCGTTCTGAAAGCCACAAGTGGGCAGCCAAAAAACTGCATTTGGATTTTCTCAATTCATCAGTTGTTATGCTTAAACAGATGCCTTCATCCTCAGGCTCTACTTGACTTCTTGATAGAATACAAACAGTAGCTGCGTCGTCACACCTAGGACAAACCACGTGGTGACCCTCTGCCTGAGAGTTTTTTCCTAATAAAATATAATACACAAATTACGGGTCAAGATCATTAGCAAATTTTACACAAAGCATGAGGACAGGGTTCAAGCTTTGCTTCTGGGAGAAAAGATTGTGTGTGTGTGTGTGTGTGTGTGTGTGTGTGTGTGTGTGTGGTTGCTTTTGATTTTAAGACAATGTCTCCAAACTGTTGCCTAGGCTGGCCTCAAACACACAGCCATTCTCTTGCTTTAGCTTAACAGGTTCCTGGACTGCAGGAACCTCCACACTTGGCTAAAAGATGGATTTCAATGGAGAGTTTAGGAGCGAAATAGGTGCACAGAAAATTTTCATTATATTGTTATTTTTTTCATCAGAATTGACCCAATATTTTTCTGGAAAAAACAGCAAGTAAACTCCATGTCCATATTTAAAAATACTTACCAAATACTGTTGCTTTAACACTCCTGATGATACAGATGAGGTCTGAGAAGATTCACGGAGCAAAGGCAGAGACCTTAACGATGTTGTGCTCTTATCATAAAACTTCCTGCCTGCTAGAAATATTGATGAAGGTTAAAATAATATTTATCTAAGAAGAGCACACACTGATCATATTGCTTAATGATACAAGAAGGGAAGCAAATCATCTTTATGGGCTCACTTTTCTATGTTAAAATCACATCTTGTCATCTCATCAGAGAGAGATGAAGAAGTGATGGCCCTGCATTGAGGGAGACTTTAATTAATTAGCTCCTCCACAGTAAAGCTCTGCGCTTTTATTGCATCCAGTGTGCCCATCAGTAGGCTAATGGGTTCAGTCTCGTCACTCATTTCTCCAAGAACATTGGCTTTTTTTTTTTTTTAAGAACACTTAAAGAAATATCCTATTTGTGAATGGTACATATAAAGATAAAAGGAAAACTTTTCTATCATGTAATTACGTCAAAAGAAAATCCAAAAAATATTACTATTAAGGACTAAGTTTTAAAACTGCAAAGTAAATGAAATTGATGTGCTAAGGTGCACCGCTTGAAAGAGGAAATGGCTAGCCAGCAAAAGAGTCAGTTCTTCCACGGGATTTCTGCAGCGTCTTTTCTTTAAATGAATGATGGGGAGATTTAAGCTTTACCTGTTAACTTATTTCTCAAAACTACCTATTATTTTTAAAAGAGAATAATTAGTTCAATCTTGCCATCCAAATAAGTCAAGTGGTATAAGATTTGCAACTTTCCTAATATTTACTTATGCACTGTATTCTGAAAATGATAGTTCAGTTTTATTTACTATGTATTGTTACACAGGAATTTTGAGACTTGAGGAGTAATTTATTTAGTTGCTTTGATTTATTTATAGCATCATAGGCTGACTATCTTAGAGGGAGGCAAAATATAAATTAAAATCATAAAAGGGCAAATGTTTTTGTACACATGTCCTAATACACATGCACATTTTATTTTTTATACAATTGTTTATTTGGTCACGAGTCTCTGGTCTCTATCAAAAAGCTAAAAAATAGTTAATGAGTAGTCCCAGGTCTGAGATTACTAATAAAGAAAATGAAGCCATTTTAAAATTACAAATAAGAAAAATAAACCTTAAAAAAGTTTAAGCCATCTTTAAGAAGAGCACAATAAAGCATATATTTCACTCATGACTCAATCTGAATACAGGACAGGATTCAGTGGTAGTCAATTTCAATAAGAAGTTTACAGAGAACTGAGGATATTAAACAACAAAAGATGTTGACCCAGAAAATGTTACGGATCTTTTGCTTTAGCTGAGACTTTAATAAACACTTGGGAGACGCATGATTGCACAGGATGTATAAGAGGTTTGGCAAGTGCTAGCAGTTTTTTTTTTTAAGTTTTATTTTTTGAAGATTTAATTATTATTATTTTATTTGTGTAAGTGTTTTTGCATCCGTGTATGTCTGTGCAGCCTATGTATCCATTGCTCATGGGTGAGGGAAGGGCATCAGCTCCCCTAAACTGGAGTTACAAATGGCTGGTAGCCACCATGTCAGTTCTGGGAGTTAAACCTACACTCACTTCCACACTCACACACGCTGTGTGTTTCCTGTGTCTTCACGTCACGCAACACCAATAAATGCTGCCTGGGAGGCCCCAGCTCACGTTTCAGAGGAGTGCACGCTATGAACTGGACCCCTTTTACCAAGTTTTCTGCTCTGCCAGGATTGTAACGGCTGAATTACAAAAGCAGAGACTTCATTCCTCAGCATGAAAGTCAGTAACTATTTTATCTTTAGATTGTATGGTATTAAAACTTGATTTTTTTTAAGTACTCTTTGAGTTGTTGGCTCGAACATCATTTTCTTTGTCTACATTAAATAAATTTTGGCTTGGGAGTAGGAAAGATTCCAACAATCTCTGAAATAGCTCTAAACATACTACTGCAGTTTTGCACTAAACAATTTATGTGACACAATATTCTCAGCATTGATAAGTATAAAAATATCAACTAATTCTGGAAAACAATGAAGATATTATGTCTTATACTTTCAAATATTCAGCCAAGATTTAATTCTTTTTGTAAAGTAAACACACACATCTATTTCATTTTATGCAAATTTACCTTCATCTTTAATGGTAAAGTTATAAGTTTAACAAAGAGGTGTTTTAAAATAAATTTCTTCCTTTTTTTCTTTTCTTTTTTTTTTTTTTTACGGTTTATTCACTTTGTATCCCAGCTGTATCCACTCACTAATACCCTCCCAGTTCCATCTTCCCTCCTTCATCTCCTCTAAGTCCACTGATAGGGAAGGTACTCCTCCCCTTTCATCTGACCCTAGCCTATCAGGTCTCATCAGGACTGGTTGCCTTGTCTTTCTCTGTGGCCTGGTAAGGGTGTTCCCCCATCAGGGGTAGGTGATCAAAAAGCCAGTCAATGAGTCCCTGTTCCCCTTACTAGGAAACCCACTTGGACCTGAGCTACCTTGGGCTACATCTGTGCAAGGGTTCTAGGTTATCTCCATGCATGGTCCTTGGTTGGAGTATCAGTCTCAGAAAAGACCCTTGTGCCCAGATTTTTTGGTTCTTTTACTCTCCTTGTGGAGCTCCTGTCCCCTCCAGGTCTTTCTGTCTCTCTCTTCTTTCATAAAATTCCCTGCACTCTGCCCAAAGTTTGGCTATGAGTCTCAGCATCAGCTTTGATACCCTGCTGGGTAGAATCTTTCAGAGGCCCTCTGAGGTAGGCTCCTGTCCTGTTACCTGTTTTCTCCCTCTTACAATGTCCATCCCGTTTGCTGTTCTGAATAAAGATTGATCATCTTACCCAGGGTCCTTCTTCTCGATTAGCTTCTTTAGGTACACAGATTTTAGTATGTTTATTCTTTATTATATGTCAATATCCACTTATAAGTGAGCATATACCATGTGTGTCTTTCTTCTAGGATATCTCATTCAGGATGATCTTTGCCTGCAAATTTCATGATGTCCTTTGTTTTTAAGTACTGAGTAGTATTCCATTGTGTAAATATACCACAATTTCTGTATTTATTCCTCAGTTGAGGGACATCTGGGTTGTTTCCAGATTGTGGCTTTTACAAATAAAGCTGCTACAAACATGGTTGAACAAATGTCCTTGTTGCGTACTTGCGCCTCTTTTGGATGTATGCTGGATATTGAGGAAGCACTATTCGTAATTGTCTGAGAAAGGACCAGATTGATTTCCAAAGTGGTTGTATAAGTTTACATTCCCACCAGCAATGGAGGAGGGTTCCCTTTCTCCACATCCTCTCCAGCATGTGTTGTAACTTGAGTTTTTTGATCTTAGCCATTCTGATGGGTGTAAGGTGAAAACTCAGGGTCATTTTGATTTGTATTTCCCTGATGACTAAGGATGTTGAGCATTTCTTTAAGTACTTCTCTGCCATTCGATATTCCTCTACAGAGAGTTCTCTGTTTGGCTCTGTACCCCATTTTTTAATTGGATTACTTGATTCATTGCTTTTTTTTCTTTAGTTCTTCATGTATTCTGGATATTAGCCCTCTGTCAGATATAGGGTTGGTGAAGATCCTTTCCCAGTCTGTAGGCTGTTATTTTGTTCTAATGACAGTGTCCTTTGCTTTACAGAAGCTTTTCAGTTTCATTTTCAGTTCATAAATTAAATGTCCCAAACATTTAATTTAGATGCCTGTATTATAGATCTGTTTACTTGGGGGCACAATTTCTAAAGCAAAAGAAGGTTGCAAGACAAAATGTTTAAGACGCCCTAATCTAGAGAACCACACATCTCTTTTCAATCTCTGAGTTAAGTTCATAAACTTTTCTGTGGCTAGAACAATATATTACTTGGAATGGTCCCATGTTTCTGGCTCATTAGCAAAAGAGTAAAGTAGCTATGTAAGCTCTGATGAATAAAGTTTGGTCTCAGCCCACACAGCTACAAGGCACCTGATTCTCGACAAAGTTGCCAAAAACATATATTGGATAAAAGCCTCTTTGACAAATGGTACTTGAAAACTGTAATACGCTTGTACAAGAATATAAACAGACTCCTACCTCCCCCTCAAGAAATCCATTCAAAGATCTTAATGGAAGTCTAGAAACTACGGAACACCTCAAGATGTCACCATAGGCCAGGATTTTCTAAACAGTACACATTAGCTGAGATACTAGCAGCAACACTGACAAAGAGGCTTGCATTAAATTAAAATGCTCCTTCGCAGTTTAAGAAACAACACACTGAAATGACAGTCTACAGAGTGGTAGAGCAATCTTTGTTAAATACTCATCAAAAAATCTTGTATTTAATATTCAGAATATATACAGAAGCAAAAAATAAGCACAAGAAAAATAAACTCAATAAATGGACAGGTTATCTGAAAAGACACTTCAAATGAAGCACAGCAGACCAATAGATCCATGAAAAAAAAGTCTAGAATCTTGAGCCATAAGATAAATGAAAATAAAAACTACCCAGAGATTCCATCACATTCTAGTAAGAATGGTTATCGTAAAGAAAACAGAAAATCAGAAGTGAAGGTAAAGATGCCAGGTCAGGTGAGGATAACCCACCACTAATAAAAAGTAAACTAGTCCAGCCAGAATGGAACTCAATATGGAAGTTCCCCAAAGGATTAAAATAGAATTTCTGTATAATCCATCTATAATGCTTCTGGTATATTCCCAAAAGAAGCAAAATCAGCTTGCTACAGAGAAACTTGTACAACCACCTTTTATTGTTGTATTAATCACAACAGCTGGGTTACAGAACAAGCCTAGATGCCAACCAATAGATGAACAAAATTTGGAGTATGCACAACTGAGTTTTAGTCAATCATGAAAAAGAATGAGATTACGTCATATGCAGAAAAGAATACGTGGAACAGGAGATCAACGTGTAACAAACAAAAAGCTATATTAAGAAAGCTATGTCACCTTTTATATGCACTATCAGGGTCATGGAAGACATGATTGGAAATTAAAAGGGCATTAGTAGGGATGTAGAAGAGGAAACCGTTGGAGAAAAAGTTTTCAGAAAGGGTATTTGAGGGTACAAACACTATTAAAGCTGATTGTGTGTGTGTGATGTTGTGTTTTGTATGTGGTGTGTGTGTGTGTTGTTATGTTTTGTGTGTGGTGTGTGGTGTGAATGTGTGGATGTGTGGTGTTGTGTGCGTACGTAAAAGTTTTAATGAAATCCATTAATTGATACAATTATTATATATTAAAACCAGAAAATATAAAAGAAAAACTCAAAAAAATATAGAATCATATGGGCAATGCAGGAGATCTTCCTGACCACCAATGGATCAAACATTTATATGGGACTAATACCACACAATTTATTTATAAAGAAGAGTTCAAAACATTTTTAAATATTTTATCCTGTTTACACACCAGACAGACTGATGAAGTTGAAAAGGCCATGTATTATTTTCTCCACTGTGTAGGTATCACACTAGAAAATATAGCTATAACTTTTCCACTCCAGGAAGCAGTAAAGCCTCCACTAAAGTCTTCCAGGCAATCACTCACACACTGATGTATGCTAATGACTCTCCCTCAGAAGCCAGCACACAAGGTGACAAGCAACAAATTCCAGTTTATTCCAAAGTCAGCCCAAAGTTATAAGCTTAGAGTCTAAAGAAAACCAGAGCTATAGATCAGACTAAATTATCACACACTCTTCTCAGAGTTAACCGTTTTCTAAGGCGAAGCCACAGAGAAATGAAGACTGTGAAGTCTCGCATGTACATGTACATGCATGCGTGCATGCTTGCATGTGCCCAGTAGAGCATGAGGACCACACAAGAGCAGGCTGCACATTATTAGGTGGAATAATTAAAAATCTTATCAGTAATCCCAGATATCGGCCAACGGGACAGAACAAAACACTCAGAGATTTAAACATCTTGGGAAATGCAATTTAAAGTTTGGAAAGAAACCAGAGTAATTAATTGAAAGCAGTTCACCAGGGAGTTTGTTCAGTGAAGAGCAGCAATTGTTGAGCAAACATTAAAGAAGTCTTCCTGATTTTGCATTTCCTCAACTCTTATTTTAGGCTCTCTCTTTGAAAAGATTTTATCATACCACAAGTTCACATTATTCTGCTGTCTTCTGTGTATCCTACTGACTATCTAGACACAATTAAAGATGATTTGCACTCTTCCAAGATCCCAGCACTGACTTGGCGCTACTTTGACATGCCAACCAGCAAAACCATAACAGTGAAATCCCTCATGCAATGCAAATCCACAAGGGAAGAGAAACATTGTAACAGGATTTTACAGGACTACCTTTCCTGGAGACAAATATTCTCACCACGTTATCTTTCCTTAGTTTCTAATATCTCCGCAATTATAATTCTAAGTATTCTCATGGTGGAGAAGGGTTTATTATTTGATTTTTTCCTTTTCTATCCAAATTTATGTACTAAACACAAGCCAATTATTATTTACACAGGTAGGAGATGTTTCTGAAACCTAATAACCATAGCTACTTTTGAAGCTTAAATTACTCAAACGATTCACAGAAAACAGATAAGCCTGTGTAGCTGGGGATGCCACCAAAGCTTAAGGGAATGAGAGGAGAGAAGGGAAAGCAAAGGGTGAGTATTAGCTGGCATTCCCCCATAGTGCAAACAATAGATTTTTTCAGTTCATCTGGATACTGGCAAAAGACAACAGCAAACATTCAAACTTCATACAGAAGGTTTCACTCAACCAAGAAACTAAATGCTTTGAAGTAACAGTCCATGTAGCTGCCTCTGGCAGAGCAGAAAGGATACCCCAATGAAAAGCCAATATATATTTATTAGGACATGACAGAACAAATGGGTTTAGTGGTCCTGGGTCCCCAGAGCCTCTTTAATGCTAAGCTCATTCTGTTTCCCTTCTATCAATCCCTTTGTATCAATTAATTCTTAGACTTAATTACACATGCAGTTTTAATCTGTAGGTAATTACAAACAATTAATAGGAGAGAGAATTAGCAGTTCTTCGTTTGATTATCTATATAATTAAAAGGGTTGATAAGCTAGAGTTGACAAATAGCATCTTAATCATTTGAATAATCAAACCTAAAAAAAATGTTGCTTGGGTAGCTAAATTCTGTCTGCTATATTAGTTGAATTTTAGAATAAACGGTTAAAGGGGTACTTTAAGTTAATCCATATATACTATTTTCTAAAATGAAATGAACAATGTATATATTCTAAAATTATTAAAGCTACTTCTTTTCTTTGTTTAAAAATGAAATGTTTCCAAATAGAGTCAAGAAAAATAAAGATGTGTTGAAGAAAAACAAGTTTTCTCAACATTCAGAAGTTAATGGCTGACAGTCCTGTAAAAACGTTAATTAATGAGAAAAATATCCTGTTTATTTATTAAAGTTTTACACTGAACAAACTTTAAGACTCTAAGAACACTCTCTTTACTCTTAGGTCTTAGAATGGCTAATCTTGACTTTCAACTTGACTGATCTAGTACCAGGAGGCATGCCTCTCCTGCTATCTGTGAGAGAGTCTTCAGACAAGTTTAACTGAGGACAGAGGATTCATCCTGGATGTGGGTAATGCCATGCCATGGACCAGGGTCCCAGACAGAATAAAAAGAGAAAGAAGGAAGACATCAGCTGAGCACCAGAATTCCTTCTCCTGACTTTGTAAACAATGTGTCCAGCTGCCTCACGCTCCTGCTACCAACGCTAAAGCAGCTCTCACTGCCCCTCACATTCCCCATCACAACAGACTCTGTACCTTTGAACCATGGGACAAAATTAAAGCCTCTTCTTTTGGTTTTATCTAAACTAATCAAGTATGTCACATCACAGAAATGAGAAATTTAACAAAAGCTCGGTACATAGATAGTAACACCGGCACAGGACTCTAAATCTATTACTATTTAAAATAAACAGTAACCATGGAAGAATGGTCTAATAGTAATAAACTAGAGGGAGGGGCTTAGCAAAGTCTGCTTCTTCCCTCTGTCCTTGGCCTCCAAGAACTGGACAAGGCACCTATCATGGGAGGAATTCTAGAATAGGGATAGACTGAAATCATGTTTTAATGGCTTGCTTTGAGAAAGAAATTGTAGTTTCTATACATGTGTTGGGGATAAAAGGGATTACAGAGAAGGGTCAGAAATATCTTTCTGCTTCCTCAGACCTCTCTTTAGCCAAAATATATTCAGCACTTGGAGACACCAAGTCATTGTGGGGGTCATTATGTTCTAAGCAGTATTTCAAAAGATTAATGTGTATGTGTTCTAACTATAACTGTTTTGCAGATGGAGAGCAAAAACGCACAAGCCTAGAACAAATTAGAAAAACACACTGGAACTTATTTTTCCTTTTGAAGGAATACAATGCAGACAGTGGCATCCCGGCTGAATACCCAGCTATTTGGAAAGGTTTGGCAGATCCATCCACTCTAACAGTGAATTTAATGTTCTCAGAAAAAAAAAATATGATTTCTGGTTTTATCTGCTTGTTAGCTTCACCTATGAGGCAAGCCCTTACAACCCCTGTAAAAATACCACATTGATAGTGGAAAAGCAGAAAATTCTCAAGGTCACAACAAATTAAATCCAGTCAATCACCTCCAATTTGCAGAAGAGAATTTTTTATTTAATTAAGATAAATGAAAACAAATCAAGGAAAGCTATTCATGTACATACTAATATAATCTCCATTCTCAATTTGAAAGATGGTAGGAAGATTTTTTTAATATCTCCTAACAGAAAAAAGAAGAAAGAAAAAGGAAGGAAAGAAGGAAGGAAGGAAGGAAGGAAGGAAGGAAGGAAGGAAGGAAGGAAGGAAGGAAAAGAAACACTGCCCTCCCCCTTATCAAAAACAACTTGGATTCCACAATTCTAACTCAAAAAGAAACAAATCAGGTGTGAAGCAAGGTGTGACCCTCTGTAGGGGAAAAGCTCCATCTCCATGCAGAGTCTGGAGCTGACAGGCTCAGTAGGAACCCATAAGTAGGATTATAATTTTTTCATGCCCCACATAGGTATTAATGATTAAGAATGAAGAATTGGGTAAGGAAGATTCTACCTCATCAGAGCCTGAGTGTTATAGGTAGATATCTGAAGATTATTGAAGACAATAGAGAGCAAGACATTGACAGCCAATCAACCACAGAACTAGGAATGGGTAATTGATATATCCAAGATAAATGAGGAAACAAACAAACAAACAAACCAACAAAAAAAAAAAACCCATGCTATACTGTAACTACTCACTTGGAACAAAGCTTCCTTCTCTCTATGCAGGCCTAAATATATGGCAATATAATTGAGCATGCACTGAAAATTCAGTTTGCAAAACAATTCTTTCTCTCTCTCTCTCTCTCTCTCACACACACACACACACACACACACACACACACACACACTACCTGATCTAATCTAAACAGTAAACCTAAAAGACATGGATACCTGTGCTGTCCTCATTTCACAGAGGAGAAAACTCATTAATTCATATCCCCAAGTGCAGACAACTTACAAGATGTGTGAATCCAGATCTGACTTGATGCCTACCTAACTTGGACATGAAGGAACAGATCAATGATTGACTCAGCAATGGCTCCAGAGATGCTGACATCTTGACCCATAAATGTTCTCTTCTGAGTCACAAGAGATTTCTCAGATGTGGTCATACTAAGGATCTAGAGATTAGAAGATTACCTGGGCTCATCCTGGGCCTTACAGGTATCTTTACAAACCAAGGGATATATGATGACGGAACATGCTGATGACAGAATCCACAAGTAGATCAGATTGACTGGGAGAGGGATTGTAACAGGGATGCATGTATCCTACATAACCAGAAGGAGCAACAAAATAGATCTGCCACTAGCTTCAAGAACGAGCCAGAGCTACACACATGCTAAGGCCAGTGAGACTCTGATTTTGTTTTTCTTGCCACTAAGGACTATATTCAGAAAACAGTTATGCACAGAATTATATCAAATAGGATATCATTGTCTGAGTTCAAACTACATGGATGGTGTATATTTTATAAATGTCTGATAATTTATTACAGCAACCACAGATGACAAATATGGCCTCAAGTCTAAAATTCTAGGAAAGGAAGTTAAGTCAAAAAATAGTTTTAATTCTTAAAATTTTGATCTTATTATTTTATGCATGTGAGTGTTTTGTCTGTATATATAATAAAGGCCCATGTGCACATCTGGGGCCCTGGGAACCTAGAAGAGGACATCAGATCACCTAAGACTGGAGTTATAGCTGGTTGTGAGCTGTGTGTGGTGGGAGTGGAACCTGGGTCCTATGGAAAAGCAGCCAGTGTTTGACAGTAACTGTCAAAGCATCTTTCCAGCCTCTTCCAAAATATTCTAGTGGACACAGGGTCAATTTTTTAGAAAAATGTTTGGTATTCTCATTATTAAGAGCAATAAGAAAAAAAAAGAGTAAAAACTAGTTACAATTGTTAGCAAAATAAAATTAGAAATAAGTACTTTTTGTAAGACAAGAAATGCAAAGAGATTTTAAAAATGTAAATGGGAGGTTTCAAATGTAGTTTGGAATCAGTGGGAGTGTGTTTGACAGCACAGAATACCAAATGATTGGACTTGGCAAACACTCCTGCAAAGCAGACGATAAGCACCCAAGATGAAACAGAGGGGAGATTAGAGAGTAGTGAAGACAGAAGTGAGTTCTCTCTAAGAAGTCACACATATCACTGAAGATGAAATCAGAACAATTATAAATAAAGGTAACACATTATGGAATCATTTCCTAAAATTAAAAATAATCAGAATCTTCTAGCAAATGTTATTTTTATTTTTAAAAGTTTGGATGATAATTAGTTGAAATACATTGGTTTATTATATCCTGCAAAAAATAGAAGATTAAAAATTTGAGTTATAATAAGAAAGAATATTTGTCACAGATTAGAAAAAAACAGCAAAGGTATAATACTCAAATATTTTCAAATTCATTCTGGGAATCTGCAAAAGAAACAATAAATCAACAACAGTATTTCCTAAATTAAAGTTGCAAAACAAAAACTTTATGAGTAACTTTTCTTCAATTTTCAAAAGACAAAAGGGGAAATTCTCAAATGTGCCAAGAAAACCTTCTTTTTATTTGAGTATGCACACAATTCTCTGAAAACCAAGACATGAATCAAAATTAAAGTTTGAGGAACCATAATTCATGCGGAAGAGAAGTGGCAGTTCTTCTGATAGTGCATTTTATTGTTGTTGTTTTGTTTTGTTTTGTTTTTGTTTGGTTTGGTTTTTTACCTTATAGTTTTTTATTAATTTATTCACTTTACATCCCAAACCTAGCCCTCTCCCTCTTTTCCTCCGGGTTATACCCTCCCTCTTCTCCCATCCCTCTTGAACTTCTCTTCCAAAAAGGGGCGCACCCCCCACCCACCCTAGTTCATCACGTAGCATCAAGACTGATAATATCCTCTTCCCCTGTGGTGTGGCCAGACAGCTCCGCCAGGGAGAAATGATCAAAAAGCCGGCAACAGAGTCCATGTTGGGAACAGTCCCCACTCTTCTTACTAGGAGACCCCCATAAAGCCTTATTTACCCAGCTCTACCTCAAGATTCAACTATACCACTTGTGGGCATATACTCAAATGATGTTCTATCATACAACAAAGACATTTGCTCAACTATTTCCATAGCAGCTTTATTCACAATAGCTAGAATCTGCAAACAACCTAGATGTTCCTCAACTGAAGAATGGATACAGAAAATGTGGTACATTTACACCCTGGAATATTGCTCAGCTATTAAAAACAAGGAAATCATGAAATTTGCAGGCAAATAGATGGAACTAGAAAAGATCGTCCTGAGTGAGGTAACCCAGAAGCAGAAAGACACTCACGGTACATACTCACTTGTAATATAATACAAGATATAATAATATAGTATTACAATAATATAATATAATGTAATATAATATAATAATACAATATAATTAACATAATATGCTAATATAATATGATGTAATATATAATATGACATAATATAATATGTAATATAATATAATATGATGTAATATATAATAAATATAATAGTAGAATGAACATATAATACAGGATAACCTAGTAATACTACAATCCTAAAGAAACTAAATGACAAGGAGGACCCTAGGGAGGATGCTTAATTCTCATTCAAAAGGGCACATAGAACAGACACTGGAAGTGGTTGAAAAGAGGGAACAGGATGGAAGCCTACCATAGATGCCCTCTGAAAGCCTCCACCCAGCAGGGGATCAAAGTAGATGCTAAGATTTACAGCCAAACTTTGGGCAGAACTCGGGGAATCCTAAGAAAGAGTAGGGCAATAGAAGGACCCAGGGGACAGGAGCTCCATAAGAACACCAACAGAGGCAACAAATCTGGACCCAGAGGGGCCTGCAGAAACTGATGCACCAACCAAGAAACATACATGGAAAGGACCTAGACTCCCTGCTCAGATGTAGCCGATAGGCAGCTAAGTGTCCATGTGGATTCCCTAAAAAGGGGAGCAGGGGCTGCCTCTGGCATGGATTCTGTTACCCACTGTTTAATCACTTCCGCATGGTAGGGGGTACCCTGCCAGACCACAAAGGAAGAGGATGCAGGCATTCCTAATGAGACTTGATAGCCTGGGGTCAGATCATAGGAGACATGCAGACTTAAAAGCAGGCCCTGCCTGCTTCTGGGAAACAGCCTCATCTGCACACTAGACTGTCCCAGGAATCCAATCATTTGATTCCAAAAACATAAGGCCGAACTCAAACCCACTATAGAAGTGCTTTCAGGTATGCCAAAAGCTCCAAATTCAGTGGACTGTGGTATCTGACGATCTCATTAGGAGCCTGTACACAGAAATCCAATAAACAAGATTATCCAAGAACAGTAAAAGACACTTTCATCTTCATAGACTATAAAAATGACTTGTCTTCTTTGTAACAGTGCGACTCCTGAATCAGGTCATTCCCCTCCACAAAGCCTCACTGTGCTATGGAATAACCTCTAAGTGTCACCGTGAAGTTGCCAGGTTTAACTGGGGAAAAATATAACTTGAAAACAGAAGGAAGGAGAAAATGCATCCAAAATTAACAATAATGATTCCAGAGTAATGAAATACCAGCTAACTGTCAGTATTTATTTGAGGATGGAGTTGATAATGTTCTGTATCAATTTTTCTACAATAAACCATATCCAACTAGAAGTTTAGAAAACACATTAAAATAAAGCCATATAACATAAAGCAAAATTAAGTTAAAATTATAGACAGAATCAGGCTCTGGAGAAAGCACGAAACTTGAGGAACATTTGCTTCTTGTGAAGAATCACTGTAAAAAAAAAAAAAAACCCTAAATTTTGCTCTTTTTCTTAAAAAATAAAAAAGTTTATTCTTGCAGAGCAGGAAATTCATTTTGTCAAAACTTCCTTTGACAAATAAACATTTTCTTTAAAATTGCCATCAGTGACACAACTTTGATGTTTGCGTCTAGGAAATCATTCAAGATTCAGTCACTTGTAGTCCCTTTCCAGAAAGGAGGGGGCAGCCTGCTGTCAGGGTAGCTTAGAGAATGCTGAGGCTTCAGATCTGAGGACTCCTCCCTTCTGGAGAGGAGCTCAGAGACCAGGTCTGAACTGCAGTCTGGAAACACCTCATTTGCGATTTTTGCCAGGAGCCACCAGGACACACCCAGCTCATACTGGCAGCAAACTCTAAGACAAGGGCTGTAACCAGTGTTCTACTCATCTCCACAATTACCATAACTGGGACAGACAGACGTTCATTTATTTACCTCTTTTCTCTTCACTGCTCTGGTTTTGACTTTGTTGAGTCAGGGTCTCACTCACTATCTGCGCGGCCTGGCTTCAAACCCATGTTCCCCCTCCTCGGCTGCCCAAGAGCTGTGTTTACTGGTGTGTACTAGCACACGCAGCTTGATCACATCTCTTTTAGAGAGCTGAGTGATGTATTCGTGCTTAACAGACACAGGTCTATTCGCTTGATTTTAGGCCAGAAGAGGCAGGGAGAGAGATTGTGGAGGAAAGTGAACTCTGGCCGATAATTTACATTTCCCCAGTTGTTCCTTCATCACTGGCGACAGCAGCAACTACTTTTTAGTTCACCTAATGCAATTTGTCTTTTAAACTTAATTTATGTTAGTAAGATGACTTAGTGGGTACAGACACTTGCCACTGAAGTTTTAGTCACCAGTTTGATCTCTGGAAATCATATAAAATAAGAAGGGGATAACAGACTCCAAGAAGTTGTCCCCTGGACCCCCACATTGCATCATGACATATATTCACACACACACACACACACAGCCATGCACACACACATTATATATGCACACACGTACACAAATAATAATAAAACTCAATTTCTATAAATTAATTGTACATTGGTATTTCTACCTCTTACCTAATCTTACTACTTATTTTAGTCAAGGTACAGATTTTCAACATTAGGCATACCAGATGAAAATAGAAATAGATTTTGAGGAAAGTAATTTACCAGTAATCAAAGCCTTTTTAGAATGTTCCTATTTTAATGAAATGCCACTGCTGGATTACTATAATGAGGATATAATCTAATGGGTTAGTTACATTTTTATTCCTATAAGACATCATTACCAAAGCAACTTATAGAAGGAAGGGTTTATTGGGTCTGATGGTTCCAGAGGCAGGGAACCATGGCAGGGAATCGCACAGCAGGCAGCAGGAACAGCTGAGAACTCACATCTGAGAACCGTGAGCAGGATTCATAGAGTGTACTGAAAATAACACATTGTTTTTCAAACTTCAAAGTTTCCTGCATCCCTTCAGGGATATTTTTCTTCAAAAGACCACATCTCCTTAACAGAATCAAACAATGTTATCAACTGGCAATTAAGTATTCAAACTTCAAGTCTATGAGGAACATTCTTATTCAAACCCCACACCTGAAGTGAGACAAAAAGATTAATGACAGAGTTTAGTATAGCATTATTTATTCTTACTTCTCGTCTTTTAAGACAGGGCCTTAACACTGTATTCCCGGCTGGTCTCAAACTCATAGCAGTCATTTTGCTACATTGTCCACTGTGCTCGAATTACAGGTCTGTACCACCCCTGTCCATTTAATTTTAATGATTACACAAAAAGAATATGATCTAAACTAGCATGAGAGAGCAATTCTTAGCAAAATCTGTTTAAGGTGGGCCTGTCTCTGGAGCCTGGGAATGTGTCAGAAAAACACTGTCCCACACTGATGCTAACTTCCCCAAATGGCTGTCATCTCCCAGATTAATATGCAAACAACAGGAGTTATGCTGAACATCTACCTTCCTTCCAGAGATCTGAAATAGTGGTATACTCCAGAAAGATGAGGTGTATGTAATTAAATTCCAGCAAACTGATTGGGTAAATATAGGGCTGGTAGGATGACTCAGCAAGTAAAGGCACTTGCCGACAAACCTGAGGACCTGAGCCTAACATCCAGAACCAACATCCAGATTCCCACAAATGTCCTCCGTATTTCATAGGTGCGACAGAAACAGACACAGACAAGCTAGACAGACATACAAACTGTGTGAAAGATGACAGATGAATGGAAGGATGGATGGATGACTGGGGGGATATATCAATGGATGCATGAACAGATGTGTAGATGGATGGATACATGCAAGTACTGTTGGTGAATGGGTGCATGGATGCATGGATCAAAGCATGGATGGTTGAAAAAATATTTTTTTTAATCTTAGGTCCTGAGCTTCTGGTGAGTTCAAGGATACAGTGCTTCACATATATTACCATGAATCATTACTGAGGAACTAAATGGATTCTAGGTGACTTAACAGGGAAATATCTATTAATGACTTATTCCTGGATCCTCTGAACTTCATCCCATGTACACTTTCCTTTGTATTTTCTGTTGTAATAAGTAATAATTGGGTCTATAACTATATACTGAATCTCCTAACTTCCAGCTAGTTACCCAAACTAGGGTAGTATTTGGAACTCTGACATTATATATTTATATAAATGCAAAATCAGAAAATAAGTGGGAGATACGTTGAGAAAATTTTAGTATACCACACATTAGATTATTTGTGAATAACTAAGATTACACTTATAAAGTACTTTATAGTGTAATGGTGACATAAAAATCTAAAAATCTTACTGTTTTTCTAACTATGAACAAAAATTCAATTGTTCAGCAAGTAAAGTGCTTCCAGAAAAATCCTGATTATCTGAGTTCATACACCCACATACAGCCAGGCATGGCTCCACACATCTAAATCTCCAGTGTCTCCAGTGTCTCCAGTGTTGGGATGTGGAGACCAGCATATACCAGTGACTCAGCCAGTCCAGCCAAAACATTGATCTCCAGGCTCAATGACAGACTCTGTCTCAAAAAACAAGGTAGAAAAGTGATTGTAGCTGACAACCCAACATCAGCCTCTGGCTCTCTCTCTCTCTCTCTCTCACAGGCACACACATATACACCACACATACACACACCATACACCACGCACACACAATACCACACTCAAAGGTGCCAACATATTAAAAGTGACACCTTGTGATTTAGTCAATTTTTTCCCATAATCCAGTGTCTTTTTTGTTACAAATGAGCTGACTGTGGAGTTGATGCTGATTTAACCACCTGTCTCAGATGAGTCATCTTCTGAGGAACGTTATAACTGTTTTTCCATTCTGATGGTCATATGACCTATGCCACAGCTTACCCCTGAAACTAGGACCTGCACCCTGAGTTCTCAGAGAACCAAGCTGGGGAACAGTCCATAACCCTGAGATAAATACATGAGTTACACACAACAGTGATAGACACAACGCTGGACATGCTTGGCTCCAATTCTGTCTAGGTTGGTCTCAGTATCCCATGGAAACAATCTGATAAATTCACATATCGGATTTCAGCAAATTAAATTTTAAGTGAACTAGTAGAATCAGGGCACACTGTCTGAAAGAAGTGATTTTCCTATCATTCTCTGAACCTGACTGACAAGCCCACCACACTGGAATATGGGGTGACAGGAGATGGGGGACAAGGGGTGACTTTCCACACAGGCTCCATCACATAGGGAATGTCTAATGCTTTACAAGGAATGTGACCTACATATTTGGCTTTCCAGGATTTCTAGTATATAATAATGTGTTTTTTTTAATGTAAGAGGATGATTAAGCTTTAGGAAACAAAATTATTCACAAAACTTTTCAATGCAAATCTTGGTTTTTCTGTTTATTTTTCGGTTATTCAGGAGCTGGAATTATTGTACAAATTCTGGAATGAGCTGATCTCCATTTAGAAAACAAAAAGAATCTGATTTCCTAAGAAAACCTAAGTTTGTTATTTCCATCTGCCTTTGAGAGTTGGCTTGTCTGAATACTGAGGAGTATTAATATAGTATTATCTTCATTAAAAGCTCATTAAAAGAATACATTTAAGACAGAAAAAGTTGGAGTAAAAAAAAAGATAATCACAGACTAAAATTTTAGTTCTCTTTTCACCTGTATGCTCATTCCATAATACTAAAGCCAATTAAAATGTTTTTGAAATTGCTCTGGGGCATGCCCAGCTGCCCGAGCTGTCCCCCTTGCTCCGGTCATCACTCTGCCTGCCTTCACCAGCAATGCTGCATCAGGAACTTCCAGGTTAGACCTCCCCAACCCTTATCCTCAATCCCCTGCATGATGGAACCCCTGGACACACCCAGCAGCTCTGAGATGTACACTGACCAGCCTAAGGTTGCCCACTGGAGGCCTGCTGCACCAGGGACATCCAGGGGCAACCAGGTGGCCAGCCTAAGAATGCAATTAACAAGAGCCATGCCAATATGACACCCTCAGAGCACAGCAATCCTGCTACAGCAAGCTCTGGATCTACTAACAGAACCTAAACACAAGAAAAGCACCTTAAACCCAACCTTATGAAAATAATAGAAGCTTTTAAAGAGGAAATAAATGAATCCCTTAAAGAAATACAAGACAAGACAATCAAACAGGAAGAGGCCTTTAAAGAAAAAAAGAATGAATCACTTAAAGAAATACAAGAAAACAGGCGAAGGAAATGAGTAAAACTATTCAAGACCTGCAGATGGAAGTAGAATAAAGAAAATACAAACTGAGGAAATCCTGGAAATGGAAATCCTAGGGAAGAGAACAGGAATAATAGATACAAACATCAGCAACAGAGTACAAAAGATGGAAGAGAGGATCTCAGACATAGAAGATATAATAGAAAACTGATACATCAACAAAAGAAAATATTAAAAAGTAAAAAGTTCCTGACACAAAACATCCAGGTATACTATGAAAAGATCTAACCTAATAATAGGAATAGAAAAGAGTAAAGATTCCCAGGTCCAAGGACCAGACAATATTTTCAACAAAATCATAGCAGTTTCCAAACCTAAAGAAAGAGATGCCTAAAAACACACAAGAAGCTTAAAGAACATCAATAAAATTGGACCAGAAAAGAAAACCATCCTGCCATATAATAATCACAGAACAAAGAAAGAATATTAAAAGCCACAAGGAAAAAAGGCCAAGTAACTTACAAAGGCAGAACTATCAGAATTACACCTGACTTCTCTACAGATACTCTAAAAGCTAGAAGAGCCTGGACAAATATCATGCAGCCTCTAAGAGACCACAGATGCAAACCTAGACTACAATATGCAGCAAAACTCTCAATCACCATAGATGGAGAAAACAAGCTATACCAAGACAAAGCCAAATTTAAACAATACCTTTCGACAAATCCAACCCTATAGAAAATACTAGAATAAAAACTCCAACTGAATGAATTAACTACACTCAAGAAAACAAGAATTAAATAATTCCACAACAGCAAAAACAGAAGAGATGCACACACACACACACACACACACACACACACACTACCACCAACATCAAAATAACAGGAATTAACAATCATTGGTCATTAATATCTCTCAACATCAATGGACTAAGTTCCCCCAGTAGAGAGACACAGGCTAACAGAATGGAATAAAAAACAGGATCCATCATTCTGCTGCATACAAGAAACACACCTTGGCAACAAAGATAGACACTACCTCAGGGTAAAGGAGACAAATCATCAGAGAGAAGGCTTCAGGCTTCAGATAGACAGAGGAGGAAGGTGGCTGCTTGTTTTTTCTGCTAGTGCTGTTTGCTGATTGCAGTTGCTGCACTGCTAGAAATCCTGATGACTGAGACTGGCATTGTCCCTAAAAAACTCGATGATCCTATCCAGCCAGATCTAAGTCTAAAGAGGTCTATATCCCTTTTCCCTTCTAACTTTCTTTCTCTCATACCTAGGGTGGGGGTTGAAAAGGAGGTAGAGGTATTAATAAAATAGAGTTTAAAAACAGGCACCCACATTCATAGAAGAAACATTACTAAGGGCTTAAATTGCACATCGACCCCCCACACTAATAGTGGGAGACTTCAACACCTCACTCTCACCAATGGGCAGGTCAACGATACAGAAACTGAACAGAAATAATGAAATTAACTGATGTTATAATTCAAGAGGACCTAACAGGTATCTTCAGAGCATTTCACCCACACACACACACCCACACACACACACACACACACACAAAAAAAAAAAAAAAAAAAAAAAAACCTCTTTTCAGCACCTTACCGAATCTTCTCCAAAACTGACCAGATAGTCAGGCATAAAACAAACCTAAACAGATATAAAACACTTGACATAATTCTCTGTATTTAAATAGACCACCATAGATTAAGGCTGAACTTCAACAGCAATTAAAACAACAGAAAGCCTACAAACTCATAGAAAATGAACAATTCTCTACACAGTGATCCCTGGATCAGGGAAGAAATAAAGAAATTAAAGGCTTTATAGAATTCAATCAAAATAATGGCACAACACAGCCAAACTTATGGAACACAACCAAAGCAGAGGAAAAGTTCATAGTACTAAGTGTCTTCATAAAGAAATTGCAGAGATCTCATGGTAACAGTTTAAAAGCACATCTGAAAGACCTATAAGAAATAGAGGCAAATACACTCAAGAGAAATAGACAGCAGGAAATAAAGTCAGCGCCTAAATCAATAAATTACAAATGAAGAGAACAATACAAAAGATCAATGAAACCAAGAACTGGTTCTCTGAGAAAATCAACAAGATAGACAAATCTTTAGCCAAACTAACTAAAAGGCAGAGAGACAGTATACAAATTAACAAAATCAGAAATGGAAAGGGAGACAAAACAGCAGGCAGTGAAGAAATTCAAAGAATCATTAGCTCCTATTTCAAAAGCCTATTTCCACAAAATTGGAATATCTAAAAAAACAGACATTTTTTTAGATAGATACCACTTACCAAAGCTAAATCAAGAACACTTCAAAATAGACCTATAAAACATAAGGAAATAGCAGTCATTAAACATCTCCAACCAAAGGGAGCCCAGGGCCAGATGGTTTCAGCACAGATTTCTACCAGACTTTCAAAGAAAAGTTAATACCAATACTCCTCAAACTATTCCACAAAGTAGAAACAGAAGGAACACTGCCAAACTCATTCTATGAGGTCACATTCACCACACAGACTCAACAAAGAAAGAGAATTTCAGACCAATTTCCCTTATAAACATGGATAAAAAAATACTCAGCAAAATACTCACAAACTAAATCCAACACATCAAAGATATCATCCACTATGACCAAGTAGGCTTCATCCAAAGAATTCAGGGATGTTTCAAAATATTAAAATCCACCAATGTAATATATCATATAAACAAACTAAAAGAAAAAAATCACATGATCGTCTCATTAGATGCTGAAAAAGCCTTTGACAAAATCTAACACCCTTTCATGTTTAAAGTCCTGGAAAGATCAGGGGTACAAGGCACATACCTAAATACAATAAATGCAATATACAGCAAGCCTAGAGCCAACATCAAATTAAATGGAGAGAAACTTAAAGCAAATCCACAAAACTCAGGAACAAAACAAGGATGACCAATCTCTCTGTATCTATTCAATATATTACTTGAATGTCTACCTAGATCAATAAATAAGACAAACAAATGAGACCAATGTAATGCAATTAGGAAAGGAAGAAGTCAAAGAATCACTATTTGCAGATAAGATACTATATATAAGGGACACCAAAAATTCTACCATGAAACTACTACAGGTGATAAAACCTTGTGAAGTGCTGGATAAAAAAAAAAGTTAACTCAAAAAAAAAAAGTAGCCCTCCTATATACAAGTGATAAACTGGCTAAGGAAGAGATTAGGGAACCAAAACCCTTTATAATAGCCACAAATAATATAAAATATCTTAATATAACTCAAAGCAAGAAAGGAAAAGGTGTATATGAAAAAAAAACCTTCAAGTCTCTGAAGAAAGAAACTGAAGAAATATCAGAAGATAAATCTATGCTCATAGATCTATAAGGTAAACATAGTAAAAATGGCCATCTTACCAAAAGCAATTTACATTTTCAATGCAATTTCCATCAAAATTCCAACACAGTTCTGTACAAACCTGAAAGAAGCAATTCTCAACTTCATAACAAAAAATTAAAAACCCAGGGTAGCAAAAACAATCCTGTACAATAAAAGATCTTCAGGAGGTATCACCTACCCTGATCTCAAGCTGTTCTACAGAGCAACAGTAATAAAAACAGCATGGTTTTGGCATAAAAACATACAGATAGATCAATGGAATCAAAGTGCAGACCCCAGAAATAAAGAAACACATCTATGGACACTTAATTTCTTACAAAGAAGCCAAACCATATAATCAAAAAAAGATAGCATCTTCAACAAATGAAGATGCTGGTCCAACTGGATGTCTGTATGTAGAAGAGGGCAAATAGATCTGTATTTATCACCCTGTGGTACACTCAAAAGTGGATCAAAGATATCAACATAAAACCAGATACACTAAATATAACAAAAAGAAAGTGAAGAATAGGCTTGAAACGTTGGTACAGGACACCTCATGAACAGAACACCAACAGCTCAGGAACCAAGATCAGCAATTAATAAATGGGACCTCATGAAACTCAAAAGCTTCTGTAAGGCAAAGGAAACTGTCAACAGAACAAAATGACAGCCTACAGAATCAGAAAAGATCTTCACCAACCATATGTCTGACAGAGGGCTAATATCCGAAACATATAAAGAACTCAAGAAATTAAACACCAACTAACAAAATAACCCAATTTAAAAAATGAGGTACAGAGAATTCTAAACAGAGGAATTTCTAATAGCCAATAAGCAGTTAAAGAAATGCTCAACATCCTTAGTCATCAGTGAAATGCAAATCAAAATGACTCTGATAATCCATTTTACACCCCTCAGAATGGCTAAGATCAAAAACTCAAGTGACAGCACATGCTGGTGAGGATGTAGAGCAAAGGAAATGCTCCTCTTTTGCTGGTGGGAGTGCAAATTTGTACAGTCACTTTGAAAATCAATCTGGCACCTTCTCAGAAAGTTGGGAATAGTGCTACTTCAAGACCCATTTATACCACTTCTGGGCAAATACCCAAAGATGCTCCACCATTCCACAAGGGCACTTGCTAAATTATGTTCATAGCAGATTTATTCGTAATAGCCAGTAACTGGAAACAATATAGATGTCCCTCAACTGAAGAATGGATAAAGAAAGTATGGTACATTTACACAATGGAATACTACTCAGCTATTAAAAACAAGGAAATCATAAAATTTGCAGGAAAATGGATGAAACTAGAAAATATCATCCTGAGTGAGGTAACCCATAGCCAGAAAAATAAACATGGTATGTACTCAATTATAAGTGGACATTAAATACAGGATAACCATGCTAAAATCCAAAGACCCAAAAATGTAACATAACAAGGAGAGCCCAAGGGAAGATACATGAATCTCATTCAGAAGGGGAAATAAAATAGACATCTGAAGAAGATGAAGAAAAGTAACTGGGTGAGAGAAGGATAGGGAAAGGAACAGCAATGGGCATAAATAATGGGAAGGGGGGAAGACTGGGAGAAAGAACAGAAATCAATGGGTGATGTCTCTGAAATAGTGGAGGCTTCCTGGAGTCTATAGGGGTGACCTTACCTGAGACTTGTACAAGCGGGGGAGGGGGATATGAAGCCTGAATGGTCACATCCTGTAGCCATGCAAGATTTCCAGTGGAAGGAGGGGAACACCAACCCACCCACAAAACCTTTGACTCAAAGTTTGTCCCACTGATAGGTAGTACAGGGGAAAAAAGACAGAGCAGAGATAGAGGGTATGGCCAACCAATGACTGGCCCAAGTTGAGACCCACCCCATGGGAGAGAGCCAACCCCTGACACTATTAATGATACGATACTCTGCTATGCTTGCAGACAAAAGCCTATACAACTGTCTTCTGAGAGGCTTCATGCAGCAGCTGATGGAAACAGATATAGAGACCCACAGCCAAACAATAGGCAGACCTTGGGGACTCTTGTGGAAAAATGGGAGGAAGGATAGAGGGAGCCTGAGGGGCCAAGGACACTACAAGAAGACCTATAAAATAAACTAACCTCAACCCAGGGGTTTCACAGAGACCCAATCAATCTTAACCACCAATCAAAGAGCATGCATGGGCTGGATCTAGTCCCCCTACAAATATGTAGCAGATGTGCAGCTTGTTCTTCATGTGGGTCTCCTAACTATTACAGTGGTAGCTGTCTCTGACTCTGTTGCCTGCCTTTGGGTCCGTTTCCGATAGCTGGGCTGCCTTGTCTATCCTTAGTGGGAGAAGATGCTTGCAGTCCTACTGTGACTTGATGTACAAGAGTGGTTTGATACACACGGGGGGTCTCTCCTTCTCTGAAAATAAGGAGATGGGGGAATGGGACAGGGGGCATGAGGGTGGGACTGGGAGAAGACGAAGGAAGGGAACTATGATCAGGTTGTAAAATGAATAAAATAATAAACAACCACATAAGAAAAAAAAAGGCATACCAGAACAAAACCAATTTTGAGATACTAAGACTCACAAGGTAAAAGTTTATAAAATCATAGAAAGTATCACACTAGCAAGATTATTTAAATGAGCTAAAGCACAAACTTTATCATGATTAATATTTACAATTATTGAGGAATTAAGTCATTTCTACCTGTCCTCTCTTTTCAGTACTTTTGTTAAAAAGATGGAACATAAATCAGAGTTTCTACATGCTATAAATAACAGAACAAGCTCTGAAAAGATGGTCTTAGCTCTATAGGTCAACACTTCAGGATTTATCCATTGAACTCAGATAGCCATGGATTCTGCTTCCATTATTACTAACAATTGAACATTGACTATACTATTAAAATTTCACAGATGTTCTGTCTTCTCCCTCCTACACACCAACAGATCCACTTTTTTAATTCATTCTTTATAAAAGCAGAATGTGATTTTAGGAAAAATTTTAAGAATCAAAGTTAAATTAAGTTTACCCTTCAAAATACCTTACTAGTTTTACAAACCACTATGTCTGGGGTTCCAAGATGGCAGTGACAAATGTGTACCATATCTGAGGGCAGAGGATCCAAAACTCTGAAGCTGGTGAGTAGACAGGTGGCTGATCCAGAACATTGACTTTGGTGCCTCCTGGACTGGAGGGAACATCCTGTGAGTTGGGGTAGATTGGATCCAGGCCTTTGGTCGCCATCTTTGCTGTCACAAACCTTGGGGCCCCTGCACTTCCCATATATTCTGGCAAGTATGGAACCTCAGGTTCAGAGACCCTCTACTCTAGCACCCAGATATCAGAACCCTCCTTCTCCCCTGTGGACAGAGTAGGGATTCTTGGGACAGCGTCCTAGCATCCAAGTCACAGTTCTATTGGTCACCCTGTAGAGACCAGGCAAACAACTGAAGCACATGGATCCCACATCCAAGTTGGAACAACACAGACATATCTGAGTGGCAAGAGTACAGAGTGTGGCAGGCTTGTAAGCCGCAGCCTAGCTTCCTTCAGAGGCACCCACAATGGCCACCCAGGCTGACCCTTCAAGACATCCGCAATGTGTTTATGCCAATGCCACACCTCCAGCTGCAACTACACCCCACACTTCAGGGATCCCATGCACACACACACACACACACACACACACACACACACGACCCTGACCTTCATCACACCCCTTCATGCTCACATCCTCGCCCATGCCTGTGCCTCACTCTTCAAGGCACTAGCACCAGAACCCAAGACACGCCCTTCAAGGAACCTGTGCCTGTGTCCTAACTTCCATAGCTGCATCAGAATCACCAGCATCCATTCGTGTGCCACTGAACCTCCCTCATATTCCTGAAGACTATTCCAGAATTCAGAAGCAGGAAGACCCAGTAAGCACTACAGTCCCCATGAACAAACAACCAAGGGTATGTACAACCAGATGGCTAATGCCCAGCATAAGAACACATCAACAAAACCAAGACATCATGGCTTCACCAGAAACCCCCCAAATTAAAGGATATTTTATTGCAGCTGAAAGGCAGGAACATGATCTTAAATCTATGATTATGCAGTTACTAGAGACACATAAAAGAAAAACAAAACAAATCTCTCAAAGAAATATAGGCGAATACAACCAAACAAATAGAGGCCATCACGGACAGATAGGAATCCACATTCAAACCGTTGAAGGAAATGAATAAAATCATTCAAGACATGAAAACGGGATTAGAATCAATAAAGAAAACACATACTGAGAAATTCCTGGAGATGGAAAACGTAGAGAAGAGATCAGGAACCATAGAGGTAAGCATTACCAACAGAATACAAAAGATGAAGAAGAGAATCTCAGGAATTGAAGACACTACTAAAGATGTCAATACACCTCTCAAAGAAAACATAAAAATGGAAAAGTTTCTGATGCAAAATATACAAGAAATCAAAGACCTAAAGAAAGAGATGTCCTTAAACATACAAGAGGATAACAGAACACCAAATAGACTACACCAGAAATAAAATTCTTCCCTCCACATAATAATCAAAATACTAAGTCTACAGAACAAAGAAAAATATTAAAAGCATCAAGAGAAGAAAGCCAAGTAACATATAAAGGTAGACCTAACAGAATCACACCAGAATTATCAAGAGAAACTATAAAAGCCAGAAGAGCCTAGGCAAATGTCATGCAGACACTAAGAGCTCACAGACATCAACCCAGACTACTATACTGAGAAAAATCTTTCAATCAACATAGATGGAGAAAACAAGATATTCCATGAAAAGCTAAATTTAAACAACATCTAAGCAGCCATCCAGACCTACAGGAGATAGTAGAATAAAAACTCCAACCCAACGAGAACAACTACTTGCAAGAAAATGAAGGCTGTATATAACTTCACAAAAAAAATTGAAAGAAAAGAAGCACACAAAGGCATCTTCACCACCAACTCCACAAAAAAAGGAACTAACATTCACTGGTCACTAATATCTATCAACATCAATGGATGGAACTCTCCAATAAAAAGACAGATACAGACTAACAGAATGGTTGAAGAAACAGGATCCAACATTCTGTTGAATACAAGAAACACACCTCTGAACAAAGATAAAGACTACCGCAGAGTAAAAGAATGAAAAAAGGGTTTCCAAGCAAATGGACCCCCAAAAAAAGGAAGCTGGAGGAGCCATTCTAATATCTGATAAAATAGACTTTCAACCAAAAATAATGAAAAGAGATGGGGAGGGACATTTTATTCTCATTAGAAGAAAAATCCACCGTGAAGACATCATAATCATAAACATCTATGCCCCAAATACAGGGGTACCTGCATTCATAAATGAAACATTATTAAAGCTCAAATCACACATTGAACCCAACACATTAATAGTGGGAAACTTCTACACCCCACTCATACCAAGAGACAGATACTCAAAACAAAAGCTAAATATTGAAATAGTGATACTTACAGAGATCTTGAATCAAATGGTCCTAGTAGATGTCTACATAATTTTTCACCCAACACAAAAGAATATAACTTGTTCTTCTTAGAACTTTACCGAGCCTTCTCCAAAACTAACAATATAGTCAGGCACAAAGCAATCCTCAACAGATATAGGAAAGTTGAAATAACCCCATGTATCCTATCAGACCACCCTGGTATAAAGCCGGACCTCAACAATAACAGAAACATCAAAAGCCTACACATGCATAAAAACTGAACAACTCTCTACTCAATGACACCTGGGTCAGGAAAGAAATAAAGAAATAACTTAGAGACATCCTAGAATTCAATGAAAATGAAGACACAACTTAAACTTTTGGAACACAATGAAAGCAGTGTGAAGAGGAAAGTTCACAGCACTAAGTGCCTTCATAAATTCAAGACAGCTCATTAAAGCAACTTAATGCATACCTGAAAACCCTAGGGGGGGAAAAAAGAAGCAAACACACAGAAGAAGAGTAGACAGCTAGAAATAATCAAACCCAGGGCTGAAATCGATAAAATAGAAAGGAAAAAAAAAACAATTCAAAGAATCAAAGAAACCAAGAACTGGCTCTTTGAGAAAATCAACAACATAGATAAACCCTTAGCCAAACTAAAAGGAAGAAAGACATGGTACAAATCAACAAAATCAGAAATAAAAAGGGAGACATAACTATAGACACTGAGGAAATCCATAGAATCATTAGGTCTTCCTTCAAAAGCCTAGAGCCATATAATTTGAAAACTTAAATGAAATGGACAATGTTCTTGACAGAATCCTGTTGCCAAATTTTAATCAAGATCAGGTAAATAAATTAAGTGGTCCTATGTCCCCTAAGGAAAAAGAAGCTGTCTTCAAAAGTCTTCCATCCAGAAAAAACCCAGAGCCAGATGGTTTCAGCACAGAATTCTACCAGACATTCAAAGAAGAGCTAATTCCAATACTCTTAAAATATTTTACAAAATAGAAACAGAAGAAACATTAACAAACTCACTCTATGAGGCCACAGACACCCTGATACATAAATCAAAGACCAACAACAAAAAAGAATTTCAGACCAATTTCCTGTATGACCATTAAAGAAAAAATATTTAATAAAATACTTGCAAGCCAAATCTAAGAACACATCAAAGACAGCATCCACCGTGGCCAAGTAGGTTTCATCCTAGGCATGTAGAGGAGGTTTAATATACAGAAATCCATCAGTGTAATCCACCATACAAACAAACTAAAAGAAAAACATCCACATGATCATCTCCTTAGATGATCAAAACAGCATTTGACAAAATCTAACACCTGTTCATGTTTAAAGTCTTGAAAGACTAGGGATAAAAGGCACATACCTAAACAGCATAAAGTCATTGTACAGCAAGCCTATAGCCAATATCAAACTAAATGGAGAGAAACTTAAATTCCACTTAAACCACGGACAAGGCAAGGCTGCCAACTCTCTCCTTAGCTATTCAATATAGTACTTGAAGCCCTAGCCAGAATAATAAGACAACTAAAGGAGATCAAGGGGATACAAATTGAAAAGGAAGAAATCAAAGTATCACTATTCACAAATGATATGATAGTATACATGTGTGACACCAAAACTTTTACCAGGGAACTCCTACAGCTGAAAAACACCTTCAGCAAAGTGGCTGGATACAAAATTAACTTTAAAAAAAATCAGTAGCACTCCTGTATATAAAAGACAAATCAACTGGGAAAGAAATTAGGGAAACAACACCCTTCACAATAGCCACAAATAATAGAAAGTACCTTGTAGTGAAAGACCAAAGATAAGCAGCGATTGTTATGTAGAGTAGGCGCAGTATAGCGGTAAGTTCCCTGAGGGGATAGCTACCTCGCTGCATTCTTTCCTGCCTTCCGGTTCCGGGTGGGTACGTGACCCTGCTCACAATCTGCCTTCCCGCCTTCCCTGTTCTGGGTACGTGACTTAACTACGGCTTTGTTCAAACCACCCAATCAGAACCCTGTAACTGCTTCTCGCTTCTGTAACCGCGCCTCCTGCTCCCGAGCCCTATAAAAACCCGTCACCCTAACCGAGAGGCGCGCAAGTCCTCCGATAGGCTTGGTCGCCCCGGGTACCCGTGTATCAAAATAAACCTCTTGCGGCTTGCATCCGAAGGCTGGTCTCGCTGTTCCTTGGGAAGCGGGGTCTCCCCGTCTAGATAGGCTCTTGGGAGTCTTTCATTTGGAGGTCCCACCGAGACCTGAGACCCCCGCCCAGGGACCACCGACCCAGCGTCGGGAGGTAAGATCTGCCGGCTTTTTGTTCTGTGAGTCTTGTGTATCGTTGTGTTAAACGGTCTGTCTTTGTGTGAGTTCGTTTCCAGGGGGTTCGAGTCCCCCTGTGGTCTGGACTTGGCCAGGTCATCTGTATCAGACGGAAACTAGAAGGAGCCGACGGGCTCGGACTTCTTTTCCGTGCCTCCTGGGAGACGTCTCAGGAGTGCCTGGTAAGGGTAACCCTTCTTGGGTTCCCTTCTGTCTGGAAACACGAGCCGAGTGGGACTCTTTGGGGCGACGCCCCTGAGAGAAGGCTACGTGCTTCATCTGGGAGACGGAGGAACCGGACCTCCGACAAGGTCTCCATCTGAATGTTTGTGTTCGCTTTGGCGCTGATCTCGTACCGCGCGGTTTGTGTCTTCTGTCTGCCTGATTTTTGTCATAAGTGTAGTGAGTGTTGTTTGTCTGTCTACCTTTTGTTTTCTGTTCTGAAAGGCCTTACGAAATTTGTTTAAAATGTGTGCCTATGCGCCTTATTAGATCCATAAGCGCATATTGTATAGGCTGCCACGTGGTCTAAAGTGTCTCAGTGTCTCGCCGCCATCTTGACTTCACCATGTGATTTTATAATGTAACCGCCATCTTGGTATGGATAAAAAGAAAAAGAAAAACCTTGGTCAAATAATTCTCATTTCCTTCTAGGTTAAAAGGATAGCTTATTTTAAATTGGTATTGGTTTTAAAAATTAAATTGCTTGCACTGGTAAATTCTGGTTTTAAAATCTGGTTTTAATTTTAAAGATTATGTTTATGCCTTGTGACTTCTACAAAAGAGGTACTTTGTTTTAATATTGCAAAAACGGGTTTTAAAAAATTGTTTAAAGTTTATCAGACATTTGGGTATGACTATGACTGAGAAAATTGCAGTTTTTGAAATGTATCTTATGGAGAGCTGTTTGTTTGATAAGCTGCTTTGTTTATAAAAAAACATGTTTACACCCTCTTTATCTTGAGACAAAGAAAAGGGGAAGTTTCACCAAGTTCCTTAAAGCTTGTTCTAAGTTCCTTAGAGTTTGGTTGTTACCTTTATGTTATCAGATGCAGGAAGGTTACTTTAAAAAAAATTTGGCAGTTTCAGAACTCCTCTTTATAGTAATGTAACTTGCTTTTGCTTTGCCTATAAAAAGCAAATCGTACGTAGACTCTGGGCTTCAGCAGGATCATGTCAGAATGGAAAGGATTTTAGTGAGAGTTTTTATGTCGTCTGAAAAGCAAGAAAGAGAGCGAGAGCAAAAAAGTAAGCATGTCTGGTTAAGCCAGAAAAGAAAAGCTAGAAATCTGAATGTATATAGCATGTCGCAGAAGGTTAGTGGATGTGTTATAAAAAGCCAGAGAGTTAATATGATTTAAAGAAAAACTGTATTTTAAAATGCTATACTTCATTTAAAAGGCTGGTGATTCCTCATTACAAAATGTTTTTTTATGCTCTTTTAAGAAAAATTCTAGCTGATAGGTTTGGTATGGCTAAAATAATTACAGTTTAAAATTGTTCTGTTATGCAGTTGGTTCTAAAGCTTGTTCGATTACTGGGAACTTTTGGTTGTGGGGGATTATGGAAGCTCCGAAGTGTTTGCTGTATCATCAGCACCTAATGGCCATGTTTGGTATTGTCAGTCACAGCCTGTGCTAATGCTAGCACATGGCCAGCCGCCATGATGGTTCAGCAATGGAGAGCTCGTAAAGCTGTAGTTTGGCTGCCATATTTGTTTAAGACTTCCAGCTGAGTTCAGTTACACGTGACCAGCCGCCATGATAGTTCAGCAATAGAGAGCGCGTGAAGCTGTAGTTTGGCTGCCATGTTTGTTTAGGGATTCCAGCTCAGTTCGGTTACACGTGGCCAGCCGCCATGCTGGTCCGGAGATATGTTTAGTCATTAGTGCTAAATGCAAAGCTTTTTAATGTTCAATTTTAATGCAAGTGGTAGGAGCAGCAAGATTAGCTAGCCTCTCTATAAACTGTATCCGATTAAAAGGTTTGCTTTGATTTTAGTTCAGAAAGAACAGATTTAAAGTCATGCTAAATACTGCAGTTGAGCCTTACCTAGTCTCTTGTCTATTTGTCTTAAAATATATACTTCTAGGACATGCATCTCGAAAATATGCTAGAATCAGAGATCATAGCATTCTGTTTTATAGGACACAGTTTAGAGCAGATGATAAAAACAGAGTAACTCGGATATGCTGGCCCTCAAGCTTGTCAGAAATCTGAATTAGGCATTTTAACATGTGTAAGCTTATTGTGACAGGAAGTCCGGCAATCCTGGCAGTAGGTCCCCCAAGGTCTCCGAGAAGATTTGGGCACAACGACAGATGAATGCTACTCTGGATTGTGGTATGCTAACCACTGGGCAATATTGCCTCAACTGGCCCACTGCTAAGGCCCAGCCAAAACTGTGGACACCTGGAGTCAATGTTTCACGTTGCTAAGGGCGAGGTGAGGCCATTCTCTCGTTTCTTTCTCCACAGAAACAGTCTCTCATCTTATGTGCCTGGCAGAACTGCGTCTGTTCAGGATGCTGAAACACAGGAGCCAGGGACACTGCCTAGGTAATGGGCTAACTAGTCATCCCTGTCATTTTGATTGGCACATGGATTGGTATTTATTTAGCTTATAATTTATCCTTCTCAGGTCTCTGAACACCTTGACAGCTATGCTAAGCTTACGGTAGCTTTGCAGCTAGAGAAAAGACAATTAGATCGACTATTAGCTCATTGATCAGCTCATTGGCTAGAACCACAGAGTACTAGATACCTTATTTAGAAAAAAAGACAGGTTTGCCTTGCTCACAGGACTCATGTCTTAAGATAAATAAGTGGAGCTTATATAGGGTCTGAGAATATAGGAGTTTAGGTTGTAAAAATCTAGAGTGTTATTATTTAGTTTAAAAAAATGTTTCAGGGTTGATAAATACAAAAGATTGGAGAGTCTAAGTAGTTTTTTTTTAGGAATATTTTAAATTTCTCCCCCCTCTTTGCTACTATTGTGCTTATGTTATAAAATTTTAAAAGTTCAGAGTGTTGACATTGATCAATAGAGTTCTGATAAGTTGATGGAGCAATAACTGCTTATTATTCAGTCACCAGGTTAAGATTTTAATTTCCTTTGTTGGCTTCTAAAGATAGACTAAAGGTGCTTCTCGTTATTTTAAAAACATCTGTTTAATGTGTGTATCTGACCCAAAAGTCATAGCTTTTAGTATGGTATTCTTAATATCTGCCATTTCTGGGGTAGATTTTGACACAGAAATATCCTAAACCTATTCCTTCTAGTTGCTTTGTTAAGGAAAGTCCAAGCATCCAGGGTTTAGCACTAAAAGCCAGTAATGTATTTCTGCCTAACTTTCCAGTGTAAACATAAAGTAAAAGTGAAAACTAAAAGTATATGCTGAGTGTATAAAAATAGCCAAGCTTCATTCGTGACTAATTACAAATAGCTATGCCCACAGAAGGAAAAAAAATGTTACTGTGGACACACTTAGGTTGTGTATAAAGGTTATAAAACAAACAGCTAACTGATACTCATTCAGTGGGATGCAGTTTTACCTGTTCCTCTCAAAATGTTTGATTTGCTGATATGTTACTTTTCTGAGTATTTAAAATTATGTCTATTTCGTTTTGTGTACTAAAATTTCACATGAGTTTCAGGGATGTGACCTGGATCTGGCATAGCTCAAAAGGATTGCAGATGAGATTTTCCCTGATCTTTCCCATTTAATAGACAAATTTTAACTCCTGTCTCCAGTCTGAATTTGTCTCAGCAGATCTTCACCTGTTTAACTCTGTCCGGGATCAGCTGTGGACTGCAAGCTGAGATCTGGACTTCCTGGAAACTGACATGATTGCTCCCTGCCTCTTCGGGTGGATCAACGAACCAGATGCTTGGGACTTCCCCATTGCCCAGCCTTTGACTGGCATTTCAGCCTTCCTAGCCCCTGATGCCTACGGTCCAATGGTCAGCTCGAAGAAGCTCCAGAAGATGGATCTACGCCCAAATCCCCCCTAGCAGGCTGAAATGCTAAGTCAAAAGGGGCTCCCTGGCATTAGCTATTGTCTTGGACATCTGCTTAGCTGAAATGGACACTAATATTGCAGCAACTGGGCTAAAAGCCTCGAGGGATCCTGTAATCTCCTTGGCTTACTACCCCTATATCCACCCTGAAGGGACCCCAGATCCCATTATAAAAAAAATAATCTATAAGATACAAGGGGTCATATCTGGAAGACCCAAGATTGGGTCTTCAAATGATCATAGGAAAGGGGGAAATGAAAGACCAAAGATAAGCAGCGATTGTTATGTAGAGTAGGCGCAGTATAGCGGTAAGTTCCCTGAGGGGATAGCTACCTCGCTGCATTCTTTCCTGCCTTCCGGTTCCGGGTGGGTACGTGACCCTGCTCACAATCTGCCTTCCCGCCTTCCCTGTTCTGGGTACGTGACTTAACTACGGCTTTGTTCAAACCACCCAATCAGAACCCTGTAACTGCTTCTCGCTTCTGTAACCGCGCCTCCTGCTCCCGAGCCCTATAAAAACCCGTCACCCTAACCGAGAGGCGCGCAAGTCCTCCGATAGGCTTGGTCGCCCGGGTACCCGTGTATCAAAATAAACCTCTTGCGGCTTGCATCCGAAGGCTGGTCTCGCTGTTCCTTGGGAAGCGGGTTCTCCCCGTCTAGATAGGCTCTTGGGAGTCTTTCAGTAGTAACTCTAAACAAGCAAGTGAAAGACTTATATGAAAACCCTGAAGAAAGATATCAGAAAGATCTCCCATGCTCATGGATTGATAGGATTAACATAGTGAAAATAGTCATCCTACCAAAAGAAATCTACAGATTCAATGCAATTCCCATCAAAATACCACCACAATTCCTTATAGACCTTGAAAGAACAATTCTCAATTTCATATGGAAAAACAAAAAACCCAGAATAGCTAAAACAATCCTGTACAATGAAAGATCTTCAGGAAGTATCTCTTTCCTGATCTTCAGCTGTGTTATAGAGCAACAGTAATAAAAACTGCATGGTACCTGAATAGAAATGGACTGGCAGAACAATGGCATCAAATCAAAGACCCAGAAATAAATCCACACACTACGGACACCTGATTTTTTACAAAGAAGCCAAGACCATACGATGGAAAAAAAAAAAAAAAGATACCATCTTCCACAAGTGGTGCTAGTCTAATGGGATTCTGCATGTAGAAAAATGCAAAAGATCCATATTTATCACCCTAAAAACTCAAGTCCAAGTGGACCAAAGACCTCAACATAAAACCAGACACATTAAATCTACTAGAAGAAAAAGTAGGGAAGAGCCTTGAATTCATTGATTGACACAGAAGACAACTTCCTGAATAGAACACCAAAGCAGAGGCTCTAAGATCAACAATCAATAAATGGGGTTCAGAACTAAACAGAGAATTCTCAACAGAGGAATATCAAATGAAAGAAGAAAACAGGAAACAACTCAGGACCCTCCTACAGAGGGCCTCTGAAAGGCTCTGCCCTGCAGACTGTCAAAGCAGATGTTAAGACTTGTGGCCAAACTTTGGGCAGGATGCAGGGAATCTTATAAAAGAAGTGGGAAATAGTAAAATCTGGAGAAGATAGGAGCTCCACAAGGAGAGCAACAGAACCAAAAAATTTGAACACAGGTGTCTTTCCTGAGACTCACACTTCAAACAAGTAGCATGCATGGAGATAACCTAGAACCCCTGCACAGATGTAGCAAATGACAGTTCAGTGTCCAAGTGGGTTCCATAGTAATGGGAACAGAGACTGCTTCTGACATGAACTGATTGGCCTGCTCTTTGATCACCTCCCTCTAATGGGGGAGCAGCCTTACCAGGCCACAGAGGAAGACAATACAGCCACTCCTGATGAGACCTAAAAGACTAGTATCAGAAGGAAGAAAAAGAAACCCTCCCCTACCAGTGGACATGGGAAGGGGCATGAGTGGGGAAAGGGGAGGAAGGAAGGATTTGGGAGGGGAGGAGGGAGGGAACTAAAGGGGGGATACAAAGTAAATAAAGTGTAATTAAAATAAAATTAAATTAAAATTAAAAAAAAAGAAAAACACTTAAAGAAATTCTCAAGGTGCTTAGTCATCAGAGAAACACAAATTAAAATGACTCTGAGATTCCATCTTACACCCCTCAGAATGGCCGAGATCAAAAGCTCAAGTAACAACACATGCTGAAGAGAATGTGGAGACAGGGGAATCCTCCTCCATTGCTGGTAGGAATGTAAATCTTTAAAATTGCCCTGGAAATCAATCTGGTGCAATCTCAGAAAACTGGGAAGAATGCTACCTGAAGATCCAGCTATACTACTTCTAGGCATATATCCGAAAGATGGTCAACCATACAACAAAGACAATTGCACAACCATATTCATAGCATATTTATTCATAATTGCCAGACTCTGGAAATAACCCAGATATCCCTCAGCCGAGGAATGGATATAAAAATTGTGGTACATTTACACAATGGAATATTACTCAGCTATTAAAAACAAAGAAATCATGAAATTTGCAGGTGAATGGATGGAACTAGAAAAGATCATGCTGAGTGAGGTATCCCAGAACCAGAAAGATACACCTGTTATATAATCACAGATATTAGCCATATAATATAAGATAAACATACTAAAATCTACAGACCTAAAGAAGCTGAACAACACGGAGGATCCTAGGGAAGATGCTCGATTTTCTTTCAGAAAGGCAAACAGGATAGATACCAGAAGCAGTGGAAGAAAGTGAACAAGATGGGATCCTACCACAGATGTCCTCTGAAAGACTTCACCCAGCAGGAGATTGAAACAGATGCAGAGACTGATAGCCAACCTTTGGGCAGAGGACAGGATGTCTTATAGAAGAAGGGGGAGCTAGAAAGGCCTAGAATAGCTCCAGAAGGATGCCAACAAAGCCTATAACCTGGGCCCAAGGGGACCTGCAGAGACAGATTAACCAGCCAAGGACCATGCATGGAGAGGACCTAGAACTCCTGCTCAGATGTAGCCCATAGGCATCTCAGTCTCCATGTGGGTGCCTAGTAAGGGGAGCAAGGGGCAGTCTCTGACATAAACTTGGTTTCCTGCTTTTTTATCACCTCCCACTTACTATGCCACAGATTAAGAGGATCCAGGCTGTTTTGATAAGGCCTGATAGGTTAGAGACTGCCCCTATCAGTGGACTAGAGGAGGTGAATAAGGGGAAAAGAGGGAGGGAGGGTGTAGGAAGAAGGGTGGGCTACGAATGAGAGGAAGGAGGAGACTACAATCAGGATACAAAGTAAATACATTGTAAACAACAATAACAACAATAATCCACTATGTCCATGTAAGAACTTTTCCTCCAATGTCAATGTGTTACTTGTCCCCCTTTTTATATTTCTCTGGCTAAGAACTCTGCCAGTAACCTTCCCAAAGTGCAGACAAGATTCATGGTCAAACTAACACTGCAATCTTTTTTCTTCACTCATAAAGCATATGCATGTCCAAAGAATACATGTTCACATATAACTTGATTCCAGGCTTAATTATTAAATACTAACTCTGAAAGATTTATTTCAATAGTAAGAAAATTATATCTTGTTGGAATAATCAAGATTCATTAACAGTATTGGCTATGAAGCCTCAGTACTGATAGTCTTCACTACTGGGACAAAAGACAAATTATTGCTTTGAATTGTGGGACTGTTTTTGCATGTCTAATAATTCAGCCACAAATGTAAGTTCTGGATAAGGCACAACTAATATATAAGAGTGCATGTATATAAACTCTGCCCAGCACTCTGAACAGTCAAAAGTCTTCAAATTAGTCAGAACAACGTGTTTTATTTTTGCCTTCAAAACTGTTACACAAAATGTCTTCAAGCTTTTGAAAAGATTAAGATAAATTTGTCGATATCATCTGTGCATTGGGCATTAAACAGCTAATGGATATCAGTTATTAATATTTAATTATATTTTGGATAGATTTTTAAAAGAGATTCTTTATCTTTTATAATTCAAGTTGAAAACATTTGATTTGTGGTATGTTTGCATAATGGAATATTACTCAGCTGTTAAAAACAATGGCATCATGAAATTTGCAGACAAATGGATGGAACTAGTAAAAATCACCCTGGGTGAGATAACCCAGATCCAGAAAAACAAACATGATATGTACTCACTTATAAGCAGATATTAGCTGTAAAGTAAAAAACAAGTATGCTACAGTCCAGAGACCCAGAGACGCTAAATAACAAGAAGAGTTTAAGGGGAATGCAAAGATCTCCTTGGAATGGGGAAATAGAATAACAAGAAGAGTTTAAGGGGAATGCAAAGAGCTCCTTGGAATGGGGAAATAGAATAACAAGAAGAGTTTAAGGGAATGCAAAGAGCTCCTTGGAATGGGGAAATAGAATAACAAGAAGAGTTTAAGGGGAATGCAAAGATCTCCTTGGAATGGGAACAGAATAGACTTTGCAGCTGGACTGGGGACAAGTGAAGTTGCGAACAAGAGTGACCAGGTTAAGGGAAGAGAGAGGAGGAAAATGCTGAGAAAAACAACTGGAATTGAGGGGCATTTCAGAGGGAAGGTGGAAACCTGGAGCAATGGAAACTCCTAACTTTGTTAGGAATAATCCTAGCAAAGACTCCTGGGATGAAAGACACCTTCACCAGCCATCTTCTGTAATAGGAAAGGCCTCACGTGGAGGGATTAGGACACCAACTCAGCCACAAAACCTTGGCTCTACACTTTGCCCTGTCTACAGGGACGGAGCCTAGCAGAATTGTCATCAAAGAGACCCAGCAACTGATGAGAGCAGATGCAGAGTACCACAGCCAAATATTAGGCCCACAGAATCAACTGACTGGAGCTCATGGGGACCCGCAGAGTCCAGGAAGCCTGTCAGGGTTTGACCTATATCCTCTGCATACTGTTATGGTTGAGTAGCTTAGTGTTCTTATGGGAATTCTAACAGCCGGAACTGGGGCTGTCTCTGGCTTTTTTTTTTTTTTCCTACTTGTGGAGCCACTTCCTCCTACTGGGTTGCTTCATCCAACCTTGATATGATTTGATGTCCCTAGTCCTATTTTAACTTGTTTTGTAGTGTTTGATTGCTGTTTCTGGGAGGCCTGCTCTTTTTGTGAGGAGAGGCAGAGTGGAGAGGGGAGATGGGGCGGGGAGACTGGGGGAGAAAAAGAAGTGAAACTGTGGTTGGGAATATATGAAAGAATTAATAAATATATAAATAAATAGGTAAACAATAAAAAATACATAAGAAGTTTACAGCCAAAATGGAAAATATTGCTGAGTACAAAGGACCCAAAAAATGAAAATAAATTGAAAGACCAATTGTGACCTAACTATAGTACAGTATTATCAGAGGACAAAAAAAGAGTATCTGTTCCCACTCTCCCACTCTTACCTAAAGGACAAGATCTGAGGGAAATCACATCTACGGTGTACGGATTCTAACTGCTGGCTGAGAGGGGCAAAATAGTCTATTTCTAATACAGACATGGCAAAAAGCACGCTAGGTTCATGGTTTAAAGCCAATTTTAAGGTTACTATTTTATTTCCATGTAGATTTAAGGTATTCCCAGTTAAAACCACAGCAGGCTTTTAAGCAGGCAATTGAATGATAACAAACTTGGAGAAGCATAAGAAAAAAGTGTTGAAAGCAACACAGAAGGGGGAAATTGGAGGACACACATGACCTCAGACTTTTAAAGTGACAGGTTAAAGTAATATGAATTAGAAAAAGAATATGCAGACAACCCAATGGAAAATGATATAAATTTCTGAATTCAGCTTGCATATGGATCAAAGACAAGGTTGTGGAAATGATTCATTAAAGAAAAATTCCCTTCAGTGAATGATATCATCTTAAATCATATGCAGAAATCAATTTAAGATGGGTCATAAAGAAAAATATGAAAGCTAATCTAGCAAAGCTACCAAGAAAAAAAAAAAAAAAGGTTGGAGATTTTTCAGAATCTCAGGCAGGCAAAGCTTTTTACAGAGGATACAGAAGGCATAAGCCATAAAGCAAAATTTTAAAAAATTGAAAACTTGGACTGCATAAAAAATAAAACCTGCTCATAAGGAAGGGCAAGGGAAGAATCGAAGCTACTGGGTTGAGTAAACACAGCATGTGACAAAGGACTTTAATTCAGAACACATGCAGGTTCCTGGAACTCCGGACCATCCCGATTTTAAAGCCTGACAAAAGCCAACGTCTGAAGCTCTTGCTCGGTGTGTAGGAGCGCATGCGTCACAAGCATGGAGCCCATCACTCACATAAGAAGACAGATGCTGGATGTGACAGAGTGAGCCTGAGGCCCCTGCACTGAAGGTGCTTGCTGACCCCACCAGTCTAGGTGCAGATCAGTGAGAAGCCCTTGCTCAAAGGAATAAGGCAAAGAGTGAAACAACAGGACACACAACAGCCTCTACAAGTACACTCACATAAGCATGCAAGCACCACACACATGTACGCAGGCAAGTTTTCATGAAATAAAACACTCTTGCCAGTTGCATATGTGAGTAGTGGTTTCCACATGCTGATTTCGGATTTAACAGCCTACACACATGCATATACCACACACACACACACACACACACACACACACACACACGCATGCATAAATTTGTTTTTGTTTTTTTTTTGTTTGTTTTTCTGTAGACTCACTCTGTAGACCAGGCTGGCCTCAAACTCACAGAAATCTGCCTGCCTCTGCCTCCCCGAGTGCTGGAATTAAAAGTGTGCACCACCATGCCCAAATACACACACATTTTTAAAAAGAAAGACTGAAAGATAGGAATTATGCACATAAAACGACCTATGTTGGTCCTCCTCCCACGGGTCCAGGCCATGGGTGAGAAGTGCAAAGTTATCGCAGACGGAAGTGGGGTGAACGCAATCTGAGGGAGAATGGATGCACACTCCTTTATTCTGGAAGACAGAGCAGATGATATAGCTTTGGGCGACCAATCAGGTTCCGCCATCTCCAAGCCTGCTCTTGGTTGTTCATCTCTCGGCAGATTCTCTAACATAAGGTCACCAGGTCACATGCTGTCCGCCCACCCAACTACTTCTGTAGTCATGTCAACGGAAGCTGCCCAGGCCATTAGCCCTAATGGCCATTTGCCAGGAATGGCCGTATACATATTGGTCATCAGGCATGAAGGTAGAAATTTAGGAGCTGGATAGATGGTTCAGCAGCTAAGCGTGCATGCTTACTACTCTTGCTGAGGACCTGAGTTCAGTTGTAAGCAAACCGATCAAGAGGCCAACAATCCCTATACATCCTGCTCCGAGGGACTCAATGCCCTCTTCTGATACTGAGGGCATCTTTATGCATGTGAATATCACGCATGGATACCCATAAAACATTTTTAGATTAATAACAAAAACAACTATGTGAAAACTGAAACTTGAAACCTCCATGACATCACCCCACTGAGACCACCACCGTGAGCAAGACTGACAGCATTAAAACAGCAGAGAAACATTGAGCAACTGAAGCGCATACATGGCCAGTGAGAACACTAACAAAGGACTGTTGCTTTGGAAAAATATTTCTGAAGTAAGCATACAGTTGTGCTAAAACCCAGCAATCTCATTCCCAAGTGCTCAACAGATTAAAAAGTTATATATAACAAAATAATTGGTACAAATGACAGTGACAGTTTAACTTACAGTAGCAAAGAGCTTAAAATAATACAGATGGAATCAACCATTGTGGTATAGATAAATAGAATATTATTCACTTAGAAATAAATCACTGACAGTCAAGAATGTGGATGAATCTGGCAACTACATTAAACTAAAGCATCCAGACAGGAAGTTACACAGATTGTATGATTCTATTTCTATGACACACTCAAACTGGCAGGGATTACTATGTAAAGTCACTTAAACATGATCATCACAGTCACATTAGTCGGTATTTGCTTTTAGAGGTGGAAGGTGGTAAGAGACTGGGATGGGACAGAGTAGCTTTCCGAGGTGACACAAATGCCAAAACTGCCCAGACAGTGACTGGGATCTGGGCAAGCGTTCCAGTGATTGTAAATTACATTCTAATGAGCACATAGAGAAAGGGGAAGTGATTTACACCTATCAGCATCTTCACAGAAGCCCGGCATGCTCTCCGTGTTATGTTGCCAAGTCATCTGAGTCACGTCCCAAAAGGCTTAAAGCTCGTTAATCATAAGTACACCTTTAGAATAAATTGTTCACATAATAAATTAGGGCACTTAGAAATCTCAGCAGCCAAGTCAATTTCTTGGAATAAGCTCTTAGGTTTTTTCTGGCAAACATTCTAGATTCCACAGTTGAATTTTAAACATTGTGTTTACTTCACAAATTATAAATAGCTTCAACTGGTTGTCAGATTCACAATGAAAAATATATGAAAGAGGAGTTCCCAAGCCCATTTGAATACTATTAAATGGTTATCTTATTTTCTTGGTTACTGTTCTTGCTTTTTTTTATTTGACACCAAGGAAATCTGATGGAGCCAAGAATATAGTGTAAGTTATTAAACAACCTTTTCATGCACCCTTCAGAAAATACGTGTTCTCATCTGCTTTGATGCCCAAAAGTTAAGCTAACTCTGACAAAGCAAAATAGCAGGAAGCAGGAAAATATATAAATAAAAGCAAAAAATAAAGCAACTGTTACTTTATTTAACCAATTAGTGTTTTTCTCCACATCTACTCAACACTAATGGAAATTTATTTTTAAAATATCTTTGGTTCTACAATCACACAAAACCCTCAAGTGTTTTTAATTACGTGTATCTCAGAAACACTAGAAATTAGAAGTATGTGAATACTAGTTTCTAAATGCAAGCTCTAGAGATGGTTGTAAGGAAAACTGTCATCAGGCATCAATGAATGAGGATACAGAGGCTCTTAAAATGATGAAACGTGATGTTTTTTTTAAAGTCTTTGTAGTTTCTTTCTTTGTAAATAGGAAACAAATCGTCTCATGTTTTAAACCATACCTAGAGCCTTTGGTCAGCCAACAACAGGTAGAAACACTTCCTGCTGTAGAGCCCAGAGACCACACCTAATGGCACCCCAGCAGGTGGTCCGTGAGCAGTTAAACTGAAAGCCTCAAGACTCTCCAGGCTTCTCCCCAGCCTGTAGAAAACTGCCTGCAGGGACTTCTCCTCCCCCCTCCCTCCCTCATTTAAATATTCTTTTTTGTTGTTGTTGTCTGTTTCCTTGCCAAACTTTTCCTGTAGAGGAATTGAAGCCACAAACAAGAAAACCAGAAAAAGAACAATTTAGAGCACTGGAATTGTCCTCGTTTAAAAACGACTTCGGTTTTCTACTCTTAATTCAGATAAGCTTGCTAAACTGTACATGGCATTCTTAGAATTTACAGTGGTAACACATTATTAATTATAATTTTTAAAACATGTGCCAAAGAAACTGGCTTGCATAAAAAGAATTGTAAATCAGTCCTGAATAGTTCCTTTAAAAAAAAAGAAGATAAAAACAAATTAAGAATTAAGACTTTGCTTGTTAACTTCTAAAACCAGGTTCAGTTTTACAACACATACAATGACTAAGCAAATTAATGTGTTTTCTATCTGGTGATATAATTAAATCCTCTATGTATATTCAAGAATTAGTAGTCCAGAAAGTAAGTAGTGACACAAAATCCCTAGAAAGTGACTGCACAGAGGTCTGTTATATTGAGCTGGTGGCATAAGCAATTAACACGACATAGAATAAATGGCACTTTGAGGAACTGCCAGGCCCCAGTAACCCTTCAAGTCAAACTACCTTGACTCCATTCATTTTTGGGTGAAAGAGCTGCAGTGAATTTATTAGCACAGACTCATGACCTTATTCTTCGAGATTTGTATATGAGAAACACGCTAAAATAATGGCACAATAGCTCCCAGTGGACATAATACAAACTGATAGGAATGAGGAACAAAAAACAAAGAAGTCATTTTCTACCTATTGGTGTATAGCCAATATTATTATCTGAGTGATTGCTATAAATTAATTATAACTTAAAAAAAGCAATACAATATTTTTTTATATCTTGCCTAGTAATCAGGAACATCACAAATACTTTTCTCCTTCAGCAAAAAACAGGCCCATTCTATAAAGTCAACAATTATTACCCTCATCTATCTAAACTACACAATCATCTCACGGACTGAGCAGGAAAATTTGAAGGTCCTTCAAAGCTCAGCCATCCAAAGACTATTGACATTTTCACTGGTTTAAAATACATTTGGAACACTAGAATACTGTTTCAGGGTATTAAATTCGAAGAATGACTGACTGGCTTTCCTGTGAGCTAGGACACAATAATAAATAGTTCTCTTAAGATATAAAGACAGAGTCAAAAAAAAAAAAAAACATTTACTGGCCCATGATATTTGTGTCATTCTTTGACATATGTACAGAAAAAATTGTTCAGTATCTTTATTAGAAATATTAACCATGCCTTTTACTTATCAGAACCCACATAGACACATTACTGTCCTAAAGTAGTTTATGTCCTAAGATAGTAATAGTATCATTTGTCTAGAGACCAGTGCTGAGATTGCAAAATTGTGGTTTTCTTGAAGGCAAACTAATTTTAACACCCAGAAGTTCTCAATACATGGATTTACTGTCTACACGTACTGCATGTATTTATTTCATATTTGTAAATATGAATGCTGACTAGGTGTCATCCATGAGCTAACTGCTTATAATATTAGAGGAACAAAATACAGCCCCAGGCTTTGAAATGTATGTAATCTAATAGAAGTGAAAAAAAAAAAGCAAAAAGACACAACTGCTGTGGGCAGGATCGATGTGGGAGGGTTACTGGGAAGCAACTCTTTGTGGGGATTTCAAGACACTATGACAGTTGAGGAGACAGTTCGGGTGGACATCAGGGCACAGCAAGCTAGTGTGCAGGAGCACTGGGGAACTGCTAACCCTAACAATGAATATGAGGAGCTAGGGCATGGAGTACCACATTCTCAGGGCATCTATACTGTCTTTCAGGATCTCTACGATGTAAGGAGAGTGTGTTTTGTCTGGACAGGGAGGTATGAGAGAGCATAGTCACTATAATTTGGCCTAGCAAAGGGCCATGTTTCTATTAGTCTTGGTTCTTTTTCAAAATGTATTTATTTATATATTAATTACAGCTTATTCACTTTGTATCCCACCTGTACCCCCCTCATCCCCTCCCAATCCCGTCCTCCCTCCCTCTTCTCCTCCCATACTCCTTCCCCAGTCCCTCGATCTGACCATAGTCTGTCAAATCTCTTCAAGACTGGCTGCACTGTCCTCCGCTGAAGGAGCTCTTCTTAGCTTATCGGGGGGTGGCAGAGCCTTTAAGGGGTGAGGCTTTTCTGTGAGGCAACGGAGTTTTCCCTACCACACTCTTCTCTTGATGTACTTCCATATCTTGTCATGGAAAGCCCACAGCAATGGGTAGATCCAACCACTCACAGGCTGAAATCTCCAAAACTCTCCAACAAAATACAGTTTCCTCCTGTTTGTTATGTCAGATATTCCATTATAGTCTTAGAAAAATTACTGCACACAATTCAGGATCCTCATGACACCCAGATGGCTAGCCAGAAAAGAAATGACTGAGACATGAGAGATCGCTTAAGAAACCTAAAGGCTTATGTAAAGTTGTGCTATTTTCCTAAAGGCCGTAAATACAAACTCCAAATAAATCTCTCTAGTGAACTTTGTTGGTTCTTAATCTTCCCTTTTAAGACCCAGAGGTTTTACTGTTAATATATTTCCTGTCATAAATACAGAGTATAAGTCGCCACATCTCCTTTGCAGTAGCCTCTTCATTAGTAAGCATGTTAGATAATGTGCAGGGACCATGCATTCTAGTTTGTCTGAAACAGCTCTATGTGAATGCTGAGCATCATGGATCCAGGGCCAGCAGGACCCAGCGGGTTACCCTACAACTTCCTGCTCAATAGGAATAAGTGTCAGTATTGTTTTTATTGGTGAAATGTATTATTTTTAAAACCTACTATTATAAAGTATGCAAAAAAATACACAAAACTATATGCATAGCTGAGTTTTGCAGAAATGTGGCTATTTGGTAGCAAAAACAAGGGCCACGAAATTCTCACATTCCAAAGAACTTTCCTTCCTGCCAAACTCACCATTTTTGTGACTCTTTAAATATTTCTCCCTTTTTGTAACTTTGCAAATCATACTAAACAAGGAAATGTTAGTTTTGCATGTTTGTTTGAACCTGATCTACCAAAATAGCTTTGTGCTTTGCCTGTGTTGCTCACTATTATATTAATACAGCTGATCCGTGTCTTCCCATGTCAATGTCGGCTGTGTGCTTTCTCCTGTGGACTGCCAGCTTACATGAATGTATTTATGAGTTCTACTGTTTCCAGTCTGAGGTAGTAAGACTTACAACTGCAAGCATTCTTGTTCATCTCTCTGCATGTGTGCGAGAGATTCTCAGGGTTTCTGCTGAGTAAGTATGGTCCGTGGAGTAACAGGACTCTCAGCATTGAAAAGCTGGGCAGACCACAACACCTGAAGAGCCAGATCTCCAGTCTGTGCAAATGACATTCGCAGTTAAATATATGAAGCCCTGTTAGAGGACAGGCTACAGAGTGGACTCGCTGAATGCTGAATGCTGACTGAACACTAGCAGCAGGTGAGAGCCCCTGGCCTTCCACAACCTCACTTTGAGTCTCACTCTGCCATTTCACACTCTGCCCTCTCACACTCTCACACTCTGTACTCTCAAGCCGCACTCTGAATTGTCTTCAATACCTTTTAATGATGTTAGTTTTAACTTTTCACTGTCTTGAAAATTAGTTTTGAAACAACACTCTAAAGATTTAAAATATATATTGAAAGACTACTCTTTTCACGAACTAAAAATATCCAATAATTTATTTTATTTAATTTATTTGTTTATTAATAAATTATGAATTATAATCACTATTAACTATTTTAATTATGTACCTTTGGCAAGAAGAATTCAAATCTGGAATCTAGAAAGAAGCTGTAGTCACGGAGGCTGTCTGAACAAAACTGCAAGGATGTGGATGGGTTGCAGGTCTACAGGTTACCTTGGGCTTTAAGCCACTCTTCCCCAGATAACCACTACTAACCCACCTCTGTGCCCAAACTAACATCCTGTGACTAATCAATAAAAACCTTTCGATGGTGAGAAGGAACTAGGAAGAGTTTTAGGAAGAGAAAAAAACATGATCAAAATATATTGTAAGAAAAAACTTTTAATAAAAATAGGGGATAAAATGTTTAAAAATCTATAAACTTGGCACACCACTAACTTCCACCAACCCAAATGCTCATACTGTGATCAGAAAGCATCTGAGGCCTATGAAAAAGCTTCCCCCAGGGCCCAGTGGACCACCTTTCTGATGTGCTCACCGACGTATTTTTAAACTTGTCTTGATTTATGATTTCTTTGTTCTATAAAAGTATAAAACTTCATAGAATTGCATCCAGGGTAGAACATGGAATTTGAGGAAAACTAAGTTCCTAGGCCATGGTCACTCAAATTTGGCTCCAGATTAAACTATCTTGTATTCTTTCTAAGGTGGGTGCTATTAGCTGGTTATTTTTTGTTTGCTTGAATTTTGCACTGAAACCCTATATCCACTAGACACTATTATTTATTATCAGTTTATTTTTAACTCTAATAGATATTTATGCCTTTTTAAGCCTATATTTCCCTGAACATTTCAGCTTATGTCTAATATCATTTTATTCACTGAGTACATTATTCTTAGTTTTTACTTACCTAGTTATGTTTTTAACTTCCAAAAAAAGTTACCATACCTACAAATTTTAAATCAACAGTTATTTTGATTAAGCAGATGCTTTTCTCAGCCATTACTGTTGTAAAATCTGTTTCCTCTTCCTCTTCTTCCTTCCTCCTATGCCTCCCCCTCCTTCTCTCCCTTCTCTCTTTCCTCCCTACCTTTTCAACCCCCATCACCCATGCAACCCCCTTTTCAGGCTTTAATTTTTTCTCTGCATTGGTTTGGTTTGCAAGCCATGTATTTTTATAAATTAAACTTAAAATTGGCCATCCTTAGTCTAATCAGTGATGTCTTCCATTGGCTCTAAAATATTCTCAGTACCATCTCTTTAGATATTACAAGATCATATCCTTAGAGGAGTGTTTCTTGCGTTCTGGACTGTGTTCTCAGGTATGCTGGATTGTGTCATGGTTTTGGCTTGTCACTCTTACCCTCACTGCTGCACCTTCCTAGTCACCATTCTTGCTTGCATCTGGATCATTTTTCCTAATGCTTATATTACTTTTTTCTCCTGATACGCTCCCAAATATGTTCACTGACAATATAATTATTAGTTCTCAAAGAAACCTGGGAAAAAATGGCTGAGGTGCCTATTTAACAAGTCAAAGCAGACCATTGGCACCAGGTTCCCCAGAATCTCTCAGCATCTTTTGCAAGTGCCTACTACAGGGTCCTGGTTCTTCTTCTTTCTTCTTCTTTTCTTCTTCTTCTTTCTTCTTCTTCTTCTTCTTCTTCTTCTTCTTCTTCTTCTTCTTCTTCAGTTCTAAAAGCTTCTTTCTTTACTTTTCTTTATTTAGCTTCTCTTACAGGCTTCTTCTAGTCCACATATACATATATACATACATACATACATACATATTCACATATTGGATGGATGGAACAAACTCCAGAGAATGAGCTCCAACCCAAACTTACATACATGCATCTTGATGGACAGAACAAACTCCAAGGAACAAGTTCCAAACCACCTTACATACATATATATTGGTGGATGAAACAAACTCCAAAGAGCAAGCTCCAAATCACCCTACTTATATACATTTTGGTGGATGGAACAACACTTCTCACCACATCCCCTACCCTAAAACTCTCTAGCCCCTGAGCTTCCCTTCCTTTCCCCAACTTCTCTTTTCTTATAAAACCTAGCCTTCGTGGATATGTGCTCTCTTAGTCCTTCTCTTAGTTTCTTGATTCTTCTTGGGTCTTGGCCCTTCTCTTGCCTCTTGGTGGTTCTTCCTTTTCTGGTCCTCTCCTCTCCTCCCTTTTCCTCTCCTCTTCCTTTATCTACCCCTTCACCCCACACTGTCTCTTTATCTTCTCATAGCCTACTTTAGTCTGGTAGCCCACTTCAATCTAGACTCTTCCAGATGCCTTTGGTTTTGCTCTCCCTCGTGCCTACAATAAACCCTCTCCTCAGCCACTCCTAGGAGTAGTCATGTCCTCATTTTCATTCATCTGGTACTGAAACCTGGGAGTAGCATATATGAGTTCACTTCCAAAGGAATTGGCCTCAACAAACCAAGCTGCTAATTTGACTCTCCTGTGGTCTGTACAGATCATTTGTTTCTGCTGGCGTCTGCCACTCACCGTATTTGATTCCAAATTCTAAAGTCCACTTTTTCAGCCACTTCTTTTCTCTACCTGATCTAACAATCCATCTCTTATTACCTACCTGTTAAGTGTTCTCTTGGTCTCTCTGAATCCTGGAGCCTACTATGTCATGCGGGCATCTATTAAGATACTTACCCAATTCCATCTGTATTGGAATCTTACCTTTCCCCAAGAGCCTCTTCCCAACTGCTTCTTCAGCTGCTTTCTTTCAACTTCTTCCTGGAGCTTTCTTGCCCACCCTTAAGAGATAAATCCCTGTAGCCAGCTTCTTTATGCTCTCCTGGGACTAAAAACCCTTTCTTACACATCTGCTCTCAGCTCCTTTCCAGAACTACCTCCACCTAGGAGCTATAGTCTTACAACTTCCTTAAAGCCTTTCTCAGCTTCTCCAAAATTGGAATCCTCCCTTTGGTGGAATTCCTATACTGAGGTGCCTATTTAATATCAATTATCAAACTTCTCTTTTTATAAATTTTACTGGCTCTATTTCATATTGATGTCACATTTAACAATTTTATAGTCTATGTAGTTATTCTCAAATTATCATTTATTTCATCTAGCACAATAAGAATAACTGCTTCAATATCTGAATCTAGTCATTACAAATTATCTGAATTTGGATAAGGCTGTCAATACATATACAATACGCATACATATATATATGTGTATGTATGTATGCTATTGGTTTCTTAGAACTTTTGCATTGTTTCCTTAAATGCTTAGAGTTTTTATTTATTCAATTGTCATCATTCTTTAAAAATAATTTACATAACCCCCTGTGGTCAAATAAATTTTGCATTTTCTTTTGACAGCAGCCTGGGGGCATTAACATTGGAAAACATCTTAAACTATGTTAAAATCTAAAGTTCCAACCTAAGGTAGTTTTAAGAATCCACATGTGGCCACAACTCCTGATTTATTTTCCTGTGATTGTCCTCATTTATCAGTTCAGATAAGCAGTGAGGCGTTCTTTGAAAATAAATTTAAGTATTAAAAAATGACTTCCCATCATTCTCTAGAGCAAAAGACCACTTTCATTCTACTTTGATTCTGACTCTGGCTTATATCTTGACAATCTTTTGTAAAAATCATCATCATGGGTCCTCAGCTCATTCTCCTCACTCACATGCTTGATCAGGACACTGCGTCCCAATCTGGATTTGGTGCTCATGAGACCAGCTGCTGCTTAACTGTCTTTATAGCTCTTTAGTGACTGATTTAAATCACTTTTCTCTGGGGATGAGCCAACGGACAAGCTTTTCATTCCAATTGCTCAGCTCTAAACACATGCACACACAAACAATACTAAATGGGTAGATCTACTGAATTTTGTGTGTGTGTGTGTGTGGGTATATAATCTGCTTAGTTTCATGCATATTTATGTAAGAAACAACATTGACTACAGGAGGGGAAGGCATAAATCTGAGAGGGATTGATGGACATGGGAAGAGTTGAAAGGGAAAGAAGTGGGAATGGAAATGAAATAAACAAGGAACTCACATGAAATTCTCAAAAGAGTCAATTTAAAAATTATTCTAATCTCTATAATTTTAAAAGGACAATTTATCAAAATATTTCCCTTGTTATATAAAAATAAATATACCATCATAACTGTCAACTTTTTGAGAACTTAAACTTGCATTAACCGACACACTAATACAAAGCCCCGTTCCGCTGCCCCACTTCCTCGGCTGCACGGCAAAGACTTAGACTGCTCACAAACAGTCAGTCTGTCCTAAAACAGGTAACTGAGAAACACTGGGCTGTATCTAAACATCCAATACACTGAAAACAGAAAGGTCTCCAAATACTTTCCACTCAACTTAAGAAACTTATAAGTTTAAACAAAAGTAAAACAAGGATATCTGTGACAAAAATAACACTGCTTATGTTTCCAAAGAGTTGTTTCTTAAGCCTTGTTTATCTGATTTAAAAAAACTGAAGTTAAAGAGCAGGCCAACCAGTTCATGTCAGAGACAGTCCCTGTTCCTATTACTATGAAACCCACTTGGATACTGACCTGCCATGGGCTACATCTGTGCAGGGGTCTTAGGTTATCTCCATGAATAGTCCTTGGTTGGAATATCAGTCTCAGGAAAGACCCCTGTGCTCAGATTTTTTGGTTCTGTTGCTCTCCTTGTGGAGTTCCTGTCTTCTCCAGATCTTAATTCTAGCTCTTTAATTACCTCCCCCTGAAGGAGAAGCAGCATTACCAGGCCACAGAAGAAGACAGTGTAGCCACTCTTGATGAGACCTAATTAACTAGGATCAGAAGGAAGGAAAAGAAGACCTCCCCTATCAGTGGACTTGGGGAGGGGCATGCATGCAGAGGGTAGAAAAAGGGAGGGATTGGGACGGGAGTGGGGGGAGCCATAGGGAGGACACAGAGTGAATAAAGTGTAATTAATAAATAATTTTAAAAAACTGAAGTTTAAACAACAAGCTAATTTATTCTGCACCAAACAACAGTGGGCCTTATCTTATGGGTAGAATTCAATGCTAATACTCATCACCTGATAAATTGGATGTATTTGAAAGTAGGATCATTGCAGATATGATTGATTGAATTAAGATGAGGTAATACAAAAGTAGTAAGGGCGCCTTACTACTTTTACAGACTAGTAAGTACTAGTCTGCCTGGGTCTCTACAGAAAGAAGAGACATAGCCAGGTGTGGCATCGCACACCGTTAATCCCAGCACTCGGGGAGCAAGAGGCAAGAGAAAGATAATTTTCAAAATGCTTACTGAAATAAGATTAGAGTTTGCAAACTGAAGGATATACAGTGTCTGAGGACAAAGCATAGCACTCTATGACACTCACTAGAACACACCTTGGGAAACACACCAAACTTCAGAAAGGAAGGGCACAGTCTTCCCAGTTTATGGGGGTACAGAAAGTGTGCAAAATACTTAAGAGAAAAGAGGGTAAGAGAAGACTGCATCAGCATGAGATCTGAATAACCACTAGCCCAAAATTTTGAGAAAGGAAAATAAGCTACTGAGGGCTTCAACAGCTAATCCAAGATCTATAGCTCAGGGCAACGATATCATCAGTAAGTATTACATACTATAATAAAAAATACTAATATATTTAAAGAATGCAGGTACATGCAAAAATAACTTATCCAGTGAAAGCAAATGGTGGATAAGAAGTAGAAAAAAAGAACAGAGACTAATTTTATTAGCCTGCTGTGTTAGCACACCTGTAATCTTAGCTGTTGGGAACCTGAGTTCAAGGCCAAACCGAACTACATTCCAAGATCCTTCACCACCACCACAGCAAAATCTAGTATTGCTCATGACACAGACTCTGACTATATTTAAAGAAACACAAAGGCATCTCTCCCATCCCTAAATGCAGGAACAGCATCTTGCCAGAGACAAATCGAAAACTGGACAAAAGGTTTATTATAAAACACGGAATTTAGTAATCTGCATTTATCAGGTTAAAAAAGCCAAACAGTGAAACAATACAAGAACAGAAATGTACATGCGTTTCCAGAACTCCGGTGGTGGAGGTTGTCCTGAAGTCCATTAAACGAAGGAGAGTCTATCAGTACAGATTTCTATTACGGTTAAGGGAGGGGAAAAGGACCAGAATGAAACTAGGCATTTCTCTTACTTCCTGCAGAAAATTAAATTCTAAACAACCTAAACAGAATAAATATGAAAAACGGACATTAATCCCAGGACTCTGAAGAATTTTGTCTTACATACAACATTCAAAAAGAAACGGGTCTATGAAGAACTCATTGATAAATTAAGTTTCTGTTTATAAAAACTATCATTAAAAGTCTGTAAAAATGATAAAGAAGTAAAAATTTTTCAACTGACAGAATACAGTTTAGAATATGTTACAAAGAGATGCTCCAACTCAGAAATGTAAGGAAGCCAACAGAGAAACAGACAAAATTTAATAGGATTTTTTAAATTAGTAAGATAGCCAAGGAATATATGAAAGAAGTATGCAACTTCATTTTCAGGGAAGTGAAAATAGGCCAAATTTTAAAGAAATACCTGTATCTCAAACTCATTGGCCCCTGGGGTATGAATTTAACAGTTGCAAAAACCAGTAACATCAGGAAAGTACTGTCTGCAAGTAGAACACATTAGTGGCTGTTGGTCCAGCTCTGCTTTCTCACTTTACAGACTGATTGGCCTATAACCACAACCAGCAGATCCAGAGAAGGGAAGAGAGGTGAGAACACCTGGGAGTGATGAGACTTCAGGTGATGGTGAGTGTGGTGAGAACCAACTCTCAGAAGGCAGCTTTAAAGACACAGCCCATTCCACTGGGGAAACAAAGGTTTTTGGTGGAAGTAGGGCCCATTGGGGTGGGTGTACAGCATTGGTCTGAACCAGGGTGCTGAGGATACCTCATTTGCATAGGAAGGAATCCCAGGGGCTGGCTAGGTATGACCTTGTAAAGGGAGGAGAAGGTTAACTAGGCTGTGACTATGTGACCTCCTCTGGTGTGGGCCAAGGTGCGTGTGGAGGTGGGAGGGAGGACACGCAGGCCCTAGCCAGGGAGGGAGAGGCCCCACTCCCACCACTGTAGAGACAGGATTTCCAGGGCTGAATGTACCTAGACCCCATTCCTACTCCAGACCAGCTCCTCCCAGTTCCTCAGCTCCACAAGTACCAACCTCGGTGGGTGGCTTGGTGTTACTGAGAAGTTGAAGACTGCAACTCCCAAACTACAAAATCTCTCTTCAATACGTGTCTCAGAGAAGGCTTTCCAAACACCCAGCACAAGACATGTGGGGTTCCTAACTACTCAGATGTCTAAAACTACATACTACCCCACAGACAACACACAAGCTTCAACACACAAGCCACCGCCGTGTGTAGAGACAAGGGTGAGGTCCGTAGGCAACACTGAGTGGCAAAGAAAAGGCACATACAATGAAACAAAACGATGTATCTCTAATACTTTCAGTGATAAGGGTAGAAAGAAAACCCATAAGCTGCCATCACAATGCTAACGCTAACGGTCATCTCTGAGAGATGGAATGGAAAGCTTTAATTGGGAATAGATGTGGGAGTAGAGAGGTTCTAGGTAGTATAATAATACTCTGTAATATGACCTGTGCAGAAGAGGTGCTGAGGAGACCTGAAGTGATGGGATATTAAGTTTTCAGATTGGACATACAACTACCACTTACTCACAGAAATGTTAATATATCTAAATGTGGACCTGCATATTTAGAGGCTGTTTTATCAATTAAGTATTTATACTTAAGCACGGGCAATTAATTCCACAGCATGCAAAGCAATTTAACATAATTGTCCTTGGCTATAATCTTGATGCCAAGAACCTCCTACTCTGATTCCAGTTTCTTTCTGCTAAATTGTAACTGGAAAAAAAAACACTCTGTTTTGGTGGGGCAATTTATAAAATCTAATAAAAATGAATATTAATATATTAAATCATCTAACATATTAGTTCAGATTGAAGATAGGAGAATGATAAAGCAAGCAGGTACTTTACAGTGGTCATCAGGTGGGTGTTCAGTTTCATTCCAAAGTTCTTTAACCTTTGATTGTCTCGCTTTTTTCACCATTTTCAATTATTTATTGTACATTTCGTATACGCTAAGTATTTTGAATGTAATATAAATACAGAAATAAGTGACCGAGGTCTTTTGGAGCACACAGTCAAAAGCTGTGCTCAAAAACTACAAGCCGTGGTTGTTTTATGAACACATGAAATGTATCCACAGTTGAAATGTGTGGCAAGCTCCCTTTCCACCAGATTTCAAAAGCCTAATAAGAAAAAGTATACAAAATTACCTATATATATATAAAGTATACAAAATATATATAGTATATATATATATATGGTATATAAAATGTATATTATATATATATAATAGTATCTAAAACTATTTCAAATAATAAGCATCTGAAACCCACTCTTTTACCATTAATACCATTAATATCTATTGGCTATATACTCAGTCTCCCTTCAAGTTTCAGAAATTAGACTATCTGCAATTAGCTGAGCCCTACTGGTTCCCCTTTCTGTGACAGGTATAAAATGAGCAGAGATCTGTCTTGTCTGAGGCACAGCTATTATTGTAATGGTCTGAAAACTGTCTCCTGTAAATCTCATAAGTCCCTGAAAGACTTGCTGAGCCCTTCGTATCACAGCACTCTTCTCTCCCAGCATGAACATGTATGATTGCTTAGAATTCAGCACACTAGGAATATTTTCTCACATAGAAAAGAAGGGGCAAGATCTCTTTTAAGGTAATAAAATTCTTTTATGAAGTACCTATTAAGGAATGTAGTGGAAAATCATACCAGAAAATCATTTTATATTAAATTATTATGTGTTGAAAGAGTAAGAGTACCACAAACGAATTTCTTTTTTTTTTTTTTTTTTTTTTACACAAAAGGGATACTTGCTCAACCATGTTTATAGCAGCTTTATTTGTAATAGCCAGAAGCTGGAAACAACCCAGATGTCCATCAACGGAAGAATGGCTACAGAAATTGTGGTATTTTTACACAATGGAATACTACTCAACAATCAAAAAGGAGGAAATCATGAAATTTGCAGGCAAATGGTGGGATCTAGAAAAGATCAATCTGAGTGAAATATCCCAGAAGGAGAAAGACAAACATGGGATATACTCACTTATATAGACCTATAAGATATGATAAACATAATGAAATCTATACACCTAAAAAAGATAATCAATTGAGTGGACATGGGGTAAGATGATCAATCCTCGTTTAGAAACACAAACGAATTTCTAAATCAACATAAAACCTCACAATTCAAAGATGTATAACACACAATAACCATACTGGTATTTGTGAGACTAACTGAAAATGTTCACTGTCAAAATTATGCAAAGAAATGCGAAATCCACAAAGACCAAACCTGCCAAAAAAACAGGAATGTGTATCGTACCAATTAGTTCATAATGTTGCATGTTTTACAAAGTACTCAAGATACAACTCCTTCCTATTCTGAATTATATTGATGGCCCTCCTATATACTAATTTTATAATAATGAAATAACTAAATTGTCATAAATGTATCAGGCAATATGAGTGCATGCAAATTGGTGTAGTAAACTGACAGAAATGTGGAAATGAAACCATAAGTATAGTGCTAGGCCTGGGATGGTTTCAGGAGGAGAGCAGTTGTGTAGCATGGTCAGGCCCTCCGGTTTCATCTAAAGCCACGTGTACACATACTAAACAGAGCTTGACGATTATGTTATTATGAGGCTCAGGCTGGTCACAAGATTAACAATTCTTAACTCCTCATATGGAGTTATGGAAAAGCAAGATTGACCATGCAAAAGCTCTGAAAATCAAAAGATTATGTGTGTGTGCATGTGTGTGTTTATGTCATGTGACAAAAATTATATTCCTACTATATTAAAAATAAATGTACTATGTTATAAACATCTACCCTTTCGTTGATATTTTCAGAAGTCATTACAGAAAAAAATAATAAAACATTTATATATAAAATGTCATTTTTGTCAGCCATCTTAGTTTATTGTAATAATTAAAATCATACTAATGAGTGAAAATAAGAAGATGGGTGGTCAGAATTAACATCCCTATAGCAATGACTAAATATATTCATATGAGCTTCATATAGCTATCAATCTACTTGTGGTTATACAGTAGATCCCTGTATAAAGTTAAACCTATCAAGAATGGTTGTTTTTATCTATTTTATGAGTAAAGAATCCCTGGTTTCCTCCCTTCTGTTTGTTCTCTTTATACCCTACAAAGAGGTTGGGACCACAAGAAAAAGAAAAAGAAAAAGAAAAAGAAAAAGAAAAAGAAAAAGAAAAAGAAAAGAAAAAGTGACTTCTCCTCTCTATACTGAGCATTCCAGAAAGGCATGCAGGAGGGATGGGTGAGGGATGCCTTTGGGCACATAAGGATAGATGGGGGAGTAATGTTATATGCACTGGAAGAAAATAAAACGGATATTTTCTGCAATTAATCAAATAAGATTAGATTTACCTGAAGGAAACATTCAAATTTATGTTGCTACAGGTTTTTAAAAAGATGAAAAAGCAAAATCTTAAGAAAATAAAACAAGCTGGTAATCATGACCATAGAGAATAGAGCATTAATAGAATGGTTTTCTCTGAACATTTTTTTTATAAAGCTGTATGTATGTATTATAAATTTGATTTTATCTAAATGTAATATAAACATATAATGAGAAGAGTTTTGACTATCTGAAATTATCTTGGCTGCTAACACAATTCATTCATACAGTATCTTTGAGATTCCATGAGCCTAATACTTTATTGGCTGTCCTTAGAAAAATGTCATTCATCTTATTGGGAGAAGATTCCACTATACTGATAAGACAAACACGCCATATATATTCATATTTAGAAAACAGCCACAGACATGCCCCTACAGCCATACATTGGTGGACTGAGGGAGAAATAATAAAGAGAGAAGATGGAAAGGTTGTGGTTAGGCTTTCTAGCATCAGTTTTTAAGTCGAAACGCTGAGCAAACAGGAGGAAGTGTGAACGATGAAAGCAAACTCATCTAAAAATCACGAGACCCCTTTGGAATCTGGCTTTTTTGTGTTTGTGATTTGTGTGTGTTGTATGTGTAACAAAAATTAGTTCTCAGTAGTTGTCCTCAAAATCGCTTTTGTCTCTTGACACAGTTTTGTTTTGTTTTCACTTATTTATTTATGTAATCATTTCACAGCCTGATCCCAGGCCTGACGTGGAAGTTTCTGGTCTTTTGAAACTCAGTTGTGCCACATGCATGTTTTTTGTTTTGGTCTCAAGTGTGGGATGCGGGGATCTTTTTTCCCCTTCGAAAGACAGCCTCAGTGAAAAATAGCCCCCAGGAGAGGGGGCATGATGTTGGTCAGCAGAAAGCTACCTCATTTGCGGGCCCCGGTTTTCAGGAGCCGTGAAACATCCTTGTAGACGCTGAGAAGGGTTCGTAGAGGCCTACAGATAGTGAGACAAGGCTTTCTGCATCGCTACACTTCTGCCTTGCTACAGTTGGCATCCTTCGCTGGTCGTCTCGGAAAGAAACGCTCCGGAGAACTGCTCCTCTGCCAAGGCGGAGTTTCACTGCTTCAGCAGGTTCACGCCACAGGGGCAGAGTCTAGCTGCGTCTACTCAAGCGTTCCCCTTCTGCAGATGCCTGTTGCTGCCGCTGCTTTCTGCCAACCGAGTTTGCTAATTCCCAAGGAACCAATAGACTCTTATCAGCAGAAAGAAGAAAACAGAGGCCTACAGCCCCTTTCCCTACTAATCGCCTACCCAAATTGGGGGAGGGGCGGAAGGGAGGTAGAGCAGTTAAGACGCCTCTCTAACATCTTGAGCTGCCTGCAGGGTATTTAAATGTTCCAGATTTCCAACTTCTGTGAGCTGCAACACCGGCTAGGATGTACCTTCGACTGTCTTTGAGTCATTTCTGTTCCAATAAGTAATCCCTCACCTAGATTTCTGTAAGTAACCTCAATAAAACTTCTTGGTTCACAAAAAATGAAAAATAAAAAGAGAGAAAGAAAAGAACTTAAGTAAAATAGGTGTTTAAAAAAAGCTTAAGCCTACAGAAACCCCTCCCCCATTTCATCCCAGTCCCACCCTCATGTACCTCTTCCCCCCTCTTCCCCTCTTCTTCTCAGAGAAGGGGAAGCCCCCAAGGGGTACCAACCCACCTTGGCACCTCAAGTCTGAGCAGGACTAAGTGCATCCTCTCCCACTGAGGACAATGGGAGTAGGAGTTGTCTCTGACTCAACACAGTTTTTAAAATGAAATAATAAACAAGTGACTTTGCTCAATACTAACTTGTTGATTTTCATAATAAAAATCACTACTGCTCCCTGCATTCGCCTAGTAACACTCACCCGGTTCTTTCAGAAGTCCCATAGAAGGGGTCACATGCTGGAAAGGCAATCTGGTGTGGGAATGGATGGGTTCCAAAGTTCTGTTTCCAAAACACAGAGTTACAACTTGAGTCATTCAGTGCCCCCTTTTGGTAAGGCAAGCCCCCTCCCCCCGCCTAATATTGCAGGATCAGACGCTGGTCTCAGATACTTCTGACCACACAGCTAGACCTGTGGTGTCTTCAGAGTCCGTAGAGTGAATATTATTAAAAGAATAGTACTAAACTTTCAGGTTCTGAGTGGGGGTAAAAAATAAGAACATCTCCTTTCTGAGCAAGCCCTGCCTAGCAAAAATCAGGAAAATAAGCGTTGTGCTTATTTTATTTTTTTATGGTTTCAGATGGGATTTTTAAATCATGCTTTCTTAATATCACCTGTAAAGATTTAAACGCGTCTTTTAGATCTAGAATAAAAAACCAGGTAGACAGTTTAGAATATGTAAATAATCAAAAGAAAAGAAATATATCCTCAAATACCATTGCTCTGATATTTTGCTTATTATTGCAAACCAGTGTTTCTCGTAGTCTAGGTGTTACTTAAGTCTGATCTAATTCTCTAAATAAGCATCTGCTACTGTATGTACTATTAATTTACTAATTTTATACATGAAGAAACTAAATGCATATGAGTTATATAGGTCAGATTATTCCAAGTAGAAAGAGATGGAGCAGTGAGGCTTTAGTAATTATATTACACTATTTTATTCTAACTTCATTTGACATGATTAGCCCTACAGCATATTTCATACCTTTTCAATATTTATATGTATGTAAATACAAATTAACTTTCTAAGTAGTTTTACACTTGATGTTACATTATAGACATCATCATTAACACACAGATGCATTTTGTTATTATTTAACATTGTACTGCATGGATTGAATATTCTAATGGTTTATCAGTCTTTTTCATGGCTATTTGGGTGCTCACACTATTTGGCTATTTTTAAAAAGGCTCAAAAACCTTTGGACATTCTCCTTTGTACACCTGCTCAGTTACCTTTTTTATATAAATCCTTAGAGATGAAATTGCGCCTAAGTGTTATCTGAGTGACACAGAGGTTGTAGTATTGAAAAGTTTTCTTGGGAAAAAAAAAAAACTTAGCATGTATGGGAAAAGAGATTGTAACCATCCTGGTCAGAGCCTGATATCAGATATGGAGTAGACATTACATAAAGAGTAGATAAGGTACAAGGCCAATTCATCTCATCTTCCTGTCATGCATATGACATATCAACAGATATGGTCAAGGACTGGAGTAATTCCATTTGAAAATCTAGAAATTCATTTATATCCTACCAAAATTAAGGGAAAATGCATTTATTGAACAGTTTGCTTTACTTTCTAGTATGTAAACCATGGCTAAAAATTATTTAATCTTCAAATTAGGACAAATTATATATTTTGCAACAATCTCCTCCTGTAACAAAAATCGACAATTGAGCCCTTTTAGAAAAACATTTGAAAACCATTAAGTAAAAATTCAGAGCTGTTTCAGCACAGTGGAATGCATGCCAATAATCTGATCTTTGATGTGATATGTGGTGATCTGTTTTTGATGTGAGATAAAGATAAAAAGCACAGGATAATGACATGGCACCTCATCATTGTTCTGTTTTTGAACTGGTCAGAAGACCTAAGCATAGATTGTCAAAGACAACATGGGAAGTTCATTGATGTCAAAGCTAAAGGACAAAGTCCAAGCCCACTTGCCTAAATTACAAGAGGGTGTTGACAGAATGCACTGAATATTACCGAAGACAACAAAATCAGCACTAATAAGTGAATTTTTTCCTGATTGGAAAGTAACATTTAGAAAATATCCACATCCACCATTACTGTTCTAAGACCAGGGTTTTTATGCATGATAATCTTTGATTTAAAATTTCGAAGATGGAGTAAAGAAATTCACATTCATACACTTGAATGTGAAAATTCGGAAGCATTCCATTTTGTTTGCTCTTTGCATGTCAAAAATAGAAAAATACTGACAAATTAAAATATCATAAATTTATGAAATTCTTTCACATTTCTTATTTTTTGCCCATTTATTTCTTTTCTTCAGTCAATATTTTTATAACATACCTTAAAATGTTGTGTGTCATCTTCTTAAGATCCTCTAAGTGACCTAGAAAAAAAACCCTCCCAGACTCTAGTCTGAAAGCCTGTTAGCAAAAACAACCTGATGCCTTTAAAAATAATAATAATCTCCTGAAACACATGCTTTCCAAAAGCCTGAATCACCATATCCCAAAACCCTTATTTGTGTGTCCCTCTGCATCCCCATCACAGTCCAACGTTAACAAAATGAAGCTAACTGCTAAGGGAGGAACAATTTCCGCCGTAAACCAGCTATGAATAAAGGCAAGGCTGCCCCAGCCGATTGAAGCCCAGGTTCTCCACGCCCCAGGCTGTCATTGGTGCATGTGTACCTGCTCTTAATGTCAAAGAGGGTTGAGCTTCCTCATTAAACAGGACATGTTTTCACCTACAGTGGAAACTAGGGTATTAGGAGACCTTTATCTTCCACTAGTAGCAGAAGAAAAAATTCCCTGAGAAACACTTAACCCTACTGAGAAAGACAACATAGTGGAAGACATTATCCCTGCTCAGAGTTATCATTAACAAGTGCCCCAGATGCGCCTGACTCATTGTTAATGTTCCCTGGATTACAGGCTTCATAAAATAAACTGAGGATAAGTTTTAAGTGAATTCAGTTAACCCTTTCTGGTTGCTAAATGCTCGCTGAATAGACTGACTGCGTGAGTAAGTTACTTTCAACAGTCAGGATTTACGTAAGCCGACCTGAGTCTTGAGTTCAACTTGGTAAAGACAGATTCTTAAAAAATTAATCTTTCAATATAATTTTTCCTTATGATTTATATCTTCCCCTATGATAAATAAAAACAAACTTCTCTCCCTGAAGTGGGTACACTTTCTACTTGTTTAAATCTGAGACTTGTAGTTTAACCAAGGAACATAGCTACACCAGCGAGGCTCTTTGGGTGGTGAGCACACGTGTGACACAGCTTCGGAAGACAAGATCATCTTTATGGCAACATAGGATTTCTTCCAATTTCTACTTTTTATACAGTGTGTCAGTTACTGAAATTTTCTTAACACGTTGTGTCATTGAATTTCTGTAAAATAAGCCATCAAAAAGGTGTATCTACGTTGTACAATTTCTCAAACATACGTACTTAAGGGCTGTCAGCTGTTTTATCTGAAGTTTTAGGGCCAGCCCTCACACACACCCTTGTAAAGGTATCTGGAAGGTGGAGTGATTCTGTGGAATAATCCAGAAGACTATCTGACCAATCTCCAGACACTTTGAAGTCAGAAATAAAGTTGCAAATCCTTGCATTCTTACCATGTTCTGTAGAATCATTTTCACCTTCTGTTAGGGAGAGACTAACCTTTAATTATTAGATTTGAAAGAGAAAAATCATAACTTATTCTGCTCCATAATTGCTGCAAAGGAGTTATTAAAATTCCAAACTTATGTAATATTATCATAAAATATGGCATTTTTTTCTCAAGAAAGACACAAATTGGATTTGAGCTTCTGCACTGTAAAACCCAGATGGTTTGCTTAGCTACTCAGACGTCCTCCAGTTCAAAAGTTAATTGAACTGAAAACTAAAATTTTGATAATTGATAGGCTTTGGGACTAGAGCAGAAAGATAAATTAGCCTCATGCACAGGGTGATAATGGGATTGGAAAACCACGACCATTGGTCAAAGAATATTGGCAAAGAAAAAGAAAATCTCTCTGTCCTCTCTCTGTGTGTGTATGTGTGCATAAGTGTGTATGTATTTGTGTGTGTAGTGTTTATGCTGTGTATGTGTATGTATATCTGTGTGTGTTGTGTGTGTGTGAGTGTGGATGTGTGTGAGCATATGTGTATGTATGTGTGTATATGTGTGTTTTGTATGTATGTGTGTGAGTGAGTGTGTGTGTGTGTGTGTGTGTGTGTTTTCTAGGTTAAACATACCTGAACTTCCTCATTTGCAGCTGCTTTTCTTTCTCCATTTTCTTACTCACAGATTCAATATCGGTCATTATTTTACCCAGATTGACTTTTTCTAGAATTAACAAAAAAGCTTTGATTGTACAATACTATAGCTTCCAAGTTGTAAATGCATTTTCAAATGAATTACAGACTTTTGAAATATGAGACACAATATTCTTCAAAAAAATTACTAGCACAAACTTACTTGTAAAACACATATTCTGCGGCATAAGCTTTTCCTTACCCTGTGTTAATCTGATCTCTTGTTTTTTGGGGGGTTTTGTTGTTGTTGTTTTCTGTTTTGTTCTGTTTTTTTTTTTTTTCTGTGGGTTTTTTGTTTGTTTGTTTGTTTTTGGTTTTTGGAGACAGGGTTTCTCTGTGTAGCTATAGCTGTCCTGAACTCATTTTGTAGACCAGGCTGGCCTCGAAACCCACAGAGATATGCGGGCCTCCCAGAGTGCTGGGATTACAAACTTGTGCCACAGTTCTAGGCATAATCTGATCTTTTGTGATGACTAAAATTTAGGGCTAAAAAGTAAACCATAAATTAATAGCATGTATTTTAAAAAAAAGAGAGAGAACTCAGAAAAAGTCCTGTAACAACGAGCACATGCCTGTAAATATGAAGGACTCCTTTATTAACCTCATGAAGCTTAGCTTATATAGGGGGCTCTGCTCTTTTAATATAGTTAGCACATCATTAGTTAATGAAAATAAACACCTCTTCACTTAATAGAGTTAAACTAAAGACAAAAGTACCATGCCAGGTATCTGGCAAGCACTTTTCATTTCCCAGCTTGGATACACTAAAAGATACAGAGGCATATGGTACATATATCATATAGCCTGTTCTTAAAAAAAAACGTTACAAGCTAGTTGGGCTCTTAACGTCAACAGAGAATGGAACACACTGGAATAAGTTATGTAGTGTAGTATGCCGCAGAATATTAAGTGGGAGGAAAAACTGAAAACAAAATGCTAATATTATTCTTTATAACATTGCAGGGGTACGGAGCGTCTAGAAGTGACCTGTGAATTACCTTGGGTGGGCTTTGGAAGGGTGCTGTGCAGAGTAGGGTGTATATACCTGAGGGGAAGCAGCAGTCTCCAGAACGCTGGGAAAACCCATGGAAGTTCTCTGCAGTCTTTTACCAAATCATGTAAGGCTGTCTCCGAACTGCAGAATACAGGCAGTTACACCCCTATGTCCCAGTAGAATTAAAAAAGAGGCCAGCTGGTAATTAAAGCATGACAGACTGCCAGCGTATCTGATCAGCTCTGCCTAAGATGGGCAATGGGCCTCCTGGCTGTTCAGAAAGCCACGGTACCTCTGAGCTAGTGACTGTCTCTATACGTAAAATTTTGCCTTTACGCCAATGTTATAAAACTTTAAGATTTCAGTTTTATAACATGAATTATAGATCATTTGATTGAAATAATTAGAAGAAAGGATATGGAGATGTTAGAAATGAAAATGGAGGAGTAGTGAGGATCATTTGGGAATTTACACTAAAATCTGGTAGAAGGCACATAGGGCATGAGAACTGCCAATGATATTTGCCCTGCTCTGCACTCAGGCCTACAGAAATCGCACATCCAGACACCTGACATCAGTGTCCTACCCGGTCAATGTGCTTCATTCTGACTCCTTTTCACCTGTCTCCTTCAGGACCTCATTTTCTCTGAGTACCTTCAGCCACGGGTTATGTTCCCCAACATGCTCTATCTCTCCTTGACAACTTTTTAACTCTCTACTTCAGTGATTTGGTCCAGCTACTGTGGCTATATTTATCACTAAGTGTATTTGGCTCATCGGGTTATGTATGTTACACACACAATTCGTGAGTAATTTCCATTTCAATCAGCATGGCCCTCTCAGAATTAACACTAGTACTAACCACCTGGGAAAGCATCAAAAATCCTCCCCCTGTCAATCTTTTCTTTATGCAATCATTCATTAAATACCATTCATGCTTTCCACTTAGAACTGCCTCCTACATGCCTTTCTTGTGTACGATCTAGAACCTTCAGAACGCCCTCAGTTGGGTTCCCACCTACAACCATCATGCCCTACCTATCTCCATAACCTAGCTCCAACATCTTCCACAAATATTTCATTTCTAAATTCTGGAATTCTGAATTATCATTATGCTGTTTCCTAATATAATTTTCACAATTAGAGAACAGATTGTGTATAATCCTCAATCACTGAAATTTGTCGATGTCTAGCTTATAGATTTCCAGCTTATAGACTATCTATTGTGTAGTAAATATTCACCAGATTCTATATTTTCCTAAAAATAATATATAATTAAAAGTCATTAAGAATATTGCTTTATAGTTATCTAATAACCTTATTTAGTTTTTAAGCAAATAATATAACCATGCTGACATTTATGTGTTTATATTTATGCATAATTCATATTAAGAATCAATAAAAAGTAGTTTACAATTTGACATTTTACCCACAGCTACTTCATTGTCTAGTTCCTAAAAACAAGTACATACAATACTCATTCAAAAATATTTATTAAAATATTTTATCTATTTTTTTTTCGAGTCAGTGTCTCTCTATGTAGCCATGGTTGAGTAGGAACTCACTCTGTAGACCAGGCTGGTCTCAAACTCACAGAGATATGCTTCCCCCACCTCCCAAGTTCTGAGATTAAATGCATGCTCAACCACACTCAGAAACAAGTATTTCTTGAGTGGGTTTTGTCTGCAGAGTTATCTAATTACTTTCTAAATTCAAATATTCTAATTATTCCAAAATACTTTTTCTAGATGCTTTTTTCCTGTCCACATCTTAGTAAGCTTTACATATGCCTCTTAGATCACCTTTAACCTGGAGCTACTCTTTCCATCTTGGTACTCGAGGGCACGTAACTGCGGCTTCTTATGTTGCTGTGTATCAAGATGTGCTGAAAGTACTGACTGCATGCTAGGTTTCTCAGATTCATTACGAAGACAACCTAAGTGATAGTTTTAAATCAGCCACATGTTTAAATGATGTTGTCATTTTATATTAAATAAAGTATAACGTTTAAATTAATTTTACAGCTTTTTAAACATGGCCACAGAAACCTTAAATTATATTTGCAGCTTGCACAGTCATGCAGCCATACAGCACTGACGTAGGGTGTTCATGTCAACTAGTTTGTCTTTTGATAGAATATGATCTTTTCTTATTTTGTGTGTAGAGATACACAGATATGTGTAGGTGCCCTTGTCCACGTGAGCAGATGTGAGGGCCACATAAGCCTTTCCTCTATATATTCTCTTTATTATCTATCTATTTATCTATCATCTATCTGTCTGTCTGTCTGTCTGTCTACCTATCTGAGACAAAAATCTCTCTATTTATGACTGCCATTGACATGGATTAGCTGGACTTATTTTTCCCAGTATTCCAGATACCACATATTTCAACCTCCTTCAAAGGGGAAAGGACTCATTTCTCCCCTGACATTTGTAAAAAATGTTTATTCCTCTCCACACACTCCTCCAGAAAGAGCTCCCATTCATACTGTACAAACAGCAGAAACTGGGTTGATGTGTGTCTATGAGTTAGTTTTTTAAATCAGCTTGAACAATTTTGAATAGGATGTCATAAAGGAGGCTGTGCTCTCTCTCACAGGCATCACCTTTCAGGATGTCATCAGAGAGGAGACATTATGAGGGAGCTACAGGAACTTTGAGTTCTCTTCTCATATTAATTAAATCAGATCTTTTTCATGCAAAAATTGAGACCTTACTTATAGACTATAAAATAGTCTTTCATGTTTCTCTCTTTTCAAGAACCACTACTTAAATTGTATTCCATTTCCTATGAAGTAATTATAATAACACTTAGAACTTAAAAATGTTACAAATTTTATAGACAGATTCATTAGTCAAGAGTGACAGATTGTGATTTACTGACATTTCACATGGTAGTGTGTGGGCTGGGAAGATGTCATGTGATTTTCCACTGTTGGAATTTCCAGCACATGTGGGTTATGGAGAATGCCAAGTCTCCACTAGATTGTGAACTCTCTGGTGGCTTTCTGAGGACAGAGATTGTTTTTGTCTATCTACAGCTATTCAGTCAGTATTCAGACTAGAGGCTGAGTGACTACAGGACGGCAGACAAGCTGGTAGATGCTAGGAATACAGGAACTAATTTTGGGTTTATAACTCCTTTGTTCCAGCCAATGAAAGTAATCATCTATAACTAGGTGATTCTATCTGAAGTGCTGAGAAACTATTTTCATTGTCTCATGAACACAAGACAGAAAATGAAATGTATACTTTAGCTTTGTAATTGAGATCACAAATATTCCTTAGTGAGTGTTACAAGATATTTGATCCCATTGTGAACACCAAAATTGTGAACGTTAAAAAACACTGTTTCTTGTTTGGTGTTTTTTAGCCCTATCACATACTTTTAATCCTAGAAACTTTGTCTATTTTAAACAGGTGATTATGGTGTGGTTCCCCCAATCCTAACATACATTTTTAATCCAAGAATTTTCTGTACACAGGATTTAATAAAGTTAACCCTAGGACAGGGGGCAGAGCAAGAAACCAGCTGACAGAGATTAAAGAGTAGGAGGTACTTTGAGTTGAGGAGTATTTAAGACAGCATGGAGAAGAAAAAGGGGCTTTTGTGCATTAGCTCTTTGGCTTAGGTTTAAGCTTTAGTTCTCTGTCTTTTGGGGCCTTTTGGGCTTTGAGCTAGCAAGCCTCTGGTCTTGGATATTTTGGCCTTTTCCTCCTGGGCTGTCAGCTGAGCAAGTAAGCCTCTTGGGTTTTTTCCATCTGGACCTGATCTGAGAAGCAAGATCAGCTGGGTGCTCTCTCTGCTTCCCTGAGCTAGCAGGTTCTCATCCCAGCATCTGGCTCCTGAGTCTTCATTGGTGAATGAATGGGATTTTCTTTTTTTTTTAACAAGTGAGAGAGCTGGATCTTCACCAACTATGTGTGACAGGCAAAAGCTTAGCACAACTTCCCAGTAAGAGAGTAAGCATAAGTTGATCTTCCCAGGACCACCCAACAACAAACATGGCTAAAGTTCAGTTCTGCAAATCTGAGCTTCTGCTCATGCATACTAATGAAAGGACACCTAATGACAAAGCCATAGTGTCCATCGCTCATAAACAAGCCCTGATTTTCTTTTAAGATAGGAATCTAGCAGATATGGTGTTCTTCATTATCATACTTCCATGTCATTATTGTTTCCAGAGGAAGAAATTCTAGCATCTGGATTAAAGATGCCCAAATCATCAATAAGCCATGAAAATCAAAGAGACTCAAGGGAGATTTGGAGGTACCTCCCTAGAAGACATTTATCTACCTTCCACAAATAATACACACATGCTTTTTACTATACCTCCTTTCACAAATTAGATTTGCTTAAGTTTATAAAACACTTGCTCATCCCTTATCCCACTACATTCAGTTGAAGAGAAGCAAATGTGCCAAAAACCCTAACTTCCAAGATTCATAATTCAGAGTTCTTCTATGGTATTGATGTCAGTATATGTGTGAGTAACATCCACCCTGATTCAATGCCCCAAGCAAGACTGAAGCATGAGAAAACTGGTATGAGATTCTCTAAATATTTTTTTCTTTAAATAATTTAAAAGTCTGCTTCTAATCCCAAAACACTGTTTCTGTTAGAAATAGGTAAGACAGACACATATCCACATATAACCAAAAGGACATATAACTTAACAGAAGTAAATCATGCCTTCCCTTCACAGATGACAGACATGGAAGTGAAGCAAGTAGCTGCATAAACGTTTCAGTCTTCCTTTGTCCTGCAGTTAACCTGCTCTTTCTGACTGTGCTTCAAATTTAAACTTCCTTTTTAAAATTCTCTGTCTTTGGCCACTCCTGAGTTCTCATTCGTTTTGTAGCTCAAGTTAGGCTCTGTTAGGACACCACCCATGCCTGTCTGTACTGTAGAAGGAATACATCCTCTGTAAAAGTAGATGTTTAAATAAGAACGGTTCCCACAGACTCATATATTTGAATGCTTAGTCACCAGGGAGTGGCACCATTTGAAAGGATTGGAAGGACAAGGAGGTGTGGCCTTGTTGGAGGTTGTGTGTCACTGGGGTGGGCTTTGAAGTTTCAAAGGCCCATAGCAGGTCCAGTCAGTCTACCTTGGTCTATTGATCAGGATGTACCTCTCAACTACTTCTTCAGCATCAAGACTGACTGCTGCCATGGTTCCTGCCATGATGATAACGGACTAAGTCTCCGAAAGTGTATAGAAACTCCCAATTAAATGTTTTATTTTATAAGAGTTGCCCTGGTCATGGTGTCTTCTCACACCAATAGAAAAATAACTAAGACAAAACCTTTCACGTTGCAGTGGAACACTACAGCATGAGTCTCTTAACTCATTATGTACCCAAGCCATGGCATGTAATGGATTTACATGAGGAGCTTTGGCACTGAAGTCAACTGATAGAATCTACTGCTTGACCACCAATCTTGGACACTACTTGCCCTTTCTGAATACTAGTTTTCATATTCTTAAAATTAATACCTGATATATCTGAGCATTACAAATCAGATGGTGATGTGTTAGATGATTTAGAAACTCAGTAATCAGGAAACTATGTGGCTTTGTCGCTTTTGCTTTCTGCTGATTCAGAAAATAAATTTGTCAGACTGTGTTTCACCTGGCAGCACTCCTATATATTTGCTAAGGACATCACTGTGGTTACCCTGCAGGAATTCATATTTTCTTTCCATAGTGTTTTAACTTGGGAAAATAGGACACTTATTCACAACCCCAAATCCCCCTTAACATATCTCTCTAAATGAAACATACAATTGAATCTCTGAAGAGAAAAATAGAGAAATACTCTAATACACACCTACAGTTGTATTTTTAAAAGTCAAGGGAAGGGATCCCATGGGAATCTTCAAACAACCCAGGCTGTTGCCAAGACAACACATAGTTGTTCTCCACAAACTTACAACAAAGCCTTATTGCTGAAGACAACACCTACTTGCTGGTACCTACATAGAGCTTAGACCCTATGTTCTAGCTAGTGTCCTTAGTACAGAAAGGTACTAAACACTACAAAAAAAGAAATGTAGATACCAACTCAACTACAAATCCTTTGATCTACAACAGCATCCTACTTACAAGATATTCAGGTGCAATGTTGACACATAGCTACAATGCTTATGGGAGTAGCCAGCCAACATCTGATGTGACTTAAGACCCCTCCATGCGGTGGAACCAGTATCCAACACTGCCTGTGTGACCAAGAACCAAAAACTAGATAGCCCAGAGACCTAGAGTAAAATCAAATACTACTGTTAATAAAACAAAAACATGTAGCCATAAAGTGACTTGATTAGCTATCACCAGAGAAGCTTCCTCCTGCAGCATATAAAACAAATGCAGAGACCCATGGCCAAACACGGGGCAGAGTGTGAGAAACCTTGGAGCACTCACCCCAAGGTTAAAGCATCCCTAGGTGGGGTGTCTTTATCAAATTCCTACTTTCTGGGATAAGGGAAGCTGTGGGAGAGAAGGCAAAAACAGCGTAAGAGCCAGAGGGGATAGAAGACACCGAAGCCCTCTAAATCAACCTGATCAAAGCTCATATGAACTCACAGAGACTGAAGCAGCATGTACAGGGCCTGCACGGGTCTGCACCAGGTCCTCTGTTTATATGCTATGGCGTCCAGTTTAGTGTTTGTATGTGATTCCTGAATGTGTGACTCGTGGGTCACTGAGTGTTGTGCCTTCTTTCTCTCTTGGGCTCTTCTCTTCTGTTTGTTTTCAATGAGATGGTTTTTGTTTTATATTTATATTATATTTTATCATTACTCCTTAGAAGCCTTTTTGTTTTCTATTGAAAGAGAGAAAGGGAGTGGATCTGAATTGGAAGGAGTTGGGAGGGAACTGGGAGAAGTAGAGACAGGGCAACAGTACTCAGGATATATTACTTGGGGAAAATCTAATTCAATAATATAAAAATGAAAAAAAAATTAAAAATTCAAGAAACTATTAGGGAAGGGTGGATCTCCTTAGGAGAGCAGAAGAAAAATAGATAGTTATGGGCAATGGACAAGGTGACTGGGCTGAAACAGAAGGATCAAACATGGAGGGAAAGGTAACACAACAAATGGATAACTAAAACTAAGGGCCATTTGAGGGATCATATAGAAACTGTGGTGGTATGGCTAGGAACAGGCTTCGTAGACCCATGTGTTTGATTGCTTGACCCATAGAAAGTGACACTATTAGGAGGAGTTGGAGGAGGTGTGACACTAAGTGATAGGCTTTGCCATCTCAGAAGCTCAAGCCAGTTCTTTTTCTCCTGCCTGCAGATCAAGAAACAACTCTCAGCTGCGTCTCCAGCACTGAGTGTCCAGCAGACGCAGTGTCTGCCTACATGCCACCATTCCTCCTGCCATGACAATAATGGACTAAACCTCTGAACTCTAAACCAACCCTAGTTAAATGTTTTCCCTTATAAGAGTTGCCATGTTCATGGTTTCTCTTCCCAACAATAAAACCCCAAGACAGAAATCTAATGCAGCAGAAGCTTCCTAAAATATATACACATATAAAGGTGAGAGCCCCAGTGCACATATCTCATCACCAAGTAAAACTTCTAGTACCAGTAATGAGTTGCATCTAATCAAGTTCTTGCACAAAGGGATGCTGTGGGAACCCCCAAACAACCGTGGCTGTTGCCAAGACTGTCAGAGTCTCTCCACAAACTGACAGTAAGGCCCTGTTGCTGAAGACAACAGCTACACGACTCACTGAACACAGAGAAGCTGAGTTGGTGCCTACTTGGAGCCTTTATGCCTCTGAACTAGTTTTTATGCTACTGAAAGGTATTCTGTGCTGGGGACAGCCTCAGCCAATTGTGGGTCTCAAGTTTGGGATGAATGGATCGGCCTGAGAGAAAATCATTTCACATACAATGGCAGGTGCAAGCTGATGGATGACTCATTGTAAGAGACTGTTCTTGGGAGGCAGTCTCTCTGGTGTCTGCTCATTGTTTTCTCTTTCCTCCTCTTCCTCTTCCCTCCTCCTCCTCCTTTTCCTCCTCCTCCTCCTCCTTTTCCTTCTTCTCTCCTTTTCTTCTTCTTATTCCAGAGAGTCAATCCCGGTCTTTTGTTGTTAAATAATTTCCTTATACATTTTTTCTACATGATCAAAAACTTTTTGACTTTTCCCAGAATATTGGCTTCCCCCCCAAAGGCCCACAAATGAGAATGAACAGAATATAGCAAGCTGTACATAAATACATACATGGTATAGTGGTTGTACCCAAAAACTCACAGAACAGACTATAGCAAGCTGTACATAAATACATACATGGTATAGTGGTTGTACCCAAAAACTCACAGAACAGAATACAGCAAGCTGTACATAAATACATACATGGTATAGTGGTTGTACCCAAAAACTCACAGAACAGAATACAGCAAGCTGTACATAAATACATACATGGTATAGTGGTTGTACCCAAAAACTCACAGAACAGACTAGAGCAAGCTCTACTCTACATGTACAGTACAGTGATTACATTGCAAGCAAGCATATCTAATCACTGACTCAGCGCTTTTCTCAGACAAACCTCTCCATCATAGATCATCTGGGCAAAACCTTGCAGTTACAATAAGTGGCATAAGAGCAAAGAGGACTATTGTTAATTCTCAGCTGCTGCTGTTAGCTGAGCAAGCTCTTTCTGAGCGCTTTCTAAACATCTTCTGTAACAGGAGTTATTTTTCAGAGAGTCTCTGGCTCCTTCCTCATAAACTGTACAAGGCTCCTATAATCGCCTTATCGTATCCCAAGGAGTCACGTCCATGTGACCAAGTCTTTCTAGAAAAGGAAATTAAGATGAATCCAGTAGTATCTCTAGGGTCTAATTTCTCTCTGAGTGCAGCAATCTGGGGGCTGAGTGGGGAAGCTCAAACAATTCCTGATATCATTTGATATCCATGTGCTGACTAAAGCTTTTCAGGGAACAATTAGTGCAAAAGGCCTCAAAGAATTCAATTTCTTGTTCAGGTAATTCAGGGTTCACTACCTTACAGGCAGGAGGAATGCTTCCTCCACAGTGGTTATTTCTGAGCCAGTCCCCCTAGAAATCTTACCACAGTTGCATTAACTAGGGTTGAATTAGAGGAAAAAGATGGAGTCACAGTAAGAAACAAGGCAGGCAGACAAATAAGAAAAAGCATCTCCACTTGTGGACTGGTAATCCAGAGATGTTTCTGAAGAATGACAGTGCTTCCAGCAGCCAGAACTGTGTGAAACAGCTACTTCTGCAACCACATCATACCCGACAATTCTACATGCTACCAAAGGAGATATGTAAGCACCCACCCTTGAGTCTACAAGAGGGACACGCCTGCAAAGTCACTTGGTACAATAGTGGCACAAAAGCTATGGAAGTCACCAACCAAGATCTGATTTGACCTAAAGGCCCACTCCATGAGATGAAACCTATAACCAACACTGCCTGGGTAGCCAAGAATCTAGATAGTCCATGTATCTAGAGCAAAATCAAATACTACCATTCTTTTTAAATAATATAGTCATTAGATGACTCTTGAACAACATTGTGCTATTTTCGTAGCTCCATGTCTTGTTCATCCATCTCTGCAGAATTCTCATCCTACACAGACAGGAGCAAATCCATAGATCAACAGCCAGACACTATGCAGAGACTGTAGAACACTCAAAGACATGTCTTCACCAAATTCTTCCCTGTGGAACAGGAGGCAGGAAGAGTATAAAAGCCAGAGGAGATGGGGGACATCAATGAAAGGCCTTCTAGATACAACAGGACTGAGGCACATATGAACTCACAGAGACTGAGGCAGCATGCACAAGGCTTGCATGGGTCTGCACTAGATGGAAATCTAGAGCTAAAAGGAAAAACAGACACATGCTCCAATCCTAACCCAATATCCCTAATTGCCACCTCCAAATGAATAATTAGTTTTCTCCACAGGAGTCTCACTGGGGAAAGAAGCCACTCTTAAGGGTAGGGCCCATGCCCCATAGTAGATGGCCAACACAAAATGAACTAAACAGCACCTTTGGGGGTGCTTTGTCTCATGATTTTAATTCTGGGGTTGTTTGTTCATTTGTTGTTTTTGTTTTTTAGCCTTATAGGTTCTTCACAAATATGTTATGTCTTCTGGTTTGGGGTTTTTACTGAATTCCTGTGTGTGTAAACATGTGTTTCTCTGCATCTATTTGAGTTCTTTGTGCTTTTGTTTTGGCTCTTTTTCTTGTTTGGTTGTTTTGTCATATTTTTATTTATTTGGTTTTAATTTATCTTATTTTATTTTATTATTATCCCTTAGATGCCTGCTTGTTTTCTAAGGAGAGACAGAAAGGTTGTGTATCAGGATAGTAGGGGAGAGAGAGAGCAACTGGGAGGAGTAGGTGGAGGAAAACTGTAATGGGAATACATTGTATTTAAAAATCTATTTTCAATAAAAGAAAAAAAACAATTATTAAAAAGGTCAAATAATTCATCCTTCCTGTTTTAATAATGTTTGAAAAAAATTAGGAGGGAGCAAACATCAATCATGAATGAAAGATGTTTTGTTTTGTTTTGTTTTTAATGTAATGGCCATATACTCACATAGGTGTGGAGAAAATACAAGCAATCATGAAGAATCCAAAAACACCAACACCCTTTATCATAACCACTTAGTAACCTGACATAAAAGGAAAATATTTATTTATAATTTTATTCCTCCGAGCAGATATTCAAAGGGGAGAAGGGAAGGGCTGTTAAACGTAGGAAGCGCGAACCATAAGGGCCTCAGGGGGAGTTTTCATCTATTTCGGCAGCATTCACCAGGAGGCACCCTGCCATGGAGGAGCTGCTTCTCTTGCATTACTGTGTCATGCCGTGCAATGTGTCTCACACACTCGGCCACTTCCATCTCATACTTCACAGTTTTAGTGTCACTTTGAGGATTGAAATGTTTCAGAGTTATTTGCTATATGTAGGTGCCAAAATTTAAAAAAAAAGAAAAGATGAGAAAAAGAAGCCAGCCTATATCATTAAAAAAGCTAATACAAGAATAGAAGATAGTCATACGGGAATTTCTGTCCCATTAACATTCAGAACTTTGTCAAGAATCAATTCAATTTATCAAAACATAATTTATATTTTATAGATCCGTTGGTACATGATTATTTTTCTTAATGCATATACTTTTTATAAAGTTATTTATAAACCTTTATCCCTGTAGATGAGATTCTGTAATGAAAAGAAACTAACGCGCTATGATTCATTCCTAGCCCTAGAAACTAGACATATGCCCTTGCAAAACAAAGCCCAAGTAGTCACCTGACACATCCAGTATAAGCTCTGGATTTCTATTTAAATTTCTCCATACATGGTACAGTTTAGTGTGGAATGACATGCAGCTAACAAGCCAACATTCATTAAAACTGATATTTTCACCAACACTTGCAAATAACAACAGAGAGTTTTCATGAGTTTTACTAAGACAAGAGCACACCTGATGCCGCATGTTCTTCATGTGTGCTCTGCCTGTCATGTGTTTTACACATCAGATGCTTGCCAACAGCAATTTGACATCTAACCATCTAAATAAGTATGCATGTCCTTTTCACTAGATGCACTTCTGACCAGCTACCAAACATCAAAAAACAAATAATGAATAAATGATAAACGTGTGGGCTCACAAAAGAATGGTTTTCACATAAGGGACATGTCTAGAATCAACACCTGGCACAAAACAAGCACTTACTACAGATTTTATCCCTTTCCTGTCTTTGTTTTCCAACTTCATGCATGGCTACCTTAAGTTCAAACATCTGGTTTGTTTCATGATAAACGGAAAATGAAGGATTTCAGAAAGTGGAAGGAGAGCAGAAAGGAGGCTTAAGCAAACACTGATACAAATGAAGAGTGGCATTTTCTGGCATGCTGTGGGTAAGATTTCAATATTGGAAAATGGTTTCTACTGACAGTCTAAAAGAACTTCTCCTTCACAGCGAAAGGAACACATGCTTGCAGTACTGGATATGTAAATGATGACAAGTTATTACTGGACAGTAAAAGATTACATTTTTCACCAGAGGCATTAGCACTTAGGGAAAAACAAATACTGACTCAAAGTTAACCAGTTGACAGCATTAGCAAAAGTTCACGGGGTCTCTGCCACATTTACATAGTCCAACAGAAGTGCAAAGTAATTCCAAAAGGCCCATGAGGAGACAGGACTATCTTGCCACAAAATAAACCTAAGAAAAGCAAGTCAAGATAAAATGCTAGCATGGAATGCTGAATTCTCTGTCTAGTCTAAATTCTAACTTGCTAAGGTCACAGCAAAATGAAATACTCTCTCTATTACTTTTTCCATTTGCAATTTTGTCTTGAAGTGCATGCATAATTAAATGCTTAGCAGCAACAGAGAAATCACTCAATTTACTTATTGTAAGGATAGAAGTATATTACTATGAAGCATTAATGTAATACTATCAAGAATGGTCTGATTTAAATTGCTTACTTAGATGAGACAGTCTGACTCAAGATTTATGGCATTCCCCAAGGGCTGAAATTGTACTAAGCAACCTCATAAAATTAACAAAAGTTTCTTAAAATAAACTCACATTAAGATCAACACTTTCATGGAGGCATATTTAGGAGTTAACTGGGTTGGGCAGGGTAGAAGAATAGATCAAAATATGTACAACTCTATGAGAGCTATAACGTATAAAAACAGAAGGGAGGCAAGGGAAAAACAGTATGTCAAATATAACATATAAAAACAGAAGGGAGGCAAGGGAAAAACAGTATGTCAAAGCCTAATTACACAACTTGAGCGACAAAAAAAATTAGATAAATGTATCTTATGTAAAATATTTTCTTAATACCGTTTTTAAATTTCTGGATACATGTGAATGGCAAATGAATGGCAAATGAAAAATGATTTCTGCTAAAGAGAAACTGAACGAATGGTCAGTTCTAGAGTAACAGAAAATTTCCAAAGGCATTAGAATATGATAGACAATTCCTAAGGCTTTGGTACTTTCTACAGGTCTTTCTATATGACCCAGCTTCACTTCCTATGCTTCTCCTGTACTGACAATGCTTTTCTCTTCTGTGAGCACAGGAGAGAGGGAGAAATCAAAAAAGCTAGGGTAGAAGTTTCTGACTTTAAAAAAGGTATTTTATACACTGCCATCACCTCTTAAACATCTGATCAGGTGACATGAATAATAGCTAAAAATTATATTTTATCTTCTTAATAAATCTCACACATCACACACCACATGAAACAAGCACAAAAGATACACTATAATCAGAAGCTATGGTAAAAAATGAAAATAGGGACTTCATAGTCGGTCAGGCATCATCTCACTCAGCCCTCAAGGAAAGCACTGCCAGTTATGAGCAGGGAATTTAACCTGGTTTGGCAAAATGGATCCCATAAAAGTCTGTGTGGTAAATGACTTGACTGGAGTCCATGGTGCTATCAGGACATTTCTGCATATGGCCATGAAGAGATTAGCATTTGAATAGGTTGAGTAAGAATAGGCATAACTTGATGAGTCTTTCGGTTAAGATCTTTGTAGACGTCTACCCCCAAAGCCCGGGATGTTAGAAATTCAGCACCATCCTACTGTTCAGAAGTGACAGAACCTTGGAAGAGGATAGAGGCTGTAGAATGGAGTTAGTTCATCAGAGGCACATCCTGAGGGAGATTTGGAATGGTGGTCTCTTTCTCACTGTGATTCCCAGGCACCATACGACCAAAATTCATGATAGCCAATAGAACCAAGATCTCATGCAGTCATTCTCAGATTTATAACGTGCTTTCCAAGCTCTCCATCTTACAGACAGAATATAGAAGGATTTCTTCACATCCATAGTTAGTGATACAGGCCAGTTCCACAATGAATGCATTAATTCTATGGCTCTGAAGAAGCCTAATAACACAGGTAAAGAGAAGAATTGAGGAATTTTCTAATAAGATAAGAATTACAGCACTATAGAATATGAAAATGAGCCTTTAAGCCACTGAAAATGAAACAAATTAGGAGATGGCTGATAATATGATGTTGTTTGTTATTTAAAATTGACCTTTTTTCTAATGTCTTCATCAAAGGCATATGCCACCCAGTACATACTAGCATATACCCAGTATGTTCTTTTTTTTTTCCTTCTTCTTTTCTTTCTTTATTTTTTCAACTCTTCAAGACAAAAGGCAAGAGGAGAGGACTTGGAACATACCAATCTGATTCTAGTCAGCTGACTGCCAAGCTGCCACTGTGTACTTAAGCCAATGAGTGAATCACCTTTACTCCCCTCCCTTGCAGTATGAGTTAGCTTGAGAGACACCTACTATTCCACATGGCTCTGAAAACCCATGTGACAAGAGCCACATTTAAGGATTTAAGAAATATTTTAAACCAGATCAGGTATGACAAAATGGCAACAAAAGCGCTAAATACAGAGGCAGACAGAGATCTAGGGTCATATAAAATTGAATAAATATATTGAAACAGATTATGTCCAGATGACTGAGCTTTCTCTAATTTCCTGTAGACTCTGTCCCTCCCACTGAGCAGGGCAGTCATTGCACACATTCTTGTCACCTGCTAATTTGTTATCCAGCTTAAAAGAATAATAATAATTCTGTTGTCACCATGCTATCTAGATTATTGCTCTATTCGTGAGAAGCAGAGACATTATGGCAAAACTGAGCTTCAAAACCCATAATGCAAAGGCAATTTCTGCTAAAAAGCCTTGGATATTTTTTTTCTTTGAGAATAAGTACAATAATAAGAACACAGAATTTTATATATAAAAACATTGATTCTGGTCTTGTTTACCATTAGTAAGCTCATGACCTTGTGTGGTAATTCTGAGTTTCCCTGAATTACTTCTTTTGTATTAGCTGGTGCAGGTGGAGTGGTTAGACAGAATTGCGTCCAATGTATACTTTTTCCATGTAACTCTGAAAATCTAAGATAAGACAACTTTGTCGTTTTAACTCTATTTCCAAGAATTTTGTGTATGCTGTGGACTATCAGAAATAAACTGATATTGTTTTAAACAAAAGAATTTAAAAAATGTAGGAACACGGTAAGCTGACAGAACAAAAATGCAGCAACAAAGGAACAACAACAACAACAAAGAGTCATTTTCTAACATTTAGACAGACTTAAGTAAAATAATGGAAAAAGCTCTCAATGAAATGTGAAACCAACATGGCCGGAGATTTCTTTACCAATTATGCAAGGCTATCTAATGAAAACAGTATTGAACTATGAGATATAAATTGTACTGAGCAGCGTTTCTATGCAACATATTGTTGATTTGAAATGTTTACATAACCATACTAAGCCTTAATTTTCATTTCCTACAAAAAAAAAGACATACATTTGTACTTAGAATTTAAGCATGTTACAATTTTCTTGAGTTCCTTAATATTAGAAGAGCCTGTCCACTTTGGATGCTGTTTATTCTTGAGAGCCATATTCAGCATGCCAATTGTGAGGGTTCAATAATGCTTTCTTCTGCACCCAGACCCTAAGCTAGTAGAAATCAACTTTGAGAAAAGCACCACCATATTTTCCAGTCTGGCAGATTCTAAAGAGATATGTGTCTCTCCATCTGACATTCAGACTATTGACATAATGGACCCAAAGAAATTGGTATTTCCCTGGAAATATGATGCTGGAAGGATAAAATGGCTGCTATCCAGAGGGGGGGCATGTCTCCTGGAGAGAAATTTCACAGTTGTCACAATTTGTCAACCTTAGAGAACGAAACTGAAGCCTAGGCAATGAGGGGTCAGTGGTAAGCTGGATGGGTCCAAACTTTGATCTGGATTGCTTAGATGTGTATCTCCTCGGCTCTTTATTTAAGCTTTAATCCAAAATCAGGACCTTGAAGACAGATTTGAGGGGCTGCTCCATTGATCTCTTTATTACTCTATTGACTAATAGAGTAATTGACTTCCCATTAACTAAATGTCTTTTTTCTGCTATTTACTCTTAATTTTGCTGTTTGAATTAGCTTCTTAACGAAAGATGACCAAACATGGATTCTTTTTAATTTATTATTTATTACAATTTATTCACTTTGTATACTGGCTGTAGCCCCTTCCTTTTCTCCTCCCAGTCCCACCCTCCATCCCTCTTCTCCCCCTATACTCCTCCCCTAGTCCACTGATAGGGGAGGTCCTCTTTCCCTACTATCTGATCCTAGCCTAACAAGTCTCATTAGGACTGGATGCATCCTCTTCCTCTGTGGCCTGATAAGGCTGCCCCCCTCCCAGGGGTAGGTGATCAAAGAGCCGGCCACTGAGTGATAGCACCTTATCAGGGTACCCACTTGGAGACTGAGCTGCCCATGGGCTACATCTGAGCAGGGAGTCTAGGTCATCTCCATGCATGGTCCTTGGTTAGAACATCAGTTTCTGCAGGCCCCGTAGTCCCAGAGTTTTGGGCTCTGTTGGTCTCCTTATAGAGTTCTTGTTCCCTCCAGGTCTTTCTTCCATAAGATTCCCTACACTCTGCCCAAAAATTTCACTATGAGTCTCAGCATGTGCTTCGATACCCTGCTGGTTAGAGTCTTTCAAAGGCCCTCTGTGGTAGGATGTTGTCCTGTTCCCTGTCTTCTCCTATTTCCAATATATACACTGTTTACCCTTCTGAATGAGGGTCCTCCTTTTTGTTTGGGTCTTTAGGACTATAGATTTTGGTATGTTTATCCTATATTATATGGCTAACACACACACACGCACACATGTATGTGTGATATGTGTGTATATATATACTGTGTGTGTGTGTGTGTTTCTGCTTCTGGGTTACCTCACTCAGGATGATCTTTTCTAGTTCCATCCATTCACCTGCAAATTTTATGATTTCCTTGTTTTTAATAGCTGAGTAGTATTCCATTGTGTAAATGTACCACAATTTCTGTATCCATTCCTCGATTAAGGGACATATAGGTTGTTTCCAGATTCTGGCTACTATGAATAAAGCTGCTTTGAACATAGTTGAGTAAATGTCTTTGTTGTATGATTGAGCATCTTTTGGATATATGCCTAGGAGTGTTATAGCTGGATCTTGAGGTAGCATATTCCTAATCATCTGAGAAAGCACCAGATTTCCAAAGTGCTTACACAAGTTTACATTCCCATCAGCAATGGGGGAGGGTTCCCCTATCTCTACATCCTCTCCAATATGTGTTGTCCCTTGAGTTTTTGATCTTAGCTACTTTATGAGTTTAAGGTGAAATCTCAGGGTTGTTTTGATTTGCATTTCCCTGATGAATAAGGATGTTGAGCATTTCTCTAAGTGTTTCTCTGCCATTCGATATTCCTCTGTTGAAAATTCTGTTTAGCTCTGTGACCCATTTTTTAATTGGATTACTTGGTTTGTTGGTGTTTAACTTCTTGAGTTCTTTATATACTCAGGATATTAGCCCTCTCTCAGATATAGGGTTGGTAAAGATTCTTTCCCAGTCTGTAGGCAGTCATTTTGTTCTGTTGACATTGTCCTTTGTTTTACAGAAGATTTTCAGTTTCATGAGGTCCATTTATTGATTGTTGATCTTAGAACTTGTGCTGTTTGTGTTCTGCTCAGGAAGTTCTCTCTAAGATACAGTGTCTATGATCTGAAATTTGATAGTATATCTCTCCTGAAAGCAAACTTGCTTTACAAGCAATAGATCATCCAAGCTCAAGTCTCTCAACTGTAACACAATCTTCTCCAGTCCTTCACACATCTTCCAAGGAATTTGAGAGACTTGATAAGTGAAGCTCAATTTAGATGATTATCAGCTAATAAAGTTCTGTTCTATGACAAGTCCACTTTATCTTCTGCCCACATCCACACAACTGTAACAGTGCATCTCAGTTTATAAATAAGGTGAAATCCCAGCCTTTACACAGTCCTTGTGAGGAGACTTAGCAAATAAACCACGGTCGGAATAAAGCTGGAAAGCCTCATCCACTTTCACTAGTTTTTTTTTGATAAAAGCTACCACAGAAACACAGTTTCATCTAGAACCAGGGCAATCACTTTGCCACATTCGCTATCGTTCTTATTCCTGGTTCTCTCAGGTGGTCACTTGGCAGGTAAGCCACTGCACATACTCTGGATGCCATCTGCCAATCCTCTCACCATAGCTGATGTCCAATGTCAGAACCTCAGCATGCTTGATTCTTTACGCACATGCAATCGGAATTTTTCTTATCCAGACTAAGATGGATCTAGTCTCCCCACTGGGCAAGCTATTGTAAGGCTACCTACCTCTAAACTCAAACACTACTTTCTTCTTTGAAACTTCACATGTTATACCTTAGCTGCTTTTGAAATCACTATGGGAAAGAAGCAGAGGGGAAAACTGTAAAGCTGCTTCTTAACATAGACAAGAACTTGGAGATTTAAATGCCATCTCCACTAGATTTTGTTACAATATAAATATAATGTCAGGTGATGGGGGAGGGGGAGATAAGCATGCCAATAAAAATCTTGCATACTGAATGCCAGGAAAGCAGTAACACTTCTATACTAAACCATTTTATGTGATAATTGCCTTTTGAGAAATAAGGAAAAGGATTTTTTAAATGCAAATTTTTGATTAGTATTGCTTTTAAGCTAGGTAAACAGTTATTTGTAACAATTACTTTGTTGTCATTTTCTCAACAACTCAGCTTTCCTCACATTTCATACCACTGTTTGTTTCAGGTAAAACACCTCAAATATCTCAACACACTTTCTTGTTTCACATTAGGAGTGATATTTCCCACACTTGAAAAGAATTGCCCTGAGAGGACAAAGGATGTTCATCAAATCGTGATACGGAGCATGTTCTCAAATGAATTTGGCACTCTGTTTTTATCTCCACACAGACTGGCCAGTGCTAACAACAACTAGACAGAACAAGAATCAGACTCATTTGCAGCAAGTGTAGCAAGTGACAAAAGTCCAGACGGAAAGCTGAGCAGCTCCTTGGATCCTGGAAGAATCAGAGCCAAGGTTCCTGAAACGGAGAGCAGAAGGTGGTCCTGTTCTCAATTAAGGTATTTCTGCGGAAACTGTTGCCCAGACAACTTGAAGGCAAAAGCATTTGCTGCAGTTCTTCCCTAAGTTTATTAAGTAGTTAAGCTTTATTCATGGTTTAAAGCTATGAGATCCACTCAGCTCTGCCGCAATCTGGTTTTACTTGGGTTGAATGTAGTCTAAACATGGGTTACCAGAACATTAGTTTTCAGAAAGGTTCCGAGGAAACATTCTATACTGATCTTTAGAGTCTCTGTCCAGTTAGTAAAGAAAGGAACTTGCAAAGCCTGTGTACATTTCTAAAAAAGAAAAATCTCTTTTCACATCAGCATTCCACGGACAGAAGGCCATGGGCTGTTCTGCACAGCATGCATGTGTTCAGGAGTCATCAACGACTCTTCAGGGAGTCATCAGTAACATGTGCAGTATGTTACTATTACATTTTCACAGCGATCTCATTTGGTCCTTGTAGCAATAACCAGCAGGTATTATTATCAAAGTAATTTAACAAAATATAAAATATAAAGCATCGAATATATTGAATAACTTGATGAGAATCATACAAGAAAAGTAGAGCTTGATGTTTGGTATTTGGTCTCTACCTCCCAAATTCTTTCCAAGTAGGTGCAAAAACTTTATATAGTATCCCACAGTTCACTAGACTTCATGCATTAACCTAGTCTGAACACACACGTTCAAGGGCTTATTGTTACTCATGCTCTACAACCATAGAGGGACCCTCAGCACTGCTAGCAATCAGACACGAGATCCCTCCCCCGCAACCTCTGTGGATAGCATCAGGATCCCCCGGACAGCATACCCAACATCCAAGCCCCTGTTCTGCAGGTCACCCAGTGGAGTCCAGGCAAACAGCAGAAGTTCACGGTTCCTGGATCCAAGATGGCGCAGCCCCGGCAGATGTGAGCGGCTGGAGCACAGAGTCCAACAGGCCTGTGGGCCACTGAGCCATCAGGGCACCTGTGCCCACACACCAGCCAGCACCCCCACCTGCGCCTAACTCCACCCTCCCAGTCACCTGCACTCGCTTGACCCTGTCCTTCAAGGTGTGCTTCCACACCGCTCCCGCACTTGCCTGCAACCTTCCTTCCGTAGCTGCATCTGAAGCACCAACATCCACTCCCGAACCCCTGAACCTCTCTTATCTCCCTGAAGACTACTCCAGACTCCAAATATGGGCAGACCCACTCTGCAGTACAGGCTCCAGGAACAACAGCCAAGGCTACGTGCAACCAGATGGCAAAAGGCCAGTGTAACAACACAGCCAACAAAATTCAGGACATCACTGCTTCACCAGCAACACCAAAAATCAATGGATATTTTAATGCATTGGAAACATAGGAAAATGATCTTAAATCTATGCTTGTCCAGTTATTAGAGGCACATAAAGAAAAGATGAACAAATTTCTCAAATAAATACAAGAAAATGCAACCAAATAAATAGAGGCCATCATGGACAGACAGGAGTCCACATTCAAACAAGTGAAGGAATTGGTGCAAGACTTGAAAACAGAATTAGAATCAATCAAGAAAGCACACACTGAGAAATTCCTTGGGATGGAAAACCTAGTGAAAAGATAGGAACCAAAGAGGTAAGCATCACTAACAAAATACTAAATACGGAGAGAATCTCAGGCATTGAAGATACAATTGAAGAAATCAATACATCTTTCAAAAAAAAAAGGCATAAAATCAGAAAAGGTCCTAGCACAAAACATCCAAGAAATCAAGGACACTATGAAAAGATGAAACCTAAGAATAATAAGAATAGATGAAAAAGAAGATTCCAGGCTCCAAGGCCCAGAAATTATTTTCAAGAAAATCATAAAAAATTTTCCCAACTTAAAGAGATGCCCTTAAATATACAAGAGGCTTATAGAACACCAAATAGACTAGGCCAGAAAAGAAACTTCTCCCACTGCATAATAATCTAAACACTAAACCTACAGAACAAAGAAAAATATTAAAAGCACCAAGGAAAAAAAGGCCAAGTAACATATAAAGGTAGACCTATCAGAATCACACCAGACTTCTCAACAGAAAATATGAAAGCCAGAAAAGCCTGAGCAGATGTTATACACACACTGAAAATACCACAGATGCCAAGCTAGACTACTATATACAGCAAAATTTTCAATCTACATAGATGAAGAAAACAAGATATTCCATGACAAAACCAAATTTAAACAATATCTATGAACCAACCATTCCTAAAGGAGATACTAGAAGGAAACCAACTACATCCATGAAAACACAGGACAACTTCAAAACAACAACAACAAAAAATAAAAACAAGCACACAAACACACTATCACCACCTATTCCACAATAAAAGGAATTAACATTCATTGGTCGCTATTATCTATCAATATCTATGGACTCAACTCTACAAAAAAAAAAAAAGACACAGATTAACAGAATGGTTACAGAAACAGGAACTAACATTCTGCTGCA